>NC_016133.3:50935606-51574335 GCF_000005505.3 Brachypodium distachyon
TATTCCGGAATTTTGGAACTGGTTTCTTTTGTCTTTTGGCCACCATCATGTGTTTATGAAAGAAATATGTAACACATGCAAACAGTAAGAAAGCCATCCGAACTTGACAACCACCTGCTAAGGCAACTCGATCCGATGTACTTCGTATTATCTACTCCGTATCCAATAAGAGTCAGGCGATGACTTGGGGGAAGATCACACCCACACTACATGCACAACTAGCTAGCAATGTTTTCGAAAACAAATACTCCCTCTGATTCTAAATTATTGACTCAAATTTGTCAAAATATAGATGTATCTATTCTTAAAAAGCGTCTAGATACATGTAATATTTTGACAACAATTTAGGATCGGAGGGAGTAGCTAGCAATGTTACATGTAAGTTGCACGTAATGAAATCCTCTTCTAACTCACGCAAGGCGTGCATCTGCCATGTGCGCTTCAATATTTAATCGGATGTGTCTATTTCTCAAACCGCCAATTTTTAAAGTAAAAAGACTTCAAAGCTTAGTTAACATATCAAAGCATTCGATTAAGATCTTAAAGTCATATTTACTCATTCTTTTTTCACTTGCTATCGTTGGATTAAGATCTGATGGTCAAACACATTGGCTGATTTCTAACTAAAAAGCAGACAACTTTTCAATAGCAAAACCATACTTAATTATACGAGAACTTTTCTGCCGCTATTGTTGGCTAGTTAAAAAATGAATGTGTATGACTTTCGCTTGTGTACGCATGCAAGCAGCGAGCAGCGTTTTATTTTTGCATGGGAGTACTAGCTACGAAAATAAATGCCGCTACAATACGTGCGTGGTTGTTGAGTGCAACAATAAACGCAGCGGAATATCGTCGTCGGTCGAGCCTAACACATTTCTTCCTGTTTTAGGAAGGAAACTGGCGGCGACAAACGACAAATTGCTAAGCCGTTGGATTCGATGACTCCTGCTTAAACTTAATCATCTCGTGGAGTAGCTGCATGCGTTGCGTGTAAACTTGTCTCCGCGGAATTAAGAATTGCACGAGCAGACCGCAGATGCACGCCTTTTGGTATGAACCTATGAGGCTCTCCTCTCTTCGATCCCTTAGGCTGTATCAAGAGTAAAATGGACAGATGATGAAGATAGACGCGGGCTCTCATTAGGTATCATGTTATTTTGTTTATCCATGTTCATACGGACAGTCTCTAAATAGACAAATAAGGAGAAGAGTTGGAGCCTGTCCATTTCACCCGTTTCACATTTTTTTTTCAATTTTATGTATACATACATTATTTGAACATCATTAATAATTGAGAAAAATAAAAAATTTCGTCTCTCAACTTTTTGAAAAGTATTGAAATGGCCTCTTAACTTTTTTTCGTATACTTTTCATGCTCTAACTGTTTAAACCGGACAACAATGGTCCGTCTCATCCAAAGCGGTACTTAGCAAAATACCGGACAACAATTCAAATTCAGTTTGATCAACAGGAGAGCGCGGGAGAGACAGGGTAGTGGGCACGAGGGAGAAGATAAATACGAAGAAAAGAGAGGGGCAAAAGAAAGGGAATAAATTGATGACCTGGAGGACCAAAAATGAATCCCCGTTTCACCCTCATATTGGAGGAAGAAATAAGAAGAGTTTACAGTTTAGACAAATAATGAGGATTTCGGAGTTTCCATTGAATTGTATTTTGTACATGTCTCCTAAATGGAGAGGAAATGAGGGCTCCTCTTGATGAGGGCCTTAGGAAGGTGTTTTTGGAACCGCGCTAATGGGCACAAATCACGTTCGTTCGTTCGTTCGTTCTTTCTTTCTTTCTTTCTTTGTTCCATCAACATAACCTGGCCGAGGTTAGTCACAAGGACAAGATAAATACACATTCATCAATCAAGAAGCATCAATTCCAACATAGTAATCAAAGATCAAAGAATAAATATATTGAATAGAACCATCAAGATAATAATGGTTATAATCATACGTAGTACGGAGTAGCTCATATGGTCAATACTAATCTCTTTGTTCCTTTTTATAAGATGTTCTATTTTATCTAAGTCAAACTTAATTTAGATCAATTTTATAGAAAAATATATTAGTAATATGTTCAACATCAGTATTATGAACAAACATATAATGACACATTTAATAAAACTAATTTAGAGTTGTAGATGTTAGTATGTATATATCTTAAACTTGGTCTTAGGAGAAATTTAGAACATCTTATAAAAAGAAATGGAGGAAGAAGATAATAAATTGCTATCATGTTGTTTCATGTGACCAAATCAGAGAGATTGCTAGGTAGTTATTACTACAAATCTGTAACCTCGGTACAAACTACTCACCATGCTTATGTTATTATGTTGGCTAATTGAGGACTAATGGAGATTGAATCATTGCCACGATTGACATCTTCATAGGACATCATCTCATCCATTTGTAATAAGTCTAGTGACTCGCATTAGAGGGGAGAAGAAACATATGAGATGACAGACCGTCGCCACCAATCGACATCTTTATATGACCGATAGCCAAATTAATAGGGAATTGCATTTTGATATAGATAAAACAAATTTGACTACCAAACATATTGATATAGATAAATATACTATTAAAACCATTATGATTATATAAATATTGTAATATTAGTGCCACTTGATTAATATCACCACCATTGCAGTCGTTTACAATAGATTCAGTGGTATGCATAAAAAAGGTGGTGGGTTGTCGCCATCGCCATCTATTGACAGTTTTATAGAATTAGAGAAAATAAATATAAGTAGGAAGAAATATGTGATTTTAAGTGGCAAATAGCAAAGAAGCTAGAGTATTGCTGCATGCTCAAAAGTTTCCCAAAGCGTTACTTGAGGATCGTTAGGAGAGAGAGGCAACCGGGCGGCGGCTAGAGTTCCAAAATCCTCCGCCGCCGGCCCGTCCCGCCTCTAATGGCCTTCCTGGTCTCTGAGGTACAGTGGAACCTGGCCGCTCGCCGGCGAAAGGATCTCGTGTCTCTTGTTTGGGGTTTTTTAAGTGTCTGCTTCAAGATAGTGAGGGGGCGGGACATCTTGTAGTCAGAATAAGGTCAACCTGCCCCTGCCGCTTCAGTGGTGCGCCTTGAGCCGATGAAGGGCAATTGGAGTTGTGTGTCCGGCGAATCTCTTGGGATCCGGTCGTTTTATCGGGTTTCTGATGAATCCCTTAGGATCTGATCGGCTTTCGTGTGTGTTGGTGTGGTTTCATGTCTGACTCTTCCGATCTATAGTTCTCATCTTTGGTGATGGTGGTTGCTCTGGTGCACTGGTTCTCTAGGGTACAACAAGCTCTTTTTGGCAAACTTTGCCCGTCTCCGTTGATGGAGGGGCGATAATGGTGGCCCGCCTTCGGCTTGTTCCAGTGTTTGTTGCCACGTTAGGTATCCAAGGACCTGCATTTCTTATTACTTCAAGGACTCTTGGCAAAGCCGTTGAGAATTATTAATAGAGTTAAATGCACGGAAGGTCCTAAAAGTTCTCGTGTGGTGTCATCTACGTCCTAATAGTATGAAAATGCAGATTTGGGTACTAAAGTACTTTAAGTTTGCCACCGGCGGTCCTAAGCACACCGGAGCAGGTCTGACATGCGCACGTGTCCTGTTGACCCCTTTTGACCGGTCAATTAGGATTAAGAAAGGAAACTTAAATTTGCATTTTGCCCCTCAAAATCCCCCGACCCATATCGCGGCCCTCTCTGTTCTTTCTCACGAGGGCGGCTCTGATTGGGGGGGTGTTGGGGGGTGGCCGCCGGCAAGGGGTACGAGAGGGTGATGTGGTGATCAGACAGACGATCAAGGGGGTCAAAACACACACACACACCTACTAGCTTCCTGACGTTGCGGAACTCCCAGCCATGGCGCTCGCTGCAGAGGAGAAAAAGAGTGGCGGAGGGGACCAACTGAGGAAGAAGATGGGGGAGCATATCTTTTATACGGGAGAGAGGGGGTTATTGCATAAATGCGCAGCCACTTCCGACGGGAGTTTTGCCGCCAAAACCTTTGTTGCGGACGTGGCGCAAGTCAATAGGACACGTGGGCAGGCCAAACCTGCTCCGGCGTGATTAGGATCACCAGTGACACGCTTAAAATACTTTTAGGACCCAGATCTGCATTTTCATACTATTATGACCTAGATAACACCATACAAATACTCTCAGGACCTGCCGTGCATTTAACTCTTATTAATATATCGATGAACCTCTTCGGAAAAAAAAAATTAGAACTTGATATGGAACCTTTTATAACCATGCGTCCTGCCTACCGCAGCCCATACAGAGACTAGACGACCAAATCAAGACGTCCGTCCAAAAGATAAAAAAGCTACACATGTATTAATGTCGAAACATAGAGCTAAGTTGTCAACCGACAGACAAAATAATTATTAATGATTAAATTTGCATCAGGTTATGGATACGGTATTTCTGTATACTTGCGTTAGGAGTAGTTACGGTTTTAAAGAGACTGACAATACGACTCCGGTTCTGGTCATCATCTATACGCTCCGTGTAATAACACCACGTACGCTGAGACTGACACTCCACCGGGCGTCAACTTCATCGCGCCAGTCGTTCTTTGCCAACGCAGGAACGCATGCAAATATGCAATGCAGCTCTAATACATCTCCATTGGTCATTGCACAAACAATCGTTCGCGAGTCTGTTTCAGGCGCAGTTGCAGTCGCTCTTGTCTAAAGAAATTTGCGTCGAAAAAAGAAACAGATATCAACCGCATCTTTGTCCGATGTCATATATGCACGCCGAGAGGCCAGACTGCATGAGTTGTGGGCGTTTTCGCGAAATTATTTTCCACTGCATTCAATACTCATGTACACCGGTGGCAGATTTGTATATTTGCCGAGATAAGATATGCTATGATTTAAGCCGAGTTCATTTCTGCACTTGTGTCATGAGGTGTACCTTTTGTCGTTCTCCCTCGCGAAAAATAATGGGCATGCATGGCTGCAATGATATCATAAACCCAACAGCCGGCACAAGTTTTTTGTTCTGACAATGTTAAAAATAGAATCACCTGAAACGGATGCTCTGTGGTGTATTGGTGGATCGCAGAAGTCCACAACGATCCAAATTTAAGTGCCTGGTTGGCAGCTCAAAACTAATGATAATAAGGAAGGAAGCTTCCAAGTCCATTGGCTAGATATTATAGCACTATTCTGAAGTCGTTTGTACCAAAACTACCAACCACAATACTTACAAAAGTTTTCATCATCATTTCCTAATGCCGGTCTTGGAGAGGTGTAACGAACTCTTTGTACACACTTGCTCTTCACCTCGTCAGAACAGATTGGCCACTTTGCCATTGGAAACTGATACCCCTCAGTTCCTAAATACTTGTCGCTGTTTTAGTGAATACTAATCAAGGTCTTTGTACACTGTACATCGCCTGAAAATTTCCCAGTTATCCTTATTTTCTGCTTGCATAAATATATATTTAAAATAAGCTCGTATCAATAGGCGTTTGTTGTAGCGTTTAATTCAAAATGCTTGGTACAATATCTGGTCCTCCGAGGTTCCAATAAAAGTGAAGGTCTTCGGATGGCTTCTCCTCAAAAACCGTTTGAATGCTCGGTACAATCTCTTCAAGAACACCATCATTTCTTCAGACGTTTTCCCAAGATGTCTCTCTCCAGCTCCGAAACGGTTTACCGCCTATTCTTCGAGTTACAAGTAGACAGCTGATCACTTATTGTTTCAGCGTACTGTTAATTGTCAGATTTCTCTGGCGAGTGGTAACATGTTCGCATTTTTCTCTCAAAAAAGGGTAATATGTGCTCTAGGTTTAAGAATCGCTCCCATGAGTGTGTCTGATCCCTTTGGAGCCTAGTGCTCCTCTTTTCTATTTGATCAATTTAAGCTGGTGCTCTGTTGAGTTGCGGCTATACTGTGGACCAATTTACTACATATCGCAAATTTAATACTCTCTCCGTCCAACAAAAGATGTCTCGACTTTTACCAAATTTGAATGCATCTATATACTAAGTCATGTTTAGATACATCCAAATTTTGACAAACTTGAGACACTTTTTGTTGGATGAAGGGAGTACTATAAAGTAACTCCAGCCGGGTACCATTACTTCCCCTGACCCCGTGGCAATAAGAAGAGGTATATACACCCGTGGTCCAATTACGTGAGAGGTGTGAGCAAATTAGTCAAACTTCTTGAAAAATGAGGTGGACTAGTCCTAATAGTTGAGATGCGGGAGCAAAAAGGCCCAAAATAGTTCGAATGGAGACTGGCATCATCCTGAGCGTCGTCGGGCCGTTGTGTATTTTTAGAAAAGAGACCCCCACATGGAACAAATAACACGAAGTTCCCCACAACACAGGCAGAGAGATTATTTGATAAAAAGCCCCCCCCCCATGCTTGTCTCTCCTAGAAACCGCTTCGTCTCCCTCCATGTTCGTCTTGGCACCTCGACAACGACGTGATTATGTTAGTGTATAGTCTAACTGGTTCTTCACTTCTCCAGTCTGCTCATGAACATTCAACATTGAAAATGGCCACTGAATCAACTGAAAAAAGGCCAGGAACAGGGGGGTTTATGAAATCGCAAAAATATATGCAAAATTACCTTCGAGCATGCGCTTGGTCCCAGTAGGCCTCGACGGTAATGTTTGCCCAGCCACCGCCACCCTCGATGCTCCAGATGTTGCTGCCAGTATCGACTGTGGCGGCTCTGTTGCCGCCACCCATTCCCTCCAGTTTAATTCGCTCCTTCCCAAGATTAGCCCTCATGAACGGCCCCAAGACCACCTGCTTGCTCTAATGCGCAGTCGCTCTCTTGAATTCCCATCGTCGGTGGCCGTCTAGGTTCTAGGGTCCTAGCCAGACGCGTGAGAGAAGAGGAATGGGGGAGAACCTAATTGCTTTTGAGATATTCGAGACTAAATTATACCTTTAGGGGGTTATCAGCAAAAAAACTAAAGCCGACTAAACACCCACGTGTCAACTTCTGATTGGTTTGGACCTCCAATAAAACCGCATCTCAACTATTAGAACTAGTTCACCCCATTTTTCAAGAAGTTGGACTAATTTGCTCTCACCTCTCGACTATTTGAACCACAGACTTCTACGCAAAAAATATCCATGAGAATCTTCCTCGGAAAGCGGTAGACACAATAAAAAATTAGAGAGGTGGGACCACGCTACCCTGCTGACAGTGCAGCCTACATCATCGTCATGGCTCCGCTGCTCGTTTCGTCGGAGCGGCACGCACGATTTTATAAAGTTGTAATATCTGGTGGAGCCAAAAAATCATCTCCAACTTTCGTGCCCAGACATGCATGGTCACATCGCAATACACGCACAATGACACGCAGCATGCAGCTAGCTGTGAGTGAGTGCAGACCCCCTTTACCGTCCGTCTATTTAAATCCGAATTTGGTGACGTGACCAGCCCCATGCATATATGTCGCAGTTGTTAACCATTCGATACATAACACAGACACCGACTGTTAAGCGCATCTGTCGCAAGACAAAAAGAAATCACTCCTCTAGTTAGTACTGCTACTACTGATTGATCGATTAACTATTTTAGAAAACTGTTGTCGTAACTAGTAGTACCACCAGTAGTATACTGCATGCATGCACGTCTCTAGTCGAGCTTTTTCGTCGCGATTCGGCCAGCTGGGCAGCCCCATGCGCCCGGCGATGGGCACGTAACGCCGCCGCTGACCGATTTGCCCCCCCGGATCCGCGTGCCGCCGCTGGGCCGCGCACCGAACCCCGTCCACGGTCCACCGAACAGAGCAGATAAACCTTTCCCGTCCCTGGCTAGTTCCTGACAGCCAGGCACCAGGCAACGAGACGAGACCCTGCTCCGGCTCCGGACAAACCAAGACATCATACACGCATACGCCCACGAGGAACGGTGACGGCACCAGAGTACTTGGATTCGGCGCTGCACTGCACGTCTCGGCGTTGCCTACGTTTCCATTGACCCACGCTGCCGCTTCAGAGTTCAGCCGCGTCGTCGGTGCCGATTGACGCTCAAAAAACCCCTGCGGACTGCGGTGCGGTGCGGTGCGTGTGCTGCGTCGTCGGTTAAGACTTAAGACCCACCTAAACACGGACTCTGAATCGTGTTGCATGCTGGAGTACGTACGAACACGCTCGTTCATGGAAGGGCCGTGGCGCTAAAATTGCCATTTGACACGCTGTTTTTTTTGAGTGGACTGGCCTATAGCCAGCATTATGATGATGGCACCGAGCCTCGACTCTTGAAGAAGAAACTTTCAAGTGTCATCATGGAGCGTTGATTAGATATTGCTGGCCAGCAATTTGTTCCTTCGATTGGACTTTCTGTACGCTCGTGTTGAATGGAGAAAGTTCTGCTCTGCTTCTCCTTCCTCATTCTTGGCTTCTGTTACAAGCAAGTCTCTTTCTGATAACAAGGGGGAAAGGAGCAAATGAATAGTTCTGCTTTCTAGACCCTGCTTGCTTGCTGCACTTTAGGACCGAGCAAGGGGGCAAATTTTTAAAAGCAATAATTGTCGATTCAATGTTAAAACTTGTCTTACTGGTGCTGATTTTATTACCGTTGAAGTGTTGCCACTTCACCCAAGTGACGAGGCGTGTTCTTCACAGTGGTTTGGAAAACAAATGCCGGGCGAAAGCAACGGATTTGGAGCGGGCGCAACCTTCTTGTAGGCTCTTCTTCTTAAGATGCTGCGACGTCCGCGCTTTGATAAATTTGCTCCACTACTAGACTACTAATACTGTCGTGCGTTACTTATTTTCCACTTCAGAACCGATCGTAGCTGGCCTTGATTTTACTCATCACGCCTCGTAGTGTTCCCTTGACATTGTTTAAAACCTCGCCTCTCACACTATCTGTAATGTATTTCGGATATCAATGTGCACAATCACGCCTTGATTTTCTTCACAGAACGCATTAAGTTGAGAGAGAAAAGTTGAGATGATAACACGTCCTTTTTTTTTTCAAACGGGGACAAAAGAAGAAAAAAAGGCTGAAGCTTTACACCGTTCCGCTGGGCTATAAAGCTCCTACCTACTGACCCCCTGTGGAAACGCCAGAACGCTCCTCTGTCAGAAAGCTTGTAGCCGAAGCCTCTGCTTCCTCCTGTAGCCCTCTTTGCCTCCTTCCTTTCCTGCTGCGTCGTTCTTCCTGTAATGGGGTGCAAGGCGTGCGAGAAGCCCCGGCCGAATTACCGGAAGGGGCTGTGGTCGCCGGAGGAGGACCAGAAGCTCCGCGACTACATTCTCCGGCACGGCCACGGCTGCTGGAGCGCGCTTCCTGCTAAAATCGGTAAGGCCCGACACCCTCCGCCGCATCTGCATTCCTTCCAACACAAATAAGGGCGTAATTCAGGAGAATTGGGTGCATTGCGTCCAAGATTAGCTGCTCAGGCACTTGCAATTAGCGCCTGAATTTCGTTGTCCGACCGGCTCTTCTGAGTTTCTTTGTCCGTCCGGCTCGTCTGAATTGGCTATTTCCGGGGAAGGAAATCATGTGTTAAGATTTGCTCCTAGTGATTAGTTTCATCTGTTCTAGAGGAAATGCACACTGGCTCGCGCTAATCCTAATTGAAATTCTCCTGTGCCGCAGGGCTCCAGCGGAACGGCAAGAGCTGCAGGCTGCGGTGGATCAACTACCTGAGGCCGGGGCTGAAGCACGGCATGTTCTCCCCGGCGGAGGAGGAGACGGTGATGAGTCTCCACGCTGCACTCGGCAACAAGTAAGCACACCGGCAGCACGCACTGTTTACTCCTTGCACGCAAATGATTGAGACGAGAGACAATTCTCCACGTTGTGGAGATGCTTTTTTCTCTTTTCTTTTTCCCTTTCAGTTTTCGCCACAGTAGTACTCTACCTGTAGGCTGTAGCCTGTAGCCCATCATTTGGACGTGGAGGTAAATTCCCTGCACGGTACCGCTGAGCTGGCGGCTATCCGGTTCTAGAAAACGTTAATGAAGTGAAAGGAAAGAAAAGAAAAGAGAAACGGAAAAGGGAACTGGTGATGCAAGCCACCGAGACGTTTTCCGTAGTGGAGTTGATGCTGACGTTCACGCTCCACAGACGCTCCTGCGCATTCGAAATCCACGAGATTTTTCTGCCTGTCTGGGTGCACATTTGTGATTATTAAAACTGGTCTTTCCGTCCAATTTATTAGTAATATATTGGAAAAAAATTGTGGACCTCTTTAGTACAGCGCAGGAAAATAAATGTGGACAATGCTAAATTCCATACAGTACAGTTGCGTCCTAAAGCAAGTTAGCCCAAAATCATTTTCTTGAAAAACATGCTTTCCTTTTTCTCCTCATTTTTGCTACTCTATCTTCTACTACTAGCCGCCGATGATGTACTTGGATTGTGCTTTGGATCGCTCTGTCCCCCAATCTCAACTGTTTTTTAGTAAGGTTTTTGGTCCACCTTCCCTTATAAACTAGACACTAGGAGTATGAAGCATCTTTTACCTGTATGAAACTATAGAAAACACCTACCCTCTGACAATTTCTGTCAAAAACAAAAATTCTTCTAGTACTACTAATTGCTGCAGAGATGATAAGGAAGCACCGTCCTGTCGATTTTAGCTGTAGACTAGAGCGACGAGAACGTGGTGTCGACTATTTGGGCCAATCCGCGCTCGCTTGCGAGTTAATGAAAACAGCTGCCTTGACAATCCGAACTGGCACGTAGTGATCTCGCGAGAAGATTAGATTCTTTATTGGGCCTTGCAATTATGTCCCCGAGAAAAAATATCGAAGGATCGGTGGTCCACATGAATAGACTACGTACACCACGCTTGTCCCTTTCACCCAAGTGACACATTTTGTTTAAGCTACGAAAAGGGAAAAAAGAAAGGAACGCCCCCAAGTTGTCAATTGCAAAAGCTGAATTTCCCACTAACCCCCGCCGACACAAGGCAGGTCAAGTGAACTGCAAGTCAGTGACATGCTATAAACACTGGCTGTATTATTGACGCGAAACTTGCACTGCAGGTGGTCTAGGATAGCACGGCATTTACCGGGCAGGACCGACAACGAGGTCAAGAACTACTGGAACTCTTACCTGAAGAAGAGGGTCGAGAGCGGCAAGCAAGGCCCAGACGCAGCTGCACCAACCGCGGCGGACTCCGCTGCGGATTCAGACGGCTCCCAGAGCACCAACCCCACCGGGGAAACGGCTCAGGAACCCGCCAGCCGGCCGTCCAACTCCGGCTCGTCGGAGCCGCATCACGAGTCCTACTCGTCGGCCGACTCGAGCTGCCTGACAGTGACCGAGCCGCCGCCTCCTGCTCCTGCCTGCAGGCCCCACGCGCCTGTGGCTCCCAAGGTGATGTTCGCGGATTGGCTGGACATGGACTACATCAACGGTGGCCAGATGTCAGCGGCGGCACCTGGTCTGGCCGACGCTGCTGGGGTGGTTGGTGCGGCTGCAAGTGCAAGCCCAGGGGATCACCATCATCAGGCAGTCATGAGCCAGGGATCCGCGCAGGTCGATGGGCCACCCTGCAGCGTGAATGATTCCCTGCACGGGTTCGGAGACAATGGCACCTGCTGGGAGTTTCAGGAGCAGTTCGACAGCATGGATCAGATGCAGGTAGGCTCCTTCTGTGACCTGCTCTCCGTGAACGAGTTCTTCGGGCTGGACTAGAGCGCGCGCGTGGTTGAAGGAGAAGGGGATATAGGGTTTCTTGAATTCAGACATTTCGTCAGATTTAAAGGGGTGTTTGTAATGCTGCAATGTAAATTATCACCGTGTATGTAATAGAGAGGTTTATACAAAGTTCAGAGACATGAAATTGCTATTCTACTACTGCATCTGCAAGGCTGCCCACTTTGGTTTGGACAGTAGAGCACCGACAGTAAAGATGGAAAGAAAGAAGAATACTACAAGTAAGGACTACTAAAGAGTTAACATTATCTTTCCAAATCTCACTTTAGTAGACCACTGTGAAGGGCAAAGATTTCTTCCACTTTAAGAACTGCCGAGTGATGGGGCCTTCACCTTTCACGTTGGCTTTAAGCTGTAGCAGTGAACAAGTCCAACTTGTAGCAAGAAACCCATGCATTGCCTATCTTTCCTAAACAGAAAAAACCATGCATGTGCATGGTTATGACCTGTGATTATTTGCGGCCCTGGTCCAGATTATATATTGAGAAGCAGTGTCTGTTGGTACCTCTGCTTTCTTCCCCCCACACCTTTTCTCTCTTCCATTACTTTTTCGTTCATGTATTTTATCTCCACAGGCAATACGGCTGGAAGTGGATCCCACATAGTTGAACCGATGAAAGATGACCTATCTTTGACATCGCAATGTCGATGCCATCAGAGTAAAAATTTCAAACATATTCATATATCACACAAGATTGAAGAAAACTACTACTCACTCTCATCCTAAATTCTTGACTCAACTTTGTCCAAATATGAATGTATATATTCTTAAAAAGCGTCTAGATACATGTAATATTTCGACAACAATTTAGGATCGGAGTGAGTACATGGAAAAAAAATGTTGCTCTCGCCTTTAAGTCTACATATGTCGTCATTTTAAACTTGCGTGTGCAAAGGTTTTTTATCTTGTGGTATACTTGCCAAATACTATTGTGTCTCAAGGTCAATATGGTAGTCCCTCCAATCCATAATAAGCGTCTCAGATTTTGTACTGACTTAGTACAAAGTTGTATTAAATCTGACAAAGTTGTACTAAATCTGAGACCCTTATTATGCATCGGAGGGAGCACCACACTATATCACACCCCTGACTTCCTCATCTAGTATTATTGTACTAGGGCGCTACAAACAAGTGGTGACCTAGCCATTAGTAGGAGAAGAGAGAATATTTTAATGCATCACTAGTAACATCTTCTATGGATTGTTTTATGGACGCAAGTTCTTTACAAAATGAGCGAACATATGCACTAAAACATGTCTACACTCTAGATATATCCGTATCTAGACGAAGTTGGGTCAAAAATTATGAAACAAAGAGAGTACTTCGATGGAGTAAAAAACCAGCGATTCATACAAGATGGTGGAACCCACAAAGTAAGTACTCCCTCGGTTCCAAAATGTAGAGCGTATAATTTTTTGTTGACTGTCAAACTTCTTAAAGTTTGACCAACTCTGTAACCAACAATATCAACATCTATGATGTCAAATGAAGATATTAGATTTATTGTGAAATATATTTTCATAGCATCTTTGTTTGACACTATATATGCTCATATGTTTTGTTATAAGCTTGGTCATACTTAGAAAGTTTGACTGTCAACAAAAGTTATACGTCCTATATTTTGGAATTGAGAGAGAATTTATTAACAAGTGGTCTCTCCAACAAGCATTTGGTTGTTATTAAGCTTCGCCACTTACACACTAGGCAATTGCTCGTGGGGCAACAACAAATTGAGTGGATTCTAGATTGTTACTTAATTATTATTTTTGCTGGATGAGGATGACATTCCGGGTCCTCACATTATCACCATCGATTGATATTTATATGAGTAAATATGATCAAGAATCAAGAGGAATTATGAGTCTGGAGTTGATCTATTCTCCATTCCAACATGTGCATTTCTTAAATTCTTAACAGATACACCATCTTGCGTACGGGTGGAATATTTTCAGTTGAATTACCACTTTGTGTAATACATATTTACCATGGGGTTTTAGAAAATATATGTTTGTCGCATTTTGTGTTTGATGATCATGAAATAAAAAGTTATGGTTTAATTGTAGTTCTATTGTCCCCCGTTTTGGAATTTGGACCATATTCTCACCTTGGTTACAATACATTTCTCATGGTTGCAAAATGTTTACTTACTTACCGGTTTTCAAACCTATAGTTTGTCATTTGTTGGTGGAGTTACTGGATTTTCTATTCCGAAAAATACATGTGATTGTATTCGTGATAGCATTTATTACATGTTTTATTTTTTTTGTTAATATGAGGTTTTTATGATATGATATTGATAATTTGATATTTGATATCACTAGTTCATTTTCATACCTACTATTAATTTGTGAGTTCATATCATATAAATCACATATATTAAGGTTGTAATGCTTGGCAAAGGACATGCCGGGATAAAAACTTAATATACCATATATATACTGACAAAAGGAATATGGAGTACTATATTATTTTGAATTTGCTATTTCTCGGCTTACTAAATTGCAAAAATATAAGAGTTAGAGTTGACATCTTTAGGTGTATTGATATCTAACTGCACATTTCTAAAACTAAATTACGCATGCGCAAATTTAAAGATGTGTTAGCACTCCATTTTTTTAGGGAAAGCCATCATGACAGCTTTATTACGAATTAAACCAGAATAAGTGAGTAACATCATTAATAAGAGATTGAATAAGAAAACTAGGGGGTTGTCCAACCAAACATCAGGTGGATCAACTCTTGCTACTCTAGCTAGCCCATGAGCAACTACATTAGCTTCTCGAGGACAATGCTCAATGATAACATTACCTAGATCCTTAAGGGCTTCAATACAGTCGATGTAGATAGCCACTGCTAAAGACGAAGGCCATTGTGCACTCGTCCTCTCCTGCACCACATCACTGCAGTCCGACTAAATCAAGAGATTCGAACAGCCCAGACTTTGAGCGAACTGAATTCCTCCACGGAGCGCCAACGCTTCAGCCGTCGCATCATACACCACTCGCAAGTAACTATTAGTCGCGCCAAGAAATGCTCCAGAAGCATCACGAATCACCGCTCCCGTGGCTCCATCCTCCAGGTCCGCATCAAAAGATGCATCAATATTAAGCTTCTGCATACCTTGAGGAGGCCGTTGCCATCCTGGCGTTGGATACCACTTGGCTTCGAATAAGCCCGCACATAATTCATTGCCACAGGCTGTATCGGTATGGAGGATCGCCCTGGTAGTTGAATTGACTCGCCTTGTGACTTCTTTCCCACCAGATGTACCAACATGGCACAACTGCTAGTTCACCATTAATTATAGGGTCCAAGTAAATATTCTGAGATTGCCCACCTCCCAGTAGCTCTTCAAGCACCGCAGAGCCAGAACGGTTATGGAGCACAGTACCGCTGATCAGTTCACTAATTCCCAAAAAATGCCAAACCTCCTGCGCCCTTGAGCATGTGAACAAAACGTGTTTAAGATTTTTTGTTGAACAAAAATACAAGGATTTGTTAGTCGGTTGACGCTACTACTGTACTCCTATCTGTATGTACCGGTCCAAAAAAAATCACTCCTATATGTATGTGCGAATCCTTCCGTTTTCGTCAGGGTTAATTCTCGTAAATTGTCCCCAATTCCAGCTTGCCGCTACCCTAGCTCTCGACATTCGGCGACGCTTCCCCCCCTCCACTCGGCCCGGCGCTCGTCCCTCCTTCCCCAACCCACGAAAACTCCCGGAGAGGGTTCAAATTTGTGCCTGATCAGGGCGCCGAACACCTAGGGGTCCGTTTGGAACCTAGGCTAGAACCGTTCTAGTCTTGCCGGGCTAGGTTTGTTGTTTGGTGGTAAACAAATTAACTGGTTTTTTAAGGCAAGTTAGCCAGCCTGGGATAGAAGATTCGGCTCGCCTCTGACGGCAAGCCACGTTCCGCAAAAATCTTCTACTCTCGAACAACTATCTCGTGTGAGTAGCAGCTAATCCTTACCATCAAAAACATTAAAGCAAATAAGTAGTCGAGACAAGTCGCCCTTGTCAGAGTCCAGCTATAGCTGGATTCCACCAACCGCATCCTCATTCCGATCTGATCTGTTCGTTGCTGTTCGATCTACCCGTTCTCTCGCCGTTTCGTGACAAGATCTGAGCCTCATCGCACCCATGGATCCGCGCGCCAGGTACCCTCCCGGGACCGGCAACGGTCGCGGCGGGAACCCTAACTACTACGGCCGCGGCCCGACGTTGCCGCAGCACAACAATCACCAGCAGCAGCAGACGTCGGCGGCGCACCACCAACAATACGTGCAGCGCCAGCCTCAGCAGCATCACCCGAACCACCAACAGCAGCAGCAACAACAGCAACAGCAGCAGCAGTGGCTGCGGCGAAATCAGATCGCCCGAGGTGCAGCGGGCACGGCTGGGATCAGCCAGCCAAAGGCTGTGGTGCCATCCCCGGCCGCGGACGGCAACGATTCTAGGTGAGTCGGTAGAAGCTTAGGAGTTTGTACGACATTTTGTGGTATCTGATTGTTCAACACGTAGTTTAAGCGCTGCAAATGTAGCTTGCGAAAGCGATTGCGGGTGCAGCGGGAAACGCTTGTTTTTCTGCTGTAAAGCAACCCACAAAGGTTTGCTGAATTTTGTGCTTGTAACTGGACAAGCATGAGTAGTTTAAACATCATTATGGATTATCGATCTATGCATGGTCATAATTAGCCACTCTTGTGTGGTGACCAGAACTGGAGATGGCAACTGACAATTATGCTCGGCTTTGTGCAGTTCAGAAGACTGGAAGGCCCAACTGAAGCTTCCACCTGCAGATACTCGATTTAGGACAGAGGTAATTCATGCCACCTTGATTATTCATTTTGTTTTTGGTTTTGGAATGTGGCCCTGTGGGTACTTTGATACAAAGGAGTCCCTGAACTAAAAGTTCTGTCGTTTGCCATCTGTACTTTCGTATTTGGATAACTAGTTTTTTCTTGGTGTCAAAAATAGATTCTACTCTGGGCTTTATGTATCAGTTTTTATTTTTTTGATACCTTACATTGCACACTGAATATGTCAGTTTGATCACTAAAGTTGTGGGAACCTAAATCTGAGTAATTTTTTTTCTGAAACCGATGAATTATCTTCACAGTAGGAACTTGCAAATATTTTTCTTATATGCCATGTCTTGATGCTAGTTAATTGTATTCTGAACATGAATTGATTAGGATTCACTCTATCTTCACTTCCTATATAAAAGACCCAATTGGTAGCGGCGGTATGTCCAACACACATTCATAATGCATCACTTGTTGATTTGGCACAAATCAATGAGAAAAAATATGGATTTGATGATTTAAAAGATGATAGTCCAACATTCTTTTTAAATATGCAGTATGTTTTTAGTACGTAGCAACGCACGGGCATTGTGCTAGTGTAGTATCATGTAATGATACATTAGCACTTGAATATTAGGTGTGCTGGACTACATATTTTTTATTTCCACTGGAGTTCTTTCCTTATGTAGCCACACTTTGGTTGAACTGATGCAATGCAACAGCCCTCCCCGATCCAAGAAGAAAGCATTCCCATTGCATTAACTGACAGTGACATTCTTGCTAGAGCAAAAAATGGTACTGGCAAAACTGCTGCATTTTGTATTCCTGCGCTGGAAAAGATTGATCAAGACAAAAACGCTATTCAAGGTTTGTTCTACACCCACAATGCACCTGGTAGATACTCTTTAAAGGCCAAATGGTTTCCCTGTGCCTTGATAGTATTAGCTGGTAGAAACTAACATGTATGTTTCTTTCTTTCTTTTCGATGTGGTTCTGTCTGTGTGTGTGGGCCTGTGTCACAACTATGTTGTATTAGAAATAGAAAGTTCCAATAATGCAACGGTGCCTCTTGTGATTTGTAGTTGTTATAGTTGTTCCCACGAGGAATTGGCTCTTCAAACATCACAAGTTTGCAAAGAGCTTGGCAAGCACCTTAAAATCCAAGTTATGGTCACCACTGGTGGAACTAGCCTGAAGGATGATATTGTCCGTCTGTATCAACCTGTCCATGTACTTGTTGGAACGCCTGGGCGTATTTTGGACCTTACGAAGAAAGGTGTTTGCATTTTGAAGGACTGTTCAATGCTTATTATGGATGAGGTAATTCATTCTAAGATTTTCTAAATACAGCTAAGTTGAATTCTTTTGTAACTGGCTAGTTTTTGTATTATGTAGACTTCATGATGTTATTCAGTTGTCAGTATCTGTTCACTTGTATTTGTAAGTAAGTGTCTGTTCTGAAATACTTTCCCACACTTTTTGTGGCTACTTGTTGCCACTGGCAATATTTTACCCTGCCTGTTTGGTTTGCAGCCAAATATTGCCATGCTTTGATGTGCTATGAGTTAGGCAAGTTTGACTGAGATAAACACCTGGTTGGTCCTTTCTGCCACCTGGGTTACACACGTCAGCAAGTAAAATAATCATTATGCTAGACAAAGTTGTTGCTCCAATCTCGATGATCCAATCTAGCAATTTCAGCAAAGGTAGTGCTAAAATTGCAACCGTAGTACACGAACCAGACATTCTATGTGTTCATAACTGGTTGGTGTGGCGCTAAGTAATTGTGCCTGTAGTTGTGAGCGTAACTTGAGTCCATCAGCAAACAAATTAGTGGTGGCATCTCACATTTTATCTCCAAGCGTCATTTTAGAAGGGTCTTTAAAAACCATTTCAGAAGTAGAATTTTAGCTATCGGACTATGGAATGCAATTATATGCTTCTCATTTGTAGCAAAACTCTGAGTGTCCAAAAAAAGCATGTCCGAAAAAAGCAAGTGTTCTGTATCTTTATCTTTACTCTTATAAAGATCTGAGTTCGTGGTCATCCGTTCACTCCACCAAGACTACTCTCTAGATTGCTAGGAAATTAGCTTAGTTGCCACTCATTCTATGTGGCAGGTGTGTACGTATCACGATATTTTGGTTGTAGTTGATTGGATTGACATATACTTTGAGATAATTGTTATTAGCACAAAATTGAGGAGTATGAGTGCTCAAGCTTTTAAACAACTCATGCGGTATATATTTAGTTTCATAGCATTTAAGTAGTTTTGAGAAACATTCTGAATGTTATATATGATATGATTTCCCTAGCGTCATTTGGCTCTCTTATATGAGTGTTGAAAAATCTTTCTTGGGTTGTCAAGTGCCTGCTCTAGTGTATCCGTATCCTTGGGTTACCACTTACCAACTAGATGATGACTCTGATTGGCTTTACGCAGACACAGAACTTTAGTACTTTACATATCATCCATCAACTTCTGTATCAACTAGCTGCCCTTTCTGGAATCAGACTGTGAACATTAGTTTCTTTAATACCTAGCTCGTTTCTTAAAATAAAAGCAAAAATACTTTCAAATTGATGGATAAGTTATGTTGGATGAATTGTCTCGATGTTGGATCTGGTTCTGCAGTGTTGGGCTTGCCAGTAAATAGGCACATCTCCATAGTATATCTTTTTCCTTTCTTATGAGAGCTATTGGCTTTTTGTGCACGCAGACAAGCTTCTCTCTCTCCTGAATTCCAACCTTCTATAGAGCAGTTGATCCGTTATCTTCCAGCAAGTCGACAGATTTTAATGTTTTCGGCAACATTCCCTGTGACTGTTAAGGAGTTCAAGGACAAATATCTACCTAAACCTTATGTTATTGACCTCATGGATGAACTTACACTGAAGGGAATTACACAGTTTATGCTTTTGTGGAAGAAAGGCAAAAAGTCCACTGCCTTAACACCCTCTTTTCCAAGGTTTCACATCTTCCCTTTGTTTCTTAATTTAAGCTAGGCATTTTAATCTTCATATAACATATGGGTCATCCAATTTATGTTTGTTTTGAGACAGCTTCAAATAAATCAATCCATAATCTTCTGCAACTCTGTAAATCGTGTTGAGCTATTAGCAAAAAAGATCACAGAGCTTGGGTACTCGTGCTTCTACATCCATGCAAAGATGCTGCAGGACCACCGTAATAGAGTTTTCCATGATTTCCGCAATGGGGCATGCAGGAATGTTGTTTGTACAGGTATGCTATTCTGTTTCTTCTTTATTGCCATTTTCTGTTTGAAGGACATTGCTAGGTCATCTTTGCTTTTTGTGTGCTGGCTAGTTGATTTATTTGTGCTCTCATAGTACAAATACAATATTTGAGTCATTCTCAATCTATCTTGTCTTTTCAGCCCTGCTTGTGTTACTTTTTTCTTGAAGTACTGCTCTTATGTACTTTATTTTGATAAAAATGCACATATAGTATTCTCTTGAAACTAACTTATAATTCAAAGTGCATGAAATGGGGATACTGGAAAACAACACTTTCTAAAAACAGCCATATGGGGATACAGCGAGTATATAAGTGTTTAGAAAAAAAATCACCATATAATAAAGACAATCATAATTTTAGATGAGAGAGAGAGATAGAGTATTGCATTTGCTGCCTCCTTTTAATCGATAAATATTTTCTTAGCTCCCCCAATCTCATGTCCTCACTCCTCAAGTCTTCATAACGTGGTCTTTGCTGCAAGGTTGTCTCCCCTAAGGAAGGAACAACAGCAGTAGCAAGAGCGAGAGGGTAGGGAGGGAAGTAGGGGCTCAGAGGAGATGGCGAGATCTCCTCTTGAGAGCACCTGATAATGGGGAAGGAATTGGGAATGGTTGCGGATACGGTCATTGCCGGCGAGGATCCAGGCAGTAGCCAGCAGTGTGGTGCAAGGGGCAGGTGGGGGCTAGAGTGAGGGAGAGGGAACTGGCTGTTGCCTATGTATAGTTTTACTCAGGGGACACACATATCCCCGTACCCCCCCCCCCCCCCCCCCCCCCGCGCCTAGCGAACGGGGATACAACCACTTCTGGAGTGTTTCTAACTTGGGTTATTTTCCCTTGCATGTTTGTGTGCCCACTTCATAAATCTACACTGAAGTATAAGTTCACAAGATCAGAAAGCAGGCCAGTGTATTTTTTAACAAACTATTGTGGCTGCTGAAATGTGTTGTGCTGAACTTAGTTTATAATCTCCTGTGGGAAAATACACACGAAAGCAGGCAATAGTTGGTTAGCCAAACAGTAAAATAGGCAAAAGCGGGTGGGGCAAAATGGCAAATGGGATTACAAGAATCCTGGTTATGGCCAAACACAGCCTTATAGTTTTGTTTTTAAACTCAGATTGTGTGTTTAATCCACAAAGAGATACTTGTTAAGTGAACTAGGGCATCTCCAAGGGTGACTCCCCATTTGTCCATTTGAGGGGTGTTTGGACAAATGGGGGTAGACAAAATATCAAGTTGTCCAATGCGAGCCCCATTCGTCCTCCCCATTTATCCATTTTCTGTCTTTTCTTTTATTTTACACATAAATACATGTTTTGAACATCAATAATAGTTCAAAAGAAAAATACTAGAGCAGTAGTGCACACATAATTGAACATCAATCAAATTTAAATTAAAAATAAAAACAAGACAAGATGCCTTTGTACGTGGAGAGGCATCAATCCAGTACTCAAGCCTCAAGCTGGGGGTGCATGTCTGTAATTTGAATTTTGCAATTTAGGACCACGTTCTTTTACAATCCGGGATGAAACAGGCAGCCATACAATTAAGAAAATCCATTCTAGAACAGGCGTCAATCCAAGATGAAGCAACAATGAACATCCAAGTTTTTCTAGTCTGCATAAACAAAAGAAAATCTACTCTGCATGTGGACAAACACACATCCAGTAAAACTACTCTCGCATCAGTTCTTGAGCTCAGATCAGGACATCAATTGACAAGATACTGGGGCACAACGGCGGCTAGCTGCAAGGAGCAACGAGGTGAATGCCCCGTTCTTGAGACGCCGCACGTGGACCGGCCACGCGGACCAAGGACCAGGCATCCTTCTCGCGTATCGCGTCGAGCAGATGGACGGCGGCAGCGAGCAGGTGGGCCACGATGCCCGGAAAGGGATGCGGCCGCCAGGGAGCACGAACGGCGGTGGCGCGCAAGGGAAAGGGAGGTGGTGGTGTGCAGGCGCAGGGGAAGTCGGGTGCAGCGAAAATGGAGGCGGCGGCAGATCTGGTGGCAGAGGAGAGGAGCCGGCGCCGGGAAGGAAAGAGGCGGCGAGTCCACGGAAGAGGAGCGCGAGTTCGGGTCCGGCGGCAAGAGGAGATGCGGGGGCGGCGGCGGTGGATCCGGTGACCGGAGGAGAGGAAGGGAGGCGGCGGGGCAGGTCCAGCGAGACTGCGAGAGTGCGAGACAGAGGAGAAAAGAGAGAAAGAGGAGAATCTGTATGACAAGTTGGCCCGACGGACAATGGGGAGTCCTTACTCTTTCCTCATATTTGGGGCAGAAATGGGGAGGATGGACAACTTTTGGACAAATGGGGGTTCCCATTGGATTGTGTATTTTGCTCATGGACCCCCATATGGACAGATTTGGACAAATGGGGAGGATTTGAGGGGTTCCCTTGGAGATGCCCTTAGGTTTGTTCATGGCAGTCATTTTTCCAGTGTTTAGTTCTAAACTTTTTATCAACTGCTTGTTATCAGCAGAATCACTCAAATTGTGACTTTGTGAGTTTATCATGAAATAAATGAATGTGTGCTGCTGCTTTATTTTTTTAACCTTTGACACTGACGCTAGTAAAATTTTGATTTATGTTTGATGTCATTTGGTTTCATTTACTTATGTTTGTGGCCTCATCTTTTTTCAGATCTTTTCGAAGGGGCATAGATATTCAAGCTGTTAATGTTGTTATCAATTTTGATTTCCCCAAGAGCTCTGAAACATATCTCCACAGGGTATGGAATTTTCAATGATTTTTGTACTTAATTCTCACACCAGGACAATCAGATTTTCCACAAGCTGTTAATATTTTATTTGCTGCATGGTCTTGAGACATTTTTATTGGAAAAGCAAAATAAAGATTGTGTATCATGTAAATGGCTTATCGTTGTCAAAATTTTGGTTATCTTTTGTTCATACGTCCTGCTTGATTTTAAATGATTCACTTGACCTTTTCTGTCCTGGTAGGTTGGTAGATCTGGGAGATTTGGCCACCTTGGCCTGGCTGTGAATTTGATCACCTATGAGGACCGGTTTAATTTGTACGCCCATTTGTCTACCATGAAAATTTTCACCTATTTTATTCCCTAGTTTTTCTCTCCTGACAGAATATTGTTGCTTTGAACAGGTATAGGATTGAGCAGGAGCTTGGGACTGAGATAAAACCAATTCCTCCTCAGATTGACCAGGCTATATATTGTCAATGATCTGATAATGTTTTCACATGTATTCACTTTCTCTAAGAGTAATAAGAATACAATGATTGTAAATACCATCCCATCACTCATCAGGTAACAAACTGTCCTTGTTTGTGGTCAATGATTTCATGATCAGGCAAAGCACAATGACTGCAGAGATGCTAATTGTCAATGTTGCTGTTTACTTTCAAATCGCAATTTATGGCTGCAAAGAAGTTGAACCTTTTTATTGTGAGGACACGTAAATCTGCACACTTCAGTACATCTCTGTGATCATCACGTTTTACAAATTTAGTCCAGCTTCGATCATCACATTTGGATCTCCAGTACATATCAGTATAATCATGGAGTTTGGACCTAAAAATGTCTCCCTTGAGAGTAAACTTCACAAAACGATTCATATAATGGAAAATGGTGGCACCCATTCAAGTTTTAAATTCACAAAACTACATGCTGTGTCAATTCAGATATAGCAGTTCCTTGTACTGCCTTTATGGAGGATGTTCCAGCCAAGTGCTGCATCCACGTAATGAGGGGTGGACCCCAGTTAGCTGGGATAGGCATGTGAAGTTTTCCTAATAAAATCTGCCTCCCATTTCACATCTGAATGATGCATTTACTGCTTAATCCAAAATGCTTGTGCGCTACGATGTACACATGATTTTAATCCTGGCAAGTTCTGGCGACGTGGGCGGTACCTGTACTGCTGATGTTGTGGATGTTTCAACCAAGTACTTCACCCACAGTTAATGGGTGGAGTGCCGTTACAAAATTGCCTCCCATCTCACATTCGAATGATTACAGCATTGCTAAGTTTGTAACAGTACAACAGACACTGTTTTAATGTTTTGTTAACTGCTTATGTTTTTGCTGGAATTGTGACTGACTTGCTGTTGCATGTGCAGGTTTTACCGTGCCCCCCTTGTGGTGTATGGGAACATTTCATGGAGCGTGTGTGACAGAGAAGATATCCAGCTCTTCTGACAGACCTTGTTATGCTGACATTATTGTGGTTATCTCAGGGCAAACGTCCTGCAACTTTTAGGCACACAGCGGTGTATATTGCTAGGTGCCTGTTCCTGGGCTAGCCGTGGAGTTTTAGTTCTTTACATCATGGTTCCGGTCTTTCTCCTGGCATCATTACCTATTTCTCACAGGACATTTTAACCCTGTTATTTACTGGTGGTGGGTCTGCTCTATTGGTGCAAGCAAGTGGTTATCTCAAGTCCTAGCTTGGTCTTGTGTAGTTGACGTGTCAATCAGAAGTCAAAAGTGGACCATCCAGCTTGAGCTCAGAACTGTCAATGCGCAGTAGTGACTAGGGACTTGAGCTATTGGCCCCAAATTGGATATTAGTAGTTTGTCAATAATGTGCAAAGTGAGCTGCATCATGCTATGCAGTCTTGCTCTTGTACCATCCCTCGGCAATGAGCCTATGTGTCATGTTCGTCATTTAGATTCCCGCCTTATCTTTCCAACTTGACAAAGTATTGTTCAATAAACAGCGCTGATAAGCTGCTGGTGTCAGAGACATCCAACTTATAACAGTAGGCCCTAAACTTGGCTGTCTCAATTGTTGATTGTGAAGTGTCATTTGCTTCTTTCTGTGCCGCGTCACACGTTTTATGTTTTTGATGATGATAAACTAAATGTTCTCCTGCTATTGAAATATTGGAAGTACATGATTCTACATAATAGTTGGTCGGTCATTTAGCCCTGTTGAAGTGAAAGAGCCCATCACTGCAGATACGAACGATCGAAATAGGTTTTGTAATGATGAACAGGTGTTACTGCGAATGCGCAATTAGAGGGATACGTTCTGCATGTTGTCAGTGATTCGGAAAATCCAATACTTGTAGCTGATAACTAAATGGGGAAAATGCAATCACGACCATTGAAACCCGCCTTCCATTGCTGGCCAAACCCTTCTCAGCAGTGCGGTCTGGAATGCTGAGATTGGCAACGGGCTCTTCCCGTGACATGCCTATCTTTAGTCTGGACTCGATCTGGAGTCAGCATGGGAGGAGTCAAACGACGATGTCTAGGAAATATTCAAACATACTCCTGAATCCAAAGCTGCCCACTCTTATAGAATAGCGAGCGTATGCTTCTGCTACGCCTCGCATGCAAATAGGAGCAGTGTTTTCTGTTCTCTCCGTATGGATTCTGTAGTGCCATCGCATTCGTGTGATAGTTTTTTACCTGCCCTTTTTTTGGGGACCCGTATCTGACTGTCATACGATGAGAGCAGTAGTGCCTGACTTTCTTATTACAGTATATGCTAATGCACATTTTTTTTTTTGAAAAAGGGTCAAAGACCCAGCTTTATTGATGTAGCACATGTTTGGATGTACCAGGAAGTTCATCTCTTCTAAATTTTGAGCGACAAATCTTCACAAGTTGAAATGATTCATTTGAACATGGACAGCCAATTGTAGAATCCGCAATGTTGCATGGAGCCTATAAATTATGCCCCAGCGAACCGCTGCATTAACTAGAAAGAGATCTAGGCAAGATGTACCGTCCTAAGTCCTAACCGAAAATAGCACTCGCGAACAGAACTTTATGATGAGTTCTTGTGTGATTCCCCTCTAATATCATCATCGACAAGGTTTGAGAAGACACCATCCTGTACCTGTGTGTACTTGTCCCGTCCATACACATGATTGACACCATACGTTTAGCTTATCTTATCTGGCCCCTTGTGATGGAGAAACGTGCACTCCTTGTCATTACGTCGATTGCTGGTTTTGCTACAGCGCTAGCTTTTGCGTGCCCCTGTAGCAACGGCAGTGCCGGGTACACGACTACACGTCGTGGACCGGCTCAGAGAACCGCGGTCCGAACACCTGCCGCGGCGAGGCCATCATGGTGATGCCCCCCCTTATAACTGAACCCTCCTGCGGCTGCCACAGCAGCAGGCAGCAGGCTGCAGCCGCTCGCAGCGATGCAGGGAACTCTGAAGTCTGCATTTAATATTTACGAGAGAACCGAACCCCACACCGCCAGCACACACGCACACACACAGGGAGTACAACACCTCTTTCTCCCCTTGCTCAAAATCCGAGCTACACTCTTAGGCCAGAGGGCTCATTTAAGGTTACTCCCCTTCCCTTTACGTCTTCATCTCGTCGGCCTTGCTCGCCACATTAACTCCCCACGCTGTGCAACTCCCACTCATCATCGTCCCTGGCTGCCTCTGCTCTCCGGCCTGGACGACGCACGTAGCTAATATACGAACGTGCGGCGCCGCTAACCCTCAGCAGGCACCACACCAGATTACAAGACACCACTGTGCACCTGTAGTGGGCAAAAATGAAATCGGAGAGGAGCCGAGAGACTAGGGACGTCGTTGGTAGCCTGCTTCATTTTGCCAAGTCAAGCTCACGTCGCAGTGACCCGAGTGATCGCAGCTCAGGCGAGCGGAAAGCCTGAAACCCGTATCGATCGAATGCATGGCCCGATACGCAAACGATTGAACTGAACCCAATGAGCTCATCGATGTTACCAGACTCTCATGTCCTGTCCCGTCCCTACACCCACGCTGCGTGCCCGTTTTCTTTGCCTCCGCCGTCGGCGTCGTCGTGCGTGCGTGCGTGTGTTGTCGCGGCAGCGCAGGTAGAAAATCTCGGGCATTAAAGTGTCCCCCGGGGGATCCTCCAGTTCTCGTCCGGGCACAAACACAAAACCTTCCTCGTCCTCCGCGCCCCCGCAAATCTTTCCAGTTGCACTATCCCCCTCTCTCGTTTCACATCGCATTCATCGCCCCCGTCCGCTCTATCCCCCAGCCCATGCCAGGCCTCAGCTAGGCACCAGCAGCACTAGTAGTGCTCCTACGTATAGGTGCAGTACTAGCGCGCGTGCCTCGATCCTCCTCCAGCCAGCTTACTTGAGTGTTCTCTGTAGCTTGCCCCTCGCTCAGGCTCAGGGAGCGGCCATTACTGATACCCATACCCGATGGGGAGGGCGCCGTGCTGCGACAACAAGGGGCTGAAGAAGGGGCCGTGGACATTGGAGGAGGACAAGGTCCTCGTCGACTTCATCCAGGCCAATGGCCACGGCAGCTGGCGCCTGCTTCCCAAGCTCGCAGGTCGGTCTTGCTCTTGCTCCAGTTCTTCTATCCCATATCGAAACCGTCAAATCTTTTGCTAGTAATCGTTTGCCCCATTCATGTAATCACGCATCGTAGTACTAGTTCTGTTGCCGTGACACTGACAGAGTCTGACGTTTCTTGGCCGGCCTTCTGATGAGTTGCATGCAGGGCTGAACCGGTGCGGCAAGAGCTGCCGGCTGCGGTGGACCAACTACCTGCGGCCGGACATCAAGCGCGGGGCCTTCACCGACGAGGAGCAGAAGTCCATCGTCCAGCTCCACGGCATCGTCGGCAACAAGTGAGAGCCCCGGCCTTAATTTCTCCTCCTGGCCTAATTAACCACATGCATTTCCGCACCAATGCAATCTCCCCCCTGCTTGACCTACTGTAGCTCGCGCACTATAGCCATGAGCTCGCCGCAGCGTGCTACTGTTCGTGCATGCTCCCCCTATCCAATCGCCCAATGATGCCTATACCACCGTCCATCAATCACGCCCTGAACTGGCTGCTTGCCTTAAGCATCCGGTCGGACGATTAACAGTGTTCATTATTTACTGGGTACACGTATTTTGATTACATTTATCATGGTCTTTTGGTGGTTTTGTGGCGAGTTAATGGAGTACTGATCTCAAGCGCGCCGGCGGGGCTGTTGGTTTTGCTTTGTGCGCACGCAGGTGGTCGATGATCGCGGCGCAGCTGCCCGGGCGGACGGACAACGAGATCAAGAACTACTGGAACACCCACCTGAAGAAGCAGCTGAGACGGATGGGCCTCGACGAGCCCCCGCCGGGCCCAACCGGCGGCTGCCCCGCGGCCCGTCACATGGCCCAGTGGGAGACCGCGCGCCTGGAGGCTGAGGCGCGCCTCTCGCTGCTCTCCTCATCCGCCGCCGCCGCCGCCGCCGCGACGGCCACCACCACCACCACAACCTCCGGCTCCGCCGCCTCCTCTTCCTCTTCGGCGGCGGCGGATTCGAAGCCCGCGGACGTGTTCCTGCGCCTGTGGAACTCCGACATCGGGAGCTCCTTCCGCAAGGTGGAGGCGGGCCATGGGCCGCCGGTGTCGTCCGCCAAGGAGGAGGCCCACGACGCGGTGAAGCCGCAGGGGGACGAGTCGTCCAGCAGCGAGATGGACGCGGCCTCGGCAGAGTACCAGATGTTCCTCGACTTCGCCGGCGAGGAGCTGGGGCTGTTCCACGGCCGGCACGGCGGCTTCTCGCTGTTCCCGCCGCTCGACGTGCTCTCCGAGGCGTCCCTCGACACGGCCTTCTAACCGCAACGGCAAGCGATCGAAGCGAGACCTAGCTAGCTAGCCAGCGCTCGCTACGTACGCCTGTTGTGCTGCGCATGTACGTATAATCGTATATATGCATGTTGTCTTTTGTGGCGTACTCCTGCAGGCGTATGGCGCCGCGTACGAAAATTAGTACTTGGGCACGAGAATTTTGTGGGGGCTAGGGACTTAGGGTTTTAATTAGGAGGGGGTCTAATTAACCTGCAGCTGAGGCTGGACATCATGGTGTATTAGTTACAGCTTGTGATGGCCGGGATTCACTCCGGAGACGCTCTAATACATCTGATGATGTTCGATCTTCAACTGTGAGCTTTGGAGCTGTTTGAACATCAAATCTTTCAGTCCGATCGATGACGAGATTGATATTGTATGATATATATATCGATGAGAAATGCAGCAGTGGTGCAGTAATTTCGCTCGAATAAGGTTGCAACCGGCACAAATTACTGCGCGCAGGTCCTTCCGTGCACTACTGGTGGCTTGTCCACGACGTACAGCTGGAGTACGAGTTGGATAATGAAATTATTACCACGTGATGTATGCATGATCGGTCGATGTAACTGGGGAGGAAATGGGACATGGCATATGATGCGTGACGTGTATTTGGACCATCGTCATCAAATGATTCAGTTTGTTGGCAACCCGGCCTGTCTGTCACCACTGTTGTGCCTTATACCGACATGTTCTTCTGGGAAATTTGATCATTGCACCGCCCTAGCGTGCAATTTTAGATCGCATCAGTAGAACATGCATGGGGCTTCGTGCGGAACAGTATACAATTGATGACCAGCATGTTACGTACGTATGTGTATCGATTCGATCATACCGTGCGTACAGCTACAGTTGTCCCTAATTATTCACTGAAAAAAGTTACTGATCTGAAGCATCCGTGTATATCCTCGAGAGGTGGTCCATCGGTCCTTCGCGGATCATCGTCCAAGTAACAAATTTCACAAAATCACAATTTGTGTTGCTGGGTTTCACAAAAACCACAGAACTATCATTCTTCAGAC
The DNA here is from genome assembly GCF_000005505.3 of Brachypodium distachyon. Taxonomy (NCBI): domain Eukaryota; kingdom Viridiplantae; phylum Streptophyta; class Magnoliopsida; order Poales; family Poaceae; genus Brachypodium; species Brachypodium distachyon. Next base: position 50,964,930 of record NC_016133.3, read on the forward strand.
ATTTGTTTTCACAAACCCCAACTCATCCTCTCTGTCAGATGAGGTCCGCATGTCATGCCACACGTGGCCGAGCTGACATTTTTCTTTGCATGCATGTGGCTACCTCGTGGCCTAGATCTGACGCGGCAAAGAAAACGGGTTAGCCCAGACAAGTGTTATATGGCATGCGGCTTCCATCTTCAGAGACGATGTTAAATTTCTTAATCTAGCGGTTTTGGGTTCTGCAGGAACTTCTGTCCGCGGACCGGTGGTTCTGTGACCCTTTTTTAGGCAACCTGGCTCTTAATATAAAAGTCAATGACTTATTCTAAAAATTACTTGTCAAAGATAATCAAATACGTGGAAGGGCTTGGCATTGAGCCTATCCATTTCAAAATTACAATTCTCCTTGGAGATAATACTGAAGTACTTCTATCTAAGAAACGTTGGAGCAGTACAATATAAGTTACTCCCTCCGTTTCAAAATAAATGACGTGGATTTGTACAGGTTTTTATGCAAATTCATGTCACTTACTTCAGAACGGAAGGAGTATATTAGATTTCGTTAAGATCATATTTTGATCAAGAATTGTATTGGAAGTATAGAGGCAGTAACTAAAACGTGCTAAAATTGTGCATTTCCATTTTATCCTTCGTGCTATACGATTTGTTGTGGTGCTGAAGTATAGCCTGTGTAAAACCGTGTGGACTCACGAGCAAGGGTCCCAAGGGTGCAGTGGACGACTGTGTTTGACTTGTTTCTGTCTACTACGAGTATTCAGTAACTGTACCGGATAGCTGAGGGCCATGCCAACAAGGAAGAATTTATTGCTAAGTTCAGACAAAAAGCCAAAAGAGAGCAGTGGAAAGTTTCCCCAACATCTGCTGCCTGTGGCTTCATCGGCAGGAAAGAACAGAAAGAGGCAGCTCCTCCACCCCTATGCTACGGCTAATGATTCTTCTGGGAGATATTAAATGTCATGTCAGCTGATACTGTGGTGCCCTCTTGATATGATTGCGTTTTCGAACGGTACTGGCATCGAGAAAATTTCAAAAATCCGAAAATAATATTTACATTTTCATTTTGGGGAAATCTCTACATGTACATATAATGCATACAAAATTTGTGTCAAGTGTCATTAAAAAATAATTTAACGTGCTAGCTAAAAAAGAAAAATAATTAGAGCAGCTACAGCTGAGACCAAAACAACCCGAACTGCGCGACACCCAACAAACCAACCTGCCAAAGTCTAAACATTCAGCAGCAGGAGCCGATCCAGAGATGGAAACGGAACGGCCGTGAGCTCTCGTCAGTTCATCCCGGCCTCTCGGGAGAAAAGAAAATCAAGCAAGCAAGCGCGGTAGCAGGAGTGCAGGAGTGCAGGACAGGACTGAGAGGGGGAGGCTAGCATAGATAGCTACTGACAGTGCAGCCGAGCTAGCAGCTCGTGGTGGTGGCCTGGTCCCGGTGCAGATACTGAACGTGGCTCTGGGCTTGATGCATTGAATGCGTCGCAGATCGTATCGATCGTACTACAGTGTATACTACTCTTACTAATACTACGGAGTATAATACGGAGACGGAAACGATGGTGGAACCGGACGGAGAGGAGAAAAGGAGAGAGAAGCATGCATTGATTTGCTTGTGAATGTGCACTGCCTCTGTCACCCCCACGTCCGAAGTCGCAGAGACGCCGGCCGGACGGGGGAGCGCCGACTTGACTGGACTGGCCGGACGGGACGACGGCTAGCAGCCAACCAGGAACCGGGACCGGACGCGTAAATAGCTCCAGCTTGCACGTTCCGACCACACCAACGGGCCGGTTAATTACGCCTGTACCGCACTACCCAAGGAGAAGTACTGCAAGCTGGGAAACGTTGACAAGGTGTATAGAGATCAAATCAAGGAGCAGCTCGTTTCCCCAGCTTTGATTACGTTAACGGACGTCACAGCGTATTTCTTTACATGTCGCTTTTCGAAAGGAAAAAACTTTCTTGTCATGCACTACTAGTATTTTGGAACCGAGAAAATACATGACAAGAAAGTTTATGCGTACAAAACGGCTTTGTGCCATTTTTTTTAAAGAAAAACAACGGTGGTTCTCCGTCATTTACATGTCGCTTAAAAAAAAACTGTACAAAAGGAAAGCTTTCTTAGCTCCCCGGGAAACAGAGGGGGAAGTAAAAGAAAGCAAAAAAGATGCAGGGTAAGGTTAAGCCTCCCAAGCCAGTCTCCTCGATCAGCGGAACAAGATGAAACCTACGCCTATAATTCTTCCAGATCAAGTACACCACCTGGAGGGCGTGTCATCGCCTATAATTCTTTCAGATCAAGTACGCCACCCGGAGGGCATGACATCGCCACGACACGAAAGGTTCTCCTATTTCTCTCGTTCCAAACGCCCCACCAGGTGTAAATCAGCCTACCACTAAGCTCCTTCCTCTCCTTAGGCTTGCCAGCGAGGAGGCCCTCCCATAGCTCGTTGACCGTGCATGAGGTCGGTGTGGGGGGCGGGAGGACTGAGATCCCAACTCTGGATGAAGCCCCAGACCTCCTTGGTGAGCCCATAGTCGCGGCAAAGGTGAGAGATGGTCTCCGAGTGGATCGTGCAGAGCTGGCAGATCGGATTGTGAGGCCATCCTCGGGAAGCGAGGTTGTCGGCGATAAGAATCCTCCATGCACAATCGTCTTGGCGAAGAATTTGCACTTCAGCTCGGCCTGAGCCTTCCAAATCTTGGCGACCTAGAAGGGCGAGAAGGAGACGTGGAATTGAGCCAGGTACGCCGATGCCGCCGAGGAGGATCCTGAGGGCACCCACTTCTACGAGATGGAGTCACGCCGCTGTGAGAGGGTGATCCCACGAACGCACTCCCACGTCTCAATGAAGTTTGAGAGTTGCTGCTATGTGACAATCCGTAGAAGGGAGCAGATCCAATTCTGCGCGGTGAGCTCCTTTTGCACAGTACGACGCTTTATTGTGGCGATGCCATAGAGGCTAGGCCAGCACTAGGAGGGCGCCCCACCATACGACAGCCAGGTATTGTGCCAGAACAGGGCAGTTGCCCCATCGCCAAGCTTGATCTTGGTCGAGGCCCGAAAAAGGGCCAAATATGTCAAGGGGTGGCGAGGCCCGCCCAAGGCCTAGATGGCTCCGTCCAGGTGAAACAAGCCAGGTTAGGGATGCCTATCCCACCAAGGCCACATGTCTTTTTACTATGTAGTAATATGTAAACGCGCAATACATGTCAAAATAATGATTAAAGTTATGTGTTGGAACCCGCAAAAAGTCGAACACTCCATATACTCTATTTTGGAACCGAGAAAATACTAAAAAACAATGATAATTACAACCTAAAAAAGAGCAAATAACAAAAATGTCCTTATAAACACGTGCCACACAACTGGGGGCACGCAGAGAGCCATGTGACAATCCAACCCGAAAGGAAACATCTTTTTGAAACTCCGCCATGTAGCCTTGTTGGATATCTCCACCATAAAGTTAGAGATTTTGAACGTTTAAGCAACAAAATCCCAAATGTAGGCAAGAAGGCAACTGGCCCGACAGACTCTTTCACAAGAGGAAAAAGGACCCGGTAAATCCATCTATTACTGCAAACCCCGTGAGATTCTCTTTCATTGACTGGTGGTCTTCTTTAAATATGGTTTGATGTGGGAATTTTAACCAATGCACCTTTCTCCAAGTTTTTGGCCTTCCGTGCTGCTCATCGTTGTATGGAGAATTTAGAATTTGGACGGCTAGAAATGCTAAGGTCTTCTCAAATGAAACTACTCATCCGCAACTCCGCATGACTCACTTAAATTTATTATGGAAGACTTAACATTATGGGCTTTTAAATTGAAATGCAATGATAAAAAGGTAGCCGCCGGTCTGTGGCAGGACTATCTTTCGTTCCTACTGTAAATTCCTGCTTGAAGTAATATGTTCAAGTGGGAACTCCAGAGAAAACAAAAAAAGCATGGCAAGGGCCTAGCTGCATATTTGCTATAAGAAGTGCTAACGAGTCATCTCGCGAGAAAATTACACTCAATGTTAGCTAGACCAATTACTCACGTGAGTAGGGAAGCACATCTTACTGACTGCAACTATCTTGCCCGTGTGACACATGGATGATTTCTTATAAAAATAAGGGAGGGAAAATGCAGCCGATGCTGAACAATGCGAATTCTTACTGACTGCAAGTAAATGTTCAGTCTCAGACAACACGAACAATGCAGGCTATATATGTACTACCAAAAACCTGTCGTGGGAATAACACGTATGCAACATGAAGAGTTTGTAAAACTTAAATCACAATTAACAGGGCACACTTTCATCAGAGTATAAAGAGGAAAACAACTACACATAACAAATCACCTCTAGGCTCCAGCGCATAAAGATTCAGGTGTTCCTTATGCCCCAAAACACCCCAGAACTTTCTTCGGAGCCAGCCCAGTAGCACGGTACCTTGCAGCCATCTCCTCAGCCTTGAGGACATCTTCCCCACGCCGGGCCACTACCATGGCTCTCTTCTCTTCAGCTTCCTTGTGGACGATTGCCTTTTTGTTCTTCATCTTTTCCGCGTATTCGGCTTTCTTCTTTTCTAACTCTTCCTGCGCACTCGTAAAAATGCAGATCATTAGCTGATCGTTAGATGCTACATGGAGTTCCTTTTTAGAGAAAAGTTGTTGCATATGTGACAAACCGGTCGCTTGTAGTTTGTAAACTATTATCGATCGAGTATGTCACCTGAAGACAACAGTAATCTTCTACGGAGTATACAAATTTGCGCATACAAACAACTACTCCCTCCGTTCCAAAATACTTGTCGTTGTTTGAGTGCAAACTCGCACTCAAACAACGACAAGTATTTTGGAACGGAGGGAGTACGTTTTTTTTATCCTGCTCAGACATTATCACAAAGATCTACAGGTATGACATATACAGCGAATAAAGTAATTCCTTGGCAAAAAGAAAAAAGAGAATGAATGAAACGAAATAGAGTAACTGAAGAGCATAATCATCCAAAAGAAACAAAAACTTGCAAAAACATGAATTCAAACAGCCAACTTACTTCTTTCCTTTTCAGTTGAGCGTCTATGTTTGCCTTCCTTGTGTTCTCCCATGAAAGAATAGACGCTATCTTCTTAGCAGCCCTGTTATATTGATACCAAGTGATGACCGAGTTATGGTTTTGCCATTTTTCGTCAATACATACAACATGCTATAGAGTTGCAGTGAAACGTGTGAGCCGTTCTTTGCAAGGCGAAACGCCGAAACCGTGTGCACTGATAATATGCTGAACACATACTTGTTCTCAGCTTTTGCCTTCTCGTTCTCCTCCCATGCTTTGATCAACGAGCCCCTCTTTTCCGTTTCCACCTTCGCAAGAGCAACGTCTAAAAAGCAGGTTATGTTTTATGTCGTTAGCTTACCTGTTTGTACATATGCAGGAAAAAGGAATAAATTTGATGAGTAACGAGTTAGTCACCTCTGTCATTTGTGCCCTTGTGCGTGTTCTTCTTCTCATCACGAGGTTTTTCAGCAACTTCTGGTAGAGGAAACCGGAGAAGAATATCAGAAATCAGAAGTCAGGTAATACAGTGAGACTTGGTTGAGCCTTGTGTAGTACAGTAGCATCAAGCAAACCGAACGGGCAAATATGAAATAGCGATCATGCACCACATATGACAGCGGGAAGCAATGTTACTAGCAACAGATTCAGACGGATGGATTGGACAGCAAGGTGCTAGCACTCACTCTCGACGACGACCAGAGCCTTGGAGTCATCGGCCGGTGGGTTCTTCTTCTCCTTTGGGGGAGGTGGGATGACTACGGCCTTCTCCACGGCCACGTCTTTCTCTGCCTCCGGTGCAGCCGGCATCGCCTTCTTCGCTTCTTCCCCAGCCATCACGTACGCAGAAGTACAGTTGGCTACGTGTTAATTTGTGCTGAAATTTTCTGCAGACGCGGCTTCTCTGTCGTACTCCACAGCTAGCTATTGGACGTGCGCTATATAGACCGAAATTTTCGTTCTAACTGGCTGTAAAGCTTAATCGGAACGAGTGCGAGCTAGCTAGAACCTGAAAATGCTGGCCGGGGCGGAGAAACTGAAACTAATTTATAATTGGAAGCTTCGTGGAGTTGTTGCGTATAGGGACGGGGTTGTCGTGGTCGTGGACTCGTGGGAGCGTGTGGGTGCGCCTCCGGGGATCTTAACACGGGCAGAATCAATGCGCGCGCAGCCTGATTTCTAACGGTAGTAAGGATATAGTACGTCGGTGATTTTCATGGTGCGCACGCGTGCCATGCCGGTCTCTGTCTGATCATGCGCCATGCAGCGGCGCGGGGACGGACGGCACTTACGAGCCAGCAGCAGGCCGTTGTGCCCGGAGCCTCGCATGTGTCACCACACGCGCGGGCGCTGGCGAGAATGTCAAGGGCTGGGAGAAAGGCACGTTGTGGAAGTCAAGTTTTCCAGTTTTTGCCTCAAGTGTGTGGTACAGAACAAGCAGGACTACTGAATTCCAGAGAGTAATTGGTTGTGACGTTTTGGATCTTACTAAAAGCAAAACGATTGTTTTGCAGCTAAAAAAACAAGAGTTGTTGGCACAGTCGAGCTTGAGTACAATGCTAATGATCACTGGTAAGCCGCCTCCCCTTTCGCTCGTACGTCCATAATGTCTCAGCTTTATCTTCGTCTCTACGTAAACGATGCGCCAAATCTGGACTGTATTTTACGCATTAAACCCTGGCAACGATATCGCCTGCTTTTTTTTATCTCTGTTGTCTCATGAGTTGGTTTTCGTACTTTCCACTGGGGTAGTGGGGTTTCTCTTTTTTGTATTTTTTGTTTCAGGAACTTTTGCAGCAACGAAATACATATTCAGGCTGCAAATACAATATCTGCAGCGCCTTGCATAAAAGAATAAGAAAGAAAAGAGGCAAATATCTTAGTGGAGTGCATTTCAAGGCATTTGGACGGACGTAACCTACTCCTCAATTATATCGATCTCCTATTTTCCTTTTGGTAAAGACGTAATTTTCACAATACTAATTATGATGTGGAAACCATCTTTTAGACAGAAGGTCTGTTGTGGAAACGACCTGGCTACTCGCTGGTCCGAGCTGTCCGCGGCGCTTTGATTATGCTCCCTGCCTGCTTTGTTGGATTGCCCGTAACAAGTCTGATAAACAAGTGAGATTTGATATCCTGCCAACTTGGACGCACTACAACTAGAACCGCAAGTGCTCTCTCTAAAAGGAGAAAAAACAATACTCCCTCCGTCCCACATTAACGGTGCGTTCTTTTCGGTTTCAAGGATCGGCTTCTCTTAGAAGCTGTCCTCACCTAACTTTCTGAGAAAACCGCATCACAAATTTAGCTACATTTTCAAAGTAGTTTATGCCAAACTAATTTGGTAGCCTAATCAAATTTAGGTGACGGTTTCTCCAAGAAGTTAGGGTAGGGCAGCTTCTCAGAGAAGCTGGTCCAAGAAGCCGAAAAAAACTGGTCCTAAGTGACTTAAATTTGCCCAAATATTTATGCCTAAAAAACGTATAGATACATGTAATAGAAAGTCTATGGTGCGAAAGGAGTGGTAGTTACGATGCTAGTTCTGTCCAAATAATGGGAGTGTTAACCTTTTCTTCTGTGGGGAAATGATGAATGGATCGATCTCGCTCGTGATTGCCATGCTAAAACAGGAGTAACGAGAAGCGCCACTCGTTCAGCCCAAAATTGCATCCATGTACTTCGCCTGCTACCTGCTGCATTTATCACCAACACATGTTATTGTTGGCTTTGATGAATCTGTTATCGTAGATAGGTATAGGAGTTTCAGACTTTCAGTGGTCACATTCCCACCGTGAATACCTGTACTTTTGCAGAGCTGCAGAGGTGACAGGACTCTGTTAAAGAGTTGAAAACTAACACTGCCTCCGATCAATAGTAAGTTTCAGGGATTTAGTACAAAGTTGTGGAATCGGAGAGAGTAATATTAAGTAGAGAGAAATACCCCATCTGTAAAATGACTGCTTACATAGAAGTTCCAGCTTTTATGTAATGTACGAGAAAACAATCTGTACTTGTATGTATCTATATACACAAGGAAGATACGCAACTATATTCTTCCTCAGATTATTCATTTGTATATTGAAGAGATCGTAGTATCTCGGCACTATGGTGGCATCAAACTTTGCAAATTTCTGTATGTATGCAATCCATTTCATATATACTAGTTTTCTGGAATTGGAGCATAACCCTGTGGTTCTTCAAGACGAGCTGGAGCAACAGCAGCTACCACAACAGAAGCACCGAATAGCACAACAACCAATGCCGTGAAGTTCACCAAAAATGCCTCTGCCCCATATTTATCGAGGCCTGAACTTTGGAGGAATGTGAGCTTCTCCAGAAACCCAAGTTCTGCAGTAGCCAGGGCTAAGATGTAAACGAACATCCCAAATAGAATGTGCCAAGGAAGAGCACCCCTCCTAACATTTGGTGCAGCCCCAGGGAAGAAGAAGGCAAGAAATCCAAATACCCACTGCGATACACAAGGAATATTAAAGAGCACTCGTCAACACACAGTTAAAATATCCTGTTTAATTCTTGGGCAGACTTAAACCATAACGCAACCTCCTATTTCACTAATTGTGGTATAAATTACCTCTAAACTAATCCATTTATTTTCCACTAACAACGTGTCCTAGTTTTTTTTTACATCAACGATCTGTATTAGTAATAACATAAAAGGCAAGCATGAAGTTTACCAGCTACACAGAAATGGCATGCAGGTTGCAGGATCATATATTTAATTGATTGCAAAGTCCAGTGTCTTCCATATGCATATTGTTTTCAAGAATAATTATATATACTTAAATTAAAATGTGCAAAATCTTGTCTATACCTCTCATATTGTAAGTCAATTGTGTCAGCCAATCCATAAAAAGTAGAGTCATTTGCAAATACCACGTCAAATTGTTTGTAATGAAGGTAGTAAGGAACCAGGCGCCATATGTGATAGAACTGCAAAAATATGTGAGATCTTCCAGTCTTACCTGAATACCATATAGACAAATTGTTCCGATCCCAAGCCAAGAATGCAGACTGTAAAGGTTGGCAATCCCACTTTCATTGTGAAATTTGAAAGCACAGTATATCCCAACCACACCAAGAACAAGTGCAATTCCATGGAGAATTAGATGGATCAGCTTGGTTGTATCATGGTTCCACGTAGGAAGTACCTTGTATACCATTATAGCTGCCAAAATGAAAAAAAGGTGTTACAAAAGAAGAAGAAAAATGACGAACTACAAAACTTGAGAAATTTTTAACATTACCTTCACTGCCAAGAATAATATAGCCAATCAACATAAGAACAGGGTGAACCTGTTGTAGTATGTAATGTCAGAAATATCATAAAAAATGCTAAATGTACATCAATTTAATATCCTGAATTGCTAAAAATATGAAGGATCACAAAAATAACTGTGAACTGCAACTTTCACTGGGTGAGCCTTTTTAAAATCCATAACAGAACTTAGGTGCGCAAAGGATAAGGGGTTACAGATTTAAAAGGCTCACATGCATTGAAAATTCATATCCATCTGCAGTGAACTCAGAGACCTACAGACTTTTAAACTGCATAGACATACAACTTGACAGACACTAACACTTAAATTAGTCATAATCAGATGCATTAGAGCAATTAACAACATAACAGAAACGTGTAGCAAATTGACATTTAGAATACTAATTCCTCCGACCCGTATTATTTGTCCAAGATTTAGTACAAAGTCGTACTAAATCAGTGACAAGTAATTCCGGCCGGAGGGAGTACTGTTTTTATGTCCTGTTTGGACCCGGTATCATTTTTCCTAATTCCTGAAAACATTGAACTTTTTCATGGGAAATTGATGTTCTCCAGACAGGCCCTTAATCATGCTTCAATTTTTTTTTTACATATTTCAACTCAAGCTACTTATAATTTTTTTGGGAACGGAAATCAAGCAAGAGTTTCAGAGTTTTCTCTCTTCCACAACGGATCGGCAACAAGCCATGTGTTGACCAGCATGGCGTGTGAGACAGTGAGATGAGATCTGAACTAAAACCAAATAGATTATATACATACCTAATAACCAAGGGCTCCCTCCCTCCACCATTGTTTTATAGGAGTATCTTTTTACTATCACTCCTCTTTGTTCTAACATAATGGAAGAGAAGCAATAATATGATCTCCCTAGCACTTGCTAACAAACTTTCTTGGACTCTGTATTCTGAAGAACTGCTCAAGCCAGATGGGTCATTCCAAGCGCCACATCCATTACTACATCGATGCGAGCTTTTATCATCAAACCTAAGGGACCTAGTTCGTACAAATTAGCACCTCGCCGTACAGATTGACTTCAAAATTCCTAATTATCTATGCATCCTAATTATCTATGCATAACCCAAATAGAAGCTTTTCTTATCATAAGTCAAACATCCTTGAACCTTCATATGGCTAGAGCAACAGCATCATTTAATCTTCAGGATACAATACTAGAAATCACCAGGCCAATGTTCACAGCAAAAAGTTAAATACTCCGCAGTAGATTGTATCGCGCGGACACAACGTTCAAATCTTCGCGCTTCCTTACCTACCCCACTCGATGCGATTTCAGTTTTTGTTTTCTTCTAGGGAACAAAACAAAACGGCAGAATCCAAAATTATCTGCTGGGCCTATCCAAGAACTCCGGACCAGAAGCGAAGTAGAGTAGAGGGAACAGGGAGTACTCACGTTGAAGATGAGGTTCTTGTTGCTGGCTTCGAAGGCGAGGCCGCCGCGGAAGTGGACGCACCAGACCACCACCATGGCGGCCGCCGCCACGGCAAGCGCGTGCGCCACGTAAGTGAACGGCGCTGCCCTCACGCCCAGCCCCATCGCCTCTGACCCTTCTTCCCTTCCCTCGCTCCCTCTGTTCTTTTTCCCCTCTCCCGTGCGCTGTGTCTCTCCCGCTGCTGCTGGCTTACTGACTGAAGGAGCGAGTGGAGACAATGCGGGAGCGTGGCGTCCCCGCACCTCTTGTAATTTTTTTTTCCTTTGTTTTTTTTTTCTCTTGTTGATTTCCTCTTCCCCTACAAAGATAAAGATAAATCCGTAAGAGCAACTCCAGCGGGCTGTCCTAAACGGATCGCTCTTCCGTCTGGGTCGCCGACCGGATAGAAAAAGTCTTGCGTATGTTTTGGTCGCGGGGTGCGTCCAGTGGCGACGACGCAGAAGAAGGAAAAAATAGATAATCCCTCTGACACATATTGCTTGTCTCAAATTTGCGAAAGGATGTATCTATGTTTAAAAAGCGTCTACATACATGTAATATTTTGACAAATAATATTGATCGGATGGAGTAGAAGATAGTTGCATTAATAATAGGTAGTTCATCCATGCAAATTTAAAAATACTACACAAAATATTAAAAGATCCTATCGATCCTAATCTGAGTAGGAGTCGAGGTTGATGACGGGCGGTGGTGGTGGAGTCCAGCACTCCACCAGCGGAGACTGGTCCGCCATCTCCTCATCCTCCGGCGGCGGGAACTGCCCTTGCTCCCGTTGCTGCCATGGCGACCATGGCTGGTCTTCCCAGATCCAGTCGTCGTCCTGCTTCTCCTTGACTTGCATCCCCCACGGTGCATGTGCGGGCGCGGCGGCGACGGGAGGAACCGCTGGAGCGGCGGTAGCGTCGTCTTGGCGCTCATGTGCAGCGCTAAGGCGAGCTCCGGCCACATGGCCAGCTCCGCCAGGGCGGACTCCTCCGTCTTGCGGACCATCTCCGCCTCCTCCGCCGCCGTCTGCGGCAGCGGCGCTGGCGGCCTGGAGGTCGGCGTCCTCCTCCTCCTCCTCTTTGATGGTGGCGTCGATGTCCGCCGCGTCGAGGTCGAGGCCCTGCCGCCGGAGCGCGTCCTCGCCTCGGAACCACGCGTCCCAGTACGTGGACTCCGGCTGGTACATGTCTAGCCGTCGCTCATCCGGGGTGAGCTCCGCCCGCCGCATTGTCTCGGCGAGGCGAGCCTGGGCGATCACCCTGAAGGGGCGCGTAGAGATAAACAAAAACTTTTCCTACGCGAACTCCCAAGATCTAGCCGAGGTAGAAGGCCACGAGGATTACCACTAGACGCACAGTTGCGGATTATCGATGCGGCGTCTTGATGCAGTGCAGTCCCTCGATCCGATCCAGCCGATCCAATCCCGCGATCGTCGAAGTGCTGAACGTACAGCACCTCTGCCGGTATCCACACGTGCGAGGAGGAGCTCCGGCGGCGGACTGCTAGGTCCGGTGCGACGGTTGAACTGAATCGGGCTAGGGTTCTCAACGCATGAGAGTGGAAAAACCGTGCCCCTTAGGCATCCCACGCCCCTGCTTATATATCGAGTGGAAGTGGGCTCCAAGCCTTGTGGCCCATCCACCCTGCGAGTCCAACTCGCATTGTCAGCCCAATTCCAGTTCGGGTCCAACCCGACCAAATACTTGCTCCCGCTCTTAAGTGTGTGACCCCGCAGGCTCATGGCGACTTGGACACGATTGGAGTCCGACTCACAATCGATCAATCGGTAGCGGCTCCTAGCAGAACGTGCCGACTCCCAAGTACCATCGAGACATGACGACGTACCTTCCAATGTGACATACGTCTTAGTCCCTTTTGCCTCACGATATACCTTGTCGAACTATAGGCGATTAATCGTCATCCCTTTAATAGTTCAACTCTCTTCTCGATTTGTGATATACGATTCATCCGACTAACTCTTAGTCGATCGACCCGGTTAACAGTTAACCAAGTCGCGAGGGCCCAGAGAATATCTCTCCAGTCGGAGGGGCAAAATCCCATCTTGGTTATCCACATCACACAGCTTGATTCTCAGTCAACCCGAACTCTGCCTTTATAACTGCCCTGTTACGGAACAACGTTTGACAGAACCTAAGTTGGTGATCCACAACTCGGATTGTGCGATAACCTCAGGTCTAAGGATTACATTGATTGAGACATGCAAATGACGACCTACTCGTTGCATCTCAATATGGGTCAGTCCGACTCGCTAAACTCTTTAGCCGAGTCCGTGTAAGCTGGAATGACATCACCATGCCCATGACAAGTGGAACCGAGTCATCAGCCAACTTTCACATTAGTCTAGGTTATGTGTCCAACACAACCTCAATGACTAAGGACAATTTAGTATGAACAACATGAATACATAGTTCCACAATCAAATCACATATTCAATGATACATATCAGATGTTCAAACAAGGACAACTTAATAATATTTATGAATACATTGGGAATTACATCATACATGATTGCCTCTAGGGCATATTCCCAACAACCGGCACGGGCGGCGCCGGGCTCAGGTGCCACCCGTGCAGGAGGTGGATGTCCGGCCACAGCACCGGAACGCCACGCTCCCAAATCTCCCGGTCCAGGTCGACGCCGACATTGCGTTGACCCAGCCGGCTGGAGCGCGCGGGCGGCGCAATTGTGAATCCCTGAGATGCCGGCGGGACGGGGCGTGGCGAGGGAGCCGCGATGCCGGCGGTGCGCTCCGGGGCAGACAAGAGGAGGACGACGCCTCGTGGTCGTTCTTCGTCTTCCGTGGCCAAAAGGGCAGCGCCATCGGAGCTTGGGACCGGCGGTGAAGTGGGGAATGGGCTAGGGTTTCGGGGACTGGGGACGAGTGGTCAGTGAAGTTGGAAATGGGGACGACGCGGTCCCCATTTAATATGACCATGACAAGGAGCGTTGGGCCGCTGGCAGGTGGGGACAAGGAAAGCGAAGGGGTTTGACCGTGCGGACCAACCGGACCGCGCGGCGCTCCGTTCCGCGTCCGTAGAGACGCAAACCCGCTCCAGCTTTGGGGTCGGAATGGGTCGACGCAAACTAGAATCCGGACCGCCGCGCAAATGGGTCGCCCCACTGGGCGACGCGTTTGGTCCGCTTCGGTCCGAATGGACCTAGGAGCCCCATTTGCGTCGCCCCTCTGGAGTTTCCCTAAGGACGGGGAGGTGTTGATTAGTTCCTGTCTACTCCAGTTTCCTGGAGTTTCTTTTTTGGTGAAGAGTATTAAAAACATGTAAAAAAAATTAGAACGGAGGAAGTAACACCTACTCCATAGTACTACTCCATCCGTCCCGAAATAAGATGTCACTTAATTTAGGACGGAGGGAATGTTATATTTAAGAAAGGGATGGAATAGGGAGCGAACGTTAGCTCTCTAACCTTTTAGCGCGACGGGTAAAGTTGCCAGTCTCTCAGAACTAAAGTTGCCGGCCTCATAACTCTAAAGTTGCCATCTCACGCAACTAAAACGTTCGCTCCCTAGTCTTCTAGCGCAACGACACAAAGTTGACATCCGTATAGAACCAAAGTTGCCACCTTCACAGGCTAAAGTTGCCACTCTACATAACTAAAAGTTGCCATCCACGCACATAAATTTGCCAAACCACAAAAAAACGTGACACGATCCCAGTCATAAATCTTTCCGATCGAATAGCCAATAGAACGTTCGCTCTGAGAGACTAAAGAGCGAACGTTCGCTCATTATAAATCCTGTTTAAGAAAACCTTAAGAAAATTATGCATATACATTCAGGATTGTCTTAAGTTGAACTTTGTTAACTTTGACTGAATTTGTATTTTTTTTTATCACGAATAGTATCTTTGGGTGTTCACAGCTGATTTTTCTCTCTCTCTGTGTGTGATTAATTGTTTTTTATGTAAAATTTTGCGTCATGAATGCATTGAAATAAAAAATCATGACCTTTTTTCTCCATCCGATGATTGATTGCACACTGTCTTTAAGAAAATCAAGAAATGGGGTACGCAAACGTACTTAAGGACTTTAATTCAGAGTAACCATTCAAGGGCATTTGGTCTAGTGGTATGATTCTCGCTTTGGGTGCGAGAGGTCCCGAGTTCGATTCTCGGAATGCCCCTTTTTCTGTTTCTACTCGAGAATGCCCCTTTTTCTGTTTCTACTTTTTTAATAGGTGAACTTTTCTCCAAAAAGCTGGAAATCCACATACGATACATTAACTAAGCTGAACCCCACGTAGTCAAAGGCCAATAATGCATATCTAGCCATCCTTTTTTGGGGAACTGTGTAGCCATCCGTTGAAGCTTATAATTACAAACTTATGTCTTTCTGAATACCTTAGATTTTGTCCGTATAGCGTAGAATTGATGAGAACGGATAAAACATCCTTTTTTACCCTAAAACATTCTGTTCACATACAGATTAACACAAAGACTGCTAAATCGATTATCCATCATCCGATTATACTAATATACTCTTAATAAAAATGTGGTCCAATGTATTAAATACTTGTCTATCTAAGATACAACCCATTAAGATGGTGGGCATATAATTGACATGACAAACTTAAGACGACAAATAAGAGAAAAATTTCTAACAGCAATGAATATTCAACAATTTGCTAGTGGTACTATCTTTGTAGTTCTACCAGACACCAAAGGTCAGTCTACAATCGATCGTTCTGCCTTGCAGCACAAAAGATTCAAAGTTCTCTAGAAAATTAAAGAAGATTCAAAGAGAAGGGTAATTGATCTACAGAATTGTGCCATCGCGTGCGGGGCTCGTCAGCAGATAACTAGCAGGTCGATATAACCAAACTCTAGGCTAAAATACCCTTCTCGACTCTACTCTCGAGCTTAGCGGCTTAGCCTTGGTTCTGGTTCGGCTGGTTTATCATCTGAGGGCTTTGAGCCGTGGCACCCGACTGCGGCACCTGTTGCACGTTGCTCCCATATCCCGCCGGCGCATCGTTCCCATCGCCCTGGCGTTGCGTCACGCTCCCGGGGCCACTGCGCGCGCCAGATGTAAACGGCGGACGTCCGTGTTGGAACGGTCGATACGGTCCTGCCGCGGGGGCGCGCGGATGGAACGCGGGCGGGCGTCCCTGGAAGAAGAACGGGCTGGGACGCTTCGCCTTCGCGATTGGCCGGTGTTGTTGAAACGGGCGGGGAGCGAACGGACGCTGGAACGACGGAGGCCGGGGCTGGAAGTGCTGCTTCGCGAGCGGGCGTTCCTCCTCCTGGAACGGGAGGGGCAACGGCGGCTGGTTATTATGCTGCGGACGGGGTGCTACAGGCCGTTCATGGAACGGGCGCGGCGCCGGCGGCCGGTTATGCAAAACTTGCGGGGGCAGCTCGCCTTTGGACACCAGATACTCCGCGGCGAGGCGGCCGGCCGCCAGAAGCACCTCTTCCCTTTGCCGCGTCGTCATCATCTGCTCCTGCGGCGGGCGGTAGGGCGGAGCATTGTTGTTGCTGCTGTTCCCGTTGCGGAACCCGGCGCCGGACGGTGGCGGGGCCGTGTTGGCACGAGGGTGGTAGCCTCCGGGCTGCATCTCGATCTTTTGCTCCGACGAGTGCAAATTAATCTCGGTTTGAAGCACGCAAGAGGAACAATGGCTCGACAGGATCGTCGCCAGGAGAACGGTAGGGATTTAAAAGGTGCCTGTAAGACGAGTCGGCTTCGGGTTCGGATTAGTCTACTGCGCCTCACGGGCAGTGCAGGTAGTCGATTACGAGCAGGTGTCCGATTCGAACTTGAATCCTACGCAATAACGGCCAGGAACTCGGACTCGTGAGTTGCAACAAATTCAACTCGTTGCATGCAAAATAAGTGCATATACAGTACAGTACTAAAATAGCGTTTTCTTTTACTAAACTAAGTTTGTTTTATAGAAGAAACATATTAAGTGATATTGAGAAACGGAAACATCTTTCTACACAATCACTGAAGTGCAAAATGAGAATAACACCCTGAATGAGCGCCAGGTCAGTCTCGAGGGTTCAAAAGGACAAACAATCACTTCTTCCTCTTCATAGCAGGCAAACAATGATGTTGGTATTTCAGTAGTTCACCCGCAATGTTTCAAGACGAGTTGTTGTTTGACATACGAACATATTTTACTCTTTCCAGATACTACCTCCCAAAAAGTTCACGATAAAAATGTTGTTAAGACATATTTTCATGGAATGTATTTGTAAACACCATTAATTTGCATTATGGACTGGGGGCCTCTAACCTACATACCTTCTTCCCGGTATCTTTTTCGGAAGCCACACCCGAGGCCGGGGCTGTTTTGGTTTCTCCAGATCAGCTTGCTTTGTTTTTCCTTCCCATATGTTGCAAATGAGAGTTTCTGCACAAAGTCATCTACATTAACTTTATGCGTCTTAAACACTACTCCCTCCGTTCCTAAATACTTGTCGTGGTTTTAGTGCAAACTTGTACTAAAACAGCGACAAGTATTTAGGAACGGAGGGAATAGCAAATACTTCCTCCGTTCGATAATTCTTGTCAAAATATTACATGTATCTAGACGCTTTTAAGGAATAGATACATCCATTTTTTAGCAAATTTGAGACAAGAATTATGGAACGGAGGGAGTGTATGACAACAGAGTCTGTTAGCATACCTGTCGCGCTCTCTTGTCAACAGGAGTCCATGTTGGATCCCTGGATGGCTCTATCCGGTTTTCATGACTTACACTCGGTTGCATCTTCAAATCTTTTCTTGGCCTGTGGCTTGGGGCTTTAGTTCCTCCTCTGCTTTTCCCATAACGGCGAGTCCCATTACAAGGGCTTCGATCCCTCGAAGGAGTATCTCTATCCATGCTGTCTCTATCTCTTCGGTATCTGAAGGATTCTATAGATGGGGGATTTAGAACCCTAGAGGATCCATCCCCTATTCTTGAATTTGGCATCATTGTTGATGAATTACATCTCGATCTCGCCTGATGTGCTCTTCTTTTTTCATTCATTTGCCTAAGATAATCAATTTCCCAGCCTGAACCATGTGAAGATGCATGACAGCCAATATCCTGTTTCAGAAAAGCAAGCGAACTTGCTGGATTCTGCATTATTACCTCTCTTGGTTCATGATATCTGCTGCCCACATCATTCCTGCAAGAGGTTGTGTCAATATCCGCATGTGCATGCTCGTTCCAAGTGTGATGTGCACCTTCTGAAATCTCCCAGTCACGAGGATCATCATTGATCTCCAATGCAGTTGGAAAAATTGGATGACTGTAATTTCTGCTGAATGATGGTTTGCTTGCGGAAAAAGAGCTTTCGATTGGTTCTTTACCCCCTAATTCAGGCCGCCAAGAAAAGTTGTGTGTGTCCACCATACTGCTAGCCCTTCCATTATATGTCCTCATATCTGTAGTCAATCCATTGCTGAAATAATCACCCGTGGTCTGATTGCCAATTATTGCGTCCACATCATGATTTCCTGGTAGACAAGAAACCCCTACACCTCCCCTACTCAAACTTTGATCAAACATAAAGACCTCTGGACGCTCAGGCACTGTCATGTTGGAAAACCTCCTCAATTTAGGCGGTGACAATCCACTGTCATGTTCTACAAAGTCACCAGGCAATTGGTTTAGAAGATCAGGATGGAGGGAAGCAATAGTTGGTTCTGCAAAAGCTTGTGAGGCACGTTTTTTTCTCTTCCTTGGAGACTGCAACAAAGGACTACAGATGTCTGAATCTACAGAAGAGCAATCGGTCATCACAGACCTTGATTCACCCAGCTCACCAAATTTGCACAAGGCACTGAATAGAGAAATGCTCTGTGGAGACAACAGATACTTTCCGACGGCCTCAATACGCCGCTCGTGTGACCAGCTGAACAACTCCACAAGGCTGCCTCCAGAAGAAAGCATTATGTGTGCGGACAAGGGATTGATTGAAGGGAATTTCGTGAGAAATGATTCAGCCAGGCTTTCTGATTCAGGTATATCCGGAGGAGCTTTATTTAACCTAGCCGCGTACCTAATGCAACTGAGAATTATTTCATCTGTTGACTTGGAGGTGGGTGAGAAGAATAGCTGCAAGTTCATGACCAGACTAGCAGCTGCAGCATATAGAGAATCAGATGACTCCATTACAACAGAAAGGAAGTAAGGTTCTCCCTCAAAGACCTACAAAAGTAGAAACAAGAAAACTATTCTTTTATGATAGATAGATATACCTCAAAGACAAGTGCGCATATGTGCATATGCATTGATAACATAAGACAGACATACCATAAAAACTCTATTATAGGAGGAAAAAAATCAGGAGTACCAAAACCAATTACCATTATGCAGCCACTGAAAGAGAAGCTAATTGACATCAGAATATTGGTTGCTATGGTCTCTACAAAATTGGTTATGCTAGATGTCTCCATTGATGATGTGAATTCATTGCATCCAAACATTTTGCTCTCACACCATACTAAGCAAACTGCAGAACTGAGTATTAGATCCACAGGAAGATCAACGTCTCGTTCCACAACCTGCAGTCCTCTTTTCTCCAAAGATAGTATCTGCTGATAAGATGACCTTCGAGAGAAAATCATGTTCTTTCCATGAATTCGAGTGTTTACAACAATCACCGCTTCTGAGGTAGACAATCTTCCTGGCGTGATTCTGTCAATTGTTACACTGTAAGGCAAGTCAGTAGCAGATAGATTGTCTTGTTTCATCACATTTGCAGATACAGAAGAAGTAGAGCTGCTCTTCTCAACTGAAGGCACGCAAGTTTGTGGATCAAGAATAGTTCTTTTGCTCAATGTTTCCTGTATGTGCCGTTGTTCAGCTGCAGGCACAGAATTATGCACATCAATAATATTCTTGTTCTCCGGAGATTCTAATTTGAGCCATTGATCATCTACAGGCAAATTCTTTGTTGAATCACCACTGAGATGTTTGCGCAGATTTTCCTGCAGACCTTGTGGATGATTAGTTTCTGGTATAAAGTTCAATGAATCAACAATGCGCATTTTATCCATCTTCTCTTGCAAATCCTTCTGAAGTGCATGCAAAACTGTGTCCTGCAAATAATCAGGAGGAATGCTTAGGCATTTATGTTTTAGCAGGATATGTTTTGCTGCTGCATTGACCATTGGTAGAACCCACAATAATCAGGAGGAATGCTTAGTCATTTATGTTTTAGCAGGATATCTTTTGCTGCCGCATTGACCATTGGTAGAACCCAACAATGAGGGGCCTCAAAAGAATTCAGAAAAATAAAATGCCATGTGCACCACTTACAAGATAGACTGGATAAACTTGAGATAAGAGACCTAATGCTACAACTATTTACATAACTCCTGGTGCTTATTTCTACATTTTTTAGTGAGAGACGTGCAGAAAATACAAATAATATATGGGACGCTTAACTTTATGGGAACATAGACTAGAATTACTGAAGTAACCAACCACTAAGACCAGAATCGCCTTGCATATTGAGTGAGCATATAGTAAAAGAGCAGTAAGTGCCAAACAGCATGACCAACATATGGTGATAAGTTCCTAACATCATGACTAATGTGTGAATAATTGAAGACTAAACTAATGTAAGTATGAACAGGTGATTGATATTTACCAATTTGGATTTCAAATCTTGATCTGTATGGTTGTCCTCAGCAAGTGCAATCGAAAAATCTTCAACATCCACTTTGACATAGAGGAAATGCAATGGTGGAAAACCATCTAATTTAGGATTCAGAGACAACAAAGTAGATGATTTACTTGGACCTCCATATTCCAGTATTATGCCAAACTCATTGAAAGGGAATGAAGCTGGAATGTTCCTTCAAAGTAGAAGATAAATATGACAAATATTCGAGAGCATACACACCAAAATCATGAAGTGTGTAGAAAAAGCATCATTTACCTAGAAATACTCAAAAAACAATGAACTCCGCTACAAACTTCCACACCTTAATATATTGCATTAATGTACTGTAATTTATGTGTTCTGTTATACCATGAAAAATGAAGCCTCAAAGGTATATGTTCTACAAGGGTAGTTAGGAACAAAAGCTGCAGGTTGACTCGATGAGTAACATGTCATTGATTCTTTTGAAAAATCCAACTCCTAAAAATAGGTATGATTTTTCTCACCGAAAATGTTGTGAAGTATTCAGTATGTTAAAAACTAAACCATTATTTTAGTTTCTTGTGAATAAACTGGTAAAATTTATCTTTGACGTATAGACTTCCTTTTTTTAGGATCTGCAGCAACCAAGAAAAACATGTGGATTGCAATACCATAATGAAAAGGCTGATTGGATCCTATACTTGCACTGATCCAATTTGGATGTTTTACTCATTACGTATGCTAATTGGTTCAGAATGTTCTCACGATGATTAAATAGATTACTCCAAAGTATCAGATTATTTGCTTCTACAAGTAACTTGGTTTGTAATAGAACTATGTAAAACAAGAACTGAAGAAGATAATTGGCATGATTTTCTTATCATATGTACTTACTTATTATCTAGCAAAATGCAGTCAGATTTCGGCAATCCTCTCAGCACCCAAGTTGTAGAGTTTGTCTTGTTCACCGGATCTAAATAAGCAGCATCAGGGTCTTTTCCCAGCTCAACAAATGTCATCTTCATAGAAGTTAACTTTTGACCCAATGGCAGCCAGAAAGCTCTATCCGCAACTATAAGGATTTTTTGGCTGATTCGTGTATTAGATACCAGGATTGTCTCAATGTCCAATAATGATGGATGAGACTCCGATTGATGCTTCTCAGCTTTCCACCGCGCTTCACCAATGAGACGATGAATATTTCTTAACCTCTCAGGAACATTTTCAAAGCTTTCAATCAAGTTGCTTATGTAAAGGTGGGCAGCATGCAACCCAAAGAAACATAGGTAATATGCAACCTGTTTTAATCCATAGAGTACAATGAGCTCCATCTTATCTTCATATTTACAGTGACTATAGAAGTCATCTGAACCTTCTCCGGTTATCAGTTCAAGAAGCTTCTGCTTCGAAATGCTTAAACCAGGTCCATCCGAAAAAGTATGTCTCAAATATGCACTTTCTTGCAAAGCTGATGTATAGATTATATGGATGTGCTTGATAAGGACTCGAATAGAATCTGAGAGGCTGACAGGATGAATTTCTATGAGCTTATCAACTTTAGGCCTGCTTGAAAAAGAAGCTGCTTGCTCTTTTGCGTGAGGGATATCTAAAGTTGAAATGTTTTTATCATTAGTTCTTCTCTTGGTGCCACTTCTGACATTCAAGTAGAAGTTTAGGTTATTGGATTGTGATTCTGACTCGAATAAGGAAGATGCCTTTTCTGAACTCAATTTTTCCATGTGGCCATGATCTCTAGCATCGCTTTCTTGTCTGTATTTCTGAGTCGTTTCCACTACAGCAGGTGGATCTTGAGGTAGAGGAGCAGGGACATAAATATTATTCTGTTTGCCCACATCTTGAAGCTTTGCACTTCTCCAAAAGTACTCAAGAAAATCGAAGCCAAGTGCAGATGTCTGCTGACAGCTAACTTGCAGCTCAGAATTTAAATGGTCACTTTTTACTTCCTCAACCATGCTTGCATAAGTAGAGCAGGTTTCCCGGTTGCATGGACCTTCCAATAAAAGATGCCAATCCAAATAAATTCCATCAGCTGCAGAAAGAGAACGTGGTTTCAGGGAGCACAGTACTTCTCTTAGAGGGGGAGTGATGGATCTCAGTGTTATATCATCAGTTAAAATAGGTGTGGGTAGTGATCTGAATGTATCATCAACCAGCGCCAACTCAGAGCTGACTATTGATTCATAGAACCGCTTTGCTGGATCAAAGTCACCTTTGAATAGTTCATCAGATATATTCAGCTTAGCTCTCTCTGACTTAACAAGCATTTTGAAGGCATCATCTGAAGGAAAATCAATGATCTGTACTTCTTCTAAAAGAATTGAGCAAGGCAAGTCTGAACAGGTCCCGTCGGGCTTGAGAGGGTATAATGCTGATTTTCTCTCAAGTAGAATATTATCATTGATCCTCACAAGATCCATTTCTACTGCAGCTGTGACTGTTATTGGTTTATCTGCTTGATAATCTGCACATGGGGGATCTTTGCAAACAAAGGCCAACATGTCCATATCAGTTGATCTCAAAAACTCAGTTGAGTTAAACACTGAATGCTGAACTTGTGCTTCATCCAAGCGTTCAACAAGGTTATGAAAAATATGGGATATATCTGCCTTTGTTAGACACTCATCGAGCTCCCAAGAATGCTTACTGACCTCCAATTGTGGTATTTTCACTCCATGATCTAATGCTGCAATTGCTGAGAAGCTAATATCTCTTGCACAAGAATGGTCATCATCTATGTATTTTACAGGGATTTTCTCTACTTGATAAATTGAATCCGCAAGTTCAGTTGGATATGCCATTGGCATGTCATTGTCAATATCAATGAAATCCTACAAGATATTAAATAGAAGATGGGAATATGAGCAAACTGTATTAATAGACAGCATGGTGCTTTGAGTTTGGCAACACAACAGAATGAAATCGACAACACACTAATCAGCGGGTGTAAGAAATTTGGATATGAATTGATGGTAATGACAGAGATTTCTAGACATATAATGCATGACTATAGCAAGAAGTATGCAAGTTTTTTACTTCAAAAATAAGTGACCGCCTAACGTAGGAGGGAACCATGCTTCATATCATATTGTTATTATGTACGTGTCCTAAGTCCTAACCATCAAATTCTAAGTACGATATTTTCATCTGCTTCTCATATCTGAACTGCAGCTCCAAACACATGCAGAGTCTTAAAAATAGACTGGTAAGTGGTAACTGCTTGAAAAATTCTGGGATGAAGTAAATTACCAGGTGGATTTTCACATCTGGAACACGAAATGATAAGGTGACACCATCAGCCGACTCATCACCACCAAAGGATGCAATGTCTCCTTGCAAAACCTTAGAACCACGAAACAACAAGGCTTGAGCCATAACAATGAAATCACTTAGCAATCTTAGCTAATACTATAACTGAACACAGCTTACCTGTAGGAGATCGACCTCTACAACCTCAAATCTGAGCCCCTTCAGCAGTTCCCATCTCTAACATCACCCAGTGCAAAAATCACACACTAATCTCCTACAGGGGAGTCACAACGGAAAGAAAAAACCCGAAAAACTTCAATCACCTCCGTATCCGTGGAGGTCCCCAATCTATCTGACCTCGATCCGTCTCCCTTCCCATCTTTTCCGCGGCTGGTCTCGTCCAATGCCTTTAATGAAAACACAATCGTTCAATACATGTAAAGGGGGCAAAACCTACGGGTGAACAAAGAGGTAAGCATCACTTACCTTAGGGAATCTGAACCCAACAGACTCCTTCCAGCTAAAACCCTCGCACTGCCAGCCCCTATCGTATAGGTAATCATCCAACCCCTGCGTGAAGCACCCAAGCTGTTAACTCAAATGCCGCGCGATTTCCGACATGGAATAACGAAATTCACCAAAACCACGCAAAGCATCCCCCAATCCGAGTTACTCCAATCAAACCAACACGAGCGGAGAACACGCACCACAATAGAACAGCTGACTCACCTCGTCGGCGGCGGGGATAGTCGGCACAGGCAGGGTCTGCGGGATAACGGCGGCGAAGAACTCGGAGAGGGCAGAGGATATGGGGAGAGAGTCGAGATCGTCGCTGGAGACGCTGAATGCGGGGAGGTCGGCGGGGAACGGGAGGGGGAGGGGGGTGTGAGGATCGGGAGGAAGAGAAGGGACGGGGAGAGAAGGGAAGCGCAAGGACGCTAGGGCTAGCGCTTGGTCCGAAAAGGAGGCTGACGCCGACGGCGAGAAGTAGTCGGTGGCGAGGAAGCGAGTCCGCATGGAGAGGCGGGGAAGGAGGTGGGAGTTGGAGGAGGAAGAAGACAGTGGTTTGGGTTTGAAATGTTGAAACGCTTGATCTCGTTGCTCGGCTGCGGTGCTCTGGCGTGGTGTGGAAGGAGGGTGGAGTTGGTTCCTCGGTTCCTCCACTCATCTGTACTGACGGAGTACCAACTAAAGGTAGACTGCCGTGGTTCTGGATTTAAATTTGTAAATTCCAAGTGATTAGGAGTAAATACAAATGTCGGAATTTGTTATCTTAGTGAAAACTCAAATGGCATGTCTGTAATTGCCAGAGAAAACTTAAAAACATATGTTATACTACATGATTCTTACCTTCTAAGTCATCTAGACAATCTGTACAACATGTTTAAGGTAGCTACTTCATCCGTTTTCATTTATCAGACGTTTTGCCAAGTCAATTTGACTAGCCACTGGGCCGTATCTACGATTTGGAGGCCCCAGTGCGAAATGTAAAATGTGGCCTCAAAACTAGAAAAATGTTACATAAGCAAAGTATACTTTCACTTAATTATATTATTTCAGCATGCATTATTTTTACAACACTTAGAACAACATAAAATCTTTATGCTAGAATAATAAAGTTGTGAAGCAATAACATGCTCTACGGAAAAGCTTCGTCCTTTTATTCCTCCGTCCAACAAAGGATGTCTTAACTTTGACTAAATTTGAATGCATGTATACATTAATTCATGTCTAAATACATCTAAAATTTGACAAAGTTGAGATATCTTTTGCTGGACGGAAGAAATAGTATTTTTTAAATGAAATTGGATAACCATGACACATCGCTACAGCTGGTGGCCAAACGTGGTTTGATCTGATAGACGAGTACAGGAGAAGCACAGTGCCACTCTTCTCATGGACCTTTTTCTATTTCTATTTAATGAGCCTTAAATTTGATGTTAATTAAGCGTAGCTAATTAGTATTCCTCCGTTCAACAAATGATGTCTCAACTTTGACTAAATTCGAATGCATCAATACACTAAGTCATATCTAGGTACATTCAAATTTTGACAAAGTTGAGACATCTTTTATTGGACTGAGGGAGTAGTAGATTAAATTTGGAGGCCCCTAAGTTTTGGTGGCCATGAACACGTGCACACCTTGCACCTGCCGCTATATGGCCATGACTAGCCAAAACATCATTTTATACAGTAGTAAATAAAAACAGAGAGAGTAGATTTGATGACAATAAACTCTAAAACAATCTGAGTGTTTTTTTAGAGAAGTAATTAGGCATGAGCGACGAGGTAGGGTACATAGGGTGTGACTTGAAAGAATGTGGACAATTAGTGTAAATTGAGCTCCATAGGTTGAACAAGTAAGCTTGTATCGAATATATTGGTTGCGTTTTTTTCGACTTCTTGAACCAGTTTTTTCTAAAAGGTACCCTCATGTAGTTTCTTGGAGAAGCCGCATCACACGTTTAGCTAGGCTTCCAAAGTAGTTTAGGTTGAACTGTAACATGAATCGGTTCCTGTTTATCTAAAAAGGGAATGATCTGAACTTCCTCGCCTGCACGACTGAACTTCCCTCGCTGCGGATGTGAACTTCCTCTCGCTGCGCTATACTCTGCACGCGCACGCAGTACGGGTGGTCTGTACGGACGGTAATTTGAAATCTGCTCTTAAACCATACAGAATTATCAAAAACGTTATATACGAAAAAGGTGTGCCTGGTTCATAACTTTCCAACGCCGTATTACTTGCATCATTCTGATAAGCGGTTCAAAAACAATCGTAAAAATACCGTCCGTCCTTTTTAGATTGATCCGATTTCGGTATTTTTGAAATTATTCCTAAACCGTGGGGAATTTGGAAAAACATTACATATGAAAAAGCTGCGGATTTTCAGTAGCTTTCCAACGGTATATTGTTTGCGCAAATCCAAAAAAGTTTGAGAATCGTGAAGAAAAATCAGTACATCCTACGCGGCAACATGGCGTGCATGTTCTGAACTTCCATCGATACACGAGTGAACTTCTATTTTATAGACTGTAAACTTCATGATGGTCTTTGAACCTCCGTCTGCTGTAATATTTTGCCCGTGCCGGAGAAGAAGGAGGTGTCCGGGCGTGAATGTACTGAACTTCCCTATATACAAGAGTGAACTTCTTATTTTATAGACCGTGAAGTCCCTGGTACAAGATTTTTGACGAGAAAGTTTTGCCGATCCATATTAACAAGGCTATTACACCCCTGTTTTTGCAACGTGCCAGCTAATGAACTTGCCAGATAAAACTTGCGAACTCGCATGAAACTAAGTAGTGATCTTCTCAGTCTAAACAAACGAAACTTTCATGAAAGGGCATCTGAACTTCTCAGTCTAAACAAGTGAACTTCCATGAAAACTAGCTAGTGAACTTCTCAGTCTGTACGAGCGAACTCCCATGATAGGGCATCTGAACTTCTGTACAAGTAAACTCTAATAAAAATTAGCTAGTGAACTTCTCAATCTGCATACGTGAACTTCCCTAAAAGCACATGTGAACTTCCCAGCGTACCACGCCTATAACTATGGTCTACGGGCGTGAACGTTCTGAACTTCCATCGACCACACGAGTGAGCTTCCGTTTTATAAACTGTGAACTTCCTGACAGTCTCTGAAACTCCGCTGACTGTAATTTTTGCCCACGTTAGAGAACAAGGAGGTCTACGGGCGTGAACGTTCTGAACTTCCATCGATACACGAGTGAACTTTTGTTTTATAGACTGTGAACTTCCTGGCGGTCTCTAAACCTCCGCCGCTTATATCTTCCTCATGTATACCCTGTGAACTTCCTGACGGTTTCGAACAGCGGACGGTAATTCGAAATCTGCTCTTAAACCGTAAGGAATTAGCAAAAACTTTATACACGAAAAAGTTGCGGCTAGTTCATAGCTTTCGAACGCCGTATCATTTGCATCATTCCGACAAGTGCTTCAAAATATATCGTAGACATATCGTCCGTTGTTTTTTGTTTGGTCGTAATCCGGCGGACGGTAATTTGCAAACTGCTCTTAAAGCGTTAAGAATTAGCAAAAACGTTATAAACAAAAAGGTTGCGCCTGGTTCATAGCTTTCCAACGCCGTATAATTTGCATCATTCCGACAAGCGGTTCAAAATATATCGTAGAACTACCGATTGCCTCCGCCGCCGCTCGCTCGCCCGCGCCGGAGAAGAAGGTCCGCTCGGCAGCGACGGGAGGTAGCTCGCCGGTTCCGTCACGGGCTCCCTCGCGTCGGCCTCCGCCGCCGCTCGCTCGCCCCCGCCGGGGGAAGAAGGTGGTAGCCCGGGGGCGCGTCGGGAGGAGGTGCTGCGAGCAGCCGCCGCTCGCTCGCCCGCGCCGGGGGAAGAAGGTGGGAGCCGCGGGGCGCGTCGGGAGGAGGGTGCCGCGGGCTCCCCCGTGTCGGCCTCCGCCGCCGCTCGCTCGCCCGCGTCGGGGGTAGGAGGTGGTAGTTGGTAGGAATAGTTCCTGTTTAAGGTAAATAGGAACTCTTAGGGTAGGTATATAAAATCATTACTCAATGGTTCATCACCCCGTCTGAAGTGGTTTCGGTGCACATGTGTCATGCGTCGTCATGTGGCATGTAATCACACATATTAGTAAGTTAGTAATGGTATTTTAATAAAATATAAATGATGTTGAAATTTCAATTATATAATATATGTTAATGAAATTAAATATCAATGAAAGTTGTGATATATCATTGATATGTTTTTCAAATATATTATTTTGTTAATATATCATTGCTTTTTAAGGAACGTATCGGCTGAAAACTTCTATCCAGTGAAAACTTCTCAATCGTTAGATCTCACATAAACGGTTTAGATGAATCTAAGCACTTAAATATATTATACGTAGAAAAAAACCAAGAGAATCCCACCTCGCTGTTTTTTTTCTTCATAAAATGCTTTAAGTGATTAGATGTTACATCTTTCATCTGAACCATTTATTTGAAATCTAATGAATGGGATTAGACGTTTTTAAAGTTTTCACATGATATGTCACCACTATTTTACCATGTATTACCTCCGTCCGGACATATAAGACATGCGCATATTGCAAGATCATCAATTTAACTAATAAGATGTGTATTACATTAAAAAAAATATCATTAGATTCGTAGTGATCCGAATATTTTAATGATGTTTTAGTCACATAACTTATATTTTGCTGGTGAAATTGATGATTTTGGAATACTTGCGTGTCTTATGAATGCCATGTGAGCACGCATGATAAGTTGGTCCGGCTCCTACAGATAACAGAGCTAGTATAGAAGGACCTTTGGAATTTTCGTGATATACTCTTTGAGACAGAGAATGGGGCAGCGGGACTCTGAAGGGTACTCTCACTCTCAGTGACGGAGCAAAACCTATAGGAATCAATATTTTGCTTAAGAAACATCATCTCCTAATCTTCAAAGGCTGTGGCTCCGCCAGGGGGTACTACTGCTCGCGACATCAACGGCTACCCCCGCGAATCAGGTTCACCTTTGACTTTACATTCCTCGCAAAAAAAAGAAATAAAAAAGACATGGCTGTTTGTTTGACAAAGTCCGGCTGCTGCAGAAAGGGTGGAGTTGTGTTCGTGCGGGGTCACAGTCGAATCTCACCTCCTTATATTGAGGTTCCGTCCGTCATGCTCCCGTGTTTCCTCCAAACCAAAACCAGCGCATGCATCTTCAGAGTCCAGAGCATTCCCTACCACTAACTTGGCCACTTCCGAAAGCGCGCTCCATTGGGTCTCGTCGTTCCCGGGCCATTCCGGAGTGTGAAGCGGAAGAAGCTAAGAGGAGTGCCGGGCAGAGACGCATCGATCGATCTTTGCTATGGCGCTGATCTCTTGGAGCCGGCGATGAACAGCGGCAGGGGACCTGCCGAGTGATGTGGGACGCCGACTAGTAGAAGGTTCGCCCCCTTTCTCGATTTGATTCCCTCTGAAATCTCCGTCAAAAATTCGATTTCCAGTTATGTTCAGAATTACAGTTCGTGCTCGTGAGCTCGTCCACCATGGAGAATATCAGGTGTGACCGTGTGAGGGGACTCGAGGTAAGATCAAAAGGAATGCAGAATTGCAGACCCAGAAATGGAAAACCGACGAGGAGATGATAGGGACAGAGCCACAGAGACAGGGGTGGAGCAGCACGTAGACGGGCGTAATAAATCCAAACCCAGCGCGGCCGGTAGGTCCACGTCATGTAAACAAACTTCCTTCTGACCGCGTCTTGGCCAAGAGCGCAGCAGCTGCATCGGATCTCCACGTGGACACGCCCTCCTGAGTAATCGCCGGGGACGCAACGCAACGGCTCTGCTCGGCTCACACCCCAAGGGCTCCTCGGCTCATATCACTCTTCTTTTGTTTCAGGACTCACGAGGCAGAGGAAACATCATTTATCTCCTCACATCGGGTTAAAGGAAACATAGAGATCGGAGGGAGGTCGAGAGCGGCTAGGCGGGCGATGGCCACGGCTGCCGCTGCAATACCGGACACACGGCGATGGAGCAAGGGCGGCCCTTCGTCACCGGTGACGACCGCCATATTCCTCTTCTTCTTCGTCGTCGGCGTCGGCGTCCTCGTCTCCGCCCGTTGGATCACCACCACCGTGAGTCCAGCCTTGTCTGCATGTTTCCTTCTCCGGCCTGAATGTTTTTTCTCCTGGATCGACCTGAGTTCTTGGTTCGTTTCATTTCATTTATTTTTGAGATTTCCTGAGTATTATTATTTGTGCCGTATTGCTGCACAGATTGTTCCATTCAATGTACTGGTTTGCTAAATAACACATTGATTGTCTTTATTGAAGAACCACCGCCACCCGTGAATGGGGATCCTGTGCATACTATATTTGACCCGGATTTATTATGACACATGCAGACTCATTTGGCAATCACCAATCTGGATCAGTGGCGCACAAAGCCGGTAGGTAAGCTCACTCCCTTCTTGTTGTTTTATGAACAACAACATATTTTACTTTCGCCTAGTTTGACATGTTGCTCTGTTCTTAATATGCTTTTGGACATTGGTAAACGCTGCCATGTTCTTGTTTACAACACCAGATTGCTCTTCTTTATGGAGAGATACCTTGAATAACGCGAGTCATGTCTACAGGATTGTTTCGTCCTAGACATTTTAGTAACAGAATAAAGGTTCCAGTCATTTGACCCCTTTTGGCTTGTCTAGAACGCTGGAACTTCACGTATACTTGTACTAAAAATTCTTGCGAAATTCTGTAGTACTATCTGCTTTTCAAACAGGAATACTGACAGCCGTTGATTCTTCTCCGTGCAGGCAATCCTGACCGCCACGCATACCGTCTCCATCCCAGCGACCCCCACCGGCCCGGCGCCGCCGCGCCCCGCCTATTCCCTCTCCTGCCCGGCGCCGCCGCTCACCCGCGATCCTGCCATCGCCAGCAACATCTCGCAGACTCTCTCCCTCGCGCTCTCCTCCAACGGCACCTGCGCTTCTGTCCCCGACCCCCCACCCCTTCCCCCCACCGCGGCCACCAACTCCTCCTGCCCCGCCTACTTCCGCTTCATCCACGAGGACCTCCACCCATGGCGCGCCGCGGGGGGCATCACGCGCGCGATGCTCGACCGCGCCCGCGCCACCGCCAACTTCCGCCTCGTCGTGCTCCGCGGCCGCGCCTACATCGAGCTCATCGCGCCGGCCTTCCAGACGCGTGACCTCTTCACCATCTGGGGTATCCTCCAGCTGCTCCGCCGCTACCCTGGCCGGGTCCCCGACCTCGACCTCATGTTCGACTGCGTAGACTGGCCCGTTGTCCGTGCCGACCAGTACGAGGGGGAGAACGCCACCGCCATGCCGCCGCTTTTCAGATACTGCGGCGACAACGAGACGCTCGACGTCGTCTTCCCGGACTGGTCTTTCTGGGGCTGGTAAGTAACTGCCTCTGGCTTTTTTCGCTCTTACATTTGTTGTTACAGCTTGTTGTTATGCGTTTTCGGGGTTCCTATCTCCCAACTAACAGTCCGCGTTAATACTCGTTCACAATGCAATGAAATCCCAGAATTTATTTAAACTGCTGTACCATTGCTGTTATATAATCATGTTGCTACTAGGAATAGTAGAGAGAAAGTATTCTACTCCCTCCGTTCCATAATTCTTGTCGAAATCTTACATGTACCTGGATACTTTTTAGGAATAGATACATCCATGTCTGGGCAAATTTGAGATAAGAATTATGAAACGGAGGGAGTATATGTGAAAGACTGAAGTAATCCCAAATTAGGAGTACATACACCCTGACAGACTGAAGGACTCCCAAATTTGTCCAATTTCTCAAAATAGTCATGTATATGAAGTGTATCGCTGCCCTCAGAGTACATTATGCAGAGTGCAATATGTGAACCTATGAAATATGGATGCTCAGTTTTACTTAATTATCGACTGGATCTGCAATTCTGTTGCTACGAAAGCAAGCAGGAACAAAAGGGAATAAACAGTACAGTATATTTTTCTGAAGTTCAGTAGTATCTTGGGAAGTTTACAAATTTAAGTCCATACTTCTTGTTCGTGTATGCTTTGATTTTAGACCGAGTAGAAATTTGGGTACCATTAACTGTGTGTGGTAATAGGGCGGAGATCAACATAAAGCCATGGGATGCGCTGCGGAAAGATTTGGATGCTGGCAATAGGAGGGTGAGATGGGTAGATAGAGAACCTTACGCTTACTGGAAAGGAAATCCAGATGTCGCAGCTATACGGCAAGAGCTGGTTAAGTGTAATGTTTCCAGTAAGCAAGAATGGAATGCACGGATTTACAAGCAGGTGATTGTTTGTGTTTATGTTGCACTGCGCTCCGTTGTAAGGAAATCTAAGTTTCCATTTTATTCTAACAAGTAGAAAATCCTACTATTATCTATTGTCAAATTAAGGTACTCTTGAAATTGTTATAATCCTTCTGATCTAGAATCCCTTTTTTTTCAAACAATATAAATTTTGATGGACTTGTGGCTGATTAGTGATTAGCTAGATTACTTTTGTTTTTCCATTTAGGATTGGATCAAAGAGAGCAAGGCAGGATATAAAAAATCAGATCTGGCCAGTCAATGTACCCACAGGTTTGCTTTCTTTTGTTAAAAAAGTAAGGTAGCTTTCTTCTGTCGTTGGTGTTGAAACTGTTATGCTGGATGATAGGTACAAGATCTACATTGAAGGATCAGCATGGTCAGTCAGCGAGAAGTATATTCTTGCTTGTGATTCGATGACGCTGGTGATTACACCAAAATACTACGATTTCTTTTCAAGGGTGTTGTTGCCCACTAAGCACTATTGGCCAGTTCGAGCTGACAGCAAGTGCAGCTCCATAAAGTACGCTGTTGACTGGGGAAATTCTCACAAGAAAAAGGTATGTCATGCAGCACTAGTGAGCAGCTATGAGTGACCATACTGGTTTTCGTATCAGTGGAAACACATTGTTCATACAACGCGTCGTACAAAGCCTCTGTATGACCTTTTGTTTAAATCATGTTTCTCACACCTCACTTGCAAAATCTATTCATAGGCACAACAAATAGGAAAGCAAGCAAGCAATTTCATTCAGCAAGAACTTAGTATGGACTATATATACGACTACATGTTTCACCTCTTAACTGAGTATGCTAAGCTCCTAAGATTCAAGCCAACCAAGCCACCTGAAGCTGTTGAGGTCTGTCCCGAGTCTTTGGCCTGCCAAGCCATAGGCCGGGAGAGGAAGTTTATGGAAGACTCAATGGTGAAGTCTGCCAACGTTGCGGGCCCATGTGACCTGCCTCCTCCCTTCAGCCCTAAGGAATTCAAAGATCTACATAGGAGGAAAGAGAAGTCAATGAAGCAGGTTGAAACATGGGAGCAGAATGCTTCAAAGCCTGAGGATAGCAATCAGTGAGAACTTACTGTTTTTTCCCCTTCCCCAGAGACATGCATATAAAGTTTGGTCACAATTGTTTAGGATTCATAGTTATACTAATTTTGTAGTGGTGATATTAGGCTATCAGCAGCTTCTTATTTGATCGAATCAACTATTCAAATGTGTAACATCTAAAAAAGTGAAAAATATCTTTTAATCTCCTTCGTACGTTGTCAAAGATTTTTTTTCCATGTCCTCTTTGTTCCTGTACGTTTATTTAGTTGATTATGCAGTATATTTGGTAGGATGTTAGCAATCCTATTGAAGTTTTGGAGTTAAATTCTTTTCTCTTTTTCGGTAGTGCTGAACTGCTGACCATGTGTATACCAACCAAAAGCACAAAACGAACAGATGTGCAGTACAGGCTGAATTCAAAAACTCCTAGTGCTGAACTGCTGACCATGTGTATACCAACCAAAAGCACAAAACGAACAGATGTGCAGTACAGGCTGAATTCAAAAACTCCTAGTGCTGAACTGCTGACCATGTGTATACCAACCAAAAGCACAAAACGAACAGATGTGCAGTACAGGCTGAATTCAAAAACTCCTAGTGCTGAACTGCTGACCATGTGTTTCAGCCAGGGCCTAACTTGGATTCTACAGGATCAGCAGAGTGCCAGAATTCATAGCTAAACCACATATCGTCTGTATTTATCTTGTCCGAATAAGCAAAGCAGAAAACAAACTTTAATATTGTTCTTACTCCAGAGTACACAGAATACAGAAAACGTACAACATATGTACGGATGTATGACAAGCCATAGTATCAAAGCAGCTATTTCTGTTTACAGGTACCGGAAGATGCAAATAATTAGCCATAATATTTTCCTAAGCGAATAGGCCAAACCAAAGGTCACTAAACAAGCTTACAGATCAAGAGTTTAGGATGAAATGGCTTATTCACTGGCTAGCATAGCTAATATGAATTAGACAATTACAAGGAGCATCAGATCCTAAGATAAATGACCATGAGTTATACAGATGGCTAACACGACCGAGAACGCCGATGATACTCAGGCCTTGGCAGAGCACCAAAATAAGCTACATGGTTACACAAGCTCATCTCTTCATGAAAAAACCTAGTAAGATGCCCAGAAGAGCGACCGCAAGCACAAAAACTACTGAGAAACCGCTGATCTGCCTGCTCATATCCCGCCTTAGGAGATCCTGTTAAATTCATTCAAAGAAAAAAATAAACTTTTTGTCAGTACTGCAACTACATTTGAATATTTGATGCTGGCATTGAGATCTCACTGATGCAGAAAACCATAAAACGGAAAAGTACTCAAAGACAGAAAAGGCAAATATATATTTAGGCCATAAAAAGGCAAAGTACAAATGGGAAGCTGGGTGGAATTATGAGATGATCACTTAAGGCAATGCGCAAATTATCAGTAAATCTTTCTCGCAAGACTATCTAGTTCAAAAACCTGAAACAAATGCTTAATTATATGGTCAAATAATACAAGTCAAAAAATGGTTGGATAATCAGGCAAAATCCACGTACCAGTTCCTCTCGAAGCTTATGGTTCTGTTGAATCGCAGAATTCTTCTCCTCATTCAACTTCAAAATCAAAGCCAAGGACTACACAGATATAAGCAAATGAGATCAACATGTTACTCTTTGCCATCAGTGGGCAACATAAGGAGGGTGGTAGCATTTTCTACATAAGGCCTCAATTGGCTAATGACGTTAACATAAATGCTAAACAAATTCGGTAGATAGTACATACAGAACAGTAGCACACTAGAGTTCAACATACAATGAATACGTAATAGTAGAAGATAAGATGGCACCTCTCCATTTCAAGAGTCTGCGTCTAAATTTATATTCCAGTTATTAAGGAAAGAAGATAACTATAGATCAATAGGAAAGAGAGGCCGCAAAAAGTTGGAACATCACAGCTTTGAAGTGTTTTTTAATCAAACATAAATAAATTTAATATCAAGTGGGGTTGGACTGAGCGATAGCATAACATGGTCGAACATAGAAATAGAACTTATCATGACAGAATGTAGATGAAGAAAGTAATTGTAATGCAGACGTCATCCTGCAGAATGCTAGGGCATATTGGATCATCAAAACTGTGTATACCATAGTGAACTCTTTAAACACAAAAATCTTGCTGATCTAGAAAAACACCAAAAAACTATTCCGTACTAGCTAAGTTTATACAGGTGTGTCTAATATATGGACCCTCTCTGGGAGTTGTCACCGAAGTGGCCAGGGGGAATTACTTCGGTCTAGATTGATAGTTATCGCTTTGATGCAAGATTCACTTGCATGATCAAATTTATGATATTCAAAGACTGGTCTTTAAAATAAATGATATCACTTTCAGAATCAGAGGTAGGCATAGGTTGCTGAGTTTTATCGGAATTCGGAAGGGAGCACACCTCAGAGATTATTCTGTCTGGTTCTTTAGATTCTCTTGTTGTCTGCAAAGAAAGAACAGCACTCAGCTTGGGAAGGTAAGAAAACAAAGAATAGCCATAGAATGATAGGATCAACTAAAAGGGCACATGGTAGTCAGTAAGGCACCAACAGAGAAAAATTATATGTTCTTTGTGACACATCACAGATAACCTCATGGACACACTGCATCAAAATTTTACCTCTTGATAACTCAGACTGCCCAGATTTTCCTTATCAGACCCCTCGTTTATAGATGTAGGTTGCGATGGTGGGGCATAAACAACCTTCAGCCTCACCTCGTCCACCACATTGCCTGATTCTTTGGTAAACTACACAAAACCCTCGTTGGGATTATTCAACAGAAACTGCCAACATATTTAAGCTACGAAAATATAAGTGCACTATTAACATGGTTTACCATTTCTCCGGTGATATCCTTCGGTGTGATGTCCTTGCTCACTATGGCACTTTGCACAAGGAATTTGTCCTTGCATTGCATATCTGGGGGCGCCTCCCGTTGCGCTTGCATTGTTACTGAAGACAGCAATTCAGGGTGTATAAGACATTAGCATGTAAAGCAGTTACTTCAGGATAGTATGTATAGAGACTGACTAAGGTACTCCATCAAATTACCAAGAACATCGAATGTGGATCGTGGTGCCACAATGCCATTGTTTGGCCGGACGCAGTACTTCTTTGGGCTCGTTGTCTTAACCTACAGACCCAAGGTACTTAGTAACTACAGTGCGAATTTTTTAACAGAACTGTAAGTTTTATTTAGACAAAATAGATTTGTAAAATTTACTCAAACTTTGAGGGCTTTGAATCAGGATGGTTCAATTACCTTAAAGGCCATGTATTCATCTGTTTTGTTTGTTAGATGTAGCGAACATGATATCTGCTTCTTTAACTCGACTGCATGATTGAATCAACAATAAGAACATAAGGGGGAACATTAGCAAACAAGTATGATCATAGATTAAAAAGATACGCCAAAAGAAATATCAAAAGAAGATAACGAAAGGCAAGAGAAACATCAAAATCAGCCGCAAAAAACAAAGAAACTTTTCCAGGGAAACAGCTCAAGCGCGAAAAAAAACAACCGGAAATCCATCGAAGCAACGGAATGATAAGATAAAATCCAGCAGATTCACCAAAGAAACGCAGGGAAGAAATCGTACAGGTAAACCGGAGCTCGCTGGGGTCGATTCCGAGAAGCTCCCTGGACTCGGAGCTCATCTTTGGCAGAATTCAGGGGAATAAAACCAGAAACCAATCAGCAGTGGTGGGAGTGGGCTTGTGAAGCTTGGAAATTTTCGATCTTCCCTCTCCCACCCCGACGATTCGCTATTCCTGGAGCAGAGGAGGAAGCGGCGGAAAATGGGGAAACATGGAACTTCTGCCGAGGGGAAGAGAAAAGGCTGGAAGGCTGTCTCAGCTCCTACCTATGCTATGGCCCATGGGCGACGTGGCGATGGACAGAATGGTGACTGCGGCGAATAATAGTATCTTCCAATTTCCATGTGTACATACATACTGACTAAATCGACAGAGGAAATGGGCGTCGCTTTCTACAAGTTTTAGTTTTTTCCTACCAGCTTTCTGACAAAGTTTCTCTTTCTCTCCCGTTTCTTTCCTTCTCTGGAGCTGTAGAAGGGTGGGAAGGAAGAAACGGGGAAGCGTGTAGAGCCGTAGAGGTGGTTCCGTTGTTACATCTGAGCGATTGCATTTCGATCGGTCCATCGCGTGGTGGTGTGCCTGCTGATTAGGCTGGTAGGTCCGTAGGTGTACAGTTCGATCGTTTTTCACGTTCTTTTTCAGCTCCATCCAGGCTTAGCTACGCCCTATGCAATGGGATGTCAACGCGGGCAGAAAGCGCCATATCGAGGCCGGTCTTCTGTTGCAATAAACCTCAAGTTACGTGAGCAGAAAGTATCGCTTCTGTCTCACCTCTCACGGTGTATGGACTAATGGCGGCTAAGAGATCTCAAGCACGCATAAGCCGTTTGAAAGCGCTAGCGCACTAACCCAAGCTGTACTACAGTACCAGTGTACTAGATCGAGTAAAACAACATTCTCCCTTTATTTTTATTTTCTTCGGGACAGAACGGTGGATCCACGTGATTCAATTGGAAGAAATAATTGGTCCATTTATAAGAAAAAACGGTACTAAAAACCGATACAATGGACGGTTTATTCAATGAAAGCCGTGCGAAAAATCCTGAGTACAAACATACAGAGCGCAAAACCGAAGCAACAAGCCGCAGCCGCTAAGACGAAAACCCTTCCCCCTCCCAACGACGCCGAATAGGGAGCAGCTCCTTGCGCCAGAAGAAGGTAGACAGACATGTGTTTCTTCGACGACCGGAGCAAGAAGAGGCTGCCCCGACAGAAACAATTCGTGCATCAGCAAGCCTGCGCAGTATGCAGTCGCCATCCCTGGACAAGTCCCCAGCATGGCCCACCGCAACAAGCAATCCCCGCCGTCAGACAAGGCCTCCAAAGGCAACGCCTCCAAGGACACGTCCGCCGACGCCGCCGTTATCCGATACGAAAAACGCATCTAAGTTTTCGCTCGGAGGAACCTCGTTTGTAAATGGTGGGATGTAACAGGCTACACGATGATGCCTCCAAGAAAGGAGCGATGTCCAAGGACGCAGTCGTCAACAACACCAACTTCAAAGTCGGTGCAGGGTTTTCACCCGTAGCCCCACGCACCCAACCGTCTGCAAATGGTAGCATGTAGCGGCGGCGTTGTGGGGGAGGACAGAGGGGGTCTCTAGTTGGGTTTGCTACCTTCTCCCTTTAGAAAAACAGAAGGGAAAAAAGGCTTCTTTAAATAACTTTCTCCCTTAAGAAAAACAAGAAGAACAAAAATAACCTTCTCTCTTAAGAACAACAGAAGACCGGCCTAGAGAGGTAGGTCCTTGATACATTTGTGTGTGAATTAATTTAATTAGCTTGCACGGGCAGCATGCCCTTTGTTTAAGCACTTGGCCCCACCGGACGCTGCAAATTAATCCACACCGTTGCGTAAAGTGTAGCATATTTCATATTTGACAGCGTATCCGGTGGAAACCACCTCAAAAAGCATTGTAAAAAGTTCAAAAACTTCTTGAAGAATTGCATATGTTAAATATGTGATGTTTTATATATATGTAAAATTTCAAATCCAAA
This sequence comes from Brachypodium distachyon, assembly GCF_000005505.3. Lineage (NCBI taxonomy): Eukaryota > Viridiplantae > Streptophyta > Magnoliopsida > Poales > Poaceae > Brachypodium > Brachypodium distachyon. The sequence continues at coordinate 51,004,135 of NC_016133.3, forward strand.
CTCAATTGCGTTTCAGCATGAACCTCTAATGTACTGTATTTTGCAGCGAAAAACTCAATTGAGTTTGGACTTGAAATTTTGCAGATTTTGTAAAATATCACAGCTCTAATGTACCGTATCTTTACTCTTCTAAAAAAGCCTTGTGGTGGTGGCGGTACGTCGTCCCTGCACTTCCACCTCTTACATGTGGGACCGGCGTTCCCATCCGTTCCCCCACCACCTCTCACAGACTCACAGTCCCACGGCCGATTCAAATCAAATCGGAGAATCGATCCGGCTCGTGTCGAGGTGGCTGGTGATCGGAGTTCTCGGCCACCAGCCCACCAGGCACAAGCCCACAGATCCCCGCGCCCCCTCCGCCCTAGCCACCCGTCACACCGTGTCACCACCCTGCCTCCTTTCTCATCTGTAGATGGCGTCGGATCTGTAGAGGGTGCCGGGACCTGCAAGTCGACGGCAGCAAGTTGCGGTGAGCATGGATGGGTCAGGGTCAGGCCCGGACGGCGCCGGCGAGTTTGCTAGCAGTGGGCGCGGAGGGCTCAGGCCTTGAAAGCGCGAGAGAGTTGCGCCCAGACGATGCCGATAGTTGCTGGACAGTGGGAGCGGACGGATCAGGCCTAGACCCTGCCCTTCTCCCCCCCCCCCCCTCCTTCTCATTTGCAGAAGACGATGCATCCATGGAGTCTCGGCTTGCCCACCACCGTTGAGCTCACCTCCACAAGTGGTCAAATCCCCACCGCCACCAGCACCTGATTTCTCCGCCGTCGCGGGTGAAATCTGCTCCACAACCTGCATGCTCCAGTCTCCCCAAGGTCGATATTCTTCTCCTCCTCGATTTCTTGTGAAGTTTTTATTTTTATGATTCGTTAAATCCTCTCAATTTAATTTATCTGAAGAACACACGGTCTCATCTCAATGCATTGGGATTCAACTTACATTTGGTGGCACATAGGTAGATGTGTCCCAATATTTGGTTGTTTCGGATTTTTTGGTTGGTAAAATTTCAGTGGGGATTCCATGCGTAGTAGCACGAAAATACCGCAAAGGAAGGAAGCACAGGTTTTCTCCTCTTTCATTAAGCGATCAATTCAAAGCTCCTCCCGATTTCCACAGAAAACACCATTATTTTTTCCTCAGATGCATGTTTGAGGTGGCGCACAATGAAGGAAGAGAGCAACAAACAACAACTGGGCCGTCTGATCATCAGACTCTGATACCGCTAGCTTCTGTTATACGGAGTAGTTTCTTAACTTGTGCCAGCTGCGTGCCTATATATCTTTCTATAAATACACACTGTGTTAATTAGCTGTGTACGTTCAATGTCGATATATATGCTTAGAAGGCCGGTGTTAAATCCTACAGATGTAGAGATAACTAGATAAGTCTGGAAAAGATGTCTTCGAAGCTTCTGAGACAAGGCATGCATAGGGCTGCCATAGCTAGCTAACTTGTATTGTAGTATACTACCTCTGTTCCATAATTCTTGTCAAAATCTTACATTCATCTAGACACTTTTTAGGAATAGATACATCCAATTTTGGACAAATTTGAGAAAAGAATTATGAAACGGAGGAAGTACGTAAGTAACATGTATATGATTTGCACTCTATTGCACACTGTACAGTACCAGGTCGCGTGTGTCCATCTTACGTAAGTATCTTGGGGGTCTCGCTTGGTCACTTTTAGATCCTACTCACAATCTAAGTCTGTCCATCAGAAAGATTGTTTGCTCCTAACAGAATCATTTAATGTGATGAGAAAACATTACGAATTAGCTTGAGAATTGTTGGATAAGAGAAGAAGAAAAAATAAACAAATATGATGAATAAAGAACACCTAATTTGATCAATGGCCGTTTATCTTGCACACATACATATATTTTTTGTTTTCACTGACTGTTAGAGGTCTATCTTCTTGATTTATTTTAAACATCACATGTTGTGCTCTTTCAAATAGACAATGCAAATTAACTACTTGCATTTAGAACAAATTGTTAAAAATTTATTCTTACTTATCCATATGCACACCAAGGTCAGTACAGTCAGTCTGTCCTAGCAATTTTTGAACCTAGGAGTAGTGTTCGATTTCAGAATTCACTTGTCAGTGATGTTACACTACTGGCTGATAGCTGTTGGTTCTTTTTAATAATTTGCAACTTTATCATTTCATGAATGAAACCACGGACTAATCCCTTCTGTGGTATCAGTAAGGTTACAAGAGTCTTCCTTTCAGTGTTGATTCCAATAGTTGGATAACACTATGTGATAACTACTCTGACTTCTTTCAAGATAGGAGACTTTTGACAAAAGTATCTCTGCCTTCAAGGGCAACCTTATTTCTTCTAAAGGAAAAGAAGTCTTCGCCTTGCTGCCCTAGGACCAGTCTTGAATACAAGGATATAACATATGCACTAGCGGTTCATATTGGAATAATTGTAGTAGTGATGAAAAAGCAAAGAGATGTCGCCCAATGACGTGTGCAGTACTCCAACTGGTCGCTTTGCAATTGAGGCATTAAGCAATAGAAACCTAACTTGCGGATCCTCGGAGGATGAAGATATGAGGAACTAGAATATGATAATGTTTCATACTCAAAGTACCCTCTCATCAGTAGACATGTTGGGGCGAGGAGAAAGCTCAAATGGTAGTGATCTCGAGATGGATATATTTCTTATGGCATGCTTGCTTCATTATGCATATAGAGTTTCATCTTTTGTTGATCAAATTTTCCATGGGATTTTAGGACGAAAGTGTCATCGTAATTCAGGATACCCAATTTAGCTTGCAATTTTCAGCAACTAAAATATGCTATCAATTCTAGGATTGTAACGCTACTTGAACATTTCATTTGACTTTACTATTTGATTGTTTTCTTTATAATTTAACATACAGTAGGTAACTTTGCCATATGTACTTTCACTTCACGTACCATATAACCAACAGATTTTTATAATATGTGATGTTGTTTCTTAACTAGAACACTGTCCGCATACTATTACCTTTAGTAGGGTGCACTTTGGTCTTGATGTTGATGCTGCAGGTGAGACGAAGAGGTGATGACTTGTGATATTTACTTTTATTAACTAAACCTAAATTGTAGGATGTACAAGGAACTTAATTCCATGGATCTGCTTTAAGTCAGTGTGAACAGTAGTTTGAGCCAAGGACAATAGAAGAAGCAAGAAGTGAATCCCTCGGGAAAGAAGACGTTGATGAAAATGTGTGTCTTTTGATGTTTCAATGATTTTCTTTTGGGCATTATGGCTTGTGCCTCAATTATATTATGATGGATCTGATACAATTGTTCTGGCATTAACGTGTGTGATGAATGGAAATGTAGTAATTCTATCTTATCTCAAGGTATGGTATTTTGGGACCTAAATTAATTGTGGTGTTCCTTGTGAATAAAAAGATCATGATGCTTTGATACTTTATGTCGGGAGTCTATGTATTTAACTTTACGTTGCAAATTATTAGGAAATCTTCATGGCAAAATGTGTGGAACTTTCTAGTCACACGGTTATGCCACATGTGAGGTTATTTAATTATTTTATGGTGAATAGTAATTCTCTATGATAAATTTGTTGACATAAAAAAGATTGAATATTTGACTTGAGCACAACTATTTACTCTGCTTTATTTAAGACTATTCAATTACCAAAACTCTTGTGTTACTGGTACTTAATGATACTATTTAGCTTGCCGAGGATTAAACAAAGCAGAGCAAATAGTTTTTTGTACAATCAAACATAGAAAAGTGTTATGATTCCGTAGCAGCGCACGGATACCTAACTAGTTTTTGTAAAAAAAATATGGTTTTTATGGAGTTTGCACGGTTTGCATGAAAAATGTGTTTTGCTTTCATATTTTTACTACACAGATCAAAGCTGAACTAGAATGGTTTTCTTCCTCGAAGAAATCGAGCTAGAATTACGCCCGTGCTCTCATTTTCAACGTTTTCTGCGTTGACAACAACATGTTACCCGAACAATAGCAGTGTATACACGGGGGGCCACCTGTAGTAGCTTCGAACCCCGTCTACAGGTTGGACTTTCGTACCCAAAACATGCAGCATTCAGTCATGAACTTGCCAAATATCACATCATTTGATATCTGAAATCTGAAAAACAACCTGTCTCTGCCTGTTCTTTTGGTGTGTGACTGGCCATATGGGACAGAACCGGAGTAACGCAGACGAACAGGAATATCTCCTATCACATGTTAAAGCACAAGCCAAAGATAGTAACAAATCCAAAAGCACATGCCCCTTTGGGGCTGCAATAAACAATCCTGAATGGACACACCTTAAAATAGAAATGACAAAGATAGTACTCCAACAAATCCAAAAGCACATGGCTCTTTGGGGATGCAATAAACAATCCTGGATGGACACCTTAAAATAGAAATGAAAAGAGTTGTTTCTTTTGTTACCGTGAAGATTACACTAGCAGACTGCATCAGTAACCGAGGAATGTTCTACTGTATTGACCAAACTTACAGTTAATTATGGCCTTCGATCAACTCTGGTGGGAAGTTCCGGTGTATATAAACCACACAAAATGGTTGACAGGTTGAGGATAGTGGCAACTGGCCAAACGCTGACTAAGAGGCTGGAAGTAGACTCGTGTCGCCACGCCAAGTTCGGACTTGGGAGGACTGGTCGGGCCTTGGTCCGACGTACGTGCTGCTATCTGGCCTGCTGCAACAAATCAACCCGAACAACGTGAATAGTTCAAAATCAGCGCTGTTGAATTGAATTCACGGTCCAGTCTCCAGTACTGATCCAGTCGTGCCGTGAGGCGAACCTGTGCGGGGCAGTTCGCTTTCCAGTCCAGGGCGGCTTACAGGCTTGCGAGCGATCGGTCGGCGGAAAACAGAGACGTCGTACCGTGGGTCGTCGGCGCTGTGTTTCCTCGTCGGTGACTTTTTGTCTCGTGTCGGTTGATTTGGTCGATGGAGGCTGGCTACGTGTTAATTTGTGCGTGCCGGCGACGTTCGCCTTGGCGCAGAAAATGGCACCTGTCATTTTCATTTTTGAGCGGGCATAGCAGAACGGCGGCGGCGCGGATCTGCGGAGATTCGCAGTAGAAAGATCGGTGGATGCCGTCCGTCGCCATATCTTATCCGCCACCCGTTGCATCAAAGAGGCCTGTCGATTTGGGCCCGGCCCAAGTTGGTTCCGCATGTGCTTTTCTTTCATTTTCATTTTTTATTTTTTATTTTTATTTTCTGATTCCCTTTGTTTATTCTTTGATAATTAATGATATGAACATTAATTATAAAAGTCATGAAATTCATATCTGTTCATGTATAATTAGAAAATTATACTCTCCCGTCTCATATTATGTGACTTTCTATTACATGTATCTAGACGTATTCTAGTATATAGATACGTCCATATTTAAACAAATTTGAGTCACTTAATATGGGACGGAGGGAGTAAATAAAAAGAATATAATTTTGATATGTTCATGTATATCAATTAAAGTTATACAAAATGTTCACATAGTTTCTATTATTTCAACCAATAAAATGTAATCTTCGCATGAAAAATGTTTCTCTTGGAATGCATTGGACTTGCGTAATAAAAATGCTCATCTATGCCAAATAAAATGTTCGTGTTCATTAACTAATGGTTCACCCAGATTCTAAGAAATATTTTCAAAAATAAAAATGTTATGCACCATCTATGAAAGTTTTCATGTATGTAAAAATAGTTGCTCATTGTGGCCTTGGACTTTTTCTCTGTCATGATCTACTTGTATATGTAGCAGGTTATGAAGTTGTTCTGGCGAGGTGGCGCAATCTAAGCGAGGACAACATCAATTTGGTGGTCATTCGGGGGCTTAGGGATTTGTCGCGAAGGATCGATGTGTGAGTTAGGGACGCAACCGAAATCCTGCTTATGTTGTTCTTCTAAACCAAAATCCACTAAAGTCAAATTTTGAGTAAAATATTTGAAGTGGCACTTCCAAAGTGGTTTAAAAGTGTGGCATAAGCCGAATCTCGCTTGCATCCTACTGTAAGTACGACGACGAGAAGTCAACAATTGGCCATGAGATGGCGGGTGGCGTTAGCAGTAAGTTCGGTGACAGTAGCCAGCCAGTAGTCGGAGACAGTGGAGGTTTGCTGGAGTCCGACGATTGAAAGAAGAAGAGTAAATTTCACAAAACCACACCTTTTGAGGCTAGTGTTTCATTCGGGCACAACTCTAGGGGTTTGCAAAAAAAAAACCACAACTTCAGAACTAATTACTTTTAGAAAACCCAAATCCACCAAATTAGCGAGTTTGACGACGAAACTGACAGGTCGGGTCCACATGTAAGGTCTGATTTATTTTTTCATTGAATCCCTTGGCTTCTTTTTTTCCAGAGCTTCCCGTGACCATCTTCCTCATCTCCGGCGAGGTGCACCGCCGCGGCGTCGGCATCGGGGAGGAGATCTCGTGGCGGGTAGTGGCATCGGTTGGAGGAGATCCGGCGGCCGGTGGCGGCGTCGGGGGAGGAGACCCCGCAGGGCGGGCGACGGCGACGGATGGAGGAGATCCCGCGCGACGGGCTGCAGCGCCAGGGAGAGGAGAGGCCACGGCGGGCGGCCGCATTGGGCGGCGGCGTCGGGAGAAGGAGACCACGCGAGGGGCGACGACGTCGGGGGAAGGAGAGGCCGCTGTGGGCGGTGACGGCGGGGGGGGGGGGGGGGGGAGGAGGAGGAGACCCTGCAGTGGGCGGTGGCCTTAGGGGAAGGCGCGGCAGTGAGAAGCGCAAGGAAAAAACAAGGGGTCCAAGAAAAAATAGAAAAGAAGCCAAGGGGTTTAGTGAAAAAAATATCAGACCATACAGGTGGAGTGGACTTGTCGGTTTCGCTATCAAACTCACTAATTTGGTAGATTTGGTTTTTTTGAAAGTAATTAACTCTGAAGTTATGATTTTCTGTTGCAAACTCGTAGAGTTGTGCCCGAATGAAACCCTAGCACCAGAAGGCGTAGTTTTGTGAAATTTACCGAGAGAAAAAGCGGTTAGCTCGGTAGGAAGAACAGACAGGGGTTGCTAAAAAAACAGAGAGCCATGAGAGCATCTCCAATGAAACCCTCCAAATTTTGTTCCTAAATGTCCTATTTTTGTCCATTTAGGGGAGCAAATGGGCATGTGTCCCCCGTTGTCCATCTCCGTCACCCAAAAACATCCCCCAGATTTCTCTCCCAAATATATTTTTTTCTTTCCTTTTCTCTCGCCGTCTCCCATCTTCCTCTCCTTCCCGTGAGCGTGCTACCCCATCTCCCTCTCCTCCACCCCGTGCCCTCCTCCTCTCCGTGCTCCCGATCTCCTTCTGCTCCGAAAAAGGCAGCCCCTCCGTCGCACCTCTGGTCCGCCGCCGCCATCTCCACATCTCCCCGCCGCCGCACCTCTGGTCCTTCGTCGGCCCGACACCCCACCTCGGGCTCGCGCCGCCGCTTCGCGAGGAGCTTCCTAGCCGTGCCACATCCTCGCAACGCCGCTGCGCCTCGGGCCCGCACCTCCGCCGCCGCTCGGATCCTCTATGGAGGAGGTGGCAAGTGGGGCGCGGGGGGCGCTGTGGAGGAGGTGGTAGGTGGGGCGCAGGGGCCGCTGTGGAGGAGGTCGGGCGCGGCGGCGGTACGTTGTGGTGACCGAGACCCATAGGGTCCGAATCTCCGTGTATTCTGTACTAGTCACTGGATACACGAAGTTCCAAGATAAATATCACAACTCACATCTTGTACGTTTGCAACAAGTAGAATCCAGAGTGTTAACTTATTACAAGCGGAAGATCCAAATAGCAAATAAAATAGAGTCCACCGATGCCACAGGCTTATTTATTGTGTGTAGACTCGCGACCATGCGTGTGATCCCTCGTTGAGCGTCATTCTCTGCACATGATACGTGCAGGTCAGTACATTGAATGTACTTACGAGTTACACCTGTGATGTTATGAGAAATGCAAATATATGCTTAAGGGTAGTTCCTAGTTAGGCTTTTATGGTTCCTTTAGCAAATACATCATGTTTGTATTTTTGAATTACTCATAATACATTTCGAAAACTCTACCTCTACAATTTTCTAAAATATAGTTTTGGAAATGTAAGTATGGTCACCTGTGGATACTGCTCCATTGACCTAGCTATGCACTTTGGGTCATGCCGCTAACACTCACATAGAATCCCTTTCTTCCCGTGACCCATTCTGTGGATGCGGCTCCATTAGGTCAAAACAGTTTTTTTTGGGGTTTTTGAAAACAAAACTAAAAGATCTCTTATCCAGACTTAGTAGCTCAAAATTCACCCGTAACCAGAGGCATGGCTAATCGATTAGGTTGACACTCTCGAGAGGTTTGTACACTTTCCCCACTTGACACAATCAGTCCAAGGTGTTGCCTGACGACAAGCGTGCGCAACAGGTAAAGATTGTGACGAAGTCTTTCACTAGTGGCCCTGGTCCTAGCACCACCCATCCCCTATGGACACATTGGCCCCTTTTCGGATGACGGTACCAAAGTAAGGATTTCCCGCTAGCTACTCAACTAAGCCAAAGCCCATAATAGCAAGTGGTTGTACGATAAGATTTTGGATGCATGGAAAAGACTGAACTTTCTGGCACTGGACGGTGGTCCCCACTGAATTCCTAAGTCTGCACCCGTTGCGGGGTTACAGCTCTTGTAGACAATCACATATGGTTAGAAACATACCACTTCGTCCAGCTAAAACATTTTTTTTGTTTTATTTGAAAACATTTTTCAAAAACATACTCGCTCTTGCCGAGCTCTTAATACTTTTGAAGATAGTTTTGTACACTCCCGATACAATAATATAGCGAGCATTTGCAAATAACATAGATTACAACCTAGGGTAATTGGTGGCATGACAATAGACCTATAAGCATTCTACTAGGACTATAACTAAACAAGTTGCAAACGCATTTTAAACATACATCATAAGTAAATAATCCTACACATGCATCTCTACACATGGTAAATCAAAATAGCATAACAGAAATATAGGTGTCTACATGTTCAAAAGTGTAACTTGCCTGATCCCGAGTAATCGAAGTGGTCAGACGTTGCCTGGCACTCCTCACAATCGCACTCCGGATAATCTAGCGCGAAGAACGAATATAATAAACAACAGTTCGAACAAAACTCCAACAACTCCAAATGAAGATCCAATGGCAACCAAAAGAACAATAATAAAAATACTTCCTAAACAATACATAATTACTGTTAGTTAAGTCCTAGGTAAGGATCTAGAAGCTGGAGTGATGATTTGGACAGAATGGAGTTTGAAACGGAAAGATTTGACAGGTTGTGTGCTGTTAACAGATAGAGTTTCTAATTGAGATTGCACTAATGACAACGTAGCATATAACATGTGGGAAGTGTACTAATGTATAGATGATAATCCAAACTTCACAGAACAGAAAGATTCGTCCACTTTGGTTCTGCGAAACAAAAGCTACAGACTCGGGGAAACAGCTAATCAATAACAGCGTCCTGGGAATACTAGTTTTAATCGACAACGCACTAGCAAACTAGATTATGTGCAAGAAGGATCTACAGCAAGATTCATATTAAACGGAACTACGGACTGAACTAATGAACTTCTGAAGGCTTCTCTACGATAGTGCACAGTAGGTGACTACAAACGAATATCTACTGGTGAATAAGGATCTAATCGACAGAGACCTAATAAGATGAAACCTGGAGGGTAACTGTAACTATACAAAGGCGTTGGATTCATCTGAAACGGAGTGTTGAGACAAAAACTATGAACAGAACAAGTCGCCTATGTTTTAACAGGATTGCAAAAGATTCAACTTTCTGACGTCGATCCAATAGTGAAGATGAACTTTCTAAGGTGTACCACCACAGCCAAAAGATAGTCCTAGAGGTGCTCTACACAGAAGGGGAAACCATGGTTCGACAGGTTCTATGGTTGCACTAGAGACCGCACCTAAAGTGAGCTACACAATGAAGAATTTCTCTGCTGTTTAGGAACAAGTCTGTACCACCAAAAGCTCCTGGAGATGATGGAGTTCGCCGGGGATGAATGTGAAACGTCGAGGAAGTAGTCGAGGGAGTGGTTGGCGAATGTAGAGAATTCAGGTGGTCGTCCTATGGGCGGCGTCGATCTCTCCAACGGTGGCAGCGGCGGTTCGTCGTCGTACTCCGGTCGTCGTGCTGGCGGCAGAGCTCGAATTTCGAGCTCCCAACTCGAATCCGCACGGGGACGGGAGGGGGAAGTGGTGCACGGCTGGAGGGGTCCTATTTATAGGTCCAAGGGAGGGCCCGGGCAAGGCTGTGGCGAGCTCGGCCATTAATGGCGTCGGAGTGATGGCGGAGACGAAACGGATCAATGATGGGCGGAATTGATTCAGAACTGAGTGGGAATTAATTAGGAGGCTTCAGTTTGGGATTTAGACAACCACGACGCTTGGAATCGCAAGGGAAATCACCGGCGGCAGCGGCGTTCATCTTCCTCTGTTCGTGCTCTGTATGTGCGAGAGGAAGATGAAGCCTCTTGCTGGCTGGGCTGTTAGGGAATGGGCCAGGAGCTGAAAGGAGTGCGGCCCAAAAGAAAAAGAACAAGAAAATAGAGAAGAGAAGGTGGGCTGCGGCTAGGAGGAAAATGGGCTTCGGCTTCGGCCCAGACGTGGGTTTATGTATTTTAACCCTTTTCCTAATTACACAAATTATAGAAATTCAAATATGGTCTTTAAATATACCACAAGAACTCCAAATAAAACCTTCTTACTTCCAGCAAAACCAGAATTTCATTTCTAACTCAAAATAAACCCGAGTAAGCCAAAATAAATATTTCCAACTTTAATATTTGGGAAAGTCATGTTATCCCCAATCTCAATAATCACCAAGCGTTGGAAAATAGTTAATTGGCATCAAAATTTCAAATAAGACCAAAATGATATGCAGGTGACACGAAAAGAATGATAACATCCAAATTGAAAAAAAATTAGGATGTTACATTCATGCCCGAGCTGCTCCGGCGACGAGGGCCCGAGGCGCTGCGGCAGCGTGGGCCGTTCCTCTGGGAAGGGTGCGCGCATGAGAGAGCAGGGAGAGGGAGGGAGACGCGAGTGAGAGAGCAGAGAGAAAACGAGTCGTCAGGCTATGAGTTTGCTTTTGTGTGACTGCGTGTGGGCCCAAGTCGGACATGTCCGGATATCCAGACACCTCAAACCTCTCTCAAGTTTGGGCAAGTTTGAGAGATGTGTCCGGACAAATATGACATTTTGTCCGTTTAGGAGATGCCATTAAGAGATGATTTTGTGAACAAAATGTCCATATTCCTTAAACAGGACATTTGGGATAGCTTTAGGTATTGGAGACGCTGTTACTGCGCTCCAAGCCTGCAAAGGTACCGACCGTTGTGCAACCACATGCCACTGGGACTCCACTAGCCAGAGATCCTTGCTATCCATTAAACTACAGATCTGATTGCAGCATTTTCGAACTCATGCGGGATTTTATCACAGATTCTTAAAATCAAAACATGTAGCATAAGCCATGATAATATGCTTATTAGTTCGAACTCATGCGGGATTTTATCACAGATTCTTAAAATCAAAACAATTTCTATACTGAAAATTTCTTAGCTACAGATGTGTGATCTCTGCTGCATTTTTAGGCTCACATAAACATCTCTTTAAGGCTCTGGCTAAATAGCTAAATAAAAAAAGCAGGTATGCACTCTTAAACATAAAATGTGGACAAGGTATGGCATCTAAACAATACAGGATACTCCATACAACCATGCACAACAAAGAAGATAATAAGCTCCAAATGTAACAATAGGATGATGGACTGGAATTGCATAATCAGTATAAGTACAAGAACAAATGCAACATTTTCTAGTGACGAGCAGTTCAGAATATTTGAAAACTGTTATTGCATTTTTTCCTCCCATATATACATACAGGTTTGCCAACATAACATGATAGATTACTGTTTTTGTGGTTTTCAAAACAAAAATGTGGTTTCATGTAACATGGTATCATGGTGGAGTACACATGAAAAAAAAACAGACTTACTGATAAAGGTCCGCATCTCATGACAATCTCATTGTTCGCAAACTTGTTCGCAATCTGCTAAGCAGATAAAAAATGTTACTACCAATAAGCTGTAGACGCATTCCAAATAATGACAATGAGAACACGATATGCACTAAGTACATGAGTGTTACTCAAAAATATAGCCGGTGCTTTGTACAATGATTGGAAAGCAAAAGGCAAAGATAAATGGTTTAGGAATAAACTAATAATGAGTTAAAATTGATCAGCCACATAAGTAATCGCAGGATATGTTATGAATGAGATCCCGTAGAGAAAGTGAACCATTCACTTCTTGCATACCAAAAGACATTTTATTTTGAGCACGGTAAAGACATGTAGCATAAGCCATGATAATATGCATATTAGTTCGAACTCATGCAGGACTTTATCACAGATTCTTAAAATCAAAACAATTTCTATACTGAAAATTCTTAGCTGGAGATGTGTGATCTCTGCTGCATTTTTAGGCTCACATAAACATCTCTTTAAGGCTCTGGCTGAATAGCTGAATAAAAAAAATGCAGGAATGCACTCTTAAACATAAAATGTGGACAATGTATGGCATCTAAACAATACAGGATACTCCATACAACCATGCACAACAAAGAAGATAATAAGCTTGAAATGTAACCTTAGGATAATGGACTCGAATTGCAGAATCAATATAAGTACAAAAACAAATGCAACATTTTGACAAGCAGTTCAGAATATTTGAAAACTGTTATTGCATTGTTTCCTCCCAGTATATACATACAGGTTTGCCAACATCACATGATAGATTACTGTTTTTGTGGGTTTCCAAACAAAAATGTGGTTTAAGTAACATGGTATTATAGTGGAGTACACATGGAAAAAAAAACAGACTTACTGATCAAGGTCCGCATCTCATGACAATCTGATTGTTCGCAATCTTGTTTGCAATCTGCTAAGCAGGAGATGTGTGATCTCTGCTGCATTTTTAGGCTCACATAAACATCTCTTTAAGGCTCTGGCTGAATAGCTGAATAAAAAAAGCAGGGATGCACTCTTAAACAGAAAATGTGGACAATGTATGGCATCTAAACAATACAGGATGCTCCATACAACCATGCACAACAAAGAAGATAATAAGCTCGAAATGTAAAAATAGGATAAGGACTGGAATTGCAGAATCAGTATAAGTACAAGAACAAATGCAACATTTTCTAGTGACGAGCAGTTCAGAATATTTGAAAACTGTTATTACATTGGAAATTCCAGTATATACATACAGGTTTGCCAACATCACATGATAGATTACTGTTTTTGTGGGTTTCCAAACAAAAATGTGGTTTCAAGTAACATGGTGTCATAATTGAGTACACATGAAAAAAAAAAGACTTACTGATAAAGATCCGCATCTCATGACAATCTGATTGTTTGCAATCTTGTTCACAATCTGCTAAAGCAGGTAAATTTGTTTTTTTAGGTGCAAGTCAATTTGTTAAGAATAAAAGTAGAGAAATAAACTTATGGGTAAGATAAATTGGTAAAAAAAAATCACCAAATCGTAGCAAAAACAACTTCTGATTAATAACCATGAATCAATTTGTATAAACTGAGCTACATAGGGAATAGCAAAATTGTCAACCATTAGCACCCCATCATGGGTATGAAGGAATATAGAAAGACCCATATGCTTGTCCTCAAGTCAAGAATCTTAGTCCACATCTTTTCACAATCCGATTGCTTCCAATCTTCTTAGCAGGTCAATTTGCTTTTTTAGGTGCAGGTCAAATTATTCAGCATAAACGTAGAGAAATAAAAATAATGAATGAGACCAGTAGGAAAAAAATCACAAAATCGTAGCAAAAACAACTTCAGCCTACCTGGAGATAGCCTGAGGCTGAGCGATGGGCAAAGATCGTGGCCGCTGGAGAACTCGAGGTGGGGTGAGGAAGGGCCTAGCTAGTGAAACTGCTCTGCTATCAGGGGAATCCATCGGAGAATCACCAAAAGTAGAAAAAAAAAACACTTGGTGTGGTTAGGGAATGCTTTGTTGTCCCTTCCCCTCGGCGCCCCACTGCGACCACAGCACGCCGGTGAAGGCGAGCGGCAGCGGCGCAGTTGGATGGCCAGCGGCGGCGGAGTTCGGTGGCGGGGCTATGCTGGTGGCGGATACCGCGGAGGCCTGCGGCGCGCGATGGCCGCGTACGACGGGAAAGCGGCGGGGGTGGTGTTCCGCGTCGGGCGGCTCGGCGTTGAGTGGCCTCCGTGGCGGCGCTGGGCGGCGGACGTGCATCGTGGAGGCTCACGGCGCGCTAGGGCGGGATGGAACGGGGACGCGGCGGCGGCGGCGGATGTCCAGAGCCTGCGAAGAAGGTTGGCCAAACGGGCCACACCAGCCAACTCAACCGGGCCTTCCCTAAAAAAAACATCTCAACCGGGCCAAGTTGAGCCAAGGCAGCCGAACGTTGCACTAGCTTGCTCCGGGCTCCGGCTTTTGTCCGTAGCGGGCCTAGTCGTGGGCTGGTCTTATTAAGAACACGGTGCAAGCAAAACCAAGCAAAAGAAAAGGCCGTGCCGTTTCACCGTTTCAAATGGCTTCAGTCAGATCAATACCGATGGCGCTATTTGTGAAGCCGATGGCCGGGCGGCGAGTGGCAGTGTGGCTCGAGATGAGGTTGGCTTTGTAGCAGCCCGGAGCAGGTTATATCCAGGGATATCTAGTCCTCGTATCATCGAGTCTCGTTCCCTTTGAGATGCAGTGTGCTTGGCACGGGAGAAAAATTTCACAAGAGTTATCCTTGAGACCGATAGTGAAGATCTGGTTCGCCTCTGGGACAAGCGGGCTTCACATCGGGTAGTGATTGCCCCAATCCTTAGCGAGATTGAAGAGTTGAGTCGTTGTTTTATCAGTTTTCAGGTGTCGTTTGTTAGGCGTGGTGCTAATATGGCAGCCCACGAGTGCGTTAGGTTTGCCGTTTTGCATGGCCTGTCTTCAGATTGGATAGATTTAGCTCCTAGTTTTTTGTCACACAATCTATAGATTGATTGTAATAATGTGCCAGTGATTTAATAATGCCGTGTGTTCGACCTCATAAAAAAAAGCTTAGTCAGAATCACCTAGCACTGCTACAGAAAAGCTTATCAGTAACGATCGAAAAACAACATCAGTAACGGGTGGGACCATCGTTACTAACTTCCTGCCAGTAATGATGGTCATCATCAGTAACGGGCGCTCTAACCGTTACTGATGATCCCATCATCAGTGGCGGTCACCACCCACGACCGACACTGATAGCATTTTGAGGGTTTGAAAAAAAGCAGGCTCGTGGCCTGCAAATTTCACAAATCACAGATAGACATGCCCGCATATTTTCATCATCGCCGACTAGAACATATCGCAAATCACAGATTAAGCATCCCAGATCATCGATTACAGCAGGAAAAATCGCAAAAATATCATGTAAAAAAGCCGAAGCTTTCCATAGCCTGATCCAGCCACATCGCCCTCCATGGCAGCGTGGCGGCAGAGGAGAGCGCCTCCCTCCATGGCAGTTGTTCCTTGGTCAAGGGCGGGGAACGCCAGATCCGCGCATCGAGGCTGGGGGGAGGGCGGGGAACGCCAGATCCGTCCCTGGAACAAACACGGCCGAGAAATCAATCGCCGAGAGAGAGGGAGAGAGAGAGAGAGAGAGGAAGAGACTTACCGGCGGAGAGGGAGAGAGGTACGGCCGCACTGCAATCGGAACCCGGAGGACCGAACTGCATCCCCATCCGACCGCGCCTGGAGATGGACGGAGTAGGCGAATCCCCTGAGCGGCAGCGCTTGGAGGAGGGGAGCATCTTGGAGATGAACCTAGATCAATGAGGAGAGTTACACACACAGAGAGAGAGAGAGAGAGATCGGGGAGACGGGAGAGAGGAAGACGAACTGAGCTCGGGCCAGGCTCGGCGTAGGCAGGTCTCGCGGCGGCGGCGGCTCGACGGGGCGAGGATCCAGAGGCGTGGGGTCCAGGCAGACCGGATCCGACGGCGGCCGGGGTTTAGGTCACCGGATCCGAAGGCGGAGGCGGCCGCCGCTGCTCCTCCTCCAGGCGCCGTGCGCTGCTCCTTCTCCCCGCTGGTGCCGCTTGGCTGCCGGTGCTGCTGCTGGTGTGGAGGAAGGGAGAGGTGGGGGAGAGATGGGCTCGGGTGGAGGGAGAGGAGGATGGGGACTGGGGAGAGGGAGAAGAGAGCATAATAGAGCGAGAGGGAGAAGAGAGCAGAGGGGCGTGGCGGCGGGGGTGAGGGAGAGAATAGAGAGAGAGGGAGGAGAATAGGTGGGGAGGTGTGTTTTATACCACTGTGCCAAACCCTAAAAAATGCTGGGCCGGTCCAGTTAAAGAGTTGGGTTCAAACAATCATCAATGGCGGGCCCAGATGAAACGACCGCCACTAATGTATGTTTGTGTGAATTTTGTTATTTTTCGCATTGAACCATTAGTGACAGGCCTCCTGCGTCCGTTACTGATGAGTGGTCATCAGTGACGAGCGTGGGGTGTCCGTCACTGATAAAGGGTCATCAGCGACGGGCGAGCAAACGACCATCACTGATGGTGTGTCATCAGTGACGGACGCGAAATGTCCGTCATTGATGACTCGTCACAGTTTTGTAGCAGTGTAGTAGCATAATTCAATCTTTTGATCCACGGTTCGCTCAAAAAAAAACTTTTGATCCATGAACCATGATGGTGTAGCACGGTTTGAAAGTTAAAAGCGTCTCTTGGTGTCAAAAAATACAGAAGCGTCCTTGAGCAGAGGTTGCAACCACCGGGGATCTGGCCGGGTGACGAGTCGGGAGTAGCTTCATTATTTAAAGGCGAAACACTTGGGGGTCTATGCGACGTAATGCCACCAGAAAGTGAAAGAGTGCGGACCGAGCAGCGCAGGCCTCTGTGGCGGAGGTAAAAACGGCGGAAAGTTTGTCGGATTTTCTTTCGATCTCCATGCGGCGTATCTGGCTTCAACTGGCTCCCTACGTACCTCGACGAGTAAGTTTTGATTGATCGCACATGCGTCAAGCAAAAGCGACTATATGCAACACAGTAAAAAAAAAAATTAGTCCATATAAAAAACAAACTATGCTACTCCAAAGCTAGAACAGGAAAAACAAAGACCGCGATCATTGTTCACCGGTCACGGCCGCAGAGGACGCGCGTCCGTACGTGCAGAGCCGGCCGACTCGACCAGGCCACGGCCCCACGCACGCAGCCCAGACCAAGCTGATCCGGCCAGAGATCAGGCGGTGGTGATCAGACGATCAGTAGTCACTTCATGGCCAGCGCGCATGATGATGAGAGCGCGGCCGCATGACTCGCCGGTGGTACTCCACGGCAATCAAGCCGCCCGCGCACACGTCCTGTCGTAGGGTGCTCGGGTCAGGTGGGCGCCTCATGCATCTTCTTCCTCCTTTCTCGCATTGCTAGCTCTTAATTTGCTGCTCTTGATTTTTGGGCCTCCCTGTCGTCTGCTTGCTCGGGGGCGCATGCAGTCCCACGTACGCGCGTACGTTACGTCCGGGGAGACAAAAGGCACGACCAAACAGTACGTAGTCTCGATCTCTTGCTGTATACGCGGCGGGGTACGTTTGGAAAATGAACCCGGCTGTAGCAGAAAAAATAGGGCATTTTGGGACGCAGGATTAATAGATGTACATGTTTGGTCGACTTTTTCCAGAGGGATTCCGCGAGAATTAATACTCTCTTCGTCCCATATTAAATCCTGAAATATTGTATGTATCTAAAAGTACTTTAATATATGAATACATATATTTTTAGACAAATTTGAATCACTTTAAATATATTATTTGTACATACATATGTATTAAGAAGCTCTCGTTCATTAGGATCTAATCTGATAGACCATCACAACATGCTAGCAAAGTGACAAAGACTGGGGGTTTTAAGTCTTGGGGTGACAGCCTAACGGGACAAATTTGGTGCCATTGGTTAATGTTCAAAATTTTGTCACGGTAGCAAGTATTTCTTGGTTGAAACCTCTCAAGTTGGAAGGAAGGATGAAAACTATGTAGCATGGATAGCTGAAGAAGTAAGTTTTCCCGGTTTTAGTATTGAGGGACCGAAAGACTTTCGTAAAAGTTCAGGGACGGAAAGCATACTTTTCTCCTAGATGAAATCTAATTCTTGATTATTGTAGTGAGTGGAGATGTCTGAAGGAATTCTTTAGTTTTTGGAGACGGTTCATCTCCTGGTGGCGCTTTTGGAAATGTTCACTTGGCACACGTATGCAAATATATATTATTTTTTCTTAATTTCACGGGCTGAGATGGATCTCATCCTAGTACATTACGCAGATTGCAATCTTGTCAATTTGGTTTTCAAAGCTGACTGCTTAAAATATAGCAAAAAAGTTTTGTAAGAAAAAGGAAAATGACATATTTTCCTTTTCCTTTTATGAAGGATGCATGTATGCACTTTAAAAAGCACGTCTCAGAGAACAATGAGGCAAAGATTAGGGTTTTGGTCACCAAATGGTAATTTTTGTTACTGCCCGGTACCTGGTAATCGCGTTTACCGGTCAATCGGTCATCCACGGTAAATGGAGTTGTGAAGTAAAAAATACCAAACTAATATATTTTTTGAACTCAAGTGTTACCGTGCAGATTAATTACTAACGGTCACCCTTAGAACAGAAATGAATGCTTGCTATGTTACGGTAATGTTTTTGTGCCACGTCGCATTCCAGATTATCTAGATGCTTACACCAGATGGAATGCTCCGAGCAGTTTCGGCGTCTACAAAGATTTAAATTTGAAACTATCTTCAACAAAAAAGTTTGCACTCAAAATGCACTTTAAATTTTTTGGACGGTTACCGAGAGATATTTTCTTGTAACCATGATGAGCACAAAGAATGCTAAATACAAGGTTTAGTTTTATTTTGAAAGGGCAAAACATTTCAGCTTTTGCAACCACGTACGGATGCACACAACGAAGGCTACCTAGAGAGATGCTCATGAGAATTATGACCTAAGGTATTCGACTTGATTCTAGATTAGTTCCATCGAACACACTGGAATTAAAAGTACACTAATTAAGCAACACACACGATCTTGAGGAGACATAATTAAGTTGAAACCCTAGCTAGCTAGCTAGAATGCGGCGAAGAAAGTTGGCTAGGGACATTGGCAAAGAACTTGAGAGGCTTTGCTACTTAATTAGCAAACTAAAATGGAGTGACGCCCATGTTGGCAGCCGCCGCAGCCGCGGCCGCATAGAGACTATCCTTGAGAAGCATGTCTTCAGCGCCATCCTACAAATATCACAAACCATGTGCACATAGTCAAATACTACTCTTAAAGAACCTGTTGTTCTGTATTGCAGATACTCATTCGTTCCTAAATACTTGCCGCTGTTTTAGTGCAAGTTTGCAATAAAACAGCGACAACTATTTAGGAACGGAGGAGTATATGCCAAGACCTCAAGACGAAGATCGAGAGGAAGGTTACGGGCTGATGCACCCATAAATCATAATGCTAAGGGTTGCTCTTTGATTACCTGAGCTTTGACGAAGGACCTCTTGAACCCCTGATCTGGAATGAGGCCGAAATGGATGTGTGGGAAATGGGCCCACTGTTCGCATCAACGCCACAAGACACATGAAGCCAAAACAAAGGCACGTTTGGATTAGCAAAGCAGTTGGAAACAAATCTGAACAATTAAACCCTAGCTGGTACTGGCGATTTAGCAGTATTTACTGTGGGGCTAAAAGCACCGGTCTGTGCATGCATGCATGCATGCACAGAACGCAGCCTCTAGCTAGGCATCTCGCTCACAAGTAGCCGGACACATGCTGTCACTGTGCCCGTGCTGACACCGTTAAGCGACCGGTCAAATCAAGACGACACGCAAACAGCTACTGCTGTTACTATGCAGTTTTGGAGAGAAAAATTACATTCTTTGCCGCTGCGCTGAAGGCCTCCCGGTGGGTAATGTCCGGGTTGCCGGCCTTGATGCGCTGGATCTCATCCCTGTCGCAAATCAGCATATCACATATAGTATAAGAAAATTAACACCACGAACAACATGTACTAATAACAAGGGTAGCAACCAATTAGGAAGACATTAATATATTTATCGCGAAATCTTACTTGATGAAGCGGTTGTACGCGGATGGGACCCTCTGCCGCTTCTCCGGAGCTGCAAAGACAAATTAGCGGTACGTGTAGATTCGGATCAGCATACGCTGGAGCATGGACGAATGGGTACGTATGCTTAGCTACATAACCATGCACAGTACTGATCGGGAAGAAGCATGGGTACCCCGTACCCTGCCGCAACTAGGCATGATTGTATGTCGTTGTGTTCTCTATTTCATTAATCTCAGTCTCCCGATTTTATCTTCTACTCCCGCGGATCCTAAATTGTTGTCGAAATATTACATGTATTTAGACGTTTTTTAAGAATAGATACATCCATATTTGCACAAATTTGAGTCAAGAATTTAGAATCAGAGGGATACATCTAAGACAGTACGAAACTTGAGGATATGAACATTAGAACATAGAGAGTACGTATGGGTAAATTCCAGGACACTGAGTTCACTGACCATAAGATCGAACACAATTAAGGTTATAAGCATCATTCGATCTCATGTTCAAAAACTCTTTTCCTGCCCAAATTGAGGAAGGAACCCCAAAAGCAACACGGAATGAGCGGAAAATATCGGCAGATCGATGGAGACGAGTGATCGGGCAGCGCAAGCCCATGAACAGTACGGCAGACGACGACATCCCCAGCGGTGCGCTGTTTGCTTTGACGACTAATGAAGGGTGCTAGTGAATCGGAGGAGACCAATTCTAAAGAGCAGCAGGTTTGGTTCTTACGCTTGTTGGTCGATGGGGCACTCTTGGTGGTCTGCTCGGTCTCCTGCTGCGCGGGCTTGGTGGCTGCAGGCATCGGCATCACCGGCATGTTGCTGGCGCAGCTGCTGTTGCTGCGGCCCGTGAAGCCGCCGCTGCTCAGGTTGTTGCCGCTCGCCTGGTCCATCAGCAAGCTCGTCGTCTGGAACGCCACATCGTCCTGCGGAAGAGCGAGTACAATAATCAATGTACAGATATACCCCGATCTGAGCTGAAAACTTGACAAAACGAGCTACGTAGAGAGCTGCCGTTGCTAGCTTGCATTAAACGGCAGATCGATGTATAGAAGTACATGAACTTACCAAGAGGCCATGAGGGGAAGTAGGGGAGAGCAAGGAGTGGCTGAGCTGGGGCTGGTTTGCCGGAGGCGCCGCGGGAGGGAGCAGGAGGCCGCGGAGGTTGACGGAGAGCAGGTTGGCGCAGTGGCCGCACCTCACCGCCACCGTCTTGTACAGGCTGCTGCACGGCACGCCGACCTATTACATGCATGCGGAGATCAATCAACCACCCCAAAATTAGCAGCAAGTGAGGAAACAAAAAGGAAGAAACTCGGAGTGATATTTTGAGCAAGCAAGCAAGTGCTGTCGGTAGGTAGGTGGCGGCGCGACGCGCGCGGCAAGACACATACGGCAAGGATGGTGTCGCAGCAGTTGCAGTGCACGTAGCAGAGCTGCTCGGTGGGGGACGGCGCGAGGTGGTCCTGCAGGTTGAAGACAGCCGACGAGGAGGAGGACGACGAAGACATTATGACGACGACGGATCGGTCGAATGTAGTAGTGGCGGTAGCTATCAGCTGGCTGCTGATGGACAAGAAGTACTCGTGCTACTGCGTATGGGTGGATATATACTTGAGATATAGCTTCTTGCTTTGATCCTCGGTGATTTTTGGCGGCTGGGGTGAACAAGGAAGAAAGAAAGGATGGATCGCAAGAAATTATACCGGAGAATGGATCGGGATTGAGGGCCGGGATGAAATAAGCAGTGCAGGGCGGTGGTGTGTGGAAAGGGGAATTTTATACGACTGGGTGAGGAGGGAGGGGATCGAAGGTATAGCTAGCCAGAGATATCCTTTTGGTCCCCTTGGATGTGATGAGGTGATTTGACGGATGGATGGATGGGGATGGTAGCTATCGGATTTGATGGACCTGCGGCGCTAGCCCGGTTCGAGAAAGCCGCGGAGGATCTGTCGCGTTGTTCCTGATTTGAAAGCCAAGAAAAACAAACCCACAACAACATCTACAACTACTGCATGTGGAATTTGCCTTGAGCGGAGACGGAAAAGGAGGGGCGCGACGAGGCGGTATGGGGTTGCGGCGGAGGAGAGATCAGCAGGGTATGTATGGCTCGGGAGTCTGGACAAAGCGCGAGGAGATGAGATAGGAAATGGGAAACAAAGGACTTCTGTTTGGTTGGGATTAAAACTGTTTTCTGATTTTTGGCTTGTAAGCGACAAAATCACTAAATTAGGTGATTTCGGCTTTGGCTTTTGACATTTAATTTGATATTGTTAGATGATGATATAAACAAAAAATCAAAATAAAAAACAATTATTTAGGTGATTTTGTGACTTATGGACAAAAATCAAAAATAGTTTTAAACCCAACCAGGGCCAAAGGTTGCTGCCCGGCCGGGTCGGGTGTGGGGCTTGGGAGTGTGTGGGACGGAACGGAAGCTGCCTTTGCCATGTCTCCGGCCCGATCTCCGCGGACTGTACAGCACGCAGCGGGCTGGGCCGGGCATCTCGAGAGACGTACACTATTTATGACTGAAAAAGGGGAATGAGTGGTGGGCATCGGCTGCACTGCCAACCGGGGACCGGCCAACTGTGGCGCGATGCGGCCGGTCTCCCCGGCCACGCCGCATCCCTCGAGCTACACTAGCTCTACGGCCGGGTACTATACGTCTTAAAGCTAGCGCTTCGAATTCGATCTGGCGCCACGGCCGGCTGCGCCGCGGGAGAAATATACGCAGGGCAACAAGTACTGTACGTACAACTTAGGAATTGGAGTAGTACCGTACGTGCGCCTAAATTGATGGGCCTTGGGCCCTTGGCGCCACGTCGTTGTTGCGTCGTGTAGGGCGTGAATGTATATATCGAGCTATGGAGATGTGACGGGCCGGTTTTCGAGCAGTCACGCACGCGTTGTGCGTACGTCAACTTTTGGAAGGTATGGAGCGTTTTCGCGAGACAGAACCTGAGCCCTGGTCTGGCTTGATTTTTTCCGAGCATTGAAGGAGAAGGCCGGGTTTAAATGAAGCCGGCCGGCCGGGACAAAGATGCCTTTGCCAATACTAGCCTAGCCTTCTAGTAGTACTACTACTGCTGCTGTAGCTCGCGTTGAAGATAGTATTGCAGCCGATGTTGTACCGGGGAGAGGCTGCCGTGCGTGCATGCATGTGTGCTTTCTTAATTGGGTTTTGATAGACGAATTACTAAGCACAAAACTTGGGGTAACATTTCATTTCTCTATGCAAGTTGCTCGAAGAAAGTCTTCCGTATGGAAAGAAAGATCTCGTGGTGGCACATGTATTTTGTACGAGAAACGGCCGTGCCCAATTCCAAAAAGAAGAGAAAAACGTAGCTGGACGTGGCAGGGCAAACCAGGGTGGGCGCGAGCCGCGAGGAACAGGACCTCTTGGGGGCTTGCATGCACTGCACCCGCGCGCGCGATCTTGGCTACTTTGCTGTGGGTCTGGCTAGCTATCCTGTGTGCATTGGCTTGGCGTGGCGCCGTGCGCATTTCCACGGGCATCAGCACCGCCTCCAGTCCTCCGCAGCCAGAGCCAAAGCGATCTTGAGTGGGAATCCCTTGGCTTTATTTACCACACCGAGAACTGAAGGAGAGACAACGATCGACCTTTGCCGAGTCATGCACAGCGCGTCATGATCGTCGCAAATTGGTGTCTGCCTCGATGAATGTCAGATGCAGGGTATCGTAGCTTTCAATTCATGATACTGGACACCAGGACGCTGAAAAAAGGAGTTGGACAGTTCTCTAATTAATCAGGGTTTTGGATTACTCGACAGAAAATTTACTGGAGAGGTGAGGTCGTCGGCAGGACAAGTCAACAGGTAGAATTCAAAATTTAATTTCTACGTAGTTGATAAACATTGAGTAAATTTTTGGATTTGCACGAATATACTTGATCGAACTAGTTTTCTCTCCGGACATTTTATTGTTGGGTGTGGCTATTTTCTTTTTTAGGATGCAACGATCGATCCCCGCGATTCAATTAGAAGAATAGAATTGGTCCTGTTTATGAGGAAAACCGGGCAGGAAAACTGATACAAATGCACAGCTTATTCAAGGAAAGCCGTGCGAAAAACCCTGACAAAGAGCATACACAGGGACTGAATAAACAAGCCGCTACCGCAAAGACGAAGACCTCCTCCGCTCCAACGACGCCGAACAGGGAATGGCTCCTTGCGCCAGAAGAAGGTAGGCAGAGCGGGGCTTCTTCGATGACCGGAGATAGAAGAGATTGCCCCGACGGGAGCGGCTCGCGCATCGGCAAGCCCGTGTAACACGAAGTCGCCCTCCCTGGCCAAGACACAAACCAAACCCACCGCAGCGAGCAAACTCCGCCGCCAAACGAGAGCTCCAAAGGCAACGCCTCCAAGGAGGATACGACGTCCTCGGACGAGGACGTCGCCGTTACCCGACCCGATCCCCGAGTCAGAGCTTTCGCTCGGAGGCACCTCGCTTGCAAAGGGTGGGTTATGGCGGAGCTGCATAACGACGCCTTCAAGAAAGAAAACGACGTCCATAGACGCCGTCGTCGCCGGCACCGACCCCGTCGATGCAGAGCTTTCACCCGCAACCGCCAAACCCACCGTGGACAGGAGCGGACAGAGGTCCTAATCAGGAGCCACCGTTCCAATATGAGGGCCGGCGAAGCTCGCTGAACGCCACGCGCCAAAACCACCACGGGCACCGGCTAGGGCGCCGCAACCGCCCACGCACGGGATCTGGCCATACCAACCCCAGGAGTCGGCATGGCCGTGGCCCGCCGGGCCCAGAACGGGCCCGTCGGACTGAGGACGCCGCCGCACGCCAACCCCTCGGATCCCACCAGATCCGGCACCACCAACCCCGGGTCTGGCGCCTCCCTCACCGGATCCGGCATCCGCCACGCCCCGGTGGCCACACGTGCCACCGCGCACCAGCGGCTAGGAAATAGGGCAGCCACGGCCGCAGCCCGCCTGACCCAAACCAGGCCCAAGGCGGCCCAGCACGCACGCGCCGGCCACGCCTGACGCCGTCCCCCGCAGCAAAACCGCCGCCATCTCCACGGGTCGCCGCCCCAAAGCTGGATCCGGCCGCGCCATCCACGGATCCGGCCAAGCCACGGCCGGATCTAGCCTCGCCGTCCAAGGAACCGGCGCCGCAGTTGCCGAAGATCCCGACGCAGGACCCGCCGCGACGGAGAAGAGCACCACGGAACGAAGGCCCCGCCGCCACCGTCTGCCGCACGGGCTTTGCCCAGCGGCAACCACGGGCAACGGCAAGGGAGGAGACGCTGAGGGGAGGACTGGGAGCAGAAGCAATGGAGGCGCCGCCCGTGTCGCCCGCAGGAGCGACGCGGGGGCAGGAGCGGTTAGACTTGTCGCAATTGGGGTGTGGCTATTTCTTGTTCAGTCGCTTGACTTTTAAGTAAAGATGTTAATAAATCTCAATTGCATTATCAAAACCGTTGGATTAAGATCGGAGGGTCATCTTCACTTCCTTTTTTCCACGTGCTATCGTTGGATTAAAATCCGACGACCAAACACGTCGACTGATCTCTAACTAAAAACCATGCGGCTTCTTAATAGCAAAACCGTTTATTGTTTACCTTTGGATACCAACCGTGGCATCCCAAATTCTAACGACCGGATCGCACAAAGATGATCCAAAATAGGAAAAGTATCATTTATGTAATATTGCATGCTTGAGTGACATGTTAGCCTCCCTCCTCCTATCCAAACCGATGATGGTTGTGAAGATAACTCATAAGAATTTAGTCACTGGGTGGTATTTTCGGTTGTTTAAGGACCGCATTTCCCACATCCCTTCCTCAAGATTTAAAAAAAAATCATCCGAGAAATAGCTACTCACTCTGTCCAACAAAATATGTCTCAAGTTTGTTAAAATTTGGATCTATGTAGATATGACTTAGTGTATAAATGCATTCAAATTTAGTCAAAATTGAAACATCTTTTGTTAGACTGAGGAAGTACATTTTTGATTACCCGCAGATCCTAGTCCCTTGGACTGGCCAAAATCTTGGTAACTAGTCAGTTACGGGTGTCACGGTTTATGTATTTTAAGGACGATCGAGAAATAACTATTTCCTGGCTATATATCGTTGTCGACTTAAAAATAACTATTTTGAAGTTGCCTGAGAAATATGCATTCCCGCAAAAATAAGAACACACGGTGAAATTCGAGTTGGAGACATGCATGCGTACGCGCGCGCTCGGTTATAGGCCGGCCCTTGTCCAACCTGATGAGTTACCCGTGGTGAAACGCTCGCCGTAGCGCAGCAGTAGGCGCCCGCCCGCGGTCGTCGCTGTTCCCGAGAGAGAGGGGCCTGAGGGCGCGGCCGGCAGCGGCAGCGGCAGGGGAGCAGTGCGTGTGCACTGTGCAGGCAGGCGACAGAGAGGTGAGGGGAAGCCGGGAAGCTAAGCCAGGACTGGCGAGGAAGACGAGCTAGCGATCAACGAGCACAGGAGGCCGCGCCACGCATGCAGGCCAGCAGGGAACCCCAAGGGATCGAAAAAGAAAGCCAAAGGAAACGGCGGCCAGACATGTGCGTACTGCATGCGCTGCTGGTGTGCGTGCATTGCCATGTAGCTTTCCTCGATCAACAGCACGTTTCCGTTAGTTTTCGTCTCCTCGTTGGATCGATCGATCCAAGCGCTCGAGCAAGGCTGCATGGAGTCAGGAAACCAGGGGGGTGAGGACGCGTATACTTTTTCTTTTGAAATGTTTGAAGATGATGGGGCAAAAGTACGTAGCGGGCACGCCCTCGTTCGAATTTGCAACAACGTATATATGCGTGCTAATACTCCTCCTAATTACACCTACTTACTGGACGTGGCGCGTTGGACGACGTACGTGGTGTTTTTAAACCTAACAATCAGTGGCTTTGACGTAGCAAAACGTGAAAATACGCAGCAGCGTCTGTATAAGTGTGACAGTACGCATGCAGTCGCCCGTGCCTGCGCGGCAGTTGCCGGCCCCTAAAGCCAAGGACTACGTACGAGCAGTGGCAAGCAGCAGTAGTACAACGTATTGCTCGCATCTCTCCGCGACTCCGCCTCGCGCGTGCTCCCCTTCGACCCTTCCTGTAGCCCCTGTACGACGGATACCTTTGTCGCGATGGAAAAGCATACATGAGATGCATTGAATAAGCTAGGCGGTGAATAACTGAAAATATGCAGGAGAAGTTGTTCGGAGGAGAGAGAGGGAAGAGGGGCAGGGCAGGGCATGCATGCAGTTATAAAGAAGGGGAGGCTTTTCCCAGTATACTTTTGTATGATTTGACCTCACACTATCCCATCGGCTCATCTTTCTCGCCTCGCTCGGCAACAAAAGAGCCAGCAGCAGTAGATCGGGACAGAGATCCTCTGTGGACACGACACGCCGCGTGTGTGCCTCTTCTTTTCTTACTCCGCAGTAAGTGGAGTACTTTGGATTCCTCAAATTCCGCCGTGTCTCACTTTTCCTGCCGACCGCCGGCTTGGTCTACCCGGGGGCATGTACGGAGATGCAGAGGATTTTTACCGCTCTCACGGGACGTACGATGTGGCAAGCTTTGGATGACGTCGGGTGCCTCTGTACGCGTAGGATTTCTAAACTTGGATCCGGATGCAAGTCTAGAATATGGACGGCAGGTGATCATTCAGTGCTCCTTCCATTTCATAGCGCTATACTAGGCAGTAATTAAGCTTTTACCTAAAATTTTAGTTGGAGCAGTCCCTGTTGTTCGTTGATAGAGAAATCTACGAAACATTTTCATAAGGTGGGTTCGATCAATCACCATAGAATGCGCAACAGATCCAATTCATGTTTGTGTCACCTGCCTGTCTGATAACTACCCCAATTATAGCCGTTAAAATCACTAGACTAGTTCGCGTCCAACTTGCACAAGAGACAAGTTAAATTACATAGATGGTTCCGCTTCATATGACAGTTTCTGCACACCATCTTGCGATATTTTTTCTTCTCCGCCTTGCCTGTTGCCTGATCAGTAACAGCGAGCTAGCTGATCTGACTGATGCCACGGAGCCTAGATTCCACTGTCCTGCTTGCCTCGGTCCTTTGAACAGCTGGTCCCCGTAGCTAAACCCTAGCACTGTAGTAGTACACACCGTCTGCCGTGCCACTGCCAAGGCCACTCTTCTCTTGCTCAATTGGTTCCTGGAGAGAACGAAACGGACAAAAGAAAAGGCGTGGTAGAGCCGGGGACCAACTGTTTCTAGCTGAGCGTCTCATGCACACGCACGTACAGGGAACACCAGCGCGCCCGGCCGGCCGGCCTCGATGTTCCCATGCATGCACGGTACGGCGCACGCGTTAAAAATATGATCGAGCCAGGGCATGTGTAGTTGCGAGTAAGCTAGGTACTAAATGGCTCGTCCCTCGTCTCGTCACGATACGTAATTCTCTCCTGGTGTGATATTACCTGCAGCTTAGATCCTGCGTCTGGGCGCATTAGCGAAGGCCTGTAACCCGAGCTTTTAGGGGGCAAAGTATGTTCTAATTAATTGGGCCCAATTGCTTGGGCGTGTGGGTTTGTAACCCAAATAACCAAGCAGATTAGCAATACATAATTGTGTCCCTGATGTGATATTGGCACCATGCGAGCAGGGGACCGATCGATCGAGCGCGCATGCATGCAGCCCAGCGAAAACATCGGAGGCTATGTACCTAACTGCGGCTGTGCTGCTGAGTGAAGAGGTTCGTGCGCAAACGAACGATCTGATGGATGGGAATAGACAATTCACTTATACTTCAACACTCTCCCTCACGTGTGGCTCCCGCAGGTCTAAATGTGGATCACCGGGTCTTGAACTCAAAACTTCTTGACTCTGATACCATGAAAAACTTCATGCGCTAGCCAACGCAACCAAAAGACCGATTTGATGGAAGAGATAGGCAATACACTTATATCAACACTGAGGACTCAGAAGCAAAATACATAGGAAGCTAGTGGAGCAAATGAAAACTAGCTAGGTAAGGATCTAGGTCCAAGCTTAGCCAGAGATGTCCATGCTTGTGCAGTAGCCAAATCCCAAAGTCAACTTAACAGCAGTAGCCTGCGTGGCTGCGTCTGCATGCATGCATGCATCGTCTGCGTCCCCAGAGGCTATAGAGTGATATACCGTACATAGCACATCTTACATTAGTACCCCAGACGTATAACTGTAAAAGATACAAATAAATTAACAGTTTCTAAAAAAAAAGTTGAGCTGGCTTCGCTCTATGATACAGTATCTGGCAGACCAGAGTCGGAGCAGAGTGTGAGCAGAATTGAGAAATGATAGCGATGGTCGTTGCAGATCGGGGTCAGATTATAAGATTCCAATCTATGCAGGTCGACGACGCCGCGCACACGCACGGCCAGGTATTTGATGCCTTGCTGGCGCAGTTACCAGTTAGCTCCATACGTACGATCGAGGCTACACGGCTACACGCCCGTAGATTGTGCATGCAACGCCTGTGTATATGTGCATATGAACAGATGGAACAGATAGCCTTTTTGAGTGAGGAAGAGAGGAATGCTAAGCGTAGGTGGTAGCTAGTCCTGTGTACGTGCAGCGCGCGCCAGGGATCGAGGCGACTGGTGTGACGGCAGAATTGAAAGAACAGCTATGAGAAGCTAGCGGTCCAATTAAGCAAGCATCTTACCCTAACTCTTTTGTAACCAGGGTCTGTGTAGACATCAGGCTCCTGTTTTTGTTTTTCAAACCAGTTGCCTGGTTTTGGTTTCTAAACCAGGCGTCTGTTTTGCAAGTCCAAAACAGTTGTGCTGCTTTGAAAAAAACAGTCGCCTGATTTAAATAGAACAAACAGTCACATTTTTATAAATCCCCCAAATCAAAGATCCAATGCACATAAATTGTATTTTCCAACACAAAAATCTGACTTTGAACCTCCTGGAAACACAATTGCCCCTGGAATTTATTTTCAAAAAATTCACTTTGAATTTGATGATTAAAAGCATGCAATTGCAGCTTCTAGTCATAAAAATTGCACTAGATTTTGATGATTAAAAGCATGCGATTGCAGCTTCTAGTCATAAAAATTGCACTAGATTTTGACGATTAAAAGCATGCGATTGCAGCTGTTGGGCATAAAAACTCAATTTGAATTTGATTAATAAAAGAATGCAATTGCAACTACTGTAGCATAAAAATTGGACTGGAAAATGCATGCAATTGCAGCTCATAGCCAGAAGAATTGCACTGGAAAAATGATGCAATTGCGGCTACCTACCAGAGCAATTGCACTAAGACAAATGATGCAAAAATGCCCCGAAATAGTTAACCCATGCAATTGAAACAAATTTCATAAATCAGTGGTTACAAATAATTGGCCAAATCAAACCCACCAACATTGATGAAGAGCATGATGCTAACATGAATGACCGGCATCCACATGCATCAGAGTGTGTCCCTCCCCGTGGTAATCTTTGCCCCTCTTGAGTTAAAACCTTGATTTGAGTTCAGAAAAATCAATAAGCTTGATGAACAAGATTCCACCCATGTGCAGCAAACATGGGTACATAAAAATAAATAAGATAAACCTAGATATTTGTGCAATTGCAACTGCTTACAGCCAGAATTGCACTGTCAGGCAAGGTGCAACTGCATCTGCTTGCAGCCCAAATTGCGCTGAAAAAAAATGTCAAGCAGCTGAAACTCCACTGGCAAGAAAGGGTGCAATTCTAGCTGCTCAAGTAAGCTGCAATTGCAATTGACTGCAAAAAACTAGGTCGAACTAAACTATTTGAATTCCAGAAAAAATCAAAATAAAAAAAGGGACTGGCTGCTGTTTCCCAATTTCAAAAATGAATTTGAATTTCAAACAACTGTGATTGACTGGCAAGAAAGGGGCCAAGAGAACTATTTGGAAACCAGAACATATCAATATCATAAAAATGGCTGGAAAAACCAACAATATTGAAACAAATATTGTAAGGCAAAAAGCTTGACGATGAGCGTGAAATCTTGAATACTAACCTCAACGAGTGGGATAACACGCATCAAGGACAGCATATCTAAAATCACATATAGTGGCAGGAAGATAAAAAAATGCAACAAAACATTCATAATGACACGAAAGTTGATGAGTTTAGATGCTGACTGCTTTCACATTGCTAAGTTTTTCATAAGATGGGCCCCGCAAAAAGTAACCATATATACACATGATACAACTAGATGGCAAAACACATCATTCAATGTTGGAAGACCGATTATCACTTTTGATTATTCTCAAGCTTTCTGCCTTGCAGGGCTTTGGTAGCATTTCAAATCTACAGAAGACCGATTATTCTCAAGCTCATCAGGTAGACAAGAACACAAACACAAGTTTTATAAGCAAAAGTGATAAGAATTGGGCAAACTTTTAAAAGGTTAACAAATAACTGAAACAAGTAGAGGAGGCAGGGCAATTGCAACTTGACTACATTCTGATTGCATAGATAGAACAATGCAAAACTTGGCCCGGGGGAGTGCAATTAAGAAAACACTTTGCTAAATAAAAACTTATGTAAGATAAAAAAAATGCAAAATCAAATTACATATATGAAGGTGCATAATCAAGAGCTAAAGCACTAGTTGAATGTGACTATGAATAGGACTCGGAATAATTGCTATAGTTAGCACGTGTTCAGAAAATCTCACATAACAACAACACAAAACGTCCAAAATCAAGCGCACAAATCTGCAAAAAATCACCCCCACGGCGGCAAAGGAATGAGCCCCCAAAACAATCAGTTATGGAAGCTACGTCGCAATCGCAGAACTGAAGCCGAATGATACACAACACAAAACGTAAGCTCCGGGTCTCAACATAGATCTACCATTTTGCTCAGGGACATAGCAAATGAAGCACTCACGATGCACGGTGAGCAACCTGCGCAACCAACGACACGCCTCAGAACCTCTACTGCCTTCGCCTTACCAAATCCGCCACGAAGAGGGAAGCAAAATCTGCGACGAAGACAACTCTAGTTAGAATTTTAGTACAGCCAATTCACAGGGGAATAACAGAAACTCATGAGCAACTCACCGGAGAGCCGACCAGACCTCACCGGTGGCGAGCGCAGATACAAACCCTTTTCGCCTCTGCTGTCTTTGCCTCCCCACGCAAGTGCCAAAGCAACAAATCGCTCGCAAAAAACAAAATACCATTGCAGGAGGGTTTAAGATGACAAAAAAAATACAGACAACAACTTAAAAGCATAAAAAATCAGTCATTAAACGCATCATCTGTAGCGGGATTAAGAAACAACCTTGACCTAAAATTGCATCAAACACAAGTTGCTTTCTTACAGAAAGGTATTCAGATAAATAGACACTCATAGTTACCAATGGACAACAAAAATTGACACTGATATTGTCCATGAAAATGATTTACTACGGTGCTACTAGTCCCAAAAGTAGCAAAGTTAAATTACTGTCACTGGTCATACACAAAAGCATATATATCGAGCAACAATGCTACAACATCAACATAATCAAAACATGGACGCAGAGTGGACATGCCCAAGGCATATAACCATATCCTGACACTACACTCATGCTACCCAAAATCACCCAAAAATCAACCCCTAAGATCAACAGATTAGAGGCATCAGCCACAAAATTAGCATTAGAAATAGGAAGCATTAACATCATATCACCCATGCTGAAGCTCTCCAGTAAAATCTGCAAGAAAAATCAATCATGATTCTGACAGTAGAAAAATGCATAAATACACTACTGCTAGTCTCCCTTCAATCACAAGGGTCACAACCCGCGGGAGAACACAAGAGCGCCAAAACCAGGGCCAACTCGCAGCAATATGCGCAAAAAATCGTCATGAGGGCGATCTCTGCGTTGAGGAGGGTGTTGGGAATATGCCCCAGAGGCAATCATGTATGATGTAATTCCCAATGTATTCCTAAATATTATTGAGTTGTCCTTGTTTGAACATCTGATATGTATCATTGAATATGTGATTTGATTGTGGAACTATGTATTCATGTTGTTCATACTAAATTGTCCTTAGTCATTGAGGTTGTGCTGGACACATAACCTAGACTAATGTGAAAGTTGGCTGATGACTCGGTTCCACTTGTCATGGGCATGGTGATGTCATTCCAGCTTACACGGACTCGGCTAAAGAGTTTAGCGAGTCGGACTGACCCATATTGAGATGCAACGAGTAGGTCGTCATTTGCATGTCTCAATCAATGTAATCCTTAGACCTGAGGTTATCGCACAATCCGAGTTGTGGATCACCAACTTAGGTTCTGTCAAACGTTGTTCCGTAACAGGGCAGTTATAAAGGCAGAGTTCGGGTTGACTGAGAATCAAGCTGTGTGATGTGGATAACCAAGATGGGATTTTGCCCCTCCGACTGGAGAGATATTCTCTGGGCCCTCTCGAGTGATATGATTCGGGAAGCATGGCCATGCGCGACTTGGTTAATTGTTAACCGGGTTGATCGACTAAGAGTTAGTCGGATGAATCGTATATCACAGATCGAGAAGAGAGTTGAACTATTAAAGGGATGACGATTAATCGCCTATAGTTCGACAAGGTATATCGTGAGGCAAAAAGGGACTAAGACGTATGTCACATTGGAAGGTACGTCGTCATGACTCGATGGTACTTGGGAGTCGGCACGTTCTGCTAGGAGCCGCTACCGATTGATCGATTGTGAGTCGGACTCCAATCGTGTCCAAGTCGCCATGAGCCTGTGGGGTCACACACTTAAGAGCGGGAGCAAGTATTTGGTCGGGTTGGACCCGAACTGGAATTGGGCTGACAATGCGAGTTGGACTCGCAGGGTGGATGGGCCACAAGGCTTGGAGCCCACTTCCACTCGATATATAAGCAGGGGCGTGGGATGCCTAAAGGGCACGGTTTTTTCCACTCTCATGCGTTGAGAACCCTAGCCCGATTCAGTTCAACCGTCGCACCGGATCTAGCAGTCCGCCGCCGGAGCTCCTCCTCGCACGTGTGGATACCGGCAGAGGTGCTGTACGTTCAGCACTTCGACGATCGCGGGATTGGATCGGCTCGATCGGATCGAGGGACTGCACTGCATCAAGGCGCCGCATCAATAATCCGCAACTGCGCGTCTAGTGGTAATCCTCGTGGCCTTCTACCTTGGCTAGATCTTGGGAGTTCGCGTAGGAAAAGTTTTTGTTTATCTCTACGCGCCCCTTCAGTGGTATCAGAGCGGTAGCTTCTGGTATTAGGCCCTTGATCGCGCATATGTGATATGCAGTAGGCATTAGATTGGATCTAGTTGCTGTTTTGGTGGTCGGTCTATGAGATAGATCGGTTTTGTACAAGGTTGATTGGATCAATCATACTCGGGGATATGGATGATCTGTTGTCCGTGATCATACTGCTAAGGTCGTGGAACGACATACCCCTACCGGTCGGTTTCCGCCATCGGGGTATACTGTGACACGTAAATCCAGTTGCGGTGATCGAAGATCAAAGAGTTTGGTCGAATCGGAACACAGATCGGATCTGGGTAAAATTGTTTTATCCGATGAAGAAATCCATGATCGGAATGCAGATTTGATCTGCGTTTTCCAAAATCGTCGGGTCACGTTTTTTTGTCAGCCGGCTGGAGCCTAGGTCCAGATTTGATCGGAATGGGACCGCCGGCTTCGCCCTGTCGTAGCGCCTTAGATGTCGTTGCGAGATTCACAACGCCGATAGATATCGTTTCTATGCATAACTTGTTTTGCAGGATGTTGTGAATGGTATGGCTTATGTGCATGTGATGTGTGTAATCCATACGTGATCTGCGTGTCACGTTTTTTTGTCAGCCGGCTGGAGCCTAGGTGCTGTCATTTATTGTATAACGACCTGCGTGTCGAATTTTCCATGTAATTTCCGTTCACTAGCTAGTGTAGCTACTTGGAGAACCTGGAGGACATGCAATCCGATGTACAAGTCGGCGACATGGAGTAAGGCGGCACGTGACAAGAATTGGCACGAGTCTACTTACAAGCTTTGTGGAGATGGAGATCACCATGAAGAGAGCCATACCATTTCACATTATAATTGCTTTATTTGTGTTATTGTTATGTCTCAGTTTTACCTCTATTAGATAGTTGGTAGTTTAAATCTCTCAAAGAAGGTCTAGTCGGTCGCCCCGCCAAGTGCTGCACCATCACAAGTTGGACATTCTTGGTAGTGGGCTCATGAAATTGAGGTGCTACCAATTCTTTCCAACTAGGTGGGTTTGAGTCGGACTCTTACAGCGGAAGCACTTGGTAAGCTAGACGAGTCCATCACAACGGTTGTGGGGCTCGGGGCGAGGTAGGTCGGGAGCCGAGGCATGTGATGCCACCCGACTAACAGGAGTCGTATGAGATGCGATTGGCAAGGTGTTGCCTACCCAGATCACTTGGCGGCTAGCGGTGATGCTAAAGCTCACTAGTCGTTTTGCTTATTTAGGATCCTGAATCACTTAGTAACCATCGGAGAGATGTTGGTTCTAGTGGGAGCATAAGTATTAAAGTGTTTAATATTCCTGCTCTTTTATGAATACATGTCTTAAGTGTTTTGCATATTTTCTGTTGTAGATCAATGGCACCTAGCAACCTTCCTCATTTGTCCACTTTTGCGTTGAGGTCGATCCTAGAGAAAGATAAACTTAATGGAACTAATTTCACCAACTGGTATCGTAATCTGAGGATAGTCCTCAAGCAAGAAAAGAAGGACCATGTTCTAGACACTCCACTCCCAGATGAGCCTGATGAAGATGCGACAGTCGCTGTCATGAATGCCCACCGTAAGGCTAGAGATGAGTCTACGGAAATTAGCTGTCTTATGCTTGCACACATGGAACCGGACTTGCAGCAGCAGTTCGAGAATGTTGAGGCCTACGATATGATCGAAAGCCTCAAAAGTATGTTCCAGGCTCAGGCAAAGACCGAGAGGTATCAAGTCTCTCAAGCTTTGCTTGGCTGTAAGCTCAAAGACGGCGATCCACTGAGTCCGCACGTGATCAAGATGACTGGTTACGTGCAGTCTTTGGATAGGCTGGGTTTTCCCATAAGCGATGAGTTCGCTACAGATATAGTTCTGAACTCTCTTCCTAGTGCATATGCTCCGTTCATCTCGAACTATCACATGCATGGTATGGATAAGAAGCTCACTGAACTACATGGGATGCTCAAGACAGCAGAGGCTGACCTCAAGAAAGGCACCAGTCAAGTGTTGATGGTGCAGAATAAGGCTAAGTTCAAGAAGGGTTCTTGGACTAAGAAGAAGAAGGCTAAGTCAGGAGGCAAAACTCAGGACTCTGTCCCGAGCGCTGCCTCAGGGACTAAGCCATCTCCTACAGCTGGATCCACTTGCTTCTATTGCAAGACGGATGGGCACTGGAAGAGGAACTGCAGCAAGTTTTTGGCTGACAAAGCCAAGAGTGGAAGTGGGACTTCTAACTCAGGTACGCTTGTTTGTAATGTTATAGACATTTATCTTGCTGATGCACCTAACAGTTCATGGGTATATGATACCGGATCAGTAATTCACATCTGCAACTCGTTGCAGGGGCTGGTAAGAACTAGGAGCGTGGCAAGAGGCGAGGTTGATATTCGAGTCGGCAACAAAGCGAGAGTCGCTGCGTTGGAAGTCGGCACGATGCAACTTCATTTACCTTCAGGATTCTTAATGGAGCTGAATAATTGTTATTATGTTCCAGTGCTTAGTCGAAACATTATTTCTGCCTCATGTTTAATGAGACAAGGTTATGAGTCGAATATTAAGAATAATGGTTGTTCTTTATATTTGAAAGATATGTTTCACGGCTTTGCACCCGTCCTGGACGGGTTATTTATTTTGAATCTTGATAGTGAATCAGTCTATAACATAAATGTGAAAAGGTTAAAACCAAATGATCTGAATATGACTTACTTTTGGCACTGTCGGCTTGGTCATATAAGTTGGAAGCGCATGAAGAAGCTCCATGATGATGGACTTTTAACTTCGTTCGACTTGGAGTCGTTCGAGACATGCGAGTCATGCCTACTCGGCAAAATGACCAAGACGCCTTTTGCAAGGAGTTGTGAAAGGGCGTCTGACTTGTTGGATCTAATACATAGTGATGTATGTGGCCCAATGAGCACGACAGCCAGAGGTGGTTATGAGTACTTCATTACCTTCACTGATGATTTGAGTAGATATGGATATGTCTATTTAATGAAACACAAGTCGGAAGCCTTTGAGAAATTCAAGGAATTCCAGAGTGAGGTACAAAATCAACTCGGCAAGAAAATAAAGTTTCTACGGTCGGACCGTGGAGGCGAGTACATGAGCCATGAGTTTGATGACCATCTAAAGAGTTGTGGAATAGTTCCTCAGCTTACTCCACCGGGTACGCCGCAGAGGAACGGTGTATCAGAACGGCGGAATCGGACCTTGTTGGACATGGTACGATCAATGATGAGTCGAACAGATCTACCTTTGTCATTTTGGGGATATTGTCTAGAAACTGCAGCGTTCACACTAAACAGAGTACCATCGAAATCGGTAGAGAAGACACCGCATGAGATGTGGACTGGCAAAAGGCCGAGTTTGTCTTTTCTTAAGATTTGGGGCTGTGAAGCATTCGTCAAGCGACTTCAGTCGGACAAGCTCACGGCCAAGTCGGATAAGTGTATTTTCGTGGGGTATCCAAGGGAAACCTTAGGGTACTACTTCTACAACCGAGAAGAGGGCAAAGTGTTTGTCGCTCGGAACGGTGTCTTCCTTGAGAAAGAGTTTCTCAGTCGGGGAGTCAGTGGGAGCACAGTGCAACTCGAAGAAATTCGGGAGGAACCTGCTAGAGGCGAGTCAGCTACAGTCTTAGAGGCTGAGCCGGTCGTGGTATCTATGCCGGTAAAAGCACCAGAACCACGGAGATCTGCTAGATTGCAAAGTGCTCGTGAAGTATTACTGTTAGACAGTGATGAGCCGACAACTTATTCGGAAGCGATGGTGGGATCTGATTCTGAGTCATGGCT
The DNA here is from genome assembly GCF_000005505.3 of Brachypodium distachyon. Lineage (NCBI taxonomy): Eukaryota > Viridiplantae > Streptophyta > Magnoliopsida > Poales > Poaceae > Brachypodium > Brachypodium distachyon. The sequence goes on from NC_016133.3 coordinate 51,042,326, forward strand.
TGGAGCCATGAGATCTGAGTTAAAGTCCATGGATGAAAATCAAGTTTGGACCTTGGTTGATCTGCCAGACGGTGCAAGACCCGTCGAGAGCAAATGGGTCTTTAAGAAGAAAACTGACATGGATGGAAATGTTTATGTCTATAAAGCACGGCTTGTCGCGAAGGGGTTCCGACAGGTTCAAGGAGTTGACTACGACGAGACCTTCTCGCCCGTAGCGATGCTTAAGTCGGTTCGGATCATGTTAGCTATAGCAGCCTATTTCGACTATGAGATATGGCAGATGGATGTCAAGACGGCTTTCCTCAATGGAAATTTAACCGAGGACGTGTATATGATACAGCCCGAAGGTTTTGTCGATCCGGCTAACGCTGACAAGGTATGCAAACTTCAGAAATCCATTTATGGACTGAAGCAAGCATCTCGGAGTTGGAACATTCGCTTTGATGAGGTAGTCAAATCTTTTGGCTTCATCAAGAGCGATCATGATTCTTGTTTGTACAAGAAGTTTAGTGGGAGCAAAGTAAATTTTCTAATCTTATATGTGGACGACATATTATTGATGGGAAATGATGTCTTGATGTTGCAAGAAACCAAAGAATCATTGGAAAGGAGTTTCGCAATGAAAGATTTGGGTGAGGCAACTTACATACTGGGAATCAGGATCTATAGAGATAGATCTAGGCGGCTCATTGGATTGAGTCAAAGTACATATTTGGACAAAGTGTTGAAGAAATTCAACATGGAATCGTCTAAGAAGGGATTCTTACCGATGTCCCATGGTGTAAAGCTTAGCAAGACTCAGTGTCCTTCGACAACTGATGAGCGAAATCGGATGAGTGCGATCCCGTATGCTTCGGCAGTCGGATCCATCATGTATGCCATGATTTGTACTAGGCCTGATGTTTCCTATGCTCTAAGTGCAACAAGCAGATACCAGGCTGACCCTGGCGAAAGCCACTGGGTAGCAGTTAAAAACATCCTTAAGTACTTGAGAAGGACTAAGGACATGTTCCTAGTTTATGGAGGTGAGGATGAACTCAGTGTAAAGGGTTACACGGATGCGAGTTATCTCACCGACTCAGATGATTCTCGTTCGCAATCTGGATATGTGTTCGTGATGAACGGAGGGGCTGTGAGCTGGAAGAGTTCCAAGCAAGATACTGTGTCTGCGTCTACAACAGAGGCTGAGTATATTGCTGCCTCGGAGGCAGCAAAGGAAGCCGTTTGGATCAGGAATCTCCTGATTGATCTTGGTGTGGTTCAGGGCGCGTCCAATTCATTGGACGTATATTGTGACAACAATGGTGCTATCGCACAAGCCAAGGAACCTAGACAACACCAGAAGAACAAACATATACTCATGCGTTACCACCTCATTCGCCAGTTCGTCGAACAAGGTGATATCAAGTTATGCAAGGTACACACGGATGCAAACATTGCAGATCCGTTGACAAAGGCGCTACCACAGCCTAAGCATGAGGCGCACATGAGAGGTATGGGCATTAGATGTCTAGACATATGATGTCAAGATGATTGACTCTAGTGCAAGTGGGAGACTGTTGGGAATATGCCCTAGAGGCAATCATGTATGATGTAATTCCCAATGTATTCATAAATATTATTGAGTTGTCCTTGTTTGAACATCTGATATGTATCATTGAATATGTGATTTGATTGTGGAACTATGTATTCATGTTGTTCATACTAAATTGTCCTTAGTCATTGAGGTTGTGCTGGACACATAACCTAGACTAATGTGAAAGTTGGCTGATGACTCGGTTCCACTTGTCATGGGCATGGTGATGTCATTCCAGCTTACACGGACTCGGCTAAAGAGTTTAGCGAGTCGGACTGACCCATATTGAGATGCAACGAGTAGGTCGTCATTTGCATGTCTCAATCAATGTAATCCTTAGACCTGAGGTTATCGCACAATCCGAGTTGTGGATCACCAACTTAGGTTCTGTCAAACGTTGTTCCGTAACAGGGCAGTTATAAAGGCAGAGTTCGGGTTGACTGAGAATCAAGCTGTGTGATGTGGATAACCAAGATGGGATTTTGCCCCTCCGACTGGAGAGATATTCTCTGGGCCCTCTCGAGTGATATGATTCGGGAAGCATGGCCATGCGCGACTTGGTTAATTGTTAACCGGGTTGATCGACTAAGAGTTAGTCGGATGAATCGTATATCACAGATCGAGAAGAGAGTTGAACTATTAAAGGGATGACGATTAATCGCCTATAGTTCGACAAGGTATATCGTGAGGCAAAAAGGGACTAAGACGTATGTCACATTGGAAGGTACGTCGTCATGACTCGATGGTACTTGGGAGTCGGCACGTTCTGCTAGGAGCCGCTACCGATTGATCGATTGTGAGTCGGACTCCAATCGTGTCCAAGTCGCCATGAGCCTGTGGGGTCACACACTTAAGAGCGGGAGCAAGTATTTGGTCGGGTTGGACCCGAACTGGAATTGGGCTGACAATGCGAGTTGGACTCGCAGGGTGGATGGGCCACAAGGCTTGGAGCCCACTTCCACTCGATATATAAGCAGGGGCGTGGGATGCCTAAAGGGCACGGTTTTTTCCACTCTCATGCGTTGAGAACCCTAGCCCGATTCAGTTCAACCGTCGCACCGGATCTAGCAGTCCGCCGCCGGAGCTCCTCCTCGCACGTGTGGATACCGGCAGAGGTGCTGTACGTTCAGCACTTCGACGATCGCGGGATTGGATCGGCTCGATCGGATCGAGGGACTGCACTGCATCAAGGCGCCGCATCAATAATCCGCAACTGCGCGTCTAGTGGTAATCCTCGTGGCCTTCTACCTCGGCTAGATCTTGGGAGTTCGCGTAGGAAAAGTTTTTGTTTATCTCTACGCGCCCCTTCAGAGGGAAGCCATTGGCGGAGGAGCAGGAGAATCGGGCGTTGTCCGGGTCGCGAATCGCTTCACTCTCGCCGCAGCTGGACGAGCGCCTGCTGCTCCGCGCCCAGACGCCTAGCTCAGCGGCTTCCGTGGCCTCCTCTAAGCGCTCCACAACACCAGATCCTTGCTCCTCCTCATCCTCGCTGGCGGACGGCGCGTTGTCCGGCACAGACGCCGGCGGTGGCGGGTTCATGCCATCCATCGTGATGCTACAGAAGAGAAAGTCAGACGAGGAGAAGGTGGGCGCCGACGAGGGATGTACGAGCTCCGGCGTGCGTGCGGCGCTGAGGAGGTGGAGCGGGCCGTGGCGGCGGCCGCCGGGCGCAAGTGCGGCGACCCGCGGAGCGGCGCTGTGAAGGACAAGCGGAGGAGCTCAAGGCACGGCTCCAGGTGCTCCGCCCGGGCACCGACGGCCTCGTGTGCGAGCACGACGACTTCCTCGAGCTGATTTCCCTCGGCCCTCTCCGCCCAACACCTCTCCAGAAGACCAGAACTCAGACTCGAGAGCAGGCAAGAAGACAAGCGGGTGGGATTGGGAATACCATAAGGAAGCGGTGGGAGCAAAAAAAAAACCAAACAAATTTACCCATCGCGATGCACGATCTGACGGTGCAGAAATCGCCTGCTTTTCCAACAAAAACCAGGCGCCTGTGGGCTAGCAAAACTGTTGTAATTAACGGCTCGTGTCAGCAAGCAAGATCGATCCGCATGCACCAGTTTGGATTTTTGCGGGGGTTAGCATGCAGAGCGCCTAGAACCAATGTATAACATGATTGCATTGCCGCAAATTAATGATGTTCGTGTTAAAATACCGTGACAAAAGGACCGGATTCTCATCAAACCGTCTCTTCTCTAGCTATGGGATCTTTCAAACTTTTCGTGACAACTTTTTCTTAGCAGAACGGAGTAGCTTTGTTCCTTTTCACTTAGGGGATCTTTGGATTTGGGTTGTAGGGTTTTAAAAGGATGTTTGGAGGGTTCTAGTACTACTTAGGATTTTTTTTTTCCTGTAAAAGAGCACTTTGAACCATTGGACTGTAGTTGCGAAATCCTATGTAATGCATTTGTTTGGCCTCAATTCTATAGGCCATAGGAATTCTAACATGAGCTCAAACTTCATCCTTTTTGTACATCTCTCTGCTTTCTCCTAATTCCTATACAATACCTATGTCCGTTTCCCATGCAGTGTGTTTTTAAAGCACGTATAAATTCAATGTACATGGCTTTCCAATCCCGTGATTTTCATGTTCTGACATTTTCTAATTCCTGCAATCCTTATGAATTCAGAACTTGTTTGGTTAGTGCCTGGAGGCCAATCCGCCTGGCCTAGGCGTAGCCGGAAGCCATACCTCATTGTGTTTGCTTTCTGCCTGAAGACCTCCTTGGTTCAGGCCCAGGAAATATGAGGCCTAAGCTCAGGCATGCGTGGGCTGCTATCTAAACAATAAATGTTGAAGGAAAACAGCTTGCTCAGGCACCGGTCTCAACCAAACAATGAAGTTCCATTGTGCCTCTGCAGGCAAAAAGACACAAAATTCAAGGTTCCACACAGACAACAATTTTCCTCGGGCAATTTGCTCGGGCCTCCAACCAAACAGGCCCTCAATGTACATACATGGCATTCCAGGCATGTGTTTTTTCTGTACCTAAATGGATAACGAGTGGTGGTTGGATTTGGCGAGTCGTCGGAGTAGGAAAGTAACGTGACTATGGGAGAGGAGTGTGTACCAAGGAGTTTGTGGGGAAGGGGCGATCATGGCAGCCCCTGAGGGAGGAAGGATTGGATGAGGGGCATTGCAAGCATGGAAGGAGCTAACAAGAGAAAGAAGAAAGGTGACTGTGTTGGGATATGTCTTTATTATGGGTGCCGCTACCTATCGGAGCCGACCAACCTACCATGTTCCGCCACACGACGTCCACTGTATGAATGAAATAATTTCACTAACGATATACGTTAGTGAAATTTTAATGATACATCAACAAAATATCGATGATATTTCATTGAGAATAATATATTGATTTCATTGGCATTTCACTAATATAAATTATTTCATTGATATGTCATTATAAATTCTATATAGAATAGCAGCAATATTGAAAATATAATTACTCTTCATTCATACATGTATGATGAGTGAGCCTGAATAGATGCCATGTGGCAGCGCATGATATCTTGGGAGGCTCCCACTGGATAGCGGCACTGGTAATCTGCTGGAACACGTTACTCCCTCCGTTTCAAAATTTAGACATATAATTTCTGTTGATTATACCTTACATCCTGCTGTAAGGTTGGGGTACGATTTCCCAGTTAAATCTCTGCCCCGTCCGAAACTTACTTTGGGCCGAGTTCGGTGGACAGGGTAATGAATGGTACTGGGAATTTTGTTGAAAAGGCTGGTAAAAGCGACTGCGGCCCGAAACTTATTACGGGCCAGAATTGCCGAATACAGGACCTAATAAGAAAACTGGATCTGTTCGCCGCGCTCCTCGTCCGATGACTGTGCCACCGGTTTACGTGTTCGCGCGCGAGCCACCATGACCACCCGTACTCTCCCCACCTTACCCTCCTGTCTAATCCGCCATGGCTCTCGCTTCCACCTCTCCGCTCGCCGCCGCCACCACCGCCCGACCCACTACTTCCACTCCGTCCACGGGCTGCCTGTCACGCCGCCTCCCGCGGTTCTCCTGCCAGGCGACCACCGACGGTGCCCGCGGCGGCAATGTGTCGAGCACCTCGCCGACGCCACCGAAGTGGCGCGTAGCGGTCTCCGCAGCCCTCGCGGCGGCCATAGTTACGGCGATGCCGGCATACGCGGATCTCAACAAGTTTGAGGCGGAGCAGAGGGGCGAGTTTGGTATTGGTTCAGCCGCGCAGTTCGGCAATGCCGACCTCAAGTACCACGTGCCCCCCCGTATCTTTCTGTTTCTTATTCTTGCTCATCTTTCTGCATTTGTTTGCTGACACTGTCCTTTTTGTGTGATTTTGCAGAAAGACTGTGCATGTTAATGAAAACTTCAGGTTGGTTCTTAAATTCCTTTTGGAAAGTGGAGGTTGTTTCTTAATTTCATCCGTCCAAGTTAGAATCCATGGATGCCTCTTTTCAACCTCGGCTTTGAGCCTGTGAAAGATAGTTTTAGAGACTAATGAATTAAAAGAAAGGTCACTAGTAACATAAGCTTCACTTAGTTTGTGTCTGCTTGGGCCTGATGGCAATCTTTGTAATGCCTGTTACTAAAAAAGTTCATTATTGTGATGCCTTCAGGCCCTGTTACTATTGTGATGCCTGTTACTAAAAACTCTTCTCTGATCATTAGTAACATTAACTTCACTTAGATATAAATGTTGGCCCAAGCAGACACAAAAATTGCCATCAGGCCCTGTTATTATTGTGATGCCTGTTACTAAAAAAGTTATATAGATGGATAACTAACAGAAAAGTAGGTTCTGTTATATATTCATTGTTTCTTCTTTACGTCATACCTCAGTTATTGATTTAGGCGGGCGAATTTCACATCTGCTGATATGAGGGAGTCAGATTTTAGTGGTTCCACATTTAATGGTGCCTATATGGAGAAGGCTGTTGCTTATAAAGCAAATTTCACTGGTAAGTGTAGTAACACCCCATTTCATCATGTGGAGATGTTCAGCTCCCTCCTAAATGTTTTCATACTTGATATGTGTAGTGCTCTCAATGTACATAATTAATTACCATTGTTTAGTGGCGAGGAATCCTCTGATGTGCCTTAACAGGGAGACCACTAGATTTCTTAGAAACAACCCCAATAGTTCTTCAGGTTATAAACTCAGAGAGGGACACTAACTTTGAAATTCATTGCGTTGCCTTAGTTATTACCAGCAGATTTTCTTTTTTGTGGAACCTCCTCAGGAAGGCGGATGTTCGTGCAATTCATATAGAAGAAAAGAGCTGACCCCGTTTATAAGGAAAACCGAGCCAGAAAACCATACAAATTACGGCTTATTCAAGGAAAGCCGTACAAAACCCTGAATTTCTTTTCTCCCGGCAGGCTCTAGCGCTATGGCAACACTTACGGTTGCAATCCTAACTACAATGGCCCTAGCGGATTTAGTGCACCCAATCCATTAGGGGTTCCTGATAGTGAGATTCCTCTAGTCAAGTCTAAGGATTGAGTATGAGGGATTTCATCCAGTCCATTTCCATTGCGGAATGTATTGTCACAGAATAGACTCATGCCCTGGCTTATAGTATGCAGCTTGGAAGGCCTTGGATTCACACGTCTGGTGCTGCCCCATCTCTGAACGAGGAAACAACCTATCCAAGATAGGCCCGTAACACCGCCAGACGAACAAAACGCACAAGCAAAGCAGACCGCCGCCATCACCAGCAAAACCGGAGACGACAAGTCCATAGGCCAGAAGGAGGTAGGTAGCTAGACCTAGTCCTCTCTGGCCCCAGGATCACGATGGATGACGCACTAACCGGTGCAACCCATTCAACGGCAAGCCCCTGCAACTCAAAGCCACAACCACAACCAGCCTCAATGAACCACAAGCTAACCTCTGACATCGGCCACAGCCTCCAAAGGCAATGCCTCCAAGGAAAAACCGACATTGTGGGCGTCGTGGAAATTACACTAGGGTTGTAGTTTTGACTGCATTTGTGTATGGCCACGAAATCTAATCTTTTTATGTGGCTGTTATGATAGAAGTTTCACCATTATGTTGTTTGGTCTTTTGCAGGTGCAGACTTGAGTGACACTTTAATGGATCGCATGGTAAATCCTGAATGGGTTATTTTACCTTGATCATGTTGTTTTTACATAGAAACTGTTTTGTGCAAGTGATCATATATGAAAAGTATACCGTCACATTTGATGTTTCTGTAGATTGTATGGATGTGTGCAACAGACAGAAATAAATTGCTATTCCAACCTTAATATTTTGATCAAACTATTGTCTTTTTCTGTAGAAGTAAATCATTACAAATGATAACATTGCATAATACTAGTATAAGGTAAGACAAGATATAAGAATAAGGACCCAATTTGGTGCAATATTGGCATGGTATCTCCACTTGAAGGTGCTAATTTCAACTTCTCTTTGTGTCATTCATGTATGGAATCTTGAATCGCACATAAATACCTAAATATCTGAATGATGAAATAGGATAGAAGTGTGACATAAAAGGGGGACTTTAGTACCAAAAAGTCTAAGTGGTTGATGATTAACTGCTGAGTAAGAAAGTCAGTCAATCAATATGTGTTCTAGCCTGGTATGACGATTTCCTCTGCTATATCTGAATGAGGTGCTCTGGAACATTGTTGCTCCTCGCCATCTCTGAGTCTGTTGTGGTTGCAGACAGCGCTTCTGTTGTTTTCAAGTGTTGTCCAACAGATCATTGGCTCACCTCCAGAAAAAAGTTTAGTTCCAACAAGGAAACGGTTAAGTTACCAGAAAATGCTATGGACTTCCTGGCATTTAAATAAATTCATCAGAATCGTGTAAAATTGCAGAGCACGTGATATCTGTTGTGGTTGGGAATACCTACTCCCTCCGATCCATAATAAGTGTCTAACTTTGTACTAAATCCCCGACACTTATTATGGATCGGAGGGAGTACCATTTAATATTCACCAAAGTTTCCTAAATTTCAAAAATACATGGTACCATCCCTGGTTAGTTATATTGAAAGAGAAATATCGCCAAGGAAGTGAACTAAAACTCTACCGCCCTTCTCATGATTCAGGATGCCAACCAGTGGCACTGAGCATTCCGCAGTCCAATTTTATTATTAAGGCTTTAGCCTCCTTTTTTGGATGCGGCCTGCAGTTTTTTCTTATGGAGCATCCCAGCATCGGTATATTTTATTTTCATCTCTTTGTAATCAAACTTCTTCCAATGTTCAATTGAGCATGCAATGTTCCCGCCAATATTTCCCAAAAGGAATACCACACAAGAGTGGACACTGTATTTCTTTTTTGCAAGCAGAGTGGAAACTGTAGTTCTGTTGCAGATTGCAGTGGGTTCATATTGATGTAGAGGCTTTAAAAAAAATAAAGGGGTAACCAGGCCAATACATTGACATTAGGATATCAAAAGAGAGCGTAATGAAGCATAAATGTTGGCCAGAGTAGTTAAGATTCTTGTATCACTTGTGCTAATATGTATGCATTGTCAGACTTGCAAATACAAAGTCAGGTTCAATGTTCCATTCGCTGATGGCAGCTATTGGATCCTTCGCTATTCTTAATTTTCATAGGCAAAGTTATCCAAATAAATAATTCCATTGCAGATTTCCCTTTGAGCAAGCATTGAACATTGAATATTGTTGACAGGTTCTAAATGAAGCTAATCTTACAAATGCTGTACTTGCACGGACAGTGCTTACACGTAGTGATCTCGGTGGAGCAACCATTGAAGGTGCTGACTTCAGTGATGCTGTTCTTGACCTACAACAGAAACTGGTACATAATTATTTTGATAGCTGTACTATTGCATAAATTTGTATGTAGGTTTATGATTCTTATCGATTTCATGATAAGCAGTTTAGCACAGCAATTTTTAAAAGATGTGCCTTTATTTCTTTCCTGCTTTTAAGTGTTAGAAGTATAATGTAGTATTATACTTTATGAGATTCTTACTACTGGATTCGTGTGTTGCTAGTCTGTAAAAGCTGATCCATAAACTGTGAACAAAACTTGTCTGTTCAATAGAACTGTGAAAATTGCACAAGAAAATCATAGAAGCAAGAAAACCAAAATTGTTCAGATGCACACCCGAAGTATCATTGCTTTTGTGTTCTGCCCGTGATGTCTTGTTTGTCTGGGAAGAAAATCTCATGTGCTCGATATGCATCTTCTGTGTTCTTTTCATCAGCTATCAGCCTGTTTTAGCCTGGCCAAGTGAACATACAATGAATTTTCCCCATGTCAAGCATTAGTGGGTAGTGGCAACTGCTGGAAGCTGAGTATTGTTGTTGCATGGAAGATCAAAGTTAACTTTGAAATATGCTGTTTGAATACGTTGTTTCAAATTATCCAGACTCCACTAAACTATGATATAGCGAAACATGACCCTATTCTGGTTATATTCAGGGTCCATCTTCGATGTCTGTGTGATTTCTATTGTATAGTTACCATAAGCGTACAAACGGAAGATGACCTGTTCTGATAATTCATATGTAGGCTTTATGCAAATATGCAAGCGGAACCAATCCTGTAACAGGCGTCAGTACCCGGAAAAGCCTTGGATGTGGCAACAGTCGCCGAAATGCATATGGGAGCCCTTCCTCCCCTCTGTTAAGTGCCCCACCACCTAAACTTCTGGACCGTGATGGTTTCTGTGATGAAGCTACTGGTATGTGTGATGCAAAGTGAAAAAGGAACGATCCAGCATACCATGGAAATTGAGCAATGATGTTGTATATATATTGAAGATTAAGTGAAAGACAACACAGTTTTGTGTTCAGTGTTGTAGCATTGCAACGGAATCAGGTAAAATAGAAATGGAATGTAGAGAAGGTATGGATACTGAACATCTGATGATGTATGTATATGTATTAGAGCATATTGCACACGCCTCTCGCTGTAAAAAAGTGCTGGCTTCATTCTGAAGTGCATCATCCTAGCTAGCACTAGTTAACCAGAGGAGTTTTTTGTTGTCAGTAAATAATTTTCCGTTCCAATGAATTGACATACATGGCACACCTATAAAGTTCATAAACATTGTTGATGCATCAGCAGCAACCATAGCTGCCGTTTTGAATGATGGACTGCACAAAATAGATGTCCATCAACAACTTGACTATTTTTACAAAACGGTCAAGTCAGTCACTGAAGCCCCTTGGCTTCTGCTTTCAGCTACCTTATTAACATCAGATACAGAGACCTGATGTCAAATAATATATAATACACAACCACTTCGGTTACGTATTTATTATGTGTATGTATGCATGTATACCATTACCATGACATACTATATATGACATATCTGGCCGGCTATATTTGTACACTAGATCAAATCTGGATGGTATAAATTGTGTGGGGTGTCCAATGGAGTTTTGGTTTGTTTGTGGAAGCTATTTCCACAACCTCGACTCGCCTCCGCCAGAGCCACCGGCAGACGTGGAAGCGTAGTCCAAGGCATCTTCATGCTTGTTCTCAACCTGAAACAGCTGCTCCTTGGGATTGGTATCGCCATGGCTGAACAGCTGGGACGCGACGAACTTGTCGAGGAGCCTCCAGTCGGTTGCCGACGTATCACCAGCGGCAGCCATGTAAAGCGACTGATCCATCGGTGGTTGCTGCACGCTGGGCCTGGATGCTCCACCATCATGTGCGAGGAGGTTGCCTGTCGTTGACAGGATGTTGCTGCTACCTTGGCCAATGTAGGCCGGAGGCTTGGGGCTCTCCAGGTGAGGAAGCTGCTGCAGGAAGGCCTCCTGTGGCAGGAGGTGGTGGTACTCCAGCTCCGGCTTGCAGTGGTACAGCTGCTGCTGGCCGTGGTACGTCGCCATGTTTTGGTGGTGGCGGTGCTGGTACCCGAGCTGCCTCGGTGAGTCCAGGTCCGGCATGAAGGCGCCACTGCCATGGTCGTCGAACCAGCAAGGCGAGCTGTCTGCCATCCTTCGCACCGTCGCGACTCGCTTCTTGAACACCCGGCAGATCACCCATCCTTCCTCCTGATTGATCAAATCAGCCAGGCATGCCATTGGTTAATAGATGAAACGGTGAAATGTTATCTCTCTCCGGCAACCAAGCAAGAAGAGGCAGGGTTACTTACGGGTGTGGCTCCGTTCTCGTTGGTCTCGAGGCGGTACTCATGCATGATCCAGTCAGACTTCTGCCCGTTGGGTGCCCGGCCCTTATAGAAAACGAGCGTCTTCCTCATGCCGACTAGGCAGTTGTTGGTGTAGATGGGCTTGTCCCTCCCTGTCGCCTTCCAGAACCCGGCGCCTGTTGCCCTGTTTGTGCGAGTGCCTGTCGGGTATTTCTTGTCCTTGTGGCTGAAGAAGTACCAGTCGCTCTGCTCCTCCATGCCGATCTTGCACTTGTCTGTATGTTCATTTTACCATTTGGGTATACAACGTGCGTGAAGGTGAGTACGGATCGATCATGAGCTTAGTTACCAAATTGTGTGATATATATTTATATGTGAGACAATTCCATTTGCATGGATATAGTGTGCTGTTGATTGGTTACCTTGGAGATCCCAAGGCTCGATTTTGTATAAATCAATGTCTTTTATAACATCGAGGTCAATCTTCTTTGACGCTACCTTCTTCCTCAGGTAGTAATCGACAAGCTCCTCGTCGGTAGGGTGAAACCGGAAACCGGGGGGAACATGGGAGAAAGTGTCCATCTTGTTCCACTGTCGAAGTTACCACAGGACCAAGTAGAAAAAATGAGTAATAATATTGTATATGTAGAACACATGCTCAGAAGTAATCATATATAAGAGTGAGCCTGTTATATATATACTCATTTAGTCCTTTCTAGCAAATTGACTAGATGAAAGGGCAGATGGTATATATATGATCAAAGTAGCACCATGCATGGGACACCAAGTGAGAAACACAAACTGATGCATATATAGTACAACGATCATAGGGAAGCCTGATTCTACAGATTTTTCATTTCTAGTTCCTCACTAAACTCTAAAATTGTTCTTTCAATCATGTCCTTTTATTTTCTTGTGGAAATAATGTTGCTTTATACCCAAGCTTGGTAGATGGGCACAATAGCTGTATATTTCGTTTACAACCGGGTCAGATGCTTTTCTTCCATTTTCAATGGGATAGATGATATTTTCAGGAAAAAGCAAGCAATCATGGCAGTAGATAAAAAGTGTCATACTTTCATCACATATACGATAACCTGGATAATTCAATGTTCTGTGAGGTTCCTTTTGTGTCAAGCAAGCTAAGATTGGTGAACATACTATACAGACCAGAACTTTCTGCTCAAAGATATATATGTTGAATTACAAATGCAGTATGACTGTTCAAAGATATACATTACATGATCGAATTACATCCGAACAAATTACAAATATTTATGCAGTATGACAGATGACTTAACTGGGAAATAATTCAAAAAAAGGGGTAAATTGGCTGTACAACTAATATCCAGTTTGTAATTGAAAATTAATCCAAATGCACTTAAGCTAAGCTCGATATTTCCCAGGTAAGAACTACTTTTTATGAAGCAAATGTAGTCATGACATAAAATAACCAGTGTTTTTAGTACACATTGAAACAACCTTATAAGGAAAACTATGTGTGAAAAGCAAAATCAACATGTAAGTGTTAATTAATTTCATGTTTTTGGATTCCTACACATAAACAGGGATGCAAAACAAAAGAATATCTAGGTCTCGATCATTGGAGGTATAGGTCCGAATGAGTGCCTCCTGGCTGAATCCATGTGAAAGAGAACTAATTAAGATGCACCCAAATCCTGGTCTACTCAAATGATGTCTTTGTATGTGGCACTAGCTACGTACGGCACAAACCGCACAAGCACAATGATATCCACAAATTGATGAACACAAACAACAATTGTAACAAAACAAAATTCACCCGTATTTATACCAATGAAAACATCAAAACGTACTCCCTGCGATTCATATTAATTGTCGAAATATTACATGTATCTAGACACTTTTTAGGCATGGATACATTCATATTTGTGCAAATTTGAGACAATTAATATGAATCAGAGGGAGTACTTAGGAAATGCAAGAGGAATTAATATTATTGCATGAATATGCATGCAAGAAACTCACACCATCGCGGAGATAGAGAGCTTACATTGCACTACAGGGAGGACACAAGCCTCAGCGCACGCCTCCACCTATCACAGACGCGCAGCACGGTCAGCTGTTGCGCCTGTGCCAGCCCGTGTTTCTTCTTCTTCTTCCGGTGTGCAGCTATGCACGCGCAGCCACCGACGTACCCTCGATCCCAAGAGAGATCAGAAGGCCAGGCAGCCTTGGCCCAAACCCAAATGCAACCAGTGCCCCACAAATTAACGCCTGACAGAAGAACCTTTTACGCCCTGCAGGCCGCACGGCGGGAGCGTGCGCAGGAAGGGCACGCAAGAGAAGACGACAGAGACGAAGAAGAAGATAAGAGCATGCACATAGTGCTAGGGGGTCCAGCTAACTCTTACCACACCAACTCGTAGCTAGGCTGCAGCCTCGCGCTTGATCACGCCGTTCTGGTCGATGCACACACAAGCTATATAGGCAAGCAACGCACGCCCCTTCTCTACCCAGCTAGCTCGCTTTCGCCGGGGAGGGAGGAAGCTAGCTAGGGAATTAAGGGGAGCTAGAGACCGAGAGAGGGACACGCACGGATGGGGATGAAGACGGACACCGACCGATTAGATAGATAGATGATAGAGGGCCGGTGTGTGCGCGGAAAGGGCGGGCGGGCGGATGGATTGCGGGCAAAGTCTGCAGGCTGAAATCCGGGGAGCCCTGGATCTCCTCGTGCCCTTTCCCGATTGGCCGCCCAGCTCTCCCGCGCGCCTTTCTCCACCGTAACCGCCACCACCTCCACCCGCCACCAACAGCGACCGAGAGAATTGAACCGCGTTGATTTGCTATGTTTTGTAGCTACTACGGCCTCCCATCCGATCGATATGATCGCCGCCCGATCGAGCTCAATCTCTCACCCGGCCAGCCTGCGGCGATAATGTAGCTGTCTCTCTCGGATGTGGCTTGGCCGGCCGGAGAGGATGGAGAGGAGGAGTGGAGTGGAGTGGAATGTAACGGGGGCTACGGGGTTGCCTCCCATATATATGGTGGTGTTCTAGAGGGTTATTGGGCCAGCCACTGGCATGGGGAGCTGGAGTCACCAACACTACAACTGAACTCTCTCTGGAATGGCACATGCATGCCCACATGCACTCGATCTTCATCCTCCGTCCGTCGATCCATTGGCTTGCAATTAAGCACTCACTTAATTAATTAACTACCGATGGTCGCTGTCTTTTCCATATCCATCTTTTCGATGACACCCACTCGAATTCGGAACCGACCTAGGTAGTATATTTTGATGGCGACCCTCCTCCAAATGGAAAATCCAGTGTCATGAAAGCCAGATATCTTTCTAGCTTATCCCTGTCCGCGGTCAAATCAAGTTAGGAGTAACTAGTTACGTACATACGATGAGAGAGGTGCATGTGTATACGTATGCTGATGTTTGATTATGCTCATTAGTTGGTGTGTGCACAATGAAGGAGCGACGACAGACTCCATATACTGGTCTGAATATATGCTTACTGTCAAGTCCAGCCAGCATGCAGGTCGATCGTATGCAAAGAATGCTTAATTATCTACTGGCTATATATACTGCAGTACTACAACTCAATTATAACTGTTTAACACACGCAGAGACTACTCCAATTACTCTACGTACGGGACGCAATTAAAATAAAATAAATGTTGAAGAATATAGTGTGGTATAAAGAATCAAGCAGCAAGGAGATTGCGTCGGATGCCGACGCCGGCAGGAACAGTCAGGCCGTAGCGGCCGGTGGTCCGGCGTGGGCTAGACCTGATCATTAGCTGCGACCTTTATTACCTCATTCTTTCCTTAGCTTCTCCAACACACTGGACTAGTGTCTACGAGAGCTAGCTGGCCGGCTGAACCCTGGGCTCCGCACGCGCACGACGTGTCCATGCCTTTTCCGGAAGGACGACCAAGTTCCGGAAAGATTCCAACCCTACCAATCTGATGATCAATACCGCCTGCCTGCCGATATGTTTTGCCAAAACTGGGGTGCTCTGCAAAACACACAGATTTACTGCGTCACCCGACGATCGACTACCAAAAATTGCATCATGCAGTGTTTTTTTCCTGAAGGAAGTTTGCTTCTTGTTTTGAGAATTTGTGTACATGCATGGATCGATCGTGGGCAATGGTCCTGAATCCTGATCAGACTTGGCTAGATATATCTATATCGACTACCATCCAAAATATAATCAAGTACTACTTCCTCCGATCCTAAATTGTTGTCAAAATATTACATGTATCTGAAATTCTTTTAAAATAGATACAACCATAAGGATCGGAGGGAGTACTAGTTTTTTCTTTTTTTTTGAACAGAGGAGGGAGTACTAGTTAATTGTGTGGCCAGTTCAATCTAATAAATTCTGCTCGACGCATATCTTTGTGGGCGCGCGTGCGTGCTGAGTTGTGTGGTCCACAGAGCGACAATGCACGCGCTTTGTTTGCACGCAAATGTGAAAGCTAGGATCGAACGGCATGCATGTATGGATGGTTGTAAAGATCGATTTTTGCACATGCGCGTTTCTTCTCTTGAGACCAGCTAAACAAAGTAGCCTCATATTACCTCACGTGCGCAGCTAGCTACTGTTGTTAGCTGGTCTTTCTAGGCTATAATAGATCAGGCCAGACCATCAACCCGGCCGTATATGCTTGGATATGCAGCAAGCCCGCCTGTGAGACTTAATGAATATAAGCTCGCAATCAGCGTACTCAAGCACATGTGTGATTACTAGCTAGAAGATGCATGCATGAATTATGTGATTGACAACAAGAACCACTCCTCGTCCATCAATCGATCATACCTAGAAAGAAATAATCTCTTGAGTTACTTGTGCATAATTTAAACGGTTATGTTAGTTCTCAGACGACCAAGAATAACTATTTCTACTTCGCGGTGATAAAAATCATCATGTGTCCAGGCATAACGCAAAATATATGATATTGTCCTTATCGGATGGCTATAACCGTTTGACTGATAAGAGAAACTCCCATGGTCCACCCAACTTTTCTTTAGGCAAAGAAAAGGATCACCAAATTTTTGGTTAGTACGCTCAACAATGTCGTACCTGTTGTCTCGGTAAAGGTAATTAAGGTCTTGTGGACACAGTCATGATCAGCACTCAGGTGAATTGTCGTGGACTTTTACTATACATGCAGTACTTGAGATTTGATTTGATCATATACGAACTATCTTCTGATTAGTACATGTGCAAATTAATCAATGAATTTTCTTGAGGCTGCACAATCATGGATCGAGCAAGTGCTACAAACGGGAGGGCCGGGGCCCCACTTAAACTAATTTGTTTACACCACATAATCAATTATTGGCATCATCGCATGTTTCGGTGCGTCAACACGTAGTTTTGCTAGATCGATCGTACGACGTCGATATATGTGCCCGGACCCCGGATCGGAGTAGGCGCCATTGCGCGCGCGCGCGAAGAACTATTTTCCACATTCAATATACGGCTAGCTACACCCATCGATCGCCCGATCTGACGGCCGGTCGATGGATCGACTTCGTGCCCTCTCATGCATCTAGCTAGCTGGTCGATCGGATGCATTTGGCTGGACGCTAGCGATCGAACTTGGTTGCATGCATCTTTGGAAGCAAAACAAGGAATGATCGGCCAAAGGAGATCTCCACCTCGACCCACGCCACACGCGCGCGTGCACCGGCCTGGCATGCAGGCAGGCCGTTCCATCGATCGGCAAGTGTACAAGTAGTAAGTCGTAGTCATGCAGAACGCCTTGTATAATTTCATCTTTTTGACCTGTGGTTTGGAGCTTGGCCTTTGACATATGTATATGTATGTATGTACGTACGTACGTACGTGTCATCTGCGGCCTATCTACACCCGCATGCGCGAGCGAGCGTCGACTTGGATCCATCGGAAAACGGCTAGCCAGAAGCAAAGCACAGCAAAGCATGCGCCAAAAGCGGCCAACTCTGTAGCTTGCCGCGGTAATTAATTGGTTAGCGATCAACTATGCAACTCAACTGCATCTGACTGTAAACATCTGATGATCACTTAGTATCATACACACGAATCAAAACATAGCTCGTGCCATCAATCAAATCAGATTGATCGATCCTACGCATGCACATTTGCTAGCTCTCGATGCGTGGACATGCATGATTATCTTTGCTCCATGCAGGCACCATCGATCGCATGGAAGATCTTCTTTCTTCCCATCCTGGTAACGCGGGCCCCGCTAAACGCACCACATCTTATCCACTTGCACCCAGAATTATGGGAAGGCCATGCCATGGAACGGGGCTGTAACTTTTGCCATCTTTCTTCCTCTCATCGAGTGCAAGCTCGCAGTAACTTTCGTCAGGTAAGAAAATAAAGAGAGGTTAGCAATACGTACTGGCACCGCCGCAAGGGCAGGACACGCTCACGCAACGCAACAACCGCCTTCTCTCATTATTTTGGGTGCTAGGCTGCTACTACTACAGACTAGCTAGGAGTAGTTCTATGGGATCAGATCATTAGCGGTGTCGGTGCATGCCATGGTAAAAAAGAGAGAGAGAAATATTCGGTGCTCTGCGCAACGATTTGTGGAGGCGGTGGTTAAGCTCAATGATTCTACATGTCTCAAGGTAAGCTACAGGCCTCTGGTAATTATCAGGAGTTAATTACGCATGGACGGGCCGCCACGAATCATTTTATGCAGACGGAAGGAGCTAGCCTACATGGCCTGCATGGCCGACGTGGCGCTACACGGTTGGTCGGGGCGGTGCCCTGGGCCGGGCCAATGGGAAGGGGACGTTGCGGCGGGGTCAATCCTCGTGGGGCCCCACTCTGCACCCACCTGCTCGGTGTGCCCCATCATGGCAGGCCTGGCTGCCTCTACGCCACCAACTCCTGCTGCATGCTGCTGCTCCAATACAGTACATGCACACATGACATGTATATACTGTATTCTGTGGCTCTGCGCGACGCACAACTGTAAAAAAGAAGAAAAAGGCTGCGTAAGCGCGTGTGTGCAGCAGGTATTTACAGATCTTTCTCCGGCCCCAGCACGCGGTGACTTTACGGGCTCCACGGACTAACGGGTCCACGTGCCAGTGAGGAAGATGGCGAAAAGGTCCAGGAGACAGAGACAGTCAGGAATGGTGTAGTGTACCCTCATCACCTCATGTGGTGTGGGTTCTGATTTCTGGTGTACGTTCTCGGGAGCATGGCATGTATTTGTACAGCTAGCGCAGATCTACGCATACGGTGGTCCCATGCGCCAGCTATATACGATGCAGAGACAGCTAGGTATTTTACCAGCTGGAGTAGCTAGCTAGTTGCAGGTATTTCTCTGTGGCTCATATTGGTCACTTGGAAGAGCAGCGAGCTTAAGAAAAGACGTTTGGTAGCACGAAGGTCAGCCGCATAATTATGTAGTCATGTATATATAGGTGTAGTGTACAATCCTTTCCTTGATCAGTATGCTGACGTGTATTTGGACCATTTGCGTTTTGGTCAGCTGTAATGCTTTTTTGTGTGGTAATGTGTGCTTCCGGATGTGGGTTTCATATAGCACGCTACTTGGTGCTTCACTTGGGAAGTTGGGAGCATATATGAGAGTGTGAAGGAGCGGCGATAGCAAGCCTATAGATAAACGAGTGATCCAACAACAAGTGATGTTTGCGCAAGATTTTGTCCGAAGACTCGTGAAAATAAAGTTCGATAGGTCGTCAACTCCAACCAAAGATATTGACACGTACAGTCAGCCACAGGAAAGGTTAGTATGCAGAAATATACAGACGGCCAGGGAGGGGGCTGTCGTCTTCATTCTAAAGGCCAGCAATGCTGTCATTAAGGGTGAAACGTTGATGTATGCACTTCATCGCAACTAGGTTTGCTGTCGATCACCCATTGATGTTTGTAGTTGAGAAGCATCATATGCATGTGCGGCGGTTTGTACTTTGTACACTCTGATGCTTCTACTTTGCATCTCTACCTTCATCCTTTAATTCAGTCTTAATCACAGTTCAGTTTTTTTTTCCTGGACTTTATAGTTCATATGGTAATCACACGTGAGGAATAAAAACTACTCCGGACCATATATAGTTCATACAGTACATATTTGCATTGTATTAGGACAAATTGTAGAATAATTAACTTCAGGCGGTACAATGCTAGATAAACAAATATCCTAAGTATTGTTTTCAAACGACGAGTGGTCATTTCACCTTTTTGTTTTACACTCGGGACAGAATACTCTTCTGCAGTAAACCATGTATATATTTGTCAATAGCAAGACGCCCAGATAGGGTGGTTTCATTTAATTAAACTTGAAGCTCCACAAGGTCAGCCTTTAGTGGATGTTTTATGAGGGAGTGTGTTTTCTATGGTTGTGCCGGCCAGCCGGGTGTTTCTAACAAGAAAAAAAGAGATCAAGTGAACAGATACGTCATACAGTAGTATAGCACCATGCCAAAAAAAAGTACCTGGGCCAGGTGAGAACAAATAATTCGAAGTATGTGGGCCAGGGGTATTGACAAGTGAACTCCACAATTGCGCACCAGCACCAGAGGCCTTAGGAGCAAATTCGCTGAGCCCAGCCCATTATAGAGCAGGTTTTCTATTCTGCGTGTGATAAGTCCAAAAAAGCACAAAAAAGCCCTTTAAAAAGCAGTATACTTGCCTCTGCAAAGGGGAAAAGAAACTCTTGTTCTACAAAAATAACGTGGCATATGATGTCATGACATGAACTCGCATGGAACTGGTCAGCCAGCCAGCAGGGCGCGCCTAAATCTGGCGAGTGGCGACGATACATGCATATGCATACGTCGTGCCAGCCAACTTTGTTCGAAGACAAGCAAGAAAGTACAGAAACTCTGACCGAATCATAATCTCAGTGAGAGTAGATAAATCAGGCCGCAGACGTAGCTGATCCGCAGATAATAACGGGGGATAAACTGGGGTGATGGACGTTGGTTTACTGGTCTCCTTCAAAATAATTGCGCCGCGACGCCGATGTTGAGCGCGACAGCATGCAACCGGTGGAAAATTAGAGTTTAGAAAAGACGAAAGCATGCAGCAACGGATGATGTATGACAGGGAGAAGAACGAACCACGACGTCGCCGTCGTAATCGCGGGGAACGTCGCCGTCGCCTGGCCAAGGGAACTTGTGGCCAGCAATTTCCCCAAGAGATTGCCCAATGTTTTATGGGGCAGAAAAAAGTACTCCTACTACCCAAGTGCAAAACCTTGTCGCCGGAGGTAAATAATATCATGGCATCCTGGATTCGGACTTCAGAGATTCAGGACCGCGACTGCATTCCTTCAGCCTTTCCTCGTACTGCTAGAATTTAATTAAGGATTAATTAGGTGGTTGGGATGGGTCGCTTTTCAAGTCCTCTGGTTATCTTCGAGACTCTATCCTGATTGCTGGGATCGAGGATCGGTGTGCACATTAACATGATGTAGATCCCTAGCTAGCTGCAATGAGAAGGCGATGCAATGTAGAATAACACATTTTGCAGACATGTAATTTTGAGCACTAGTGCGTGGTGACTGGTACCTCATCGTGCTGTTTTATACTGTCCACTAGCTACCATGGTTGCCAGAATCGAGTGCCAAAGGCCAGCCGAAAGCCCAAAAGGACAAGAGGAACACTGGCCTTCCATGCTCCGTAGAGCCAGGATTAACGGATGAAGGCAGGGAAGATACCTATTTCCGAACAAAAACTAGTCGGCATAACATACAGGCAGCAAACAAGCTTATCGTAGCAGTATGATTTAGCTGCTGATATTAAGGAGAGATTCGAGTTGAGTCAACTAATTAAACGGCGTATCATTATTGGGAAGCGGATGACTGGGCCTTGTTCTCTCTCGTTTGACAAGAATCATGGGCAGCGAATGTGATCTCGTCAGATCTCTGCAGAGTTAACAGCATTCTGGGAATAGTAGCACGTAAGGACAGGATGTGGTTCTTGCTTCTGTTCCAGGATCGGTCGGTGGCTGCGACAACCGAATCAGTGAGGATCTTGATTGATCCGGAACAGAATTTGCTCTAACTTTCTAGAACATCGACCGTATCAGACCATGGTATCCAAGTTCAGCGATCCGAGTATATTTTCATGCTAATATTCCATGGTAGCTGAACTTCAGTTGTAAGTTGCATAACCACTCATCAGAATGGCAACAGTTGATGTAGCTAGGGCGATGATCCATTTCAGACTGTCGTAATTTATTGTTTCTGACGGAAAGGAGCACTGCGATCTGTACCTACTGGCTATATATCATAAAATTTTCTGTTATGCTGCACGGAGATCTACTGAGAAACAATCAATCTCACCAAGCACCATATGGTAATTTTATAACGGGTTTCGATGCATGAATACGTCTACATCTTTCGGAGTTGTTCTATGGATACATTGTCTTACTTGTTACTCCGCATTCCTAACATGCTGGCTAACACTTCGCTAGTACTGTACAAAAACTAGCTTGTTCCGCGAGGCCTCTAAGTTTTTATTATTTTCCAAACAGAGGCAACAGCTTTGTGACGTCTCATAATTAAGAACAACATTTTATATATGCACAAATGCCTGAAGATGAAAAATAAACAAATAAATCACAATTGGCAATGTTGAGAAATTCCAAACGATTCCCCGTGTTCCTCACATTGAAAATGACCCATGCAGTACGATCGAAAATGCCTTTGCACAAAAAAAAATCAAAAATGCAATGGCCTTTCAATGAATGCCTTGAAGATGAATCACTAAGGAGCACCATATTTTGACCGAGCTAAAATTGGCCTAGAAACTAATCTCCAACTTCGAGAGGCTGAGCCAATCTCGAGGCATGCCCCCATATACAAATGGAGAGGCGACAGCCAAAGCATAGATGGGCCGCCGACTTCAGCTCCCTCTTTCAAAATTGTCGATGGCTGCAATTTGACCATCCTCGATACCGTAGTCTGCATGCAATCGGAGGTCTAGACCCTATTTTGAAGATCTAGCCAAACACAGAATTTGCACCTCAGGGGCACCTAATTGTTCCAAACGAGCAACCTCATAACCACCGTATTGAAATTGTGTCGAGTATGATGAAACCGCCGCTTAAGAGCCCGAAATGTTGAGGTTCCATGAGAAGTCATATGATGCCCCTTTGCTGGCGTGCGCACCTGTTGCACACAACTTCTACAAGGAGAAGAGTTTGTGTAACACATTGTCTCTGTTTATTTAAGAGAAAAGGAGCAAGCTCCCGATTTCATTAGCGAAATCAACACAGTTCAGGTTTTGTCTAGAGGTTCTCACATCGTCTCTGTTTGAAATGAATCTTGTTTATCCGATAGTTGCCTTGAGCTTGTTGATGGTTTTGTTTCTTCTTTTGGAAAACACAAAGATAGATGATGCTATTTCCTTTGGCTCGGAAATTCGCTGCCTTCGTCGATAGAGAGAAATCAAACAAGCAACTTGACCCACCATTCTCTTATTTTCAGATGTTACTCCCCATTCTCGCTTCGAAAAGCTACTTTAACTTTTCGTTTTGCATATATGATGTTCAGTCGTACGGCGGTTTTAGATTGTACTACCTCCGATCCATAATAAGTGTCTCGGATTTAGTACAGAGTTGTTTTAAGTCTGAAACACTTATTATGAATTGAAAAGAGTACAAATTAAAGTTTCATTTTTTTTTGTTCAGTTGGAGGCTTACTGGCACTGTTTGGCTCCCCTAGCTTCTTTCTCCTCTTGTCGAAACCAAGCTCCCGTAGCTTCTCTAGAGTAGACAATCCTAACATGGAGTACGACAGTTTCGATCATACCGATGTGAGCATGACGGAAGTACTTGGATCGATCTTGCTTGGGTCCTTTCGAGGTTCCGAGGGCCATAAACCAATTATACAATAAGTACGATACCAAGATTAGCATGTATCAATCCAAATTTCAACTATATCCAGGTTGATTCATAGATGGATCACAGCTTTTTTTCCTTGAAAATTACTCCGTCGGGTCCAAGTAGTAGTACTACTTAAACCTTCGTCGGGTCCAAGCACTGACTAGGATTCGCACAACCGAGCTTTATTACTTAGCCACCGTGACGCGAGCCATTTGCCGGATGTCTCCTCCCGAGTACGCTTCTTTAATCAACTTGCGATCAGCCCATCGACTTTCGGGGCCTCTCGCGCCTCTTTTTTCCAAGGGAAAGCAGGTAAAAGGAGCCTCTGTGCCTGTTCATTCACGTCATGTCATCCAACGTCCAGGCTTTGCGGCTCTCGCTGCTTTTTCTCTCTCTCGATCGTCTGCTGGAGTGGTACGTACGGTGCACGTACGGCTCAAGAAGCGGATTAGCTGGGGTGTTGTCGCGACACCATTGCACTGCCACAACCCACCCAGCTAGCTAAACCCATTTTTAACACGGCCAGGACGTCTGATCAGAAGATCGTTTCAGCGCCGTGTATAATTAATTAGTCATTCCAATAGACGATGGAATTAGTATCAAATTGTCTGCTGGAGTGGTTGGCAATTAGGTCAGTTGGCAACTTGGTACCGGGCGGCAGCTAGCTGCTCCAAAATCTCTAGTGTGCTAGCCTGTCATGCGAATGCATAGTTTTTTTGTTTAGTTTTGAGTTGACTTTGTCAGAAGCCACGTGATGGAATCGAACTCGATCAGTAGTATCAAACTAACGGTTGAAGTACAGCGCGCGCTCATCAAAGTCTGATCGTGCCGTCCGAACAGGAACGTACTATGCTCGTTCTGAACTTGTGACCCTGTGATTAATTTGCTGCCGATGCCGAGGACACCGCGTACCTATACCAGGAAGTAGTAGTCTGTAGTATACCTGGTGCCGACGTGCCGTACGGTACGCCCTTGTTATAAACATTTCAATGTTAGACTTATCTGTATGTAAAGAAGAAAACTTCAGCAATGGCCATTCTTCCATTTTTCTGAGTTTTTTATGAGGCAATTTTCTAAGGTTTAGTAAACGTAGTCCGCCCGGACGCGCTTCCTGGCCTGGTGACCGGTCTACGCAGCCTCCCTCCACTGTGCCGTGCAGACCGTGCGTCCGTACTTCCGTGCTATAGGTTAGGGTTAGACTAGTCCAGCTGGTTAGTGGCAATATTTTGCCAATTTTGGCGTGGAATTGCGCGCGAGTCGTGCAAAAGTCTAGCCTGTCTCCATCCATTTTATAACGAGTTTTATGCGTTTTATTTTATTTTCTGTTTCACAAGGGTGCATATATAGCACGATGGCATCAATTTGACATGCATGAACTATTGGGAGAGATTTCGACGGGTTCGACACATACTAGTGGTAGATAATCGAGCAATAGCTCAGCGGTGGGAGTGTGTACTAGGTGCTCCGTGCGGATCGATTTGATTATGTATGCCATGGAATTAATCCCCATTTACCGTTACGCAGCCGATTTGGGTGTGCTTTTCTGGAGAAAAAACAGTCGACTTTAACTTCGATTGGGATATCTGAATGTTTCCATCGCAAACAGCATGGTCATTGTCTTATACAGCAGCAGCACGATGTCATCACGGGAGACAAAACGAGACGATTCTACATTCTTTGTCCGGGGTAGCACACGCGGGCTTCCGAGAACCTTCCTTCTTTTGGCATGATCGATCATCCCTCCACAAAGTAAAAAAGACAAATATCTCGGCCCGTTGATTACACTCCTCCAGGTGGCCAGGTACACTTGTAATCTGGACGTTGGTGCTGCAGTAACATCTACTGTAATAAATCTTCATATCAATCCCCGTACGTCAAGGACAGGCCGGTTGACACGGCTCCGTGCTTAAATTTTTTTGTTGGGACTTCCATGTCGCCAGCCAAAAGATGCTCTACTACTGCCGACGACAAACGACGCAGCCAAGTCACTAATAAGTCAGTGCCCTTTAGCTTTCAGATGAGCGTGCGGGCGCGTCTGTCTCGGCATGATACACGTTCGGTTCCGCGCTCGAGTCCGCGTCAATTTGGAATATTTCGGAACCACGTGGCTTGCAAATGCAGCTGCCCCTCTGTTTTCCGTTAACACATATCCAGCTTGCAGATAGGCTCCTGCTCGTCTCTTTCCTGCCGACCTTACTGACGGTCTCTGTTCCGTAGTCTGAACAGATATTGACCTATTGTAGTCACGCAAGTACTCCAGTATACGCCGAAGCCGTGCTACTCTCTATGAGTTGCCATGTTTTCAAGTCGATCCAGCAGCAAAGTACAGTTGCATCCTTATTTTCTTTGCTGGAGCACTGAATGCCCAGGAACAGCCTACACGGGATGGGTTTGTTAGTACTCCGTACTACTTGTTTAAGATCTTAACGCATGTAGTACGACAGTACATGTCCGCTCAGAGAATCAGACTCCGTCATTAACAAATTGATCGCGAATTTGTACAGTTGTGTGCTCGTGAGAGCAAAGCTAAAACGGTCTTCCAGGAAAGGACGTTTCGCAGGTAGTACTAAAACAGTTTGCAGGAACCTGGAAAGTGTCAGTGTGGGGAGTGGGGACCGGATCCGCGTCATGCGCTTTCTTCATTTCGATGTGACCCTGCACGGTCTTTTACTGCCAGTACTCCACTTTGGAGCGCTCAAAACGCTTTATAAAGTGTGCGTTGTAGTACCTGAAAAGGTTCGTTCCAGTTTGCGAGTTAATTTTGAAAGCTGGATAAGTTTAACGAATTAACTTACGGGATTGATTGCTTACCCATTTCGTTTGTTTGGACTTTGGAGTAGGTTAAGATCCATTGCGTGCACCGGTAGTGCTTTTCGATTTAGACTGCTGCATGCATGCTCACTGTTTAGCGAATTCGGACCGATCTGCCATCAGTTTCCGATATTACACCGTCCAGGTCGATCCGATAGCCATAGGTTACTGTTGCGCGCCCCATGTTACGGTGAGATCCGATCCATGTCATTATCGACTGGCATGTGCACTCCATTCCATCCGAGTGCAACAGATGAACGCAAAGAACATGGAGAAGACTCTTAGAAGTGCTAATTAAGCTTCACGTACAGAGCGCTCTCACACACTTTTATCATTGGGGATCACAACCCGCCAGCCGATAAAACAGCCAGCTGCTGAACCGAATGGCTTTGGTTGAACTGTCTGGCTCCGAGTACGGCGTACGATGAGCCGATGTGGCATGTCATGGGCAACTTTTTTTTTTGGAAGGAATCATGGGCAACTCAACCACACGGAACCGACCAAAGCTCGGAAGCTCGCCACATCGCGATCGAATCTCTAGCATTTTCTAATTTTTTTTGAGCGCGTTTACTTGTTTAGAATATGGAATACATTATGAGAAGAGAATGGAAAAAAATTGTTCGATGCCATTAGAGCATGAGACCAACAAAAAACTAAAACCACGCATAAAACGCCCAACGCCCACACGCACAGTGACGCGGTGACGCCCCACACCCTGCGGATGCGGAGTCGTCTCGGCGTCCCCCTCGTATAAAACAACCCATTGGCAAGCTGGATTCGCCATTAGCTATAGCTTCACCATCGCTCCAACTCCTTCCTTTACAAACACAGGCGGCCAGAGCACAGAGCACACAACAACACCAAATCAGAGACGACAGACCAGCTGCAATGATCAGGAGGCGGCAGCGAGGCTTCCGGCTGGGCCGGAAGCTGCTGGGCCTCTGGCGCTGGGCGCTCTGCCCGCGCCGGAGACGCCGCGGCGGCGGCTACCTCCGCCTCAATCACTACCCGGCAGCCAAGTCATCCCCCGCAGCCGTCCTCGGGAGTCATAGCGCCAAGCAGCAGCAGCAGCAGCTGGTCGTGCTGCCGCGGGGCGACGACGACGACGAGCAGTCCCGGCGGCGGATGCTGACGACGTGGGGCCGGTCGCTGGCGCGGCGCACGCTGAGGCTCCTGCCGCGGCGGCAGCGTGGCGGGGAGCGGTTGCTGGAGGAAGCAGGGGAGGCGACGACGCCCAAGGGGCAGGTGGCCGTGTACGTCCAGGGCGGCGGCGATGGCGATCAGCCCGGGGGCGAGTCGATGCGGTACGTGGTGCCCGTGGTGTACTTCAACCACCCGCTGTTCGGGGAGCTGCTGCGCGAGGCGGAGGAGGAGTTCGGCTTCGAGCACCCCGGCGGGATCACCATCCCCTGCGCCGCAACCAGGTTCGAGCGCGCCGCCGCCATGGCCGCCGCGGGCGGCAGGAAGCTGCCGGGAAGCTGGTGGTAGCAGCACGTGTCGATCTCCTGTACAGCGCATACATAGTTACATGTGTGGCTCCGTCCATGGATCGAATAGTAGCAAGCTTGGATTGGATCGTGTCATGTGTGAATTTTTTTTTCCCGGTTGACTTTTTCTTCTTCTTTCTGGTTGCCTCCCTTTGTTTGTGGATCGGCATGCGATGCGATCATGCAAGGAAGCCAGTTAGATTTTAGAGATGGAGGAGGGGGCGACTAGCTATCTTCGCCTCGCCGTGTTCCCGCAACTTGCTAGCTAGCTAGCGTTAATTTGATGCATCCATGGGGTCATGGTTTCTTAATTAACTTCCTAACAAGTGAACTGATGACATGTTACTTGCTTAAGAGTAAACTGATACTCGATATGTACGTTCTTGTCAAGTTCTTGTGTTAAGCGACTCTCTGCTTCCTTGAATTGGGATCCTTTGTTGCTGGTACTGCTGTGGACCATACCGCGTACTCAACGGTCCGTACAACCGGTCGGTTAGAAGGTGTTGCAAGCTACTCACTCCTACGTGTTCGCATTGGTGAGTGCTACTGCTGTGCTGGCCAGGGGCGTCCGATTGTACTTAGCAGAAACAGTGCGCTGCCTTGTCAGCCTCGACAGCACCTTCGTCGAATTAGTTCGTGGGTAGTCAGCACTCAGGCCTCGCTACACCCGTAAGATGGGAATGCAGCGGACACACTTCCTATAATCCATCCTGAACTCTTCGATGCTGATCGCCGAGGTGCGGACGCTCTCCCTTGAGTGGTCCAAACTCGAAAGTGATTGAATAATAAGGGGAGTTGGTCTCCGTTTGATCTCATGGACAAGTTGTGGTGTTGCCATCCGTGAATCTCTTGGACGCCCGCGAGGTAGGAATCTGACGTTTGCAGTTAAAGTAAGCAAGCCACGACGAGATGCTGTACTTAACTTAAGCTCCATGGGCTACCTGATCATCATTAATCTGTTGGAGCTGTTAGGACTTTGGACACAACACGGGCCCATCCTCTTTAGCATTATGTGCTGACTGAGCTAGGCCATCAATTAAGTTTGCGCACCTAGGTTCTCAGAAATGTCTATATTGACTTCTGAGAGCGCAATTATGCGCGATACGGTCCATCCATGGTTCCTAAAGGTCTAATCAACTGCACTAATTTGTGCAGTTGTGCATTACCCGGGAGTTGGTTGCACAACGACCTTACGCAACCGGCGATGGGTGTGGCCGGGCACCAGGCAAGATCCTACCGACTTTGCGATTACGATTCCTGTGCGAACAGTGAGTGAGTGACCTCCTGGAGCGCCATATGTTAATTGTCGCGTGTTTGATTAATTGTCCAGCCATGCAATGAATTCGTTTGGTTTGTGTTCTTTTCTTCTTACAGGGAGCCCATGTAGCATGGCAACCACAATATGCTGATATATTCCTTCCCCTCTTTTCTCCGGTAAGCGCCTGAAACATCATCGTAGAGTGCTTGGACCGTCAAAATTACGAGCGAGTTAATCCTGTCCCTAATTCTAAGAACTTGTAAGAATTAATTCCATCTAGCATGAGTATCTCTCTGTCACAGTTCATATAGTCCAGTACTCCAGTAAGATGGTCAGTGTCAGTATCACATCTAGCTAGCAGGCCCAGATGCTTCTCTCTTGCAGAAACTGTTATCATGTTCTGCCATTATGGTTCAGGGACTCCAGTCAAACATATTAATTCTGCCATTATGGTTCAGGGACTCCAGTCAAACCTATTAATTGGCCGTTAGTTCTTGCTGGTATGATCTCAGCATCTGCAAGAGACTACGCAGTGTTCGTGTTCGTGTTCTGTTTACATACATTTCCCCATCCTGGCCGCACAAAAACGGAAAGTTCCCTATCGCGGATATACGCTGACAATGAGGGCCGATCATGCGCCGGTGCGTGCTGATTTTATAAGTCGTGGTAGAAAACATGTGCTTTTCCTACGATCCTATCGGATAGAGGTGGTGGCCTGGTGGGACTACTGTCCTTATCGCTTTCCACCTTCCTTTGACCAGGGGAAAGCAAACGAGGATGTTACCCGATGCATCGGGTCGGCTAACAACGAAACCACTCGACGTTATCTGCTCAACTTTAACCAAATTTAAATACATCTATCTATACATTAAGTCATAGATACATCTAAATTTTAAAAAATTTGAGACATCTTTTATTGGACGGAGTAAGTACCGTAGCTAGGCTGCGCGTGCTTTTCTTTTCTCTGCCTCGGGGGAAACATGATCAGCAAGAAATAAGCGTCATATGCTCGATGAGTCACCTTCTCTGAACGTCATGGCCCAACCCAGTGCCTGATCTGGTCCGTTTGGCCCGAGCATTGGGCCAGAACTAATAAAGCACGAAGGTCTATAAGGCCGAAGGTCCTAAAAGTGTCTCGATCGCGAAATCACTGATGCGAGCTGGAGCCTCGCACCGCACCACATCAACAGTTTCGGCCATTGTTGTACGCACATCCGAAGCATGCATCGCTCGTCCGACAAATAGACAACATAAAAGCCCATCGATGACAACCTCACGCTCACAGCTACCAAACGAATAACCTGATGGAAAATTAATCAATTTCGAGAATAACAAATTAATGATTAATTTCGTAATATAGATAGTAGCAACTAGCATATGCATCTCGAATATACTAGAGGTATTCAACAGCACAATCAACAATAGTATAATCTCATAGATCATAACTAAACAGTAGATCGGATCACGAATTACGTACTGTTTCGATGAAGATGAAGAAGCCGTGATGACAATCGAATTGACTTGACGACGTTACTGGCGACGAAGACGGCGGCACGTAGCACCGCCGAACTTGGACGGTAGACGACCCGTGGTGACAGAAGCGAGCAGTCGCACGGAACGCTTCCCAAAAACCTTATTCGCCCTCTCTCGTACAGGATCGCAAAGGCGAAATGTTCCGAAAACCTGCTCTCTCGATTGCTGGTGCATGCTGGCGCTCGGGATGTAGTAGACTACGAGGACGGCACAAAAGCGAGAGACAGGCAAAACCCTAACGCGGTTGTGTTGCGTACCGATCGGAGGGACGGGGCGGCTGTATATATAGTCAGTATAGGTCGGTTCGGTTTAGGAAACCTGAACCGACTCCACAAAATCTGCACGCGTCCATAACAGATTCCAAAAATACCTCGCGCACGTGACAAAAAGATAAGAAACCCGGCCTCACACCCGGCTCGAACTCGATCCACGAAACGCGACGAGGCGAGCGGAGGAGGAGGAGCGCGCGTGGGAATTTCTCTTTCTCACTTGCTCATAGGTGAGAATCAACATCCCTTATATGTTGGTCTCACTCATTCTAAATTAGCAAGGTGGGACTATTCTCATTCCCACTCTTCTCATCTCACTTCATGAAAGTGCTTTTGAAATTATTCAGAATTTATTAAAATTGGGGGCCCTGATCAGTCCCACCACTCAAATTCTAACATAACCAAAAATAGATCGGGAGCTCGCAGTTACACGCACACATTTGCATGCCCTGTTACTGTCGAAGCTTCACACATGCGTCTGCCGGGCAGCAGCAGCTGCTTCCTCGTGATCATGCTGGTCCTCTTCACTGTCTTCAGCCTCCGCGCCGCCCCAACAGCGGCTCAGGGCGCGACGGACACGTTCATCTACGCCGGGTGCTCGCCGTCCAAGTACGAGCCGCACACCGCCTTCGAGAGCAACCTCAACTCCCTCCTCACCTCCATCGCCTCCTCCTCCGCCCGCGCCACTTACAACAGCTTCTCCTCCGGCGCCGGCAGCGGCAGCAACGCCCAGTCCGAGTCCCAGCCCCAGGCAGCGTCCGGGGCCGGGGCCGGGCCACGCACAGCCGCGTACGGGCTGTACCAGTGCCGGGGCGACCTGAGCCCCGGCGACTGCGCGGCGTGCGTCCAGCGCACCGTGGCGCGGCTCGGCGCCGTGTGTGCCAACGCGTACGCCGCGGCGCTGCAGGCCGACGGCTGCTACGTGCGCTACGACGCCGACGACTTCGTGGGCCGGGCGGACAACACCGCCGTGGCGTACCGCAGGTGCGGCTCCGGCAGCAGCGACGATGGCGCGTTCCTGAGGAGCCGCGAGGGCGTGCTCAGGCAGCTGCAGCTCCAGGCCGCGGCCCGCGGGTACAAGGTGATCACGTCGGGCGCGGTGCAAGGGGTGGCGCAGTGCCTTGGCGACATCGCGGCGCCGGGCGGCTGCGGCGCGTGCCTGGCGCAGGCCGTGGCGCAGCTCAAGGACGCCTGCGGCTCCGCGCTGGCCGCCGACGTGTACCTGGAGCAGTGCTACGTCAAGTACTGGGCCGATGGCCACGATTTCCGCTCTTCCCAAGGTACGACAAAGTCGTTTTCTGGTTCAGGGGTTCTGAAACTGATCACAGAGAATTCGTCATTTTCTTCAGAAGTCGAAATGGTTAGGTTTTGTTTTGAGCATTGTTTCATTAATGAAGTTTGTGGCGTATGTATTCAGTTACGAGGGATTAAAAGACAGAGATAATCCGAATCTTAAAAAAGAGAACTTGCGATCCTGGCTAGCTAATCAACGCGAATTAGTCGTCGGTTGTACATAATGGCTAGAATACTAGACACTGCTAGTGATCAGTGAGGCGATATGGAGGAGCAATGGAAGTGAGAATATATTCGGATTTGGTAAACTTCCAAAGTTGATAAAGAGCGCAAGGAGAATATATTCCAAATTAGTAGCGTTTAGTTGGATGTGAGGGAGGGATGCGATTCCGGCCGAACCGGAATGGATCTCACTACTATAAGTTTGTGTTGGACCTGATTACTCGTCAACATGGATCCAATTTGCGCCATTCCATTCACTGATCCCGTCAAAGACCATGCAGAATTGATGACAACCAGTCATGTATAAAAGCTAACTAAAAAAGGAAACACTTTGTCAGTGCTCGCTTCTTAATTTCTCTCAACCTGTGATTTCTCGACTTAATTTACTTGGCCTGGTGACAGATTATTCGGGAGACGAATTTGGAAGGACTGTGGCAATAATAATTGGTATCTTGGCTGGACTAGCACTCCTCGTGATATTCATCTCTTTCCTCACGAAAGCATGTAAGCTCTCGGGTCGACGAGAAAACTTCTCGTCATGCTTGGGGTTTTCTCACAAGCACAGTGATGCATCCTCGGGCACAGTTAACTCATGTTTCCATGCAGGCTAGCAACAGGAAGTCAGGCGCCATGGAGCTTGCCCCCCCACGAATTGCCAGCAGTACAGATTCATTAATTGCTTGTAGTTGCCTAAGGCTGGTCATAGGTAACATAACCTAGTAAGAACATTCTCAGCAGCTCGTCTATATTTGGTTGTCTACACGAAGATGTAAACAATGGTTTAAATTTTTCTTTTCTCAAAGTCTTATAATTTTCCATCAGCTTGTCTATATCTAAGCTGTCTATATTCTCTCTCCGTATCTACCCTTCTTCTTCCTTCGTCCCACGAGCAGCACAGCACCGGCCCATCCTCATCTTCCCATCGGCGCCCTCCCTCCCATCCTCCATCTCCCTCAAGCAGCCCCTTCTTCCTCACCGGCCACGAGCAGCGGCAGCACCACCCCCTCCCCTCCTCCATCGGTGGCACCCCTGTCCCTCCTCCACCCCCTCCCCTCCCCAGCGACGGCGCACCTCCGCTCCTTCATCTCGCCCGCGGCGGCGCTCCCTCCCCTCCTCCATCTCCCAAGCGGCGGCGCCCCTGCACACCCCAACCCTGCGGCTGCGCACCCGAGCCCGCGGCGGCGCTCCCTCCTCGGACTCCCCCGTGGAGGCGCCCCTCCCGTTCTCCCATGGTGGCGCCCCCTCCCCTCCTCCATTTCCCAGGCGGCGGCGCCCCTGCCTCCCCCAACCTTGCGGCTGTGCGCTCGAATCAGCGGCGCCCTCTCCCTCCTCGGACTCCCCCGATGGATTTGGACGGCGTGGCTTGGTAGTCCAAATGTGGACGTCGTGGAGGTGAATTTAGACATCGTCTACTTGTACACAAGCACATACACAAGCTGGTGCTTTGGATGCTCTACTTACCAGTCTATATTACTCCTTAAATAGTGGGTAGAAACATATTTTGTGATAACATATATGTCTTATTTATTAGCTTTATAAACTAATTGTATATTGAGAAGTGTGATGTGATGGTACCATATCTAGTTACCACAACCCTCTCTTTTCTCATTAATAACATGACACATCATCAAAATTGTTTAGTTGGCATTTTAGTTACCATTTAATTCCACCGCGACTAGTCTGAGAAGCACTGTGCCGTTCCAGTTTTCTGCTGCTCCCTATTATTTTGAGAGGAAGCTGCTCACACCACGACGCATCGTCACGAAGACAAAACAAGGAAACCGTCTGTCTAGTTGATGGCCAGCCTGTGAATGCATTACATGACTTGGCTGCGCTGGACCGTAATGACGTTCCTTTGTCTCGAGCACATAGTTTCTGTGCTTGAAGGTTATTTTCCTTGCTCACTGTAACACTTCCTCCGTCCCGAATTAATCGATGTGGACTTGTATAAAAATCTATACAAATCCACATTAGTTAATTTGAACCGGAGGGAATACTACATACACACTGAAGCTGGTTTTCCAGATACCCAATAGATGCACACATTTTTGACCGAATAGATACACACATTCACACGGGGGCGGAGCTAATTTGGGTATAAATTAACTATAGTATTTTATGATCTTAGACCATCTCAAAACAAGCGTGTACTGCTCAAAAGAGCATAAAAAACAAAAAATGACATATCATCTATAACCATCACATGTAAACTGTCTTATCATAAGACAGTTCATCTAAATTAATTTCTCTCTGAACACAAGACTGCAACAGACTAGCATTAGTAGAATTTGATTGTTTGTGTGTAACGGGTGGTCTTGAAGTGCCTGCATCACGTAGAAATAAATAGCGCGCGATTTGGCCGCTATAGCGGCACGGAAGCCTCGGTGCGACGCTATAACAATTGCCGCGAAATCAACGTTAATCTCTAATTTTGCATTAATTCTTAATTATATAATAGATACGTTTAGATATGGCGCTAAAATTTTGTACGCGAATGCGGCGCAATGGCGGCTACGATTGCGGCAGGATGCCGCAGCGAAATGATTCAGCGTGCGATTTAAAACCTTGGTGCATCATTATCTTAATCTAACAATCGTTTTTTTTTTTCTCATAATACCATTCCGTTGCCTAGATCAATCAATCATTCAAAGTATAAAGAAAAACCAATCAGAACATTAGGGATTATGCAAGACACTAGACAGGACTTAGAATGGAGAGAGATCAGGTTCTCACGTACCTCAATTTTCAAAGCTCGGCAGGTAGAAGGCTAGTCAGATTGCCGCTGCTGTCGCTGGCGTCCGGCGTCTGCGTGATGGACGATGTGAGACGACAGAGACGAAGAAATTACGGGGTTCAGAATGGGGTTTTCCTTGTTTTGGTTGGCAGATAACGGACAGAATCGATCGTTCGGGATTGCTAGCTGGGCTGTTAGTTGTCTAGTTGGGCTGACTTACCCTAGTTGGGCTGACTTACCACTGAGTAAATCGGCTCCAGCCCAGCAGCATGAGATCGCTGGGTTCGACCGTGATTTTTGGATTTTTGATTGGGTTCGGCCAAGTAACTACGTGTCTATTTCTACATTACCAGCAAAAGTTATTGGTGTCGGGAGCACCCAACGCCTCTACGGCAGCTCCGACCCTGCATTCACATAAGGTAAACACAAAAGGTCACAAGGCAACTATACAGAACCCAGGTAAAGCAATATACATGATACATGGGTGTGTAGTTTCTGCGGCCTGAAGGTTATTTCCCTCATATACTAACAGTCTAAGACCACATCCACACTGAAGCTGGTTTTGAACATACCCAATACACACATTCACATAAGCCAAACACGAGTAACATGCACCTCGGCCGATCAATCAAGCGCTGTACCCTTGGATCAAGGGGCTCCATCTTGCGATGTTGCGACTGCCACAAGCACTGATGCTTCCTTCCTTCATCGTGCTGCCAGGAATACCATTGTTACATATATTTGCAAATGCTCGCATGTGCTTCATACCGTACTGAGTGAGCGGACCACAATGGGATTCAAAGATCCGCACCTGCAGACAATGCTCGAGCATTAAATTAACATAGGACAATAACTATCAGAATATAAAGCTATAATGCATAACACAAGGCAGTTACATGTAACTATGTGAGCTCCAACTTACCATTCTCTTCAGACAATCCCAGTCGTCCACGAGTGGCTTGCCAGAAGGTCTGACAGCTTGAAGCACTGAAGGTCCATTCTCAAACCCAAAGAGAAGCTGTCCAATAAGATCCACGCTGTTGTCAAGATGCTTCCTATGCATTACCGTCTCACTGATCTCCCTCAGCACCTTCACCTTCTCCTTAGACTTCTCATGTAACATCTCATACTGAAACCAAACCAAGAAACCTTCAGCAAATATAGGCTTAGAGCACACGCCAATACCAATACATATACTTATAAATTGCAGATGTGTATTCTCTATTCTTACAGCAGAGCAGTTCTATCAGTTCTGGTGCAAATAACTCGGTAAGTAACACAAAAATGGGAATGGTCCGGACAAGAAATAGTTCAGTGTAACCGCAATTTGAGACCAAATAGTCAAAGGACCCCGGAATTAGAAATAGTGTGATATGGTGACATTCCCTGGCACCAGCATGGTATAAACAAACCAAAATGAAAATTTAGTTGGTTGTTCATAATGACCAGTGTAAAGTACATATCATATATCACATCTATATGTTATGTAGGAAAAATTTCTTGCACAAGGACTAAAGAATGTAACAAACAGCACTAAATCAAATCCAGAGACAGTAGACAGTTTAATGTTCATTTTTGGACCGACATCCAGTACTCCAGTGCGCTACTCTGCATGTAGGGAGGAATTCAGCAAACAGGTGGAAAATTCTGCATAAAACTAGGACATACCCTTCTCCACAGGAAAAGAAGATCCGCATCTCTTTGGTTAATTGCAGCCCTTGGGGCTTGCCAGAATAGCTTATTCGTGATGTTGGCGTTTGCAGGATTGAAACCTTGATAGAGGTAAAGCTTCTCATCCTTGAAGGTCTTGTCCCCATACTCCATAACATGAGAACCAGCACTGTAGCTGTTCAAGTCTGAGGTGCGCCTCTTTACCTGCCCACGAAGCTTTTAAGTACCCAGAAATTTACCAATGTAAAGGAAAATGTTAAAAAGAAATTCAAGACACACCACTTCATACTGCTTCTTGATTGTCTCCTCCTTCAGATTGTGATTCTCACTGCCACGTTGAGATGGCCAAACACATCATTAAATGAATAATCGGTATAAAAAGAATCTCACAAAAAAAGGACATAAAAGAATTCTTCAGCATACTAATATTTGACAAACATATCACCACCTATTTTGGATTCCATAGACATTTATGGAATCTGGATTTGCAAGTTGCATCCACGTACTTAGAAACTAAAGAAAGAAATGGGTAGAAGTCTTGCTATGCAATCCTCCTTGACATACTACACACCCATACAATGCAACACAACACAACTGAAATGACTCATATGCTATTGCAAATTGCATTCTATTCTGTTAACTGTAAGCACTAGTAGCTGTATATTTATTTTGACACAGTGAATCTAGGGTAGGTATCAGTTAACATACCTGTCTTCCATCCATGAAACACTGTAGAGATCACCTAAGCAGGTTATATACTCAGAAGGAGGTGATGGTTCCATTCCTGGGCAATATGTACCCCAGCTGCTTTCTTCTGCGTTAGACGCTGTTGTGACATAAATATTGAGGTCTGCAGGCATCAAACCCTCAAAAATACTGCCACTTTCACAAGCTTCCACATATATAACCTGCCAATAATATCACTGCTTTAGTGAAACAGGATAAGATCCCCATAAACTACTAACTATCAATAGCCTTACCATTTTTGCATAGGTATTGGAAGCATGTTTTTGTTGTAAGATCTTGATAAAATCGCCAGCATAAAGATATGGCAGGTTGGGCATACCTGAAACTTGCAAATGTCAATACACACGAAGATTTTGTTTTAACATATACATCAGAAAAGCATAAACAACTTCCCACACACCAAGAACTCCAGGCCCCCCGTGATCTGAGTAGTAGATAAATATATGGTCCTTCGGTTGGCTATCTATGACCTTCTTACTCCCTCCGGTGACTGCAGTTTTATTGCCCAAGAGAACGGCATACAAATTTTTAGCAGTAACTTGTTCTCCAGTGTAGTCCTGAAATTAGAAGGCATGTTATCATCAACAAACTCAGAGAAAAGGTTAATAAATATGTTACGCATTACTGCTATTCACAAATCTTGAACTATATGAAGCTCAGAAAGGACATGCCAACAGTCAACTCCTTGACTAACTAGCTGTGCCCGTGCGCTGCTATGGAACACCTTACATTACGATGGAACCATAACACTCTGTGTTGTTTGATTTTGCCACTACTATTTATTCTTCTTTAATAATCCGGTTGATGGGGAATTGGGGATTGGAGAATGGAGGCGGCAGCTGCGGATTGATTGGGGAAGGAGGCCGGCAGCAGGAAGAAGGTACCGGAGGAGACTGTAGTTTGAAGTGATAGAAGAATGTGAGGTCACTGTGATTCGGACGGGCCCATTTGTCAGTTGCCAGTGCTCAGTGAGTAGATGCATGGGAGGTGAATTGACGACCACCAAGTGGAAACTTTATAAGTAGGAAAGATAGATAACTCCTTCACACATGATATGATCGAAGGATGCAACCTGATGCCTATTTTTGCCTTCTAAACATCACTTGTATTTGAAATGACAACTAGGGCAGGGCGATGCAAATGTTTGACTGAAAATGACCAAACCATGATAGAATACTACTCCCTCCGTTCAAATTACAAGATGTTCTTTGTCCTAAGTAAAAAAAAATTTTGACCGAAGTTATAGAAAAATGTATTAGTATCTAAAATATCAAATAAGTATACTATGGAGATACTCCCTCCGTTCTATAATTCTTGTCGTGCTTTTAGTTCAAATTTGAGCTAAAACCATCACAAGAATTAGGCAACGGAGGGAGTATATACTATGACAGATTCAATAAATCTAATTTAGCGTTGTAGATGTTGGTAGAGTTGTTTTATAAACTTGGTCGAACTTTAATAAATTTGACTTAGGACAAAGCTGGAAAATCTTATAATTTGGAACAGAGGGAGTATGTTTGTTGGCAGGGTGTCACAGTAGACTACTTTAGATTGGCATGAGCAAGCATGTAAACTCGGCAACTTGTTATTGATATGAATTGATATATCTTGAGAAGAATGTGATTTCAGACAGTTTAGACCATTTTGCATTTGAGTTTGTGGTTCAACGGTCTTCAGAGCACAACCAATAGTAACCTGTGATATACAGGTGTCATGGATCTTGCTGCTGTCATCATGCAAAAAAATGGTGCACCACTGTTCATGATAGAAGTAGGACTGCCATCAGCTCATCACCTATCTCCGATTGGCAGGATGCCAAAAATTGCAAGAATAGGAGTAACTCATGATTGCAATGTCATGATTCCTACATGGTTGAATTCGCACCAAAGCTTGTTTGATTGCACCCTAGGAAAAAAAGGTATCTTTCCAAGAGGTTTGAGTCAATGGAAAATTCCCTATGTTATGTAGTGCGAAACTCTTAGGGAAAAAAATCCTAGCAAGACTCCATAACATAGGGAGAATTTCAATGGATTCTAATCCTCCAAATTTCCTATAAAAATTCTTTGAGTCAAAGAGACCAAGCTTGTGCAGAATATCTATCAATGTATATATATATATATACAGATATAAGGATATTCACAAGCTAATCAGATAAAGGAGATAAAGATGAATAAATATAAGTATCCATTTGGTGGAACCGAGTAACACAAAATCCAGACAGGAAAGGATAATAGGAGAAGCTACTGCCTACTGGGTAATACCTTTGGAACACCAGCATAAACATCTTCGCCCTGTGGATGGTTGATGATAACCCCTGGCCTCGGGTTGAGTGCACTGTTGGCAATGTCATCATACATAAACACCACAATATTTTCCTCTTTTAGTCCGCCCTTCCGCAATACCTGGTATGCATGGCATATATCGGCCTGCAACGGATCATGAATAAGAAGTTAAGCAAACAGTCCATAAAACATAGCTGCTTGCTCATATATCCTCCTAAATTTGGAACCAAAACAAGAAAGTAAGCACATATTTACTCGATCAAAAGGTTGAAATTCTCAACCACGTTCTAGTGTCTGCCACAATTTCAGTACATTGGTGATCAAAACTGCAGGTGGATACCTACGGATATCTAGCTCTTACTTATTTAATTATTTTGTTACCTATATGCTCTCTCTAACTTAAGCGAACCTTTTATTAGTGGCAAAATTTGTCTCATATCTAATCTAAGAATGAAAATCACTTCCCCCATTGTGAATCAAGGCATCAAGCTGATACCCCCTCCGTCTCATATTAACCCTAGAAAGTCACTTAATATAGGACGGAGGGAGTACTTAACATTTACCTCTCTCCCGAAAAAGCTAGTAGGAATATACATACAAGAACAAAAAGAGAAACGAGACAGACAGAAGTCGAAACATCACTATCTGGACCGGACGAACAGACAGAACTGCAGTTTGATACATATCCTGGAATAACATCACTAGGAGTCCAGGAAATTCGCACATGATTTTCACAGTTATGCTCCCAACAACGCATTAATTGGGGGCAAAAAAGGAGAGCTAAACTTTAACATTCGGAACACCGATTAAACATTGACTAGAAATAAAATTGAACATCTGAAGCTCCAAATTCACGAATTCCAATCCTAATGCGAATAATATCGACAATTTTCAGAACTGTAAATTGATTCTCGCAAGAGGATTTCCAGAAACCGCCAAGCTTACAGAACCACGATTCATTCACGCTCCTTTCATTCCTAGGCATATCGTACTCCAGACGCAACGACAACGCGCACAAACGCGTTTGGCACCCACGCCGACGATCTCTGACTGCGGCCAGCCGCTCACCTGATGCCTGTAGTTCCCGTAGCCGGAGGAGCCGGCGATGAGCACCGCCCACCTCGTCCCGACGCCGTCCTCCTCCTCGGGGCCCTCAAAGCCGCGTGCCGTGGCGGGCTCCTTCTCCCCAGGCATCCGGATCAGCGGCTCCCACTTCCCCTTCGAGACGTCAGCCCCCGCCGGCGCACACAGCACCAGGAGCAACGCGAAGCACCACCATGCGGCCATTATTGCCCTGGACCCTGAGTGACAGTGGCGCTACGGTCTGTGAGCAGCAGTAGCCGGGACAGGCGAAGTGGGCGAGGAGAGCGGCGCGGGGTAAAGGAGGCGCTGCGCCATGCCGCCATGCAGGGCGAACAGCCTGTAGAGCGGACGCGTGGGGCGTGAGGTGGTGGCGAGACTCGTCGCCTTGCGGCGGCGTGCGTTATCAGGTTATCTCCCCCGGTCACAGGCCTTGAAACACCACGGGCTTGGGCTGTCATGAAATCAATCGAGGCTTATTATGCGATGGGTTGAAAGAGAAGCCCACATGCGCAAAAAGGCCAGGGCGGGCCGAGTCGTTACGTATTATACGCTTCTCAACAAGCGAAGCGTAAACTCGAAGTACGCGACGGGAGTCGCCGAGCTCCCTTCCCGGTCGCCGCCGCCCTCTGGAACCTTCCGGAACCCTTGAGCAAACTCGCCCGGGTCATAGAAAACCTCTCCTGCTACGCTCGCCTTAATCCCCCATCTAACCCCAGAATTTTCTGCCACACCCAGCCGCCAAACCTTTTCTAGGATCTCCCGTAATCCGCCCCGATCCGATCGGAGCTCCGCCGCCTGCCATGGCTGACGAGGCGAAGGCGAAAGGTAATGCGGCCTTCTCGGCAGGCCGGTTCGAAGAGGCGGCGCAGCACTTCTCCGACGCCATCGCGCTCGCCCCTGGTAACCACGTCCTCTACTCCAACCGCTCGGCGGCGCTCGCCTCGCTCCACCGCTACTCCGATGCGCTCGCCGACGCCGAGAAGACCGTCGAGCTCAAGCCCGATTGGGCCAAGGGCTACTCGCGCCTCGGCGCCGCCCACCTCGGCCTCGGGGATGCAGCCAGCGCGGTCGCCGCCTACGAGAAGGGCCTCGCTCTCGATCCGAGCAACGAGGGCCTCAAAGCGGGACTTGCTGATGCTAAGAAGGCTACAGCTGCCCCGCCGCGCCGTTCACCGTCTGGCGCCGACGCAATCGGCCAGATGTTCCAGGGGCCTGAGCTCTGGAGCAAGATCGCTTCCGACCCCGCTACGCGCGCCTATCTCGAGCAGCCGGATTTCATGCAGATGCTGCGGGAAGTGCAGCGGAACCCAAGCAGCCTCAACATGTACCTCTCGGACCCCCGCATGATGCAGGTTCTCAGTCTTATGCTTAATATCAAGATCCAGAGACCCGAGGACTCCGAACTGCCTGAGGCTTCCTCGCCGTCATCGCCACCGCAGCGGCAGCAGGAACAGCCCAAGCCGAAGGCGAGGGAGGTGGAGCCAGAGCCGGAGCCGATGGAGGTGAATGACGAGGAGAAGGAGCGGAAGGAGAGGAAAGCAGCTGCTCAGAAGGAGAAGGAGGCAGGGAACGCATCTTACAAGAAGAAGGACTTCGAAACGGCAATCCAGCATTACACAAAAGCAATGGAGCTTGATGACGAGGACATCTCCTACCTCACTAACCGAGCAGCGGTGTACATCGAAATGGGAAAGGTGAGGTTTATCGTATAAATTTCATGTCTCAAGTGTAAGAATTGGTAATGTTTTGGCTTTTGAGAAATTGGACCCTGACATCTGATGTGACTAGCAATAGAGAGGAACAGCTGTTTGATTGCTGTGCTAAACTGATGAACTCTAGAGATAGGATGGTCTGGATTCTAGCTACAACAGATTAGGGATCATGGAACCATATTACCACATTTGAAGGAGATTCAAATTTACCTTACTAATTGAAACTGTTAGTGTTAGACTATCA
This sequence comes from Brachypodium distachyon, assembly GCF_000005505.3. Lineage (NCBI taxonomy): Eukaryota > Viridiplantae > Streptophyta > Magnoliopsida > Poales > Poaceae > Brachypodium > Brachypodium distachyon. The sequence goes on from NC_016133.3 coordinate 51,085,217, forward strand.
GGCAGTGATTCAAATTAAATTATCTCTCTCTTTTCTACTGTATCTTATATCATCAAAATGCACTCTTGTTTTTGAGTAACTTTATGGATTGCAGTTCTTATTGGCATCTACAGTATAAGTTTCATTGCAATTCACAACTTTCAATAATCAATAGGCTGATACCCCAGAAGGGACTGCTTTATCATGTCCTGGATAGAAGGGTATAGCGGTGTGCCTGTATGTGCCTTGTTTGGTTCATAGCAAAGGCTGACCAGATTTTTGTTGCCAAACTATGAAAAGCTATACTAAATGTGGCAAAGAAATCACCATACTTTTGGTGAAGTTTGGCAACAATGTGAGTCCTTTACAGGCGAAGCCAACTGTAGCCTCAAACAGTTGCCACATCTTTGGCAGCGAATGGTTATCACATCAGTAATTTGAAATTTGGGTTTAATGTAGAAATACAACTTATTATTTATTTATAACAATGTAAAAGCACAACTTAGAGTCAGGACAAAGTTACAAACACCAAATACTAATATGATCATACATTCAGAAATGGTCCTGGGCCTGGGGGATGCTAATCTTAACGGTTTTCCCTGGATAGAACTTTTTTTAGTGATACAAAAGATTCTTAGAAACACTTCTATTACTATTACCTTAACATGTCCTCTCTGTTCACTTATAGGAGTAGCAGCATACTGCTGCCATTTACATGACCAGTTCATAAACTTGATTACTGTACTAGCTCCTGGATTGTGCTTTTGCTCTGCCTACTTATTTTTTGTCACCAAATATGTGGTTGTAAAATATGTTAATTGGGCTCCAATATCACTCTCCCTCTCCAGTACGATGAGTGCATCAAGGACTGTGATAAGGCTGTGGAGAGGGGAAGGGAACTTCGCGCTGATTTCAAGATGGTTGCAAGGGCACTGACAAGAAAAGGAACTGCTCTGGCCAAACTTGCTAAAACTTCAAAAGACTATGATCTTGCAATTGAGACTTTCCAGAAGGCTCTAACTGAGCATCGGAATCCAGACACTCTAAAAAGACTAAATGAGGCTGAAAAGGCAAAGAAAGACTTGGAGCAACAAGAGTATTATGATCCAAAGCTAGCAGATGAGGAGAGAGAGAAAGGTACAAGTTGCATTATATTGTCATCTCTAGTCTTACAGATGCCTCTCTGAGGTGTTTTTAAGGTGCTGTAATGGTCATAACAGCCTTATTTATCTTGTGGTTTTATAGGTAATGAGTTTTTCAAGCAGCAAAAGTATCCAGAAGCAATCAAGCATTACAATGAGGCTCTCAGGAGGAACCCAAATGATGTTAAAGTAATTTCTTCTTCTCATGTTGCTTACTTTTTGTTAGAGTGAGACTAAGGATATTGTGGTGGAAATAGTTATTCTGTTGTTGAAAATAATATGGAGCTTCTGCAACTCTAGGTCATTGCTATATTAATATTTCTTTATGGGCAAAGAATCGTGGTTGCAAGTTGCAACTCACAACATAAGGAGCTTGACATGTTTTAGAACATTGAATATTGAATACCACCTATAAGATTTTTAGATGCTATCAATGATTTAAAAATAGCACCTGAATTTGATCCTTCAATACACATCTTAGTCGCTGTCCTCCTTACCTTTTGATGTCATGTGTTGGCACTTTCTCCATTCCTCTATCGCAGTTTGTGTTTGTTTTGCAGTTTACTTGTTCACTGCTGTCTGTAATTTCAATGGATGGTCACTTTTGCCTATAGGTATACAGCAATAGGGCTGCATGCTACACCAAGTTGGGAGCCATGCCTGAAGGTCTTAAAGATGCAGAGAAGTGCATTGAGCTAGACCCAACCTTCTCCAAAGGGTACTCAAGGAAAGGTGCAATTCAATTTTTCATGAAAGAGCATGACAAGGCAATGGAAACTTACCAGGCTGGCTTAAAGCATGATCCTAATAACCAGGAATTGCTTGACGGTATAAAGAGGTAATGAAGTTATGACATACAATCATTTAGTGTTATATCATGCCTTCAAAATTTGCACAAGCATTTTTTAAAAACTGTTTCTTGCAATTGCAGGTGTATTGAGCAGATCAACAAGGCTAACAGGGGTGAAATAAGTCAGGAGGACTTGCAGGAGAAACAAGTAAGCCTCTTGTTACACTACAGTTTTCTTTTCATATTTACTGTTTTAAAAATCAATGCCGTTAACCGTTGCTGCTCTTTCTGTAGAGTAAAGCTATGCAGGATCCAGAAATCCAGAACATCCTTACCGATCCTATCATGCGACAGGTATCGTTGAATCTTCATTAGTAAGGTTGGACAGAATGAGTGTACATGTCGGTCAATAATTTAATGACTGCTGAAAATGTTTGGCAGGTATTGATTGATTTCCAGGAGAACCCTAGGGCTGCCCAGGATCATCTCAAAAACCCTGGAGTGGCGCAGAAGATTCAAAAGCTTATAAGCGCTGGAATTGTTCAAATGAGATAATCAAGCAAAACTAGAAGGCAGAAGCGTTTGTGACCACTTGCAATCTTTGTGAACTTCTGATGTACGTTATGGGACTTGTCACCATTTATGATTGGATTTGTAGTACAGTTTGCCTTATTCATGGTTACCGCTGTGACATACAATTTTACATGTGCAATGCCTCATTTTGTCAGTCCTAGCCGTTTTGGCCTTCCGAGTGGACAGCGAGAGATGCTGTCATATTTTATTTACTGTGGTCTAGCGATATGTTGTGAATGGAAAAGTTCGTTCTTGAGTCCTGTACTCCTCTTACGGTCTGAATATACCTTAGGTTGAGGATGAACTCTAGCTTTTGCATTTCTAAACATGCTTGCTACTACTTGGGGGTTCGGGCACATGAGTTTTCAGCTGAGTTGAAGTCCTACAGTAAATGGGCAGCGCGTTGAGAAGAATGCTCAGAATCCGTTTATCCGCCCTCTCATTGTTCACGATCGGGAAAAGAGTTTTGAGATTGCTGTTGTCGTGCTTGTTTTCAATTGCTGGAATGCGAACAACGTATCGGAGAAGCACCAGAAAAGAAACGAAAGGAAATGTGCCTCGCTTCTGATCTTATTTCTTCTTGAGTACGGGCGCCCCTTAATCTTCAGCGGCCGTTAGAACCCGTGATGCATGCGAAGTCTTCAATTCATTACGTGTCGGAGACCTACCCAAAAGCTGAAAAGACCCTCTAGACAAGAAAACTTAGGTCTACAGGCCAGGAGAGTATACTTGCGACGGCACTCAAAAAAGGGAAAAAACAACGAGGGCAAACACAGTATGCAAGTTTGCAGCGGCTAGATACGGCGGCGGTGATTTGCCCTTCTCTAGATACGAAGGGCAAATCAAGATCGACCGACGAGAAGTTGCCAAAAAGATCGACCGACGAGTGAATATGTCGCCTTATCGACTTTCTTTTCGGTGAACATCATCCGTCAATGCATGTCTATCTGGACTCATTCATGCACGTCAGTCGGGCAACTTATTTGGGTTGGTTGTACTTGTACGTGTGTAGTCATATGTCTTTCATATATCTCTCGTCGTGCCTCGCTTGCTTGTATTATTTCCTTTTTCTCCGTGACCGTTTTGGTATATGCTATTCCCTTGACTTTTTTTTAGGGGAAACTCTCCTTGACATCTAAAATAGTTTCCGAAATTCCGAATCTCTGGCTCTCTTTTTCCTCTCTTTTTAGCTATTTTTGTTTTTTTATTCCCTGACTTATTCAGGACCCTGCGTACTTCAGATCTTTGGTCTACTTGAGAATATACCTTCTTACCTCAAAATTTGTAGTCATTCGGTGGACCATCAAAATTTTATCCAAAATGAAAATTTAAATCTTACTGCTTCAGTGGGAACGTGTACCTGTACATGTTCACCTTTGGCCTGAGTGGTGCTTCACGTCGGTTTAGCGGAGCACCGCTTAGGCCACCAATAAACTACTCGTACTATACTTGTTTCTCACACCACACGTGCAATATTAGCTTGTTAATTTGGTTCGATATGCGGCTACCAATATTGTAGTGTGCTACTACTAGCTAGTTAGAATTTATCTGCATGGCAGTATAGCAGTTTCTTTAAATTCTTTTAACAATCTAACTTATTGATTAAATAAATAGACGGAGTACTGTATAATACAGTAGCAAGGACAAACTGAAACGAACATGACAACTGATCTAGTGATCTCCCTCGTGGGAACAGAAACAAAAGTTACATCAAAAGCTTTTTTGAAAATTTTATCGTCTCAATCTCTACCATTTGCATCTCCACGTTCCTTGAAGCCTGTAGTGAAAAAGTTTGCGTGATAGGGTTCCATGCAAGATATGGGTGCAAGCCAATGAAAAAACAAATTGGAGTTTGGATAATCATGATCTTTTCTTAATTAGCACTGTTTGTAATCTGTAAAGTTCTTATTGCTGTTGTAAGTTTAAGGACAGAGATTCAATGGTAACTTCCATGTTTTGCTTTAAATACTATTTACTGCATTTAAAAATTCAAGTAATACACATATAAATGGTTGAATCTTTTTATGTGCTTGTAAACTTCCATAGAAACAAATAGTTTTGAATCCCGTGTGAAATAATGTGTGCTTAAAATTTACTCCCTCCATTCCTAAATACTTGTCGTGGTTTAGTGCAAATTTGCACTAAAACAACGACACGTATTTAGGAACGGAGGGAGTACTTTTTTGGCTATGTTTGTACACGTGAGTGTTTTTTTTTGAATTTAATGTTTGCCCCAGGAGCATTTTTTTTCGAAAGTGACTCAGGACTCGGCATTATTAATGTCGTGCTTCTCATGCAAACCACTAACTACGATCATAAGATCATATTTGGCTTAAATCGCTTGCCATGCTGTAATTTAAGTCTCAGCGTTGTGCAAGTTTAGACTCCACTGTCTTCGCAAAATAAAAAGGTTCAGATTCCACTGAGATGCAGAGAGAATGTCATGCATATAGACCGAGATCAGCAAAGCCGTTAAAATATTTGGAGCCTTTTCAAGTCAAAGTTTGTGCATACACGCAAAATGTCATACAACACTTTTTTATTCATATCCAGAAGGTCGATTAGGCACATGTACAGTACAGCAATATACTATTTCCTGGTTAGTGTCAACTTATTAACGACAACAAAGACGCAGGTGTCCCCGGACGTTTGTCAGATCACCATCAGCAGCGCCCTCCGTCCGATCTCGCGCCGGAATCGCCACCCGCCGTTGATCTCACACCCATCGTACCTGTGCGCGCGGCGTGGACGTACGTATAACCAGAACGTGCAAATACGCGCTAGCTAGATCCATCCCGTACGGCTAGCTATATATGCTTATTCTTTTCGCTGTGACGAATACCTAGGCCTCGTCGCTCTAATTAATTCATGCATTATACTACTGTAATCCAGTTACTCACGCGTCGAAAGTATAATTAATTACGCACAATATATTTTACTGTAATATTTATAATCTTGCATCTAAACACCGCCGTGCATCCCAAAGAGCTTAAGCACGCCGTAGGTGGTGGCCATGGCGAGCCACCCTCCGACGAGCACCCGAGCCCCAGACCGCACCACGCAGCTCGCGCCGCCCAGGTACGCGCCCGCCACGCCGAAGCCGGCAAGCCCGACGCTGCTCGCCGCGCACACGGCGGCCACCCTGCCCGTCCAGGCCCGCACGAACCCGCCGGCCAGCAGCGGGATCGCGGCGCCCGCCGCGAACGCCAGGGCCGACGCGCCCGCGGCCCGCGCCGGGCTCGGCAGGCCGTCGTCGCCCTTGCCGCCGTCTTCGTTGTGGGCCGTGCGCTCGATCTGGGCCGCCTCGATGTCGTACTGCGCGTACACGGACACGAACTCGCCGATGGCCATGCTGCAGGCCCCGGACACGAGGCCCGCGAGGCCCGACACGAGCATCATGGGCCTCGAGGCCTCGTTCACGGCGCCCACGCCGATCATGAGGGACGCGACTGTGACGAGCCCGTCGTTGGCGCCCAGGACGGCGGCGCGGAGCCACTGCGCGCGCGCCACGTAGTTGACGCCGCCGTCGCCACCGCCGCCCGGGCTGCCGGCCGAGGCCTCCACGTCGACGGCAGGATTGATCTCTTCTTGCTTTGGCTTGGAGGTGGCTGCATGCACGTGGGAGCTAAGTTCGGGAGCCATGGACGCACCGCGAGTGTGCAATGAGATGAGCTACCACTAGCTTGCAAATTGGAGATTGGGACTGGAGCGTTGAATTGGAAAACATGAGCGGCGCGGTAGGGGTATTTATAGGGGAACTGATCGTCGTACGTGATGGATTTTTGTTCTAGCATGCACTAGCTACGAATAAGATGGCATGCATGACAGATTAACAGGTGACTACTGACGGACAGGTGGTTTTGATCCAGTCAAGCCGCACGCCTTCAGGGTCAGGCTCCAGGATTCTTCAGTCGATCAGATATGTGGCGTGACATTTGTGACATTTGGGATGCCAGAACCGTTGGGCGGCCTGTGGCTGCCAGAGTAAAAGAACGGGAAATGTTTCAGGTTTGCATCGAATAAATAAGAGAGCAAAGCTGATAATCGGCTGTTTCAGCGCCGCTTTACTGGAAACAGGTGCTCGAGCGTCCGGCGAGCCGTGATCGGCCACTCATTGTGGGCCAAGCTTGTCACGTTCCTTGCGCCATTTTTGCAATCTGGAAACCGAACCCGGAACGGAGCTCTTCTGATCTTCAGTATTCCACAGTATGGAGCCCCCAAATTTCGTCTGTTTGGAAGGCAAACTCCAAACGGCGGCGTCCCCATCCACAGCTGCATCGTTCGGCGCATACAAGAAATTTTGGAGGAACCCACCCAAACTGGGGAAGAATGGCGTGATAACCGTCATCATGTGTATCACATAATTACATTCCCCTTTCTTTTCTTGGTGCTGCGTCGGTTCGTTGGTTTTGTCTGGCGTGGGTGCTGTTCAGTGGAGTGTAGTGTCCCAGCTTTCTGTGAAGTAAACAAAACAAGCAAAACGGGAGAAAATGGTCCATGCCGTTACTTTGTTTACAGCGGCGTTGGTCTGAAGAAAGGGAGATGTCCCAAGAAAAGGGATATGCTTGGGATGGAGAAAACTCACGAGATAACATAGGCCAAGCTGAAAGCAGAAACCACAACTTTACAAGAAAGCTCGAAGCTACCATTCTCCATTAAAGCGCGGTTTACATATATAGTACAAAAAAGGAATGAAATTAATAAGAAAACACATGCAGCGTCTGTAGAACTGCCCCGTGCAAGATAATTTCTGCTCAGAACATCAACAATCCAGCATGAGTAATAGTTTGGTAAATTAAGAACAGTGGTGCAAAGAGCTAGCGTGAATACAGTATGATAATTACATATTTCCAAACGCACACCCGTGCGCCCTGCTTCGGCACAGGCTTCCACCAACACGTATCCGGTCGGTTTTGCTTTTATACAAAACACTATGAACAAAGGCGGATCATGATCATGCTTGAGTCTAAGAACGAGCTGAGCATAACAATTAATAGGTGGCACTTGATAGTTATATACATAGCTCATGAGATGTCCTCACTCCTCAACAAGTACTACCGATATTATCATGTAATCTCCTGTGTGATCGGCTGATTGGGAGTCTTCACATGTTAAGTTAAGGAGAACCAAATAAAGGGTGAATTGGTGCTAGGATCTATCCAATGAATCTTGGAGTCTAGATCTACTACGGGCAAGCAGGTTTTCCCTTATTTCTTTAAAAGATTCAAGCTCCTCAAATGCATCAGATGTCCTACGGGACATGAACGAGCTGGTGCTGCCTGCTTCAGTAGATTCGGCCCTTGATGTAATAGATGAATTGCTAGGATCTCTCAATGGACGTGCAGACCTCAGCAGGTGGACAAGATAGCCAACGGCAGCATCTTGTGATTTATGGGAGGAACCTGACTGATCCTCCTTACCACCACTGCTCCTGTAAAGTGCATACCAGGTAGCATATATTTACTAACAGGTTTTCAAAAGGTTGTCAATTACTCCCTCCGTTCCGTAATTCTTGTCGAAATATTACATGTATCTAGAAGCTTTTTAGGAATAGATACATCCATTGTTTGGCAAATTTGAGACAAGAATTATGGAACGGAGGGAGTACTAAACATCACATGATATCTAACATGTAGATCATGAAATTGGGTTGGCAGCCATATGTAAAATATAATAAAAATGAAGCAGAAGCTCAAACATACCCAGGTCTGGAATCAGGTGCATCAACATCATCCACAGCAAAAGGAAGATATGAATCATCAGTATCATCCTGCATAGACAGTCTGCTTGAACTTCTTGAAATCCCAAGTCGCGGGGAACCACTAGAGGAGAAAACACCTGAGAACCTGCCAGATTCATCCCTACTGTCCTTCATCTGCATATAGGCCAAACATATATGCTTAGCAAGCATGCAATCTAGTCATTCAACCTCAGTTTATAAGGCGCACTGCACTAATTGTCTGAATGCAATTAGCAAAACGGAACCTGAAGGTAACTATTTAAAACTGCTCTGCCAAAACGAGCATCCAAGAAGGACTGACTTTGGTGCCTTTGCTGTACTGAGTTTTGGTAGACTTGATTTTTTTTGTGCACATATTGGGCAAGGAGGTCTAGATGTTTGTGATCATGTGAATTATAGGTCAACTGGTGAGACAGTACTGAATTACCACGCATATCGAAGGACATAGAGCTGTCCCATGCAGAAAATGAGGTCTTAGCCGGTGATGGAAATAATAAGATAAAGTTTTAGGTCAACTGGCACAAAGGAAACTTGCCAAAAGAGCTAGCACTAACTCTCTTTGGTATATCATCACCACAGCAGAATGATCACTGGATTGCTGATAGTGAAACAACATTGCACCACAGATGACCACTTCGTGTGTTGATCTTTGGTGTTGGATTTTGAGGATTGGTCTGAGAAGAGGAGTTCCTCACCATGTCACATGGCGCTTCTCGCAGGGTGGTATCCATTCTTGGCCTCCGGGATGCAACTCCATGGCAGGTAGATACCCCTTTTGCCAATATCATTTGGAAAACCCAAAAGATAGAGATATTACTCATGGCTAGCTGTGTAGGAAACGATTCTAGCATCGCGCGGACTTTTGGCATGAGGTCTACCAAATAACTATTGGTGCCCTTTGTGCAAATGTATTCCGGAGACAACCCTTCCTTGTTGTCCAGTGTAGTTACAAGAGATTAATTTGAGCTAGCATGAGCCCTAGGTACGATAGACAATCACTGGAAAAGCAGCCAGATGTGGCAGTTAATATCGGAGGACAATGCCTGGTTGACTACCGAAGGTCAGTAGCACATGAGGAATTGGGAGATGTTTCAGCTATCCTACTACCTCTCTCTGTTTGGACTCCCTTCTGGTAGTCCACAAGACGCATGGCAGTTCATGACCAAAAAAAAGTGTTTGTAGTGGCTTGCAGCACATTCATAAGAATCGTGCCCTGCCTGTCATAGGTGTGGTGAGTGGTGACCAATCGGGCCACCACTTTTGGAATAAAACTGCAGCAAGCATCCAAACATCTTCTCACACTTGCAATACACAGGTTATGGATCACCAAAAAAAGGTAGGAATTCAGAAAATGGCGGGATATATAAGTATTAGGTTTGTTTTAAGCTGTGGCTCAAAGGAAGAAATAATCAGATAGGGGGAATCAGAAAATAAACACCGGAAATGGTTGCGCAGAAGTGTGCATGCAAGTTATATTGGATACAGTAAAGGCTGATTCACCAAGAACTACTGACATGGCTAATTATATTCGTTCAGCAACACTTTGATCTCAAATTGCAAGTGCTAATGGATCTTTTATCATAGCATATTGACCTAACAAAGAATGTGAAAATGAATTCAGAAAGAACAACCAAACTGGAATCAGTTTTAGCAATAACCACTGAATTCCCAAGTCAAAACATAAGTAGTCCAATTTGAGGATTTATAAAGTGAATACTGAATTATACCAAACTTGGAGGCTGTAAAAGGCATCTCTGTTCCTCTCTGTCTGTTCAAATGTTGAGTATATTCTGTTCACGAACCAAATACTTGGTTGATGATATCCTTATTGAAATCACACTCCAAGTTCATTGGAAACTGACATTTGGCTACAAACCTAACTGGCTCATTTTTTACATCGCAAAAAGGTCTTGAAAAAAAATGCACATAACAAGTCTAAAGATTTGTCACCTGTCCTCTCGGCATAGAGATTTCTAGTATCAAATATGAATATAAGAAGTTTCAAATTTGGCATCTTTTGGCTCAGTGATTTCCAATATCAGATCATGATATTATAACAATTTTAAGATTTGACAATTTTTGGCATAGAATATGAAGTATCAAATACATATATTCCTTCCTCAAAAATAATACCATGTATATTCATATAATTAACATTATGCCTACAGGTTGACAATTGATATTTCACTCTGGCCAAATATGCATAATGCATATACAATTAACATTATGCCTACAGGTTGACAATTGATATTTCACTCTGACGGAGGGAGTGCTAATTTATGAATGGCATCACGTATACAGTGTATGGCTCACAAGGTTTTTGAATCGCCGAGTCGAGTCAAGTTGCCCCCTCACAGACTAGGAGACTAATCTCACATGGCTCTATCGGAAAAGGGTGATCTTGTGCCAATTTAATCAATAATGAAGTTTTCCTACTTCACAGGGCATTATAGTAATGGCAGCCTGCATGACTTAACAGTTTCCGGCAAAGGTTTGGTCTAGAAGAAACAGCATAGGTGCCATCACCAAGATAGGTAAATTTCAATAAACAAAATAACATGGCAGCCTTCGAGCAATTCCAATGAACCCTATGCTCTAACCAGGGTATGTAAGCAGTGTGCATTGACAGTGCAAGCTATATGAGAATCATCAGTTTAATCAGACCCAATTAAAAGAATAGGAAAAATACTGCAGGATTTAGATGATGTTTGATTGTGCACAGGATCTTGGATTATAAGATTATGAAAACTATATAATACCAAGTGTGAAGTCTGGAGTGAAATAAAAATAATGGAACTAACACAATAGCAGTTAAATTAAATAGCTGCCAAATAAAATGACTGTTAAGTTTTGAATTATGCACACAGCACACCATTATCAGTTAAGCAATATGTAAATGCCAGGAATCACCTTTGGAGCAGCAGGTAAGTTAGCGTAGAGATCGGCCATCCGGAGCCCTTCTGCCCTCCGGAATGACCGGCTGGTCTCTGTCGGTGACTCATGTGACCCTGCCTCTCCTCTGATGCTCTTCGGTGAAGGTGGAGGTAGCATGAAACCCCTGCTAGGATCCGACATGTTCCGATATTGGACAGGCCCCCTACTGCCACTCGCTTGTGGTATGCTCATTGGTGCAGTCTCCCCGCTCAGACGAGAATGTAGGTAGCCACCGGCGAACGTGGGAGGAGAGGGTGTGGGAGACGCATATGACGCTGGGGAAGGTGAGAACTTCGCTGGCTGCCCCGGTGACTGTGGCCAGTAAGCAGGCGACGCCCAGCTGTTCGGGCGCCGCGACGGCAGCGGGAAGGCCGAGCCGGTGGCCTCCGTGAGCGAGGCCGGGAAGGCGCGCATAGGCTCCGCTGCAGGGCTCCCGATGTATTCGTCGATGACAACGACGGGCGCGAGCGAGGAGATTTCCAAGTTGTAGGCAGCGAGGCTGGGGAGGTACTGGACGGAAACGACGAGGCGGCCGAGCTGGGTTTCGACAGGGGCGAAGCGTTGGGTGCGCATGGCCGCCTCCTCAGCACGGGAGAAGGGCGCAGCGAAGGAGCCGACGCGGTAGCCCATCTCGTAGTTGTACGCCTGGCCGGACGCGCACAGATCGCGGAAGACGCGGTACGCGGGGAGGAAGCGGAGCATGGAGTAGACCGACCTCAGCAGCGTGATGCAGCGCTTGTACGCCTTGTTCACGGCCAGCCCTTCCCCTGCCGAGGCCGCTCCCCTCGGCCACGGCTCGCACGCCACCGTCCACCTCTCCACCACTTCTTCCCTTCCCCCGCCGCCCGATGGGGCCAGGTACACATCCACCACGACCGGCTCCCCGAGGGACGGCTCCGGGATATGCTCGGCCGCGGCCGGTGGCGGCGGCGCGTGGAGCGGCAGATGGAACCATCTATCCCGCCTCCGGAACGCCGCCGACGCCGACGCGGGCGCCGTCGCGATCGGCCGCGGCGCGCGCACGGCGAGGATGGCGTGCAGCGCCTTGAGGTGGAACTGCGGCACCATCAGCTCCGCGCCAGACCGGCCGCCGCCGCCGCCGCCGCCGCCACCCGAGTCCGACAGGCTCGCCATTGGCGAACCCGAGACCAATCGCTCCGCAACTCCGCGGCAGTCAAACCTCCTTCCCCGGTGCTACTCTGCTGCATGGCTGGAGCGCCCAGCAGAAAGGCCGCATAAATCTGGTTCGTTCGGGCGCCAGGAGCGATCGGATTGGAGAAAACGCAGATCTGCACACGACCGGGACTCGGTTCGTGGTTTGCTCAGGGGAGGGAGTTCCGGATGGGGCGCGGAGGATTCTGTTCGTAGAATTTGGGGATTTCTTCGTGGTTTTGAATCGTGCTAACGGGTCGCTGTTCGTGTCGTCACGCTGCAATCAATTGAGGTGCGGTGAGGAAGGTATCAGTAGTTCGAATGATTTGCGTCGCGATAAGAGCGGAGACTCTTTTTTTATCCACTACCTAACCACCGCTGGGAGATCCCGAGTCATCCCGTACGTCGCCGATCTGCTGGTAGAGTATAATTATTTTGTCAAATTCCTCTCTCTTTTTTACTGTAGAACAAATTTCGTCAAATTCGGGCTCGCTTTGGATCGGTAAATTGCGAGAGGGCCCAAATTTTGGAGCTACGGGTGCCGCGAGAGATAAGAAGATGCGGCCGTTCGCGTCGCTGTGTCGTGCACGTTGGTACATGGTACTACGCGTATTTGCTTGTTTGATGGAATGGAGAAGGAAGCTTTCAAGGGACGGATGAATTATGTGTCCTTCATCCTTTGATTCCCCACGTTTATCCTACTCAAACAGCCATGGTTGCTTTGGCGTGTAAAGGATTGCGAAACAGACTTGTTCCTCCCTTGGAAAACAGTGTTTCGTTGTTATTGCATTGGACTTTTGGGGAATTTTGTAAGGTATGACCCGTATACAAGTTTGTGATATATGTTCCGTACCGTATAATCGGAATATATGAAGCGCTTAGCGTAGGAGGAACATCTTCTACGCCGTCAGATTGCGTCAGGCGGCCGTGCGCTCTCTTTGTCTCCCGGCTGACATGGATGGGGTTGAGCGCCGTAGCGGACTTCTTGTGCTACTTGAGCCCCGTAGTAGTAATAGTTAGGATATAAATAAAGGGTAAAAAAAACGTTAATTAAAGTCCGAACAAAGAAATAATCAGCTCTGCTCTTACATTCATGTTTCAGTTTGGCACGTGTCATTACTAAATCGTGAGCCCCATCAGATTTTGAGATATGTGTAAACTCTTTGTCAATCTCACCTAGCTGTCAACCCCTACCTGGTGCAGGCATGAAGTTACCTCGGCAACTTTATGAGTTAACATAGACATATTAGGCCGAAATTATTTGTCAAAATATTACATGTTCTATACGTTTTTTAAACAAAGAATACATTTACATTTTGGCGAATTTGAGACAAGTAATATAGGACGGGGAGTATATGTATGCACTTGAATGTTGAAACACGTCAAAAAACAGTACGGAGTACTACAATATTGCTGCCTTTCTCTTTTAGCTAACTTGTATATCAATACCAAAATGTTTTGTTTCTACTTAAGTTCGTTTAATGGCATTATTTTACTCTGGACAAAAAGTTCTTTTGAACTGATTGCAAATGTATTAACATCGTGGGGAGGATAACTGATGGTGCACTTCATCCAAATCTTCTGCCGAGTAGAGAGGAAGGTGTATATTACAAATAACTCGCATACAGCAGCAGGAGTATATTACTAACGTGACAACGTGCCCAAGACGGATCTCTTTTCTTTTCCTCTCGTTTTCACTGGAACAACACTACAAGTGCATACATGTGTAATAAAGGAGAAGAAGATACAGTCCGTTGTGTCGCTTAATCACAATGCTTTACATGGTCAAATATTTTAGTTCTTCATCGTGCCGAAAGCCCAAAAGACACGGCGCGAGATAGCAGAGTCATTTTCGTTTCACCGGACGTTGTACCACGTGGTAAGATGAAAGCTTTCACTAGGACAACTGTCAAACTGTCAGACACATGTCACCGCTCGTGAGTTTTAGGTGAACCGCCCGTCTCCCGTAGACATCAAATTCCCGCAGTGGCAGATGTAGACGTTGGTACGTCGTGCTAAGTACACCAGTTGGTGACAATGACGCGGATACACCAGGCACGACATCAGCACAAAAACTGACACGCGTTTTGAAAAAGGAAAAAAATAAAGAGAATCTTGGACCGGGAATCAAAAGGCAGAGGCCTACCGGTCCACCCGGTACCGTCTAAGGCCTCGTTTAGATGGGCCGCATGGCACGTCTAGAATATGAGTTGGTCCACCTGCAAAAAAAAGAGAAAAAAACATGAGTTGGTCGACGGGCTTCCTCTCGGTCGGCGAATAGCAGGCCTTCTACCTGCAGCGAGCTCGTTTTGTGCCGGCCCAGGTTGATACTCATGTCCATTAGCACTTCTATGCTTTCTTATCTTTTATTCGTCATTTTTTCCGTCACTAGCACAAGCGACTCTCGCAAATGCAAGAAAATCATCCTCAGAACCTGTTCAGAAGCCCCCGTTCCGGGAGATGGAGTCGCACAAACGTTCCAGCTCTGCGGAGCGGCTTCTAGTTTAGTTTAGTTTAATTCCTCAGAGCTTGTCGCAAAAAAAAAACTCAGTCAAAAATATGGTGCCTCTCGAATTCACTCCACACACATGACTTTCAAAATTGCCACTAAAAGTTGGAGAAAATTACCCTGCCATTCACTTACCGGTTCGTCACCCCGAAAAGAAAAAAGTTTGTCCAAGTCTCACCTGACCCTCGACCGCTCCAGCGACGGCAGCAAACCCTAGCGCCGCCACTTCCATCGCCCCCTCCTAACCACTGCCGCCGTTTCCTCAATCTCTGCGTACTCTTCTCTCCTTCGTCGCCACTCCCAGGAGAAGGACGACAAGGGCTTGGCGCTGTGACCTCAGCCCACCGTCGCCGTCACCTCTATGTGCCGTCACTGTGGCCTCTACCGCCCGCCTTCATCTTCCTCTCTGGCTAGAGTCGCCACCAACTCCAGCCTAAGTCCATCTAGGGCCGCCAGCAGAGCTTTCTTCTCTGGCCCCTCCTATATCACGACTGATGCACAGCTCAACAAAAACTGAAATATAATGTTTTTCTTCCTCAGAAATCACCGAATTGGCTTCATATGATATGGACTAGAGCAATTTTATTTGGATTTTAGTTGGACTTTACGATTTTTGAATTTGGATACCTATCCAATGCCACCTCTAGTCGTGGTGCTTGGCGCCAAACAACGACGCTGCTCCCGAAGCAATGCGGAAAGCACCCCGATGAGAACGATTGCACTGTGACCACCCGGCCGAACGACGATGCCACCTGCCGCTCCAAATGCCAACCAAACCTACGCACTGGTCGCAAAGCCTACAGCACTGTGCTCTCCTCTTTTCCTTTGCTTACTTTTTTTCTTCTGTTCTTGTCGCGTAGCCACTCTAGCGGGCGGGAAGGAATCGATGACTGATGACTGATCATGAAACGAGGCTGCTCGGACGGCCAACGTCATCGGAATCGATGAATGGATGCGCTCTATGTGCAGGCAGAGCTGTGTGTGCAGGAATGCAACAGGATAGCAGGAGAGGGACGATTACAAATTCACTAATAGCGAATTACGATTTGCATTTATAGAAATTAAGAGACGATGTAAAATCACGCGACTACAGAGGCTCTGGCTCCTTCGAGTACAAATGACGCACTTCCCGTCGCTTTTTGTCGGAGTGAGTGAGTGAGACCGGCGCGGTGCCGGATCGAGTCCGGCGCCTCTTGTGCTCGCTAGGGCTCTCCTGCCCGCGAGAGGCGGGACGGAGCGCGGCAGGTGGGGCAGGACGCGCGCGCCGCGAGCCACCCGTCGACGCAGGCGCCATGGAACCCGTGGCCGCACGCCGGGAGCACGCGGACGCGCTGATCCTCGCCGTCCGCGTCCGCCTCAAGCTCCGACAGGCAGATGGCGCACTCCGCCTCGGCCCACCCGCCGGCCAACTCAACACTGGCGGCCCCGGACTCCACGGAACAGCCGGCCGCCGCGGCGTCGTCGGACGGGGGCTTGGGCGGGTGCGGCTGCGCGTGAGCGGAAGCGGAAGCGCGGCGGCGGGCGAGGCGGCGGACGAGGAAGCGGGCGGCGGCGTGGAGGGAGAAGGCGAGGAGGGAGACGCAGGCGAGGATGATGAGGATGGTGGCCACGTTGGAGAAGAATGCCCGGGAGCTGGCGTAGGGGCCCCAGGCGTCGGCGGGGGTGGGAGGCGGAGACCGAGACGGGGTGGTGGTGATGGTGGCTGCCGTGGCGTTCATGGGGGGCGACCGCGACGCGGTGTGGTTGGCCCCGCGTGCCATGGTTTTCTCTGTAGGCAATGCTTTGGCCGGTCCCGGACGGCGCAGCGGCGTGGGAGTTGGGACAGTGAAACGAGTGAAAGAGCACGAGAGAGGCGTCGTTGTCTGGGATCGGAAAGGGAACGATGGCTTTGGCTGGCTTAGCTTTTCGTATGGTTTCTTTTCTTTCCTCGGAGCTGCCGAGCTGTACTACCAGTCCAGTGGAGTGTGGTAGCAGTACTTGGCGTGTTCTATGGTTAAGCATGCGTGTGCACGTACCGGAGATACCTTTGCAGTATACCCCGTACTAGTACTGTAGTCCATAGTCCATACCACCCCTCTTTAAAACCAAGCCATCTTTGTGTGTGAAAAGGAGGAATTATGCTCATTCGGGCTCGCCTGTTTAGAAATCGATCTCGAAATGTTGCATACTCAGATGCAGAATCCCATGGAATATGGTTTCCTGCTGTACTTCCTAGACCAACTGATGGCATTACTTTACTCTGATCAATGTTCTTTCCCTGTATCAAGAAGGTTTACTGCAACTTTCAAGTTCTTTGTCCTCATCGAGCGTATCAAAAAGACGACGGGCAGGCGTCGTATTGGCCCGGTCCCCTAGAGCCTAAAAAAAAAACTCCACTCCAGTAGACGGCGTGCATATGTGTTCTCTTTCGGAGGGCAGGACAAGACGGCAATGAAATTACGAAAGCGCGCGACGACAGAAAGTCTGAACCGGATCGGCCATCGAGCCGGAAAACACCCACCAGCGGTGCTATTGCTTGTCGATCGACCTGGCCGCCGCGAACGGACCCGTGAGCACGTACATCAACGACGGGCGCATAGCGTTCGCAGGGGCATGGCATTGGGATTTACTTTGGACGCGGCGACGGCATGAACTCATTATTTCCGCGGTCCCCGTAGTGCATTTGCCCCCCACGCAACTTGACTGCTGACCGCAGCCAGAAAAGCCAGCGAGCATCAGTACTCAGTAGGAGATGGACGGACGAAGAAAGAGCGGCAACCAAACGGACCGAGCGCGCTTGCAGCCACCATGATTACTTCGTCTCGTTTCTCCCCCTCCTTCTCCAACTGGACGTTCCCCTGCCGGGCGCCCGGGAAGATGAGGTCGGACCCGGCCCCACCTGTCAGTGAAAGTGTCAGGGGATCCGAGTCCGGACGGGTTCCCTTCCCCGGCCTATTTCTGCCGATCTGTGTATGAAAACGGAACCGATTTTTGGACCCTTTGCACCGTCTCTCAGCAAAAAGTATAGGGCTGCCGCATTTCTTCGACCAAAAGGGTCGCTGCTTCATGCGAAGCTGCGAGTGGGGTCGGTGCCGTCTGATCAAAGATGCGCGCGGTCGGGTGACGTGAAAGGAGAATTTATTTAGCGGAAAGGACACTGAATGTGTGTGCATAAGATAATGATTTTGTGCGAGTTTTAGATCACGCTGTACCCTGCCCTGTAACATCAAGTTGGGAGGATGGTACAGTCTTAACACTCTTCACTTACGCTGCGTCTCTTGTTTGCTTGGATGACAAGACCACTGTCCCGCTAGATGAACAAGACAAACCATATTGACCGCCTAGCTAGCAAGCCTGGAAAGGCTGAAAAAACACGCACGCCAACATATACAACGCACACTTGTAAATCATGCAGTAGTATAGCAAGGGCATGTACAGTAGTCCATGCCAGCTGTTTGTAAGAGAAGCCAAGTAATATAATATTTGACTAGCAATTGTGTCCGTGCGTTACTACGAGTCAACAAAACCACAAACTATTTCATTTTTCTGTGTAACAAACCTGCCCATGGATACCCGACCTGAATGGTTATAAGTTATGTGTTGACGTTTATGAAAATGGATATCCGATGGGTCGTCTCGTTATTCACGTGTAGGTTATGGATATAGATTTATACTCCGTAGTAAAGTTAAGTTCTCGTGCGTTGCTACCGACAAAAAAACGTATAGAGACATCAAATAAAATGATATATCATTTCTGAACATGTATTATCTGTAACCAAAATGCAATTGATAATCGTGTCATAACTATTGTGAATAATTCTTGTCGAAATACTACATGTATCTAGACGCTTTTTAGGAATATATACATCCATATTTGGGCAAATTGAAGACAAGAATTATGGGACTACATATGTTCAACATAGTGGAGTGCCCGTCTGTCCCCTCCCGGTTCACTTTCCCGTCCGGCAAGGAGCCGCTGCAGAGGGTCTGACCGCCGACTGAGTTGGAGTAGGATAAGCGGACGCGGAGGCTAAGGTGCAGAGCACAGGGGCTGACGGGGCGAGGCGGCGGAGGGACAGCCAGCACGGAGAAGGCCGACGGGCTGCGGCCAGACGTAGGAGGAGGCCGACGGGCGGCTGTCAGATCTGCTGCTCAGCCTTGGCACCAGCGCAACTTTCCACTCCACCCACGGTAGAGGGAGCGGCTTCTTCCGGTGGCTGCAACCGGCTGCAAGGGGGTGCGCAGGTGGTTGGCGGAGGCCGGAAAGGGGTTCGGCGGCTGGCGGCGGTAGAGGTGGTGGGAGAGCAGGGGAAGCAGGCGGCGGCGTGGCGTCTTTGCTCGGAGGCGGTCACGCCCCCCACGCATCGTGCTTAGGCTTGGTTGTAAGATCGGAGAAATCGTAAATAAGACGGGAGGGAGAGAAAATAGCGGACAGTGGCATATTGGTTGTAATTTAAACGAAGTTGACTTACGGAGCCCACCATCACCACCAACTCCAATTTAATAGATAGTAATAGATTACTTGGAGAAAAGAAAAGATGAAAGAGAAACAGTCCATCTATGTGCAGAATTACAGACAGTTTAATCCCGTTAAAGTTCATGGCTATAGACAGCTTTTTCCCTATTGTATGAGAGGTGTCTGCAACCCCATCAAATTTTTATATCAGCAGATTTTGTGACCTTCCCGTAATTGTAGAGAATATGTAGACAACTAAGTACGGTGTATTGTAGAACGCATCTGCAGAGTATGTTGAAATATTAAGCAATTTCGAGAATAACTATCAATGAGTAATTCTAGAATATAAATCATGATAACAATAGCAACAAGCATATGGATCTCGAATATATTAAAAGTATTTAACAACACAACAACAACAAACTCGCAGATCATATGTATATTGTAGATCAGATCACAAATTACATATTGTTTATTTGAAGAAGAGAAAGCCGTCGGTGGTCTCTGAAACCACCGAGTTGTCTTGACGACGTTCCTGGCGATGAAGACGGTGGCACGTAGCACCGCTCGACTTGGACAATAGATGACCCGTGGTGAAGTTTCCAAAAGTCTTATTCGCCCTCTCCCGTACATGATCACAAAGACAAAAGGTTTTGGAGACCCGCTCTCTTGTTCGCTGGTGCACGCCGGCGCTCGGGATGAGGTAGATGACGACGACGGTGCAAAAGCGAGAGGTAGGCAAACCCCTAGCTCGATTTGATATATGATACAGATCGAGGGATGAGACGGCTCAATATATAGTCACGCAGGTACAGGTCGGTTCGGTTTAGGAAACCTGAACCGACTCCACAAAATCCACGTACACGTCCGTAAGAGATTCAAAATATATTTGTGTGGCAACAAATCCCCAAACCGCGTGAGGAGATAGAGCCCGGCCCGGCCTCGAACACGATCCACAAAACGCGACGCATGCGTCGTGACTAGGCGAGCAGAGGAGGAGGAGGAGGAGCACGTGAGGATTTGCTCTTGCTCAACTTGCTACTAGGTGAATACGAACATCCGTTATATGTTGGTCTCACTCACTCTAAACTAGCAGGGTGGGACCAGTCCCACTCCCTCGTTCAATTTTATGAATGGGCTTTTTGCGAGTTTCCTGAATTTAATTAAAGCTTGGGCCTTGGGCTGATCATGCCCACGGACACCCAAATTCTAACAGAGTAGTCTATATGTGACATGGATGAGAATTACAGACAGCAGCTATCGTGAACCTTATTGCTGGACAAGACAAGTTTCTGTGGAATCTCTGCCCCAGCGGATTGTTTTAGGTCAAATCAATGTACCATGCTTTGGTTCATTATGACTTTCCAATTTCCAACAAGGAGTTACAGAAACTTAAGGTTCCTCTAAAGAACAAAAAAATTCTCTGGTTCCTGCTGCGGGGGGTCACCTTAACTAAAGACAACCTGTTAAAGCGAAATTGGAATGGGAGCCCAAAGTGTTGTTTCTGTCATGAAGATGAGACTATAACACACTTTTTTTTCCAGTGTCGCGCCTCTCGTTCAATGTGGTCAATAGTTCAAATAGCTTCTAATCTTTTTTTTCTCCTCGTGATGTTCCTCATATGTTTGGGTCATGGTTACGGGGGGTTAATAAAAGGTTGAGAGCACTACACATGATTGGGGCGGCTGCTTTATGTTTGGTGATTTGGTTATGCAGAAATGATATTGTTTTTAATTGAAGGAACTTGACTTCTATATTGCAAGTCTTGTATTCTTGCACTCATTGGCTCCGTACGTGTCTATCCTCCTCAAGCGGGTGGATCGTCAACTGGCTTTAATGGCTCGCAACATGTTGGAGCAAGTGGTGAGGGACTTTTTTACCCGCAATGGGTGGCGGTCTAGTCTTCGGATTGAGCATGCTTAGAGTTGTTACTTTTCTTTCGATGTAATAACTTTTGGTCTACTTGTTTTGGTTGTGTGCGTTTTTGACGCAAAGGGTGGGAGTTTGATACTCTTTGTGTATCGTTCGATACACCGTTGAGATCAATAAAAGCGTCCATTTTCAAAACAAAAAAAACTATTTGTCCTATTGTACATGCCCTAACGAGCAGCGTTGAGTGCACCCAAAATTGATGGGGCAGCTCGTTTCTTGTTGGCTGGTGGCGGCAACTCCCATCCCGGATACAGTCTAGCCATTTAATCTATACTTGCTACTTTTAAGGGACCGAAAAATAGCTATTTCTAAGTCGAGTGAAAAAAAAAACTTTTGCTATTTCTAATTTATAACCTTTGTAACCGCATCGAAAGAATCCTTTGCGTGCTAGTCTAAAATTGTTGGAATGGCTAGCTTACTTTATAGTCCCGCACTCCATAGGATAAGATTGGAGTACCAAATAAATCCCATCTGTCATTTAGCAGGTAATTTAGGGTTTAAGTATCACAAAATCCTACAGTTAGGGGTTTGGTATCCGGATACCATTTCCCTATTTAATCACAATAATGCCCTATTTTTTGGCACGTACCCAAAATTTTAAAATTAGAGGCATTTGTCAGGGAATCTGACCTCTCGGACCTAGTGGTCAGAGCCATGTGGCAAAACCGTGACCAGGACTGAACCATAGGACTGATTAAGTCTTGACCGCAACCCTCCTCTGTCCGACCCAAGGCATCCTGGTCAAGGTTTTTTTTTCATCACCACGTGGCTTCGATCGATGAACCCAAGCGGTCAAATTCCCTGTCAAATGTCCCTAATTTCGAATTTTATGTTCCCTCCTACCAATAAACGAAATGGTAAAAAAAAAGTTGTCCTGTACCAAACCCCCATCGTATGGGTTTTGTTATATTTACTCTTTAGACTTTTCATCTTGTCAACAAAAGGTAATATTGGTCTTTTATCCTTTATTTAATATAATTTTACTTTTGCAAGCGCTGACTACTGCGTCCTTATCCCCATTTTCCTCGCACGCCACAGACGAATCCTCGTCCATGAGTCTATCCAGCCGTCACAAGAACAAGATCATTTTTGAACTGTTGGGTTCTTCACTTGTATCATGTGGAGTAATGTTTAGAAAGAGATACAAAAAGTGATAAATCAATGTTTGTGGTCCCCTCCTCAAACTCCATGTCTCAACTATGTTTAATGCATAACTTTTATATTGATTCAAAGAACACGTGAAACTGGCGTGAGTAAATATCTAAAAATCCCAAGAGTTGCGACCACAACATGACTTTACCACAACATTAGAAGAAGAGAAAAAAATCACATAACCACCGCTTTTGGGCCAGTTATAGCAGATTGATATAACCCCCTAATTTTTAACAGTAGTGTCCCTCAATGCTTTTGCTGGAGTACCCCATTAACCTCACCCATATGAGTAGAGAAATAAAGAGTCCATATTCCGCAAAAGATAAGAGCTTTTCATTATACAACATCGTTTAGACTTGGAGGTGCGTTAATGTTGTCAGCAACCAAGACCAGCGAATCACGCACGAAACAGGTCGCACAGGAGCACAAACGTACGCCACCATGAATGTCTCCTGATATCCTATGGACAATCAGAACAGGCAACACCGATAAAACGAGAAAAGAAAGACAAAAAAGATCTTTCCGTCAGCCACATCGTGTGTCAGCTCTTGTGTCATGGATAAAGATCTAATCAACCAAACGAAGGGATCCCATATCTCCAACCGTTAGAGGATCGCCGGGAGGGTGGCTGTTGAGGCGCGAAGCTGAGCCCGAACATCTCCCTGAGGACTTGCCCCGGCTCCTGGAGCCCAATCAGCTTGGCGACCAGGGAAGCGCTCTCCCTGACATGCTCCAGATCTTTGGTCTCAGTCCAAAGGCGGCGAGCAACCTGCAGTTTCCTCTTCTTGGAGTCCAGCGAAACACCCCATTTGGTGTATATGCGGTTTCTTTCCTCCAAGGAGAACCGCTTCTGCATCTGCCTGGCAAGCATCTCCCTCTCGCGAAGTAGCTTCTTGGCGCTGCATAAATCAGTTGTTCTAAGGGGTATTGGTCCTTTTTACCAAGGTTATAAATAAAGAAAACTGGTGCATTAGTGACAGTGACTACTTACCTCGCAACAGGGGAAGAACTGAGGCTACCTACTACAACATTGCTTGGAGTGCTCCCCCTAGAGTAAGTATCTCTAAGGAATAATAGCCGCCGAAGCTCCACTTCCATGTAAATGGAGTCGGCTGATTCTCCTTTGAATAGCAAGAAAAAATAAGTTCTGTGTACCAAGGAAATACTGCAAGCATGCCAAAGCTCGATGATCTCTTGCTGTTTCTTCTCGAATTCCAATGGCCATCGAGAAGGTGATTGCAAAACATCCATGATCGGGTCTAGTCCGATGCTCTTTCCATTTGCACTCTACAACGTGGATTAACAATACCAATGGATTATGAAGTTAATGACGCAAGGAAAATAAAAAACATTTCAGCAGATTTATGTTCGTTTTGGTTCAGTTCAGCTAAATGGTAAGCTATTATGCTAGGGGTCTGCTAGTGAAAGGTATTTAATTTCCTCAAACAATGCTGGTGGTGTGCTAGTTTTTGTTCAGTTCGGGTAAGTAGTAAGCTACTCTGTCCGTTCCTAAATGTAAGAAGTACTAGCTTTGTCCTAAGTCAAACTTCTTAAACTGTGACCAAGTTTATAAGAAAATCTAGCAACATCTACACCTCTAAATTAGTTTTATTTAATCCATCATGACATCTTTTCATACTATACATATTTGATACTGTCAATGTTGATATATTTTTCTACAAACTTGGTCGGAGCGGAGGGAGTATTACACTGGTGGTTCAGTTTGGGTAAAAAGTAATCAAACAATGACTAAATGTTAGAACTCTCCCTCAAAAAAAGGAAGAACATAAAACATTTTCAATTTCCTAATCGTCATCACCTATGCTAAAAAAAATGCAGCACACATATTTTATTACCATACTGATGACCCCCATTTTCTTTCAATTAAATGATTAAAGGAGCTGCAGGGCAGGAGCATGAAATCTTATAGTATAAGATAATTAGATAGAGCTCATACCTGGTCACCTAATTGTTTCTGATAATGAACCTGAGCCATCTCTTTAAGTTCAGCAACAAATTCACCTATACCGGTAAATTCCGCATCACATGCAACTTTCGAAGTGCTAATTTCAGATCCTGCCCTTGAAAGAGTTTCACTCCCTGCATCATAGTTTAATGCGGATCCTCTTCTATGATACTCTTCAGGTCTTCCTGGGAAGTTGACCAAACTTCTGTTTACTGGTGTGCAATCATCCATCTCCATCTCATCCAGTAAAGTAGACCCTGTTAGGGATCGACAGCTCCTGCTTCTACCAATTAATCTACAGCCTGATGAGTTGCGTGTTGAAGATCCTAAATCTTTAGTGATAAAAGGCCTTCTAATGTTCTCCAAATGTTGCTCCAAGGTAATAGGAGTTTCACCAAGGCGCCTTGAATTCACTGATGCATTTGAATCATTAACATGCGTGCTAGAATTCCTATTTGAATCGTGCAGGCTAACACTTTCACCAGCACACAAGAGTTCATTTAATCCAGTTTCGTTGGTCTCAATGCATCGCACTTCCTTGTAGTGATCTGAATCATCATGAGAGATCTGAGAACTGTCATCTCTGCTAGTGCTTGGGAGCATTCCAACAGACGGAGGACTTCTGACCGAACGCTTTCCTGGGACCTAAATGTACAGACAAAACAAATACATCCCTGTAGGAGCATTCTTATAGGTAACAATAAAAAGTCACATAAGTATATGTACCTGGTGCTTTGGATCACGATCACCAACAACTTGCAGCAAATCCTGCAACCTAGACTCAGCCGAATCACGTTGTGACTTCAGTTCTTTAATTTCTTTCTCCATCTGCAAAAGCCATGAAATATCAGGAATGTATAGAAAGAAAATGAGTTTGTCGGTGTGTATTTTGAGAAGAATGCAGAAGGGATAGAACAACCTCTATCATTGAGAAATGGAAGAAAAACAGAATTCTTTTGTTGTAAATTGAACTGTGCAGGTTGTGAAAATGGGCATGGCACAAGTAGCAGCATAAAAATAAAACAGTTATGCAATATTTTTGTGTGAATTTTCATGCATGAATTGTGAAGGAAGAGCAGGGAAATGAACCAAGGGTCAGAACTAGGATTCACCTTTCTAATTTGATTGTCTTTTTCCTTCACTATTGTTTCCAGACTGGAATTTGAAACTGGGTGCCGCAGCTCACTCTCCAATCTAGCAACTTCCTTTTGCAAATGCTTAACTAGCGTTTTATCAGACATGACCACATTAACCTGAGCATTAGTAGCTACGTCCTTTGCACAATTCCCAAAGAATAGTGTATTTCTTGATTGCTCGATGTGACTTGTTGCAGGGCTCAGAGTACAGATAATTGCAGTTCTTGCATTACCTCCCAGAGAAGGCTGTAATATGCGTGTGAGCTTGGAATCTCTATACGGTATGTGTGCATTACTCCCCATGCTGCATAATTGAAATACATATCTAAAATGTCACCAGCTAACAAAATACTCACATAATTACATAAGCAATTGCTCGTATAATGTAGATTAGAATATATATATGCAAAGCAACACTGTGAGTTAAGATTGCAACCTTAGCTTCCTAATGACAGTGCCGAGGGAAAGTAAACTTTTATTAATATGGCAACCTTCTTTCAGCCTCGTGCCAGCTGACATCGCCTGAGATGCACGCTCACTTCCCGCTAGATCAACAAAGTTCTGAATGGGAAGAATAGATGATGCTTAAAAATTATTTTTCAAATGTCAAAACTCAATAAATTGTAGCTGGTACTTACCACACTAGCCACAAGGGTAGTTGACTTATCCTTTCCTAAGAATTCACGAGAAGAACTTTCAACGATCTGAGTTGATTGATTAACATTATACAGGTCAGCCAAAAATGCACACACCTATGAAAAATTGAACACATAAACTGCAAGGTTATACATAAATATAATCAAGTAAAGGGCAAACCAATCTAAGTATTTGATGGGATCTGGAGCTTTTTTCATTTAAGAAGGTCTCCCCTGTCCTCCTTTGAGCTATCACAAGCACATAAAGCACAAATGAGAACATATATTCACTAGTTAGACAAATGCAAGCTGCTATTGGTAATTAATATTGCACCTTCACACACAGAAATAAGTCCCTTCAGGTGGTTCCAGTCCCTTAATATAACCTCCGTAAGATTCTCAACATAGGTGCCCTTCTGTAGAATAAGCAGTGGTAAACCATTAGCAAGCCAGTACATAACATAATAAAAGTTAAAAAGGCAAAGACAGAACCCCCTTTTACCTCTGCATCATCCCAAAGTCTAAGAGGAGTATTTTCTGCACTCAGAAGATCTCTGACAACTTCATTATAAATTTCAGTTGCCGAGAATTTCAACACAAATGCTCTCTCTTCATGCTGTAAAAGAAATATTTATTTGAGGATTTTGTGATAATGTGACCAAAAACTAACCATTTAACTTGTGGTTGGCTGGGAGTTGATCACCTTGTTAATATAATCATATATATCAGCCACTGTGTTTTCTGTCACTCCAGTCATAGTGTATGTCTTTCCACTACTTGTTTGTCCATAGGCAAAAATACTTGCTGATAGAGAAAACCAAACTCTGATTTTGTTCAAACGCTATGATACTTAAGAAATTGCGATGCATATGCTATTGCGTAGTTTGCACTCACAGTTAATGCCGCTAACTACAGAGAGGGCAACTTCCTTAACCCCTTGCTCATAGACTTCTTTGGTACTGCATTCAGAATGAAATACCCTATCTGAAATTACAAGAGATCTATTGTTAACAAAGGTACACCATAAACAGGAGGAAAATATAATTGAACTACATGAATCTTACTGAAAAAAGAACCCAAATCATCTGACATCCTCACATGGAAACTTTTTTTTTACATGGCAACTGAGTACATCAAAATGCAATAATAAATAAAGTCAAATCATTATGGCAGTGATCATTCAATGCCACTGGCCTGAACCATAACACATCAAATATACATGAAAATGTAAAAGGGCATGTGTTACCGAGAGTCATTGGATTACACAATAACAAATAAAGGTCATTATGCAATGATCATCTAATGCCATGGGCCTGAATCATAAGGCATCAAATACATATATGAAGATGTAAAAGGACATGTGTTACCTAGAGTCATTGGATGACATCAAGTTTATGTTAATGTCAAAAAACAATACAATCAAATTAATCATATATAAATATCAGAGCAATTGACAAATCACGAAAGATGTAGCATCAAAAGAGTGGAACGGTGTACTGACCAAATGTATATGCAGTTGGGGCCGTCGGTCTGTCTGGGAAGGTACTCCGGAACATGATGGTAGTGTCATTGATGCACTCCCACTCCGCAGGCTCACCCCTTGCAATCTCCTTGTCGTTCAGCGGTCTCAGCCTCACTAACACTTGTATCCTATCCAGCTTGCCTGCACCACTTCCACCGCCGTTCACCCCCTCAGGTCCATTGACCTTGTCCCACTGCACCAACTCCTCACCTCCAATCGCCCCCATTTGCTCTCCCACGCACTAATCCCTCCTGCCGGCTCCCTACACCATCTGCCAGAATTGCAGCACTATAAGACCACAACCGAAGAAGCAAAGCATATAATACCAATAAGGAATAACCACACAAGAAGCCAACGAGATGAGATGCACGAATATGTCCTATCCACATGAATTTGAGTGCAGGGCAAGGCTGTTGACAAAACTTGCTGCAGCGGGTGGAGGAGAAGGCAAGCATTTTCTGTGGACCCTTACTACCAGTGATTACGCACATAATTAGGAGCTAGGACAGTGGTTAGCATGTCCGATAGATGGATGCTACTGCAGAACCACATAATATTCCAAATCTAGCACTACACCACCACACGACTTCCTCATGCCATCACCCTGACCATCCTCCTTCAGGAGGAACTCGTAGTTATTAGCAGATCTGAATGAAGCAATCGCCTACCCTAACCACCAAAACAGTGTCCCCAGGATCACATCACCACCATGGCACCAACCTACCAGAACAGCAACCCTCCTCCCTTCTGGTAACCAGTAACGCTCAAGCAATAGTATAAGGAAAAAGGGACAATTACCAATGCTTGGTGAAGACGGCGGCTCCGGATGGCGCTGGCGCGACGTTTCTCCGGATGGCGGAACGGCGGAGGCCAGCGGCAGCCATGGCTCGGACTTTGGGGATGACGTGCGATTTCTTGTGGGGAATTTGCGGGGGGGAGTTGGGGTTTTGGGGATGCTGGAGTTGGAAGGTGGGGGAAAGCCTGGGAGTGGCGCCTCACCGCGTCCGACTGCTCCCCACGACGATCTTGAGTTGTTAATTTGGGGGAAGAGTCAGGACTCAGGAGTGCAAGAGACGGTGGCTCATTTCTTTTTCTTCTTTTTTTCTTTCTTTCTTTTTGCCAGGCCAGGAGACCGTTGCTTTGATTCCTCTCTCTCCTCTTCCCTGGCTGTTTCCGATGATCTTTTGCACGCAGGCCCTTCAAATTATTTGCTTCCACGAACAAAACGTAAGAGACCACATTCCCTCCCTCTCTCAGTTCCCTGTCACATCAAGACGATGCAATCAACTACAAATAGTTCCCATTTGCATTACTCCCTCTGATCCGCCACTGACAAAAAGACACCAATACCAACAAAAATCACAACAAATGGGTGTTGGTGGTGAAATCCGTCAGAAATACGAAGACAAAATAACACTCCGTACTTGCCTCGGGGTTACTACATTTGACCGGACATGTAATAACTTGGAAAATACTTACACAAAATCTCGAGACATAAAAAGGAATACATGTGCAAAGGACAACAGATGGGAGGATGCCGGGAAGTAAAGAAAGGAACGTTTCACAATACGTGCTGTACGGATAATGCAATTAATTCGGCACAGAAAAGTCTCTTAGGCCACTCCCAGCGCTAGTCGTTTGGCTCGGTGTCTTAGGGAAAAAAATCTGACGTGGCACAACAGTTATTGTGAAAATGAAAAGAATCGGTTCTTCCGTAGGTGACGATCTTTGGCACGTACCCCAACACAGGCATTGATTTCGCTCGATCCCGTGCGGCCGCTACGGCAATTCTTATCACGCCCCTTTCTCCCCTGATGCAACCCACCAAAGGTTGCTGCCATCCCGCCGTAGCTTGCCGCCAGCCAGTCTCATCACTCATCAGTTCCCCTTTCCCACTGCAGCTTGCCGCCGGCCAGTCTTTTCCACTCCCCCTCCCACTGCTGCTCCCCGTCGGCCCTCCTGCTCAGTTCGCCGTTTTCGTCCGGTCCATCTCCGTCGCCAGCACACTGCAAAACCCACCCCTTCCACCTCCGTCGTCGGCGCATCTTCGTCGCCTAATCCATGGGAATGGACCGCAGTAGGGAGAAGGCGCCCGCGGCACTGCCGTTGCAACCTCAACACTTCAGTTCGGCCGATGAGCAAACGAGCAGTAGCTCCTCCACCAACAGATCTCTAAATCAATGGTAAGCACAATCTCCATGCTTGTGTGGTCTACAAGCAGCAGCTCTAATTAATCAGGGGTAATCATGACAAATATGGACATCTGATTATCCTGGTATGTGTAGTTTATGAAGTACAACCACCACAGATCTGATCAGACACAGGTAAACAGCAGAAGAGCTCAATTTTGTTTTGCACCTTTTCTGCGTGAGTCCAATGAAGCTTATTTGCAGGTAACAGATCCATGCTTGCTGTGAAAATAGGTCTGTCAGTATTGTACTTGTATAGGTGACGAACATGGGTTCAGTATTGTAACAAACAGGATGTTGTAGTATTACTGTATTAGTCTTTCGATACTATTTTTTTTTTGCCCAAACTGAACTCAAAAGGGAATTCGTATGAACTACTTTGATACTATTCGTATGAACTACTTTGATACGTCGGTTCATGTCACAAATAGCATGATTTATTTGTATGTGTAATATCCCAAAATTTTAAACCTTTTCATGTGCATTGCATTCATGAGCATCATGCCACATTTGCATTTTTGGACGTGTTTTGAATTCCAAAAAGGCTTTGAAAAGAGTTTTCTCCGTTTTAAAACCTTCGTTTTTTTACCCATTTGAGTTTTAGGATTTAAAAACCAATAAGGTTGTGAGCATAAAATGGGTTTATTGCATTATTAAGCTGCCCCATATTTTTGGTGTTTAAATTTGGGTACAAAAACTATTTGGTATTATTATTTATAAAGCCCTAAAGGCAATCTTATAAGCAAAACTATTTTTTAATATTTTATTTTGAGGGAAAATTAGTCCCAAAAGTTGAATCATATTGTAATATGATTTTACAAATTTTCTATGATTTATTTGAATTGATTTGGAGTTCAAAATCAAAAGTTATAAGGGAAAAACAGAAAAAGAAAAAGGAAAAAGAAAAAGGAAAAAAAAAGAGGAAGAAGGAAACCGGACCGACCCAACTGGGCCGGCCCACTTACCTCGGGTGCCCACAGCCTAGCCCGCACGCGCGCGACCAAGCTGCTGACAAGCGGGCCTCGCCTGTCGAACTCGTCTTCTCCGGAAGGCAAGCCCGCGGAATCCCCGCGCGTGACGGCCACGCGCCATCGCCGGGATTCTTCACTTCCCGTGCTCCCCACGAGTTGCCCTGCGCGTCCCTATAAAGCCCGCGACCTCCTCTCTCTTTCCCCTCTTCGCCCTCTCTCGATTGCGCCCCCAAGCTGCCATAATTTCTCGCCGGATTTTGTTTCTGCGTCGCCGAGTTTTGGTAGCCGCCGCCGACAGAGTGAGTCATCGACTCCGTGCCCAGCGTCCTTTTCTTCCTCTCGTCGTTGCGCATTCTTTGACGCGCTTGTTCTCGTTTTTGGAGCTCCTCATCGTGCAGTTCACCGGAGACCGGAGCTCGCTGCCGCCGCCGACCATTTCCCGAGGACCTAGGCGACGCCCCCATCTTCGCCTCGGGACGCCACCGCCATCATCTCCTCCGTCTCGCTGCGCCACGCCTGCTCCGCCCTTCCCCGAAGATCGAGGATCACCGGAAGTGCCTCGCCACCCATCCCCGAGCCGCCGCCGCCGTCGCGCCCTCGCCGGAACCCTAGCGCCGCCGCCGGTAAGCCCCGGTTGAATCTCACCCGTCCGATCTAGAACCGACGCCTAAGATTAGATCACTTACTCCCCGAACCGGTATCCAATCTCGACCGTCCATCGTCACTTAAATTGAATCTAATGGCTCATGTTTTATTCCCACCCGAACCAGTACGCGCCAATAGGAAGCCGCCACGTGTGGCAGCTTAAAAATTAAAATCTAATTCCCGGTTAGATTAAATGGCAGTTTTGCAAAAAAAAACCTAGAACTTCAAATGCTCATATCTTTTAATCCATTTGACCAAATTTGATGTTCTACACCTTTTTGGAAAGCTCTCGGCCTGTAGAATCTTTTGGCGTAATTTAATCTTAAATTTTAATAATCTAAACCCAGTAAAATTACAGAAAGGCTTTTAATGCCATTTAATTCATATCTTTTGGTTTAAAAATCCTTCTTAATTGAAACCAGTGCCCAAAATTTTGGCTTAATGTTCTCTGTTCATTGGAAAATAAATTTTTTTTTTGATTTAATTAGTTGGTTGTTGCTAATAAAACCTTGTTTTAGGCTTTTAAAACTCTTTTGTAAACCTTGCATTTAACTTGTAGTTTTAAAATTATTTCGTTTAATCCTTTGACCAGAGGATTAATTTAGTGAGCATGTGAAACTTTAACCTTTCTTGTCAAATAAAATAAACCAAATCATGTCACATGCTTGCATGGCATCATAGCATACTTTTTTTTGTCGTGTTGTGAATTGTTTGTTTATGTATGTGTATGCTTGTTTATTTTAGTTTACTCGGAGAGCGAACCGTCCGATTGTGACGAATGTTTGAACTCCAACTGCTATCAAGGCAAGTTCACTTTGACCATAATCCTATTATTTTAATATGCACTAGATTTTATTAGTTGCATTGTTAGGATTATTATTGTACCTATGCTAGCTATGATTCTCCTGGTAGTATAGGATACCCTTGCCATGTCCTTACCACTAATTGTCATCGTAGGTAGTCAAATGCTATGCTATGTTAGTATAAGTGGGTGGTTTCATTACAATATGATATTATTGTCATTATGGAGTAAAGTTATGTTTTCCTAGTGTATGGCAAAACAAGTAATTTAATGAACCGTTCTGGGTGGGCTGCTTTGGATACTTTTGAGATGTTATGCGGCGTCAGATCCATTTCTATGGGTTCATTCTATGAGTCGTCTCGCCATTTCTATGGGAGCGCCTGCGTCGCAATGAGGAATGCCACCTGGGGTATCAGAGACTGGACTAGTTTCCTATTTAGTAGCTTCCAGTACAAGCACATGCTAATATGGGTTCTGACTTGATGGAGTAAGACATATGATTCTGGATCCGACATGACATCGGTATGTAGCAGTGTAGGTCGGAACGCGTCCCTCAGGTGGTCTGGGTGATTATGGTATGAAAATTCTCGTAATGGATGCCGTTGCTACTCTACCCTGAGGACAGCAAGAGATTAACACGTCGATTTCTTGTGGGGAATGTGTACAACCTCTCGAGAGTGTCAAACTAAGTATTTAGCCGTGTCCCCGGTTACGGACAATTCTGAGCGACTAGATTTGGGAGCTGTAAGGAAGGTCTCACTCATTATAATTTCTTAATAAAATGAATGGTTTGAACCTGAGTAGGAGCATTGATGTGTCTACTCAATGTCCACTAGTTTAATAGGAGCATGGGTGTGTCTACCCCATGTCCAATAGTAATAAAACTATTTGTTTAAAAATGATAGGATGAAACATTGATACTTTTATGCAAATAGCCAAACCCCACATAGCCAAAATATGCATGTACTTGGTAGGTCCATTTATAACTTCTGGTGAACTTGCCAATACATTCAATGTATTGACCACGTGGTGGCTACAATTAACAATGCAGGTGGATCAGGTGACGAGTGAGGTTCGTCGTTGTTTATTTGGGTTACGAGCCTGCATTCCAACATGCTCTCGTCTTGGAGTAGTTGTGGCCCATTTGCTTCTACCTTTCCGCTGCTTAGTTTTTGAAACTCTATTTTGATATGCTGACCCAAGAGGTCAGGCAGTTTTGTAAGTATTCTTAATTCTGGATGAATGCGATGTAATAAAGTATTTTGAACTTTGTATCTCGATATTACATCATGAAACTGTATGTGCTAGTGAGTCGATCCAGGGACTAGCACTATAAGCACAGAGATCGAACCCTGTACGGGGACGGTCGCTTCAGTATGAAATATTGTATATGTTGGTTCATGTCACAAATAGACCACAAAGATTAGGTGCAAGTACTAATCTCAAATTTAATTAATTGCAAGCTCACAAGAGACAACATCTAAGAAACAATGCATTGGAGATGTTGTCTTTTAGCATTTATTGTGAGTTAAGAAACACCCCTTAAGTGACGATGCATTGAGGGTGGCCTTGGGAGACTGTAACAGTAAGCAAATTCAAATGTTCGGCCGTTCTGGCTAGGTACAACTTCTGAAGTTGCTGGCTTCTTCAGCGGCTGATGCATCACATGAAAAATTGCACTATAGCCACGGGCGTATGCTTGATTGATCCCCACCGCTTTTATATGCAGCTCTGACCAACGCCACCTCCCCAACGGCTATAAATTAGGTAGTACTTCTATTGATGTCAATATTTTGACCTTGAACTTTTATTAGAGAGAAAAATTAATGGATCATGTATGCTAGTATTACTATGTTATTGGTTTAAACAATATTACATCGGAAGTCAACATATCCACTATTGGTTAGACGAGTGCAGCACCTAACCCATGTTTTTTTAGGACCTCTCGCGACCCAACGTTTTGATATAATTCTAAATCTGGTGGCATGTGTTCGTTTTCTCAAATATGTGATACGAAGCAAATTAAACTCTATAAACAAACTGCGAAACGAAGTACGCTTTTTTTTGTTATATATAAGCAAACGCAGCGAGGAGAAAGGGTCCAGTGAGTAGTTAGCACCGTGTGGTATGCTTCACCAGGCGTGGTATCACTGGTATCGGAAACGGAAAGCATTTAAGCATCGGTTTGTTCGTCCCTATCGAGGATGTGCTACGTGAGTGTGTGTTTTACTGCTTGGAGCTAGGCCGCACGCGGATCTAGTTAATTAGCGTGAGGAAACCCAGGCGCACGTCTTGTCGGTACCCCGTGGCGCTGATCCATCAGACCATCATGTATATCAGGATATGGGGCTGGAGCTTGGAGAAGACAACGTGGTTCAGCCGTTCAGGAGATATGCTTGTTCCTGCAGCGACGAAAAAAACATCTCTTAACGGAGTACAACCGTGCGGTGGTCACATGTGCGCTTGTCGCGTCGAAGTCAAAGTAATGTGTATAGCAGGCTCGCAGCATCGTACTATAGGAGTATTTTCTTTAGGGTACGCAGCATTGTGCAGTCCAGATCACGGGGATGGCATCAAAATGGCTTATGAGACGAGGGAGCATCCTATTTCGATATGCCATGGGCCACGGGTTTAAGGCCGAATTCTTAGACTGGCCTGATTAGCATGGTTCTCTGTTTATTCTAGGCTGGACTTCGAACGTAGCTTTTGTCTTCTGGCCCGATCTGTAGAGTCTGGGCCGCATTCAACATTCTCTAGGCCCGAATCGCTCCTTCTCCTGCAGTGGCTTGGACAATTTACTCGGTAACCGGCGAGGTACTCGGCTCGTTTAAAACTCGGCTTGGTAGGCTAAAGAATAGAATAGAGCACGTCCTAAAACTCGTTAACACTAAAGAGCCTAACGAGCAGAGCTGGCAAGACTTGTGAGTATGCTCGTTTGCTTGTTAATTTGTCTTCGTAGCTTGTTGTCCATCGAACCCAAAGTCTTTTGTTTTGTGTGGATGCACGTATAGCTGCATGCTTTGTTGGACCTTTTGATTTAGTATTGGTGATGCAACGGTTATTAGACTTGTTAGTCCCGCTCCAAACTCCACTCCTTCACTGTTGCATGCTGCTAGTGTTATATAATGTTGTTGTATTGCTTTGCTTGTCATTACTTCTGTCTGTATGCTGCCCATTTTTCCACTGTTAACGAGCCCCCGACGAGCGCTCGCGAGCAGTAAACAAACCGAGCGCGAACAAGTTACGATAATCGTTAAGATTAACGAGCCTAACGAGCCGAGCCTTAACGAGCCGAGCATGCTCGTTAGCCAGGCCTAGCCGGTACCCACTGGCGAGTAGCGACTAGAGTGCCCGGCCCGAGTAACGACTAGTTTTTTTCCCTAAAAAAAACCCAATTAAGCTATGGATGGAATATTCTCAGAAAAATAGAAAAAAAAAAGGCTATGGATGGAATGATTCTAAGGAAAGCGATGAGTGGAAATCACATAACCTGGCAAATCACTTCATGTCTTCATGGTCATATTCCGTGACCAAGTATTTTACTTTTAGCCACGACCCATCTGATTACTCGTACCAACTGGGGTGACTATCTCAGATTCTCAGCTACATGTATATGACTTGCTTGCTTGATGTGAACAGCAAACGGCAGCAAGATTTTGATGGCACCAAACGCATATCGGAATGATGCAACCCAACAGAGCACAACGCACAGCAACGTAAGCTGTTGACGACAGTTGTGGTGGCCACTGACCTCTGTGCCTCGCAAAGTCGCAAGAACCAAGAATGGATATGGAAGTGGAACGCGGAAAAGTCGAATGGCCTTTTCGTTTCTACAAAAACAAAAGCAGATATTTTACGTACCAAGGGAATGCAAACCTGCCCATTTTGGCTTTGCCTTTTCTTTTTGAGAGAGAGATGTATTACTGCCTTCTAGTATGTGGTCTGTATTGGCACATTGGTTAAAAAAAATGTTGTATGTTGGCACTTCTCTTCAAATGCTTTCTTCGTGTCTGCCCAATGTGACTTGTCCCGTTATACTTTTATAACAATGATACGATAAATGGATGGGAAAAAAAAAGGATCCGTTTGCTAAATGGATGCTCAAAATTGAATCTTGAAATACGTGAACACTCTAAATTTGAAAGAGAGGTAATTGAATAAGAGAAAAGTATATGTTTTTGTTTCTCGACTGGTCGAATAGTTCGCAACTTGTCACTCAACTTTTTTCGTATACTGTATTTTACATTCTCTAATTGTTGAAACTTAAAAAGGCATATGTGTGTCATTGTACGAATTTACCCATAGAAATTGCCATGTTACTGTGCCAAGTTGGCATCATTTTTCTTTTTAGCTTCCAATTCAATTTGTCTCCGCAGAAAACAAAGTCAGTGTGGTATTTTGAGGCCATGACACGTACACTAATGACACTTTGTGTCGGTGGAGGAACCATTTTTGTCCGGATTCGACAATTTGAGGAACAAAAAGTATAAATAAAAAGAGTTAAGATACAATTCGTGTACTTTTTGGCAAGTTTGGGGGACAAAACGTATATTTCTCTTTAAATAATGACTTCATAATATATTATATTTGAGTAAATTACCCAAAAAAAACACATTGCGAAGAAGTTTTTTTTTACAAAACCATAGCTATGTTATAAAACCTAGGAAATACATGCCTTCCCTTTTATTTATTTTTGAGATTAACTGGAGACAACGCTCCATATTGTTAGATTGAATAGACAAATAGTTTATACATCGAGGTCGCACAATATTGACATAGCGGGACTGCGGGAGAGAACGTACGAGGTTACGAGCGCCACTGAACGGATTTGCACCGAGGGCAACCGGGGAATAGCTCTAGTCATGGCCTAACTAGCATTGGTATTCCGCTACTCCCTCCGATCCATATTAATTAATTGTTTCAAATTTGTCCAAATATGAATGTATCTATGTCTAAAAAGCGTTTAGATACATATAATATTTCGACAATTAATATGCATCGGAGGGAGTCGTAAATTTCTAAAAAAAGGTTCTAGCAACTCAGCTTAGGACATTTGTCCAGATCAACGTACTAGCATCCAGAATTCCGGACCATCTACTTCTAAACCCAAACTTATACCAAAATTTAAATTTTGCTATGCCTTTATATACACTCAAACACAGAATATACATCCATACCAAAGCATGCATGATGCATCTGGATACAAATTACTCTCTCTGTTTCTAAACCCTAAACCCTAGGAATCGAGGGAGTAGTTATGATTTTTGGCTATTAAATTTAGCCGTGCTCACATCCCTAGGTCCGCCATTGGCACCATGATTGGTGTCGATCTTCAAAGCATGATTTCTAAAGTGATGCAACCACATTGTGAAGTCTGCAGTATATACGAGTAAAGCTGACCTCTTCAATTATTAACATAAATCACTCCCAGAAAAAACTTTTGTTCGACGAGAAAAATGAACATATGTCTAAAGTGGCATACCCGGTCAGCTATTCTTGTTTTACCTCCGACGTGAATATGGGATGAGAGCTTAGCTCCCCCAAATTATGGGCCCGCCTTTTAGGACGTCGCCTCAATAAACTTGATACGTTTTCAAATTAGTTTAGTCTAAACTAATTTAAAAACCTTGCAAAACAAATCACATTCGGCTTCTTCAAAAAGCTGGAGGAGAACAACTTCTCAGATAAGCCCGTCCTGAAAGCCTAAGGTAGGAGGCCTACCTTGGATTTCGTTGACCTTGACCATGTAGTGCACAATCTACTTGCAAATCCTGTAATGCTTAGTAAATGAACGGTTATTTGTTGTATTTGCTCCCGGTCAAATTCGGTCAATGCACTTGCAAGCCTTACGGCTTACCTATGGTGGCCATATGATGTCCTTGGTAATTTTCTTGGAGAAGAGGTGCAGTGTTGCAGACAGCCATTGACTTGATATATAAGACCTGGTCCACTGGTCTTCGGCATCTTCGTTGTAAACTGTCTCCACCGCTACGGCGCTACGTTTCGAACGCTTCCGTAGACCGGCAGAGACGCACAAAGCGCAGTGGAACCGCTGCGTGCCATGTCAGCCAACGGGCCCATGCTAGATGCGGACGCGGCACCGAGGCGCACGGTACGTGGCGGACTTGGCGATATCCGCTATCGTTTTCAAACGTGACGAACTGACGATGAGCCCATGACCCATGATTTCGTGCTTGCACACTGACGCATGGGCTCACAGGGCCCAACAGGCCTAGGGAAACTAGAAGTATCCGCCAGGCTGTCTAGTTGTGCCGATTATTCAGCGGCTGGCAGAACCGGCCGGCCTTGCACGCCTACAGGCAGCTGGCGTTTACCGTGGGCGAGGAGACCACGAATCGGCCCTTTTCTTCCGGCGATCGTGGGGCGGCAACAAGTTTTTAGGTTCGGTGGTCGGTCCTGCCTTGCAGCGCTTGAATTTTCCCGATGGTGTTTTGGTAGTTTCGCCATGGGGACTGGTCAAGATTGTCGTTTCGACGGTTCTTCCACCAGACACCGGTGACCACTCACTCCATACGGATCCCGTGAAGTATCAACGCGTGGTGGAGCAGTCCGTATTGATCCTTGCGTTTTTAAATTTTAGGTTTCTGGGTTTCTTTCGTATCACTATGTCGTAACCAGCTATGTTGGCTAATCGTTGTCGCAAGAAGAAAGAGGTGAAAGCTGGACGACTGAAATGCGTCAGGATACTTTGCTGTCAACTTCACCATTGTCTGCGCAAGTGATAATTCAATCCTCTCAATGCAAAAGCAATGTCACTACGGATTAATGTTGCGATCTGCAGTAAGTAAACAACTTTTGCTCTGGACTTTGTGTAACGAACAGCAACAAAAATTCAAAGTTGTTCGACATAATCCATTGGCAATCTACTCTAATGACGTTAATAGTTTTTGACGTTAATAGTTTTTTTTCAAGTCTAATACCCCTTTGGTCTTGGGTTCGACTCGGAGCGAAATTCAGGCCAAATGTTAAGAGAATCCCCTCGTCTGTCCAAAGCATAGAGGTAAGGCCGGCTGTGTATGGGTACGGCATGAGGTTCGGAGATTTTCAATGCCAATGTGAGAAGGTCTTCTTCTTTAAACCGATACCGGAGGTTTCTTCCCTGCAGCCTAGTTTTTTTTTTCTTGCAATTTATACCTACGCCTGGCATTTCCCATTGTATTCTATAGATCGGTGCCAACAGGGAGGTCGCCTGGATGGAGGTATTCTACTTTCCGGAAAATTGCCTGTAAAAGTATATTTCGATAGGTCTGGGCAAATAGCATCAATCAAAATTGGATGATTTTAAGTAATATACTTGTAACTGTACAAAAAGATATAAGAACTTTTTTACTTTTTTTTTTCATTTTTCACCATATTATTGATATAAGTTATGCGGCCCAAAGCAGTCTAATATCTTCTAAAGAAAAAAACACGATTTTGCGTAGCATAGGCAAGTTCGGCGATTATCAACCACCCATTAGAAATCATGTGGCAGCGTACGAGGGCATACAGTTATACATAAGACTGCCGTTTAAAAAAGGTAATAAAACATGCTATACAATGAGCTGTCTTCTATTATCATATTTTACAATTAATGTTGAAGTGAATAAAATTAAATAAATAAATAAGCTTTTTTTTCATTTCTCTCTCCTCCACATCAATAATCAACCAATGTGGCACCGTTGACAGAAGGATGATATCGTGCCATTATACATGCACTAATTCTTACACCATATATACGTTACATTTTAACCATCCATTATTTTGCATTTTCTTTCCTTAGTGCCGCCTCCCCCGCTCTCCTCTTTTATCAATTTTCTTGTCTTCTCCCTAGTGCTCACCCTCAACAGATCGTCTCGTTCTCATTCCCACCCCGAGCTTATCCAACACCATGTAGTCCCCCATTATCCAATCCCCCACCCAGCTCTCCCCTACGCAAAAGCCCCATCTTCCCATGTCGGTCTCACCCAATTCCCAAATCTCCCAATCAAGAAAGCATCTTTAGTGGTGATTCGGATGTGAGATAAATCCATATTACCTCCTGAACTTTAGGGGTGATTCGGATGACCGCATGAACTTCA
Organism: Brachypodium distachyon; assembly: GCF_000005505.3. Lineage (NCBI taxonomy): Eukaryota > Viridiplantae > Streptophyta > Magnoliopsida > Poales > Poaceae > Brachypodium > Brachypodium distachyon. Next base: position 51,125,502 of record NC_016133.3, read on the forward strand.
GGCATAACATTTCTGTCTTTTATAGTATCTTTTCAACTTTTTAAGGAACTTTATTCAGTTTGAAATTTGAACCTCCAACGTGTAGCAAATTTTGAAGTGAAAAAAGGTTTCTATCAAAATATGTGGAAAATCATAAATTTTACTGTAAGTAAACTAGTCAAATTTTAGCGCATTTTGACGTACGATTGAAGAGAAAATGAATTATTTCGTTAGAGGTTCAAATTAAAAACTGAAAATATTTCAATTTTTTTATATTTTTTGTTGCAGTAAATCATTAATGGTACGGGAGTAAACGGTTCAAATTCCAGCTCATTTTGGCAAAGGGTTGAGAAGAAAATGATTAATTTCTTTCGAGGTTCGAGATTTAAACTTTTTAAATGGATACGTGTATGCAGCGAGGTTCGAAGAAATAGAAAATACAGAAAATTTAAATTTTACCATTAGAATGTAGCGACAGATATAAATATCGACTGCAGTTCTTTCGACAAGAAAGAAATGGATACGTGTACCTTTTTTGAAAGTGAGTACGTACGTGATTGAGGGAGAGTAAAGTTAGGAGCAAAGGGACGGGCGAGGAAAAACAACAGTGCATTTGCTGCGGACACGGGCTTTGGCAGCCATTCAATGACCCACCAGACGCTCATCTCTTCCGCCCCTGCCTTTTCCTCTGCTTCCCACCTCCTCCACGCCTCCTCTCCATCCCCGCCTACCCTTTTCCGCCGCTCCTCCTCTGCAGCCGCCTCCGTCATGTCGTCTTTCGCGCACCATCACGGCTCGCTGGTAAGCAAGAAGCTCCGCGCCTCCCTCTAGACGTGTGTGTGTAACGGTTATTACAAGAGGAGGAAGTGCTCTTCTGGCCTGGGTGGTTCTTGAAACTGACGAGAGTTTTGTTCTGCTTTCTTTTCCGTGGTTTGCGGTTTCAGGTGGAGAAGGAGGGGAAGATGGCCGCGCTGAGGAGTAGCCTCAGGCCGTGCGAGGCAGCCGAGGATATGGCGGCCGCCGTGGCCGTCGGGCCGGCGGCGTGGGGAGCGGGGCTGCTGGGGGACGGGTTCTTGGTTGAAGACCTCCTTGACCTCGAGGACCTCTGCGAGGTGGACAAGGAAGGCGGCGGCGTGTTCCCCGAGGCGGCGCCCGCAGCGGACGAAGAGAAGTCCGGCGACGACCACTCCCACGGGTCGTCCGTGGTCTCCTACGAGCTCCTGCCGCTCCTGCCGCCGGAGATGGACATGGACCTGCCGGTAAGAACCCGAGCCCAAGGCCAAGGGCGACGTTTGACCTTTTCATTTCCCCGGCCAGCCGTCTGGCACTTTTTCTAGGAAATTCCTGCAATTATTTTGTGGCTGAGTTTTTTTGTGCTGTGTAGGCCCACGACGCGGAGGAGCTGGAGTGGGTGTCCCGAATCATGGACGACTCGCTCGCGGAGCTCCCGCCGCAGCCGCAGCTCCCAGCGGCGCCGTCGGCAGCGTGGCAGCATCGGCCGCGGCCGCGGGAAGCGGCGGCGTCATCCGCGCCCGCGGACCCTATGCGGACGCCGACCATATGCGCGCTCTCGACGGAAGCGTCGGTGCCGGTGAAGGCGAAGCGCAGCAAGCGCTCGCGCGCCACCGTGTGGTCGCTCTCGGGAGCCTCCTTATCCGACTCAGCGTCGTCGTCCACAACCACGGCGTCCTCCTCTGGCTCCTCGTCGACATCCCTCTCGTCCTTCCTACTGGACTCGCCCGCCTTCGCCGCCGGCTCCAGCCTCAAGAAGAAGTCCAAGCACGGGAAGCAGCACAAGCCCAAGAAGCGCGGGCGCAAGCCAAAGCACCTCGCCTCCTCGCCGTTCCTCGCCTCGGTGCCCGTCCCGGGCGACCGCCGCTGCAGCCACTGCGGCGTGCAGAAGACGCCCCAATGGCGGGCCGGGCCGGAGGGGGCCAAGACGCTGTGCAACGCCTGCGGCGTCCGGTACAAGTCGGGCCGCCTCCTCCCGGAGTACCGCCCGGCCTGCAGCCCCACCTTCGTCGGCACCATTCACTCCAACTCCCACCGCAAGGTGCTCGAGATGCGCCGCAAGAAGGACCCCGTCGTCGGGTTCGAGGCCGCCGCGCCAACGGCCGTCGCATCGTTCTAGAGCCTCAGCGGCGGGGGTGTACATTTTCTTTTACGGCAGTATCGTCTTTTAGTCTGTTGTACCGTACCTGGATTTTTTTTTTTAAAATTCGGTCAGCTATTTTAGTTGTTGTGCTACTGCTAGAAGAATTCAGCAAGTAGAAGCAGATTAGGTCGTGTTAGGTGCAGGGAGGATTACTAAGCTTTTTCGATGATTATTATTAGGTCTAGTTTGTTAGGGTATTGCCAATTTGCCATAGCAGTGGCTTTTAGTAGCAGGGAAGAACTTGAGCTCTTCGCAAGAAAGCTTTTCGAAGTAGTTCGGCGGCCTCCTACGAGGTTGAATCGTTGAGACTCCGGAGGCAGAAATGGCAATGTCCATGGTCGGTCATCTCTGGTGTGAATCATGAAACTAGCCGTCTTGTTTCTTTCGGTTTCGTTCAGAAGAATACTCTGTCCGGTAGTATCGTGGTGTGGATTGCCTTCTTCTTTTTTTGGCGGGTGGATTTTTGCCTTTCATCATCACACCGCCATGATGGTGCCAAATCGATCCGTATTTACCCACATCGAGAGCAGTACTGTCATGGCCATACAAACTTGTACAAGTACGGAGTAGCTAGCCTAATAAAATGGCCACCGCACATCGGGGTACAAACAGGAGTAGCTGTATGTTGGCACTGCCCGTCCATGTACGACTTCCAAATTATCACCTCATTAAAATCTTTGCAAAATAAAAATAAAATCTAAGCTAGATTCCTGAAGCGAAGACCTCTGTTAGTCTGTACGTCCTGCTGCCTTCTTGCCAGGCCAGGCCGTCTGGTGTGGACGTGCAGAAGCGAGTAGGCGCTATTTACTCCGAATGAACGTTTTTACTTCACCAGTCATCGGGGCTATATACTGGCTTCTGATCAGGTGCCTCGATGTTTGTGCATCACGCATTTTTAATACAGTACTCGATTCAGACATAGGATATGCTTTGGTTGCAGCGGGGCACTGCCATGCTGGTTCTCGTGATGTCCGGGCCATGCGCCCATGGTCCGTTTGCCCAACCGGTGTGATTTTTTTGTTCAATTTTCAATAAGTACTGCTCATTCGGTCAGTCCATTTCTCAAACCAAAATTTTCAAGTTTGATCAAATATATAGGGAAATGTATTAAAATGAGACACGTTATTCTCACATCGAATGCCAGTCAACGTATAATTTATTTGGATGTCCACTCCATATTTTTGCAACCGCTATAAATTGTCGATTTCCCTCTCCCTCTAATTTTTATTTCTATAGAAACTAAAATTGTGTTCTGTTTTCATATAAAAAATAAAAATACTTCCAAAGTTTAATATGCAAAATTATATGATAATTTTCCTCCTTTTTTGAATTTTGTATTAAAAACGTAAGATTGAGCTCAACTTTATTTTCCGAATTAATTTTTTGTACAAATTTATGAATTTTATATGTGGTTGAAACCAAACTAGAAATTAATAATTTTTGAATTTCATATAGTATTAAGTTATTTTTTCCTTTCAGCCTAATACCAGTCAGGTGGTGACATATTATCCCATTGATCGCCAAGAACTATTTTTTCTTCAAGTTCATTTTGTCATCCAAAGTGCTCTCTTTCTTTCCTCCTAAAGATATTAGATCAGGCCACTAAGAAGTTATTAATATGGATCATGTTTTATTGCAAATGTATTTTGTCTCAAGACGGCATTTGAAGATAAGACAATTCATTCTCTCAGCTCAGACTTGCATAACTTACAAATTCTACAATTCTGTAAACAATGTACTTAAAGTCTGTTGGCGGTCCAAACTCTATATTGGTTGCTAAGCCGGACGAAAAACTTGCATTTTGATGGCACCCGTCACTTCCAAACTACCATTCTTAAATTACCCCCAAACTCCCATAGCGGTTAGAACACAACCTTCAACTTTCAATACCGTTTAATTTACCCTCCCCTGACCTAGCTAGGAGGCGGTTTATACGTACGTAGCAGATTTTGACCGAGTCAACTAATGTTTTTCAGTCCAAAAAATTCTTTAAAAAATGGAGAGAGAAAATAAAATTATGTTCTCACACCTTTTTAAAAAATTCAACTTCATTGGCTAAAAGATCGGTAGAAAAATGACATATTTTGTTTGATCATATTTGACTTCAAAACTAAAAGTTCCTAGATTTTTTTTTCTTCAGAAAATCATAAATGTTGTCGTTATGGGTGGGCATTCGGTCATGACCGGAAGTTTGGTCTTGTAGTTTCGGTTTTTTCGATTCAGTCTGTAAAATATGAAACCCGAACTTTACTGAGAAACTTTGCTACCCGAAATTTCGGTTTCGATTTAGATGCATGACACAAGAGGCCGCCCTACTGAGTGGGCTAATAGACGAGGTAGTGCCAGTCTAAAGAAAACTTCTTTGAATCATGTAGATGGACTTGAATTGTACTCCACTCCGTACACCTCTGCTGGGAGTGGGGCACTAGAGTTTCAGGTGGTAAACGGCTTGCGAATCTACGTAGACTGATATATTTGACCAGGGTGGCCTCTCTTGGATCAAGATGGCAATGGGGTCCCGAAACCCGTATCCCCGCTAGGGGACGGGTTTGGGTCAAATGGAATACCCGCTGGTTTGTTCATGGGTCAAAAGTGAAACCCGGCGGGTTTCATGGGTTCAAACCCGGTTCAGCACTCGCAAAAGCGATACCCGATGGGTTTCACGAATAAAAGGATATAGCTCATATATATGGCCCAGTTCAACCCATCATAGAGAAATCCTTAGGTATATAACATGTTCTAACCTTAATTCACTCTCCCAAATCCCTAGTCACTATTCTATCACCATCCCGAGCCACCCACTCCCTCCGTGCCTACTCGCTCTCGCTCAGTCGCTCCCTCCATGGCGCGCCGCGCCCACTCTCTCCGTGCCGCGTCATCATTATATTGTTTTACTATCATTGTGCTATTAAAATGGGATGTTTTTTATGCCGTTATGCTGTTGTTTGTTCCTGGATGCATTGTGTATTCTCATGGGTTCGGATTCTCCGACGGGGCCGAAAAACCCAACGGGGGCGGGGACAGAAAAAAAGAAGAAACCCGTTAGCGAGACGGGTTTGGGGACAGTGCTGCAATCAAGATCGCATGGACGGGTTTGGACGGACACTACCCGGTGGGTTTCGTATCCGTTGCCATCTGAAGTCCTGAGGCTTTGCCCTGCCGGCCCTTGCTCCGGTCCGGAGTACAGTAGTACTCCATCCGTCGAATACATGAGGCACGCACGCATCTCAAGATTACAAATTTAACTAGCAAAATATAAATTATATTTCATAAAAAATATATCATTAGATTCGTAATCAAATAAACTTTCTAATGATATGACTTTTCCATCATATAATTTATGTTTTGGTAGTTAAATTGACGATTTTGGAACACGTGCGTGCCTCGTTTATTGGGACGGAGTAGAAGTCAGTTTTGGGTCGGTTCCGAGCCATTAACAGTGTTATGATCACTTGGACATAGGGTTCTATCCAGTGATGCCCGTCATCCGAAAGGCTCGCCCTTGCATCTGCCTGCCTCTAACGTAATCATTCGAGTTGGAGTAAATGCTTTTTTTTTTCCGAAGAATGTGCCCTTTCCGTCTCCCTTGAACAACTGCCACCGAAAGATCATACATCACGGCGGAAAGACGGGTATTTAATTATGCATGGACCACGGTGCAGCCCTGCTCTCCCGCCCTATCTGAAAGACGCCATCCACAGTCCTGGCCGCCTGCTCTTTCTTTGTCGCGCACACGCAAGAAGCATTATCACTGTTCCTTTCCTCTTCGAATGTGCTTTTGAATTTGACCACTTTTCCGCTATAGTACTACCTTCTCTGTGCATACGATGAGCTCGACGTATACTGAACGACAAACCAGATTCTGTATACTGAATATGTTCGATTCCCAGCTTTGATTCCGTCGAGCCAAGTGTATATAATATCTGCGACAGTCGTACGTGGCCTCCGTCGACAAGTTTAATAGAAGCACGCTGTTTCAGGAAGGCTTTAATCATCTCCCACTAGTAATAGATGCCCAGATTCTGAAGCGTTTTAGCGTGTGTGGATGCAATTCGTTCGGGAAAGACATGTCATATGCGAGATCGAGTTGGTTTGCCTGGCTACACAGTCACCTGGACCCGGCCCAATCAACGTGGCCAGTGTATTTTCCTGAAGAAATAAAATCATCGTTATACTACCGGATAAGTACGCGCGTATGATCAGTCTAATCTTGTTCCACATGGCGAAAGGCCAGGTGAAACGGTCCAAATATGGCGTGATCAGTTGTACTACTTGTGTTCGATGATTTCAGAGAAGAGGACAAGGACGGATCCAGATTTCAGAGGTTAATTTGATGAAACCAAGTTCGTCTTCTGCGAGATCAATAGAGCTTCCTTTTCTTAAGAAAATAAACTGGTGCTGGCTGCTGTGTACTCCACTAGCTAGATCTCAGGGATAAGTGGAGCGGCCGGGGCAGGGCAGGCAGCGAGCTCTTGCTTGCAAGCAAGCTCAGCTCGGGATACCTAGTGAATGACACAACTCAGGCCTCAGGGCGCAAATCAATTAAGACACAAGCAAGCCCTTTGAGACTAACATGCGGTATCGCAAGCAAACAAGGACTAATAGTTGATCAGTTGCACCGGCGCCGATAAGTCCCGCCAGGTTAACATCTCTTTCAGTGGTTGTCTGGCCGATGCCGACGCCGGCCGACGGCAACTATGCTCCATCTCAGGTCGTCAGCGAGCAAATGAGCAGGGCCAGTTGTCAGTTAACTAATTGTAGCTGAGGTCGGTCGATTGGGTAGCTCACCAGCACGGCACGCACTGAGGTCACTCTCCTCGGAGGCAAGTGGTGATGGAGGGGTGCAGCTGACAGTTTTATCGTTCTTCGGAAAACTTCAGCTCGGAATAGCTTTTGAACAGTGCCGTACCTGCTGCTGTTTCTTTTACTTCTTATCTCTGTTCCTCTCTTTAGTTTTCATTTCGCTGCGTGTATGTGCTTTGGCAAAAGCCTGGTGGTCCATTACTGACACCATCGATAGTTTCAAACTTTCAATAGCTTCGTGAGACCATCTGATGGTCACAACTCACACGGTCTCACCCCTATACCGGCATACCGCACGCTGCAGTTGTTTCCTGCTGAAAGTTTGCCTAGGAATCGACACTTATCAAGATTCAGGAAAATACAATACACATTTATTTACTGAGTTTTGCTTCGATAAATCATCTCCATAAAAATATTACGAATCTCGATTTATTTTTGTCAGTCTGTCTAACAGTTTATTTCCTTTAAAAAAAATCTAACACCTTGTTTGGATGTAAATATTGAGGCTTGGTATTAGACATTGGCATTGATTAGATCCGAATATCAGGATTCTTGGCATTGGCACTTGGTATTCGGGCCGAATATCGAGCGAACCATCCCACGGCCAAATTCGGTTGGACGCAATGTCGAGGGTACTAGCTCGACATCGGTTGGAATTCGGGAGTTGCGTACCGCTTCGACCGAAGACGCGCGTTCGATCCCCGCGGAGACCTTTTTTTCCCGAATTCCTCCTCAGCGCCTGCGCCTCCCTCCCGATAGCGCAACCGGCTCCGTCCCCCGACAGCGCCTCCCTCCACCCCGAGCAGCGGCGGCACGGCAGGCGCCGGCGGTCTCCGCCATGCCACCCTCCCTTCCGGTGGCCCTCCCTCCCGGTCACTTCCCCTCTCAGTACTGCATACCAACGACGACCCGACCCGGCGGCCGGCATAGGTAGCAGTGACCTCCTCCTCACTTCTCTGTCCGGCACAGGTATCCTCGCCCCCTAGTCCTCCTCCTCATACTGCTGTTGCTGCTCTGCCGCTACCTTCTCTGTCCGGCTTACTCGACGGATTTGTTTGCTTTTCTTTGTTTGGGGACCTCCTCCTCTGCCCGGTCATGTGCGGATGAACTGAACCCGGGTCTGCATTTGTTTGCTTTTCTTTGTTTGGGGACTGCAGAAGTGCAGAGGGATTGGAGAGAAAAGAAGTGCTGACCTTTTTTTTTGAGAATTACACTGCTCACCTTTTAGTAGTTTCTTGCTGAAACTTCCTCATGTTGGCTACTTCAATACCCTGGAAGCCCAAAGCTCAGGTTATCTGTTTCTAAAAGCCCAGGCGCATCTCTTTTCAGAGGCCCAGGCAGGCTCCGGTAACCGAATACGAGGAGTTTTTTTTAGCACAATCTAACATATGTGTGGTCGGAAGCGACGGACTGCAGCCAAAATTGCAACGAAAAAGGAATTGGTTATGGACTTCTGATTTTGGATGGACAAAAGTTATTTAATGGGCCGTGTTTTCCTATAAACGGGCCCAGGTAATTGGATCATTCTCTCCTGATAGAGCCTCACAGTCTGCCTGGGCTAGGAGGAAGAGAATCGCTACAGAGACGTGGCTGGGCTAGGCTGGCCCAGCAAGGCAGCCACCCGCTGATCATTTACATTTTGTTTTTTCGAGCACCATTATACCTGTTACTAGTAAACATATGAAGCAAAAACTTTGAGAAGTACGCTCCTCATTTGCTATATATGCCACCAATCGCCAAACTAAGAAAGCAGCACATGGAGTTGGAGTAGACCGAATAACATCCCCATGGCATAAGATGGAGATCACGAGATATCTTTTAAAAAGTCATGGTAGTCAGCAACATGACAAAACTTAACTTTTCGTGGTCGATTCCAGGAAATGGAGCACCAGCCGCGATCAGGACGTAAGATTCTGCTGCACCAACAATTATTAGTTGGATGCGGTATGATCTTGGTAGTGCTACGTCTCTGGCCCCTGCAAGTTACGCTGTTGCAACTTGCGACTTGAGCTGGCTCTGACTAGATTAACCGTCCTTTTTCTTTTCTTCCAGAAGCACACCGATCATAAAATAAGATCGTGGATTAATTGACGTGGATTTGTATAGACTCTTATACAGATCCACATCAGTTAATTCGGGTCGGAGGGAGTATGTGAATAGAACTATCTCAGTTATGAATACCTGCGTTACGATTATTCCATCTAAATTACACATACAGAATCAAACCTAAGATTTGATCTGTTTGGCAAATTACCCAATAGTAATATATAACGTACGAGTCTACCCAAACTTAATGGAATTTTTAATCTCATGGCTAGCTAGTCCTAGCTCTGCCTCACGTGAGGCTGCAGTTTGGATCTGAAATTCGAGGATAACAGTGTTAGCAAATCCCAAAGTAATGAGTTGCTACAAGCCTGCAACACTATTTTATGTCTTAGCACTATACGTGTCGATTCCTCGGTAGACTAGGTAACAAAAAGGACCATGAATCCTTCATCAGCACAACCATGTCTGCAGGAACTTCCAAGCAATCTATGGAGCCAACATGGTTGATGTGTGTGTGCCACATTGCTCTGCCTTATCGGCAAATGAAGCGCAGTGCCTGCCCATGCCTTGGCAGAAAAGTGCACAAGAAAGCGATGCATTTTGAAGCGTAGGCCTGCCATTGACTCGCATGAGTGGTGGCTTTCCCCTTTCAATGTTCTTTAAACTTTGTGGCCCAGCTTGTTCTGGGAGCACCTTTCCTCGAAACCAATTTTTTGGAATCCAGACAAGAAGTTTGACATCACATCAAAAGGGCATGTGCCGTCCTTCCCTGCTCAATTTTTTTACGGGTCTATGTAGATACACAACGTTTCGTTAACTCCAGCAGACCCACTAATGCTCTGTTGCTACTGAACTGTGCTGCCCGTATTAATTGTCGAAATATTATATGTATCTAAACGTTTTTAGGCATAAATATATCCATATTTAGGCAAATTAATATGGATCGGAGGGAATACTAGTTTGTTGTGGAAATTTTGCACAAAAGAAAAAACAAAGATAGTCAGCTAAACGAAAAAAAAAAAAGGCAAAACCATGGATTATCATACATCTCACATCTCAGTGCCAAACTCGCCCAAGTAGATTTGAAGCAGTCGATTTTTCCACGCTATCACTTTTCACTTTGTGTCAACATAGATAGAACTCCTCTTGCCAGAAAAAATATAGATATATGCAACTTGAAATAATACGCTATGGCGGTTGTTATCGGAAGATCAAAAATAAAAAATTGTGAAACCTCAAGTTTCCAGGAGTCATTTTATGTCCTTTTTCTTCTATGGAAGCTTCGATGAAAATTTGACATCAGGTAAGCATTGAAGGCCATGCGTGTTGTGAATATACACAAGTATAGCTAGATACATATAGTTATGAACCACGTTCATGCAAAACGATACCTACAGTTAGATAATAATGAATATAAACGAAGGCATCGACTCTCCATTACACAAAGGATACATACGAGCCTGCGGTAAAATGGAGAGTCTGCAACCCATTTTGGACCGCATTTTTTCTGTCAACCTTCAACTGTTTTTTTTTTCTCTACTGCTATTTTTATTGTAGTCCATTGTATTCTTTGGCAAGTTTTACTGCACATTTTTATGTATTGCATTTTCTACATGCTGTTTATCGTAGGTTTTTACTATTTTGTTCTGTTTTGTGTTTTCTATAAATTGTCTACTGATTTTTTTTTACAACTTTCTTTTACATATTTTTTTCTACTGATAGTCAATTTTAGTAACTTTTGTACTGCTCTTTTCTAGAGAGGTGGTTCGGTAAAAGAAAATCTCATGCAAATCTCCCGACAAGGTCATGTGAAGAATCAAGAGATACCTTTGAAAAAAAGTACAGAGCTGCATGGAGAGTGAATAAAGAAAGAATCCTTCATTTCGCCATACGGTGCTTTGCTTCGCGGAAGCGACATTAGATCCTAATTGGAGCGTTACGCCATTGCTAGGATCATTGTGCTTTTTAAAATACCGATTACATTGTTCACATACATATTTACCCCACGCAACGTGTTTGGAAGCACCGTGAGATAGACGAAGTCGCCATCTTTTGTTGATGGACATGTCATTTAGCACCAAAGTGATATTTCAAATTAAGTGAGATATACTGAACGTCAAACCATCTAACCAATTGGTTCTGTTTGTCGAACAAACACCTTCTACTGGCAAAGAGCCTTTGTCTCGGTTGCAAAACAAAATTAATCCCCAGCTTGCATTTCTAGGTTTTATCTAATTCAGATCAACTGTAACAATTAGTAGTAGTAGATGGGTAAGCGAGATATCGTCCTTCCCCAATTATTTAGACAAGGAGCCGATCAAGAGAACAGATCGAACAATTAAGCATGTCCTATCACAAAGATCTTCTAAAATAAATATTGATCTCGCTGCTGCCCCCGGTGCGTCCGCGGCACGACTCATGGGAGCGGTGCTGACCGCGCAGCTGCCCATGCCGCCAGTGCCAGCCGTGCGGGCAAAAGCGATGCTAATGCGGACAAAAATGACCTTTTTGATGCACTTTTTCTCTCCGTTTCGGGCGCGTCTCAGAGCACGCAAATCCTCGGCCGCGATTCGATGGGAACCTTCCTGCGTCAAGTTGACTGGCCTGCGCGCGCCCTCCATTGGCTTGCATTATTGGAAAGCGCTGCTGATTAAATATAGTTTAGGCATCTTCTAGAGGCCATTCCATCGCCAGCCGTGCGCCCTTAAACCGGCGTCGTAATCAGCCCATCTCATTCGACCAAGTGGGTCAAGCAAGATCCCCTGCTCAATGATTTTTGTTTTTCCAAGGCATGCATCTCTATAACTCAGACATGGCAGCAGATTTTCATGTTCGCTTCGTCCAGACGTTTAACTTTCTGCCGATCACGCAAAATTGCTCACCCTTCTCTCTACAGACAGGCTGCACAAGAGATAAGTTTTTGTATCCTCTGTTTTGATGGCACATTTCTCATGCCAGCATCACATCGCTACAGTCTCTGCATGTTGGCCAACGCACGTATCACGTTGTCACCAAGGTCACGCACATACCGATTGAGTAATGGGTAGCCACGGCCCACGAGCTGATGGAAAAGCGGTCGTGTGTCGTCTAGCGTATATGGCAGTGGAGAAGAGGACATCAGATCTAATTTCATTTCCCCCATTCGGGTAAAGGCTACTTTTGCAGTTTAGCGGGTGTGATGTATACTGCCCACAGATTTTTCTGGTTCCAGCATTTGGCTGCTAGCTAGCTAGAGTACCGCGTGATCAGTAACACGTTATTTAGGACGGTGGTTAATGGCACCGCAAGAAGAATGCAAGTGGAAGGGAGAGACGAGGAGTAGGATATATAATTGGAGTCATGCATCAAGTTGGAGTCTGTCTTTATTATCTGAGCAGCAGATGGTGCCCATGATGCCCTGCCTCGCCTCGGTCCATCATTTGCCCATTTCACGCCCATCACGTGATCCACGTCCAATCCAAGTTTCCCCAGATTCGGAGCCCCGGGGGAATATTGGGACGTGGGAAGTTGGGAGGGATGACTCGATGAGCATGCATGCATCAGTCCATTCGCTCCTCGCTCGTTCTGGCATAGCAGCCCCAAAGCCTGCCATTGCCATAGAAGGGTTATTAGAACTTACAGTAATTAGAATATTAAGGATAAGGCGAGATCAAAGGGAGCGTCCAATGGCACGTAGCTTAGAGGAGGAAGATGGAGTACTCCATTTGCGATGACAAAAGTAGTGCATGATATATCACGGAGGCACGGAGCATTTAGTGCTTGCATAGTAGTACGGAGTACGATAGCAATATAATTACTGTATCTCATTGACGATGCCATCATAGTTCAATGCTAAGTATCCTTGATTCTGTTAGGATACTTGTACCCCACCCAGCTACTCCTACCGTTCCGAAATAGAGTAATATAATAAGCCATAGGTTTGTGTTAACTCAAAGTTCTTCAAATTTGATAAAGTTTAGGAAAACAATCAATTAAGATTTAAAAATATCGTGAACCGAGCCTAACTTAGGTGGTCTGGTTCTTTGTAGTGAAATCAACCCATCCAGGTTCAAATGCTACACTTGACATGGGTGCTCACATTTCTTGGATTTATTTCAGGATTTAACCAGCGCTATTCTTTTAGTGGTAAATGACTACCCCTCAACAGCAAGGCGCCTGCAATGATTTCGCTAATCTCTCAAAATCTGCTGGCACGGTCTCTCGAGTGTGCTCATAGGGATATGGTGTGCATGTGTGCGTTCATATGGGTGAGTGTACACGTGTGTTGTGAGCGTATGCATTTGTACTGTGTTTATCTCAAAACGAAAAAGATTTAATGATATCAAATGAGTATACTACAATTAGTGTATCTCATTGATGATCCCGTCACACTTCATTGCTAAGTGTCGTTGATTCTGTTAAGATACTTGTACTACAACGAGGTACTCCTTTCTGTTCCAAAACATAAGAAGTCGTAGGTTTGTGTTAAGCCAAAGTTCTTCAAATTTGATCAAGTTTATGAAATAATCAATTACTCTAAGATTTAAAAATATGAAATGAGTATATACTATGAAAATATGTAACAACAGATTTGACAAATTAATTTGGGATTCAAACATTGGTAATAATTCTGGCTAAACTTGAGAAAGTTTGACCCAGGACAATATGACTCCTTATATGTAGGAACAGTGACAATAGTATGAGCATGTACAATGCAATATGCTTAGCCAGGTGCTTATTAACCGGTTTTTTAAGCACTGATGCTAGGCCTATGACTAACTTGGCACCTCTCCTATACTTAATAAACACTGGTGCTTAAGATGATGATTGGTTTATTTTGGTAAGCACCGACTTAAGCACCCATCATTGTTGATGGAGTAAATTTCACAGAACCACAGATTTTGAGGCAGTCTTCTCAACGAGCCCCCACTTATGCTAATTTGTCGGAAAAACCACATGTTTTGTGTCCAATTGTCTCACATCACCCAAAACAACGGGTTAAGCACATTTGATGGTATTTCTTACATGTGGGTCCCACGTGTCAGACGTCACGTCTTTTTCATTAAACCCCTTGCATTTTATTTTTTCCTCGTGCGGACCATCATCACAGAGATAAACAGAGCTCCCAAGACTCGAGAGACCAAGGAAATTAAGGGAAGAGATGGTTTGTGTGGCGGTGCTTACTCGTAGTCGAGGCTCTCGATGGGGAACACGTTGGCGCCGAAGATGACGATCTGGGAGGTGGTGTCCATGGTGCGCTCAGCGGCGGGCTCCTTCCGCTGCAGCCTGCACAAGGAGCGCAGCAAGGCCCCTGGCGGCCACGGACACAGCCATGGCCACAACAAGCCCGTCTCCCTCCCCCGGCAGCCATGGCCTGAGCAAGCTAGGTACCAAGCAGCGGATGGGGAGCGCGATGGGGCGGCTCGTCGCCGTGGAGGGCAGCGGCGGGCAGTGGGCCCGCAGGGCGATCGCTCCGTCCTCGGCGGCGGCGCGTCGGCGGCTTCCGCCCCTGGCCCAGCTGGCTCTCCGCCTTGTCCATGGCCGGCGACCGCGCCAGCGACAACAACACCCACCAGTGAAATTAAACCTTCGTCGACATGAGACATATAGCCAGACATAGTATAGAGTCCTGAGTCCTGTACATAGGAAGGAATTGAGGAAGCTCCACAAACTGGGGATCGATATTCCGCTTGTTTCGTTTGTAAACAGGGGAGTAATTGGTGGGACCAATCAGGCCGGGGGGAAATTGGAGTTTTGGATCCAACCCAGGCCGGATCAATCTCTCTGTACATGCACATACACCCTCCAGTTCGTCCGTCCGGCCTGTATGTACATACAACAATTGTACTTCGTCTGCTCCGCCGCCGCCGTGTAAGCTTAGCACGCGACCGTTGGTTTTGGATATACTTGAGTGTATGCTCGCGCGCGCCTTCGCTGTCGTCATACCGCAGCAGCGTCTCCCATGAGCCGTAACTCCCCGCCGCGGTCGCGCGCCATCTGCCGCCGTCCATGCTCTCTATGTCGTAGTTGAACCTGCCGTCACGCTTTGACAGCCGTGCTGCTGCCTCGCCGTGCCGCCCCGCGGCCCTGCTGCCCCGCCCCTCTGCCCTGCCGCCCCGCGCTGCACTGCTTCCCCGCCCGGCCGCTCAATTCCCCTGGATAGTACAAGGATGCTCAAGGTAGAAGAAGATGAGGGGATGAAAAAAAAGAAAAAGACAATGGGTTTAATGAAAGAAACATGACGCTTGACATGCGGGTCCCACGTGTAAGAAATACCGTCAAATGCGCTTAACCGTTGTTTTGGGTGATGTTAAACAATTGGACACAAAGCTTGTGGTTTTGCGGACAAATTAACAAAAGTGAGAGCTTGTTGAGAAGACTGACTCAAAACCTGTGGTTCAGTGAAATTTATTCTTGTCGATGCTCTTAGGCCAACCTCACAAGCGACCCGTCACTATACAGCAATACACCAGGCGTCCAGGGCATATCATCGCAGGGTTCGCCAGAAATAGTAACCTTCTTTCGTTAGTCACAGAAACAGGAGTGGAATTCCTGCATGAAGCTACGGACGGCGCGGGTGGGGTTCTTTTCAATCAACAGACACCACTTTTGCTGTCAAAACCACCACGAAAAGATCCACCCGAACTCTGCTGGCACACGTACGCAAAAAGGGCACCGCGTGGAAGACAGGGGATAGCTAAAAGATCACGAAGAAACCAATATGAAAATCCACGGCCCCCACATGGCAAATTAACATGGCGCGGACTTCACCCGGTGGAGCGAGATCGAGACGCGGCGCCTAACACGCGTCAGGTCGGCACAGTGACGGACCTCGTCTGACTTTAATCGCCCGTGCTTAACGCACAAACCGCCTCGCGGCATCTCTCCTCAGGACGGTATATAAACCACAGGCCGCTATTCCCATCCCATCCATCTAGTAGCCGTGTACAGTTGCAACAGCAAGGCCATTGCCAGCCGAGACCATTGACCCGAGCTTAGCTTGAAGATAGAGCGAGGAAGGAAGGAAGGAAGGAAGGAAGAACATATATCGACCAGATCGATCGATCATGAAGGTGCAGTGCGACGTGTGCGCGGCCGATGCGGCCTCGGTGTTCTGCTGCGCCGACGAGGCCGCGCTGTGCGACGCCTGCGACCGCCGCGTGCACCGCGCCAACAAGCTCGCCGGGAAGCACCGCCGCTTCTCGCTCCTCAACGCGTCCCCGTCGGCCTCCTCTGCGTCGTCGCCGCCGCCGCTTTGCGACATCTGCCAGGTCAGTCGTCAGACAGCAGATAATCAATCAAGGATCTCTGAATGACCGCGACGAGTACTAGCAGCTTCTTGATATATACATAGCTTCTGGATAACCAATTGAGGATCGGTTTCTTGGTGTTTGGGTGGCTGCAGGAGAAGAGGGGCTTCTTGTTCTGCAAGGAGGACAGGGCGATCCTGTGCCGGGAGTGCGACGTGCCGGTGCACGCGGTGAGCGACCTCACCATGCGCCACACTCGCTTCCTCCTCACCGGCGTGCGGATCTCATCGGAGCCCGCCGCGTCCCCTGCGCCGCCGTCGGATCAGGAGGAGAACAACGCCGACTACTGCTGCAGCGGCGACAACGCGGCCACGAGCCACGGCTGTGGCAGCAGCACTAGCAGCAGCATCTCCGAGTACCTGACCAAGACTCTGCCCGGGTGGCACGTCGAGGACTTCCTGGTCGACGACGCCACCGCGGCCGCCGCCGCCGCTGCTTCGTCTTCTTCTACCGGCATCTCTGCACACGGATCCTACTCGTACCAGGTTGGTGCTGCTGATGATCCCCATTGGAGTATACCGGTAGTAGAGATCATTTGCTAGCTTGGGGAACCAAATTAAGCATTGGCCATTTTGTGGCACCTTGTCCTGGTCGAGAAACACGGCGTGTTCCGGTCACGTCTGCATCGCACACTACTGCACCCCAGTACAACCATTCCATTATGGGGTATGGTTTGTAGTTATACGCTCGTGTTCGCGGCTTGCAAATCGATCTGGTCCAGGGTGTGACGACAACATTTCTCAAGGCCCACCTAGATTCGCTAATCTGGACACGAGAAAAATTTAATCACTCTGCATCTTTGGCGTAGTTACGAAGTTAAAAGTAGCCAGAAAATGGTTGTAAAAACAAATAGTCTGTGACTAACTCGGTCTTTGGCAATGCCCGTTTGAGCAGGGAGAAACACGGAACAGTGGGATGCACGAAGCCGGCTACGCTTCCTGGATGGCGCAAGAGCGGCCGTTCTGCGACAGCGTCGACGTCGGCACGCTGGCCATGAGCAATCGGGAGAGGTGGGTGCCGCAGATGTACGCGGAGCCGGCCGGAAGCAAGAGATCCCGGACGTCCGCTGCCTACCCGTACTGGTGAAATTAAAGTGCACGTCGCCATACCCATACGTGACGTCCATGTTGTAGATCCACCGATCGGATGATATTACAAGACTGTAGCAGATGTTTGTTTCGGGCTTTACTGTGTTTTGAGCTTCTGGGCGTTCTTCGTTCCTCTGGATGTTTGGGAGCGATCGTGCTTTTTTGAGGAGCAGGAGAAAATCTCCGCGCCTTTATATCGTCCTTTGCTCGTTCCAAAGTGTTTTCTCCCCTTTCCACTCCATGAGTGGATTCAGTTGTTTGCACCTTCGATTTGATACAGCAGTTCAGCCCGTACGGAAACATGAATTGGGGTAACCTAGAATTTTCACAGGACAGAAAACAGATTATTATTTTTTCCTTCCAAGATACATCTGAAAGGGTGTATCATCCATTAGAGAAGGTGTAATGTACCCCTTTTTTTCAACTTCAAGAAAACTTCCATTACTCGGTCCCCATTCAAGCAGTTAGCACTTTCTCAAAGAAATCTCCTGACCAACAAACAACATTGACTCTCAATTTATGTTTTCTCTGACATGTGGGTCCTTCAAAGGGGGAGGACCCACATGTCAACGACCCCTAAGTTACTTGATGTATGTCAGAGGATTCATGCCACTTGGATTTCTACGGGAGGATTGAAATAGGGATTAGGCAGATATCAGTGGGATGCATTTTCACTGTTTTTTTTGTTACAAATGGTTGCACCCAAAATTCATAAAAGCCTGCAATTCGGTATGTGAACGAGAAGTAGGTACAAATTCAATGTGATGTCGTGAGAATAATTTGCAAAAAAATATTTTTTTAAAAACCGTCCGTCGATTTCAATAGAAGTAGCTAGATTTGAGAAGTCGATTAGGACTAATAAGTCATTTCTCAAACATATAAGAAATATTAAGAGGTGGCGAAAGGTTGCACCAAGCGAGAAATATTAAAGTTCAAATATTTTGTATTGTTACAAAATAATCTCCGTAGGTAAGGAAGCTAGTTTAATTAAATTTGATGCACCGATCGCGTGAAATTGTGCAAAGTGCTTTAGCTATAGTTTTGACCGCGAGAAAGATGCACATACCAAGACACCCTGCCGCTGCTGCACGCCTTCAGGCTGCATCTAGCTCCTAGCCCAATGGACTCGTATGTAGCGAGAAAAGCGCCGATACCGGCATTGGCACCAGAAGGCAAGAAGCAAAGCAACGAATCATGCATCCCCTCTGAAAAGAAGAAGAAGCAACGCATCATGTTTCCCTAAAAAAAAAACATGCCGGCATGCCCCAACATATACTCGGCTATCGGGCTGGTCTTTTCTAAAGCCCGGTTGCCTGGCGGGCTTGGCCCGGCTGCGCCTGGCCCAGCACCAAGTTAAACGGGCCGGGCTGGCCCCAAGACTGAGGCTTATGTTTTTTTTAGGATAACACATTTGGCCCATTTACCTTCTCAATTCTGGCCCAACCCACTATATTTTCTATTTTAGCCCACCATTTTTTTCTGTTTTGGCCTAGCCCACCTTATTTTCCATTTTTTTTTAATTTGGCCCAGCAGAACATATATTTTATTTTTCAGGGATCTGGCCCATGTGCCGAGGTGGGCCCGGGCTTGTACCGCGCTTGGGCCTGGAGGTTGTGTTCTCGGCCGGCCCGGCCCTTTATTTCGCCGGGTGAAGCCCGTTTATCCCGAGCCGGGCCGGCCCGGCCCGATAGCCACCTGTACCCCAACAACAAACAAAAAGGGGATAAAACTCATCGTGCAGAACGCCCCCGCCGCCGGACCCCACGTCTCCAGAAGGCTCGTCGGGTCTCTCTTTCTCTCTCTTCGGGCTCCGGAATCGGAACTCCGGCCTCCGGAGTCGGGCTCGGTCGAGGCACTGCCCGGAGCCCTCGAGCAAAGGGGGATGTCTCTAATTAGAATCGCCGTTTCTGTCTTCATCCTCCTCGCCGTGGTGGAATCGGCAGCGGCGACGCGCTCGCCGTCGGCCGACGTGCAGAACGCCATCTACTCCAACCGCATCACCATCTTCTCCAAATCCTACTGCCCGTAAGCCCTCCCAAACACCGAATTTATGCAACTCCTTTTGCTTGTTTTGGCTGGTGATTTGCGCGCGCGCGCGAATCAGCGGCGGAGTTGATGCGTCATCGTTGAGATCCCAGATATTTGGTGAGCTGTTATTCTTGCCGCACACAAGGAAAAACGCTTTTGAATGCCGTGAGTGGGGGAGTTTTTTGCTTATTAGATGACTTTAGGCGTCGTGGAACCACCGGCGATCGCAAATTTGCTGAATTAGGCTATTGTTACTTGCGAGCTGTGGCCACAGTGCTTTATTGGGTGGAAATTGGTCTGGTTATTTCGCTACAGCTGAAAATAGAAGGTGGAACTTTTCTATTTTGGAATAAGTGTTCATTTAGCTGTGGCCATGCCTTACTGCTATCCTAAAATGTGCTACTGTATTTACTTAATGTCTGCAGATCCTGCATTCTTGGCGATGTGATTTATGGTCCAACATGCTAGCCTATGCAAATGATCTACCGTATTGGCTGGCTTTAGTTAACTGTAACCCAAAAGATTCCTGGGTTGATATTTGTGCAAAACATACATATGCAGCCAACATGATGGGAATTGAATTTAACTTCACACCACGTAAATCTCCACCATGAGATATAAGAGATTGCATATGGATATGAAAAGTTATGAACAATAAATTCTGCTGGCCTAAGAAATTCGTTTTGTGATTTTCTTTTTCTCTCCACTAAAGGAGAGCTTGATTCTTTCAAATTTCTACTCACTATAGGTTCTGTAGAGAACTCTTACCTCTACAACTCCATCAAAATCCATGACACTGCAGGAAGGAAAATTATATCAGCATACCAATGTACCATATGACTGAGCTGTTATGGTCCATCATTTAGCAAATTAGTTGGCCTCTTACTTGGGTTAAATGAAAGAAAAAGAGATATGTAGTAAGCTTGCGTCTAGACAGGTGCACTAGAATAATTTTCCTAGGATGTATTGCAGTTGGGAGATAATTCTCGGAACAGGAAAACGTTGAATCTATGTTGTGTTCGTTCCTGGTAGCATTGCTGCAAGTTGTAAACAGGAAAACGTTGGATTTATGCTCTGTTCCTTCCTAATAGCATTGCAGCAAGTTGTCATTCTGTTGAAATGGGTAAGGTCACTTTTCTAGTGTCAACCATGTGATTTCAGCATATATGTCTCGGCTATCATTACAAATGATGCAACATCGATATGTTTCTTTTGATAAACTCGGGCTATTCATTTGGTCCATGGTTCCTTCCAATATTTCGAAAACACCGTTTGTTGGCCCTATAGATTAGAAACCTCAACATCGAGACAGTATTTGTATTTCTTTCAATGTGAAAAAGAGAAGACATTCATTCACAGAAGGTGAAAACGGAGTTTTCGTGGAATGTGGATGCTTGCATTTGTTTCTCAAATCCTCGAGGAGTTCTGAACTCCAAGAAACGAAATCAGTCTTGACTAATAAGATCTTCTATACCCCTTGAAGCTCCTATAATTTGAAACTCTTCTTATATGGTCTGATACTCTGATTACTTTTGGATTCCCTGTTAGTGTCACCACTCCCTGACTTCTAGTTATCAATTGATTCTCTTTACTCCTTTTCTTTCTAGGTACTGTATGCGTGCTAAGCGCATATTTCGAGATCTCAAAGAAAATCCTTATGTCGTTGAACTTGATCTCCGAGGTAATCATCCAGAATTCCAGCTCATGTAGAAGTAGAACTCAATTCAATTGTATTTGTCAAGCATTTTTTCAGCTACTAGTTAAATAATGTATGCATGCGACATGCAGAGGATGGCCAAGAAATTCAAAGTGTTCTTCTAGACCTAGTTGGGCGCAATACCGTGCCACAGGTGTTTGTGAATGGCCATCACGTTGGTGGTTCAGATGGTCAGTGTTCACACCTTCCAGCTGCCTTAATGTTTGTGTTAAGGTGCCACTAAACCTTCGATGAATATCAATAATTTTCATGCATACTGCAGATACAAAAGAGGCTCTTTCAAATGGACAGCTTCATAAACTTCTTGGTAAGAATCAGACCGAATCGGAGTGATGATCTCCAGTGAAGTGGTATTGTCAAAACCTTGTGAAAAATGTCTAACACGCGGCATTCCTTATGGGAGGAATGGGATAGTTGTATCTATGGGCATATGGACAGGATGTTGCATCTCATGCCATCTTTTTTTTTTTGCTTGGAAGTGTTGTGACAAAAGTCTGTCTGTGCTTGATTCTTTGATTGCTCAAGTGCATATACATTTTAACTGTTGTGCTAATTTTACAACTTGTTTGTGGTCATTAATGCTGGTCTTCTTCCTCAGTAGAAGTAGCTTGCTTTCAACGTTGATGAAATGATGACTGCAAATTTAGAGCAGAGGTTCCCGTTGAGAACAGTGCATGGATCGAAAAGTTTATTCATAAGGACGCACGCTAGTTCAAATGCTTAGGGATATATCCAGGGCGAAATGGCGAATACATTCATCTGCCGGTGTAGACAATGCGAATGGGCATCGTGCACAGAACGGTCGCTGCAGATCCTTCCCCTTCACCGGGCGATGTCTTCCTCGGTTCCTCCGGCTGGCACCGTTCACCTTCTTCTCAGGCCGAGCAGCGCGAGGAACAGCGACACATAGTCGTAGCGGAAGACATGCCGCAGCATCCCGAGCTTGCTGCCGTCCCATGGCGGGTATCTGAACATGAACTCTATCAGGAAGCTCCTCTTGAGAACCGCCTTCTTGTGGCTGAACATCTCAAACGAGTACTTGCCGTGGTACTGCCCAAAGCCGCTCTGCCCGATGCCGCCGAACGGGAGGCTCTCCAGCCCATACTAACAAACAGTGGTAAGACATGTCAGGAAATGGCGTCCCATGCATTTTCGTTTGCTGCAGAACAGTGCAGATCATCATCTTACTCTGTCAGACAGGCACGAGGGTGCGTACATATATACCTGAACAATAGCGTCGTTGAATGTGACGCTCCCAGACGATGTTTCCTTGATGATTCTTTCCTTGAGCTTCTCGTTCCCGGTGAAGGCGTAGATTGCGAGCGGCTTGGGCTTGGAGTTGACGAACTCGATGCTGTCTTCGATCTTCCTTACCTGTAAAACAGAAGCAGTACAAAGTTTTCTTCAGCTGTCGGTGTACCATCAAAGGCTGCTGCACCCGTCGTCGTCGTCGATGTGTACCGTGATAACCGGGAGGATAGGGCCGAATATCTCCTCCGTCATGATGTCGGAATCCAGTGGGGGATTCAGCAGAATGGTGGGCTCAACGATCCTGCACAATTGGAATCATGACAGAGGCATCAAGTTCAGTGTACAGGAATGCCCAATAATAATGAGTACAGTAGTAAGAAGCAACAGTAGAACAAGTGCAGTAGAATATGATAGGCGCTGTTCAGGAACTTACAAGGTCTTGGGATCCATGGCTCCGCCGTGCACAACGGAACGGGCCACCTTATGACTCTCCAGAAGGCTACCTAACCTACGGAACTGTTTCTCGTTCAGAATGCGCGCCATGTACTCTGGTTTCGTGAAGAATCGCTCCAGTGTTGATTTCAGCAGCTCGATCTTCAGAGAAGCAGCACACGCACGCGAGAGCATTATATATGTGTCAGATACGGGAAACAGTAGCCGACTAGCTAGGTCGTATGACGCAAAATAAAATCCAGAGTGAAACCAGACCAGAATCGGCGCAAACTGTTCCTCCACGAGTATGTAATCGATGGCTATGCAAGCTTGTCCGGCACAGGTAGACCATTTCGCTCCAGCTATGCGATTTACAGCGACCTGCGCAATAGGTAATGCAAGACCGAAAATAGGTGAAGAGCTGAGGACAAACTGACTATCCCTCTTGCAAAGAGGTCAAACTGGGTACCGTAGCAAAACGGAATAGAGGTGAAGAGCAGAGGACTACCTGACTATCCCTCTTGCTATCCAGCCAATCTACAATGCACGGGCATTTCGAGCCGAGTTCAAGCGCCACTGGGGTCAAGTGTTTTGCAGCTTTGGTCATGATCATGCGACCTACACGAGCACTCCCTGAACACCACCAACAAATTAATGGCTGAGTATACGGGCAAAAAACGGTCAGCCTATGAATCATTGGCCAGTATTCTCTTCAGAAACTTATAGGATCCAGAATTCCGGATGGAAGTTACCGGTGAATAGGACCTTGTCCCATCTGTGCTCCATGAGTTGCTCTCCAACTTCCGGTCCACCCTGGACGACCTTCACAGCCTCGGAGTCCAGGTACCTCGGTATGTTGGCAGCCAGGAACGCGGCGGTGGACGGCGCGAGCTCCGAGGGCTTCAGAACCACGGCGTTGCCAGCCGCTAGGGCACCGGAGACGGGCTCCAGAGCCAAGCCTGCATATATACAACACAAAACGGCGCACTATGAGCATTGTTGCACTGATCATGGAAATGCTCCTCGAGTAAATGACTCTTCAAGTTTACTCAACGAGGACAGGGTGTACTAAAAAGAAGTGGCGGGAGCTCAATGATGAATTTGCTATTCTATTTTTAGATTTCTCAGATTGGCATTCCTTCTTGTATTTTCTAACTGGATTCGAGTCTTCTCTTTCCTAGATTGTGAACTAAATTTGAGTTGTATCAAATCACTCAATTGTGTCGAGATGCTTTTCTAACTTCTTTTGTGCTGCCATGATTTAATTGGGAGGAATGTAACTAAATAGGGTGATAACGAGCAAGCTCGAGTCGCATAGCTCGGCCCGCTTAACTCATAAGATAACTCGTTAGGCTCGTTACACAAGTTGAAGTCATTTTGCCAACTAGTTCAAACTTCGACTCGACTCGTTAGGAACCGAGTAACATGTTGCTCGTTTAACTCATGAGTTTCAAGTATTCTTTCCATCCATTTACCTATGTACTCTCTAAAGAGGCCGGCCGTCGTACGTGATCTACCTGTCACAGAAGTGTGACCAGCCAATAATAATTAAGATTGGATGCATCCCTAAAAAAAGGACTGGATGCACAATTATTGCAGAAAAGAGAACTGCTCCACGCTGGAATCGAAAAGTTCGGTTAGCCCACATTTCGTACACGCACGACCTTTGGCCTTTGGCACGCGCATGTGATCCAGACTGGTAATTTGGGACGGCAAGCCATGCGTGCACGTGATGTGACCATACAGCTAGCCAACAGTAAAAAAAAAAACCATCCGTAACAGTGGGTTTTGATAATTTTGATAGGCAATTTGTGCTTGTTGCTAGTGCCGTTGGTGAGAATGGCCTGTCGAGGAAGGAGCAAGTAAGATCAGCAATCAACCAGCGAGCGCATCTAGTACGTGTGCCACGTTCCAAAATCTAGTGAGCCTACGAACGTGGCTATCTGCCTGTCTCCGAGGTCTGGCGTATGGCCATGAATGGCTCGATCCGTTTCGTTGGCAAGAAAGGGGGATCAAGACGCTGTGGCTCCTCGTGACTTGGACTTGGGAGGTTTGGCGCGAGCGCAACCGGCGCATGCATCATCGCCAACAGGACACTGCTGGTCTCTGAGGTAGATCCACTCCAATAAACGGCATTACTTTTCTTCTGTTTGTTCTCTCTTATCTGTGTACTTCACGTTTGCCTTTGCCAGGATGGTAGCATACTGATAATGAAATGTAAATACTGCTCCTGCCAGCTTGAGTACAAAACCAGATTTGCTGATACTGACATGTAAATACTGCTACCTGCTTAAGTTAATTACTATCACGAATCACGTACTGTACTAATGTAGATAAGAGAGAGATACTGCTAAAAAAATAGACAATACTCTATCCAGCATGCTTTTTGATCGATCTCATCCAACATGATGACTCGTATTAACAATTACTAGTACTCCACAGTTAGTTTGGCGTTAACTAAACATTCATTGCAAGATACTGAAAGAACTGAGGGAACTGGTCTATTGAAAGGAGCGTGTGCAGCAAAGAGGGCGAGTTTCACACCTAGTGGAAGATTCCAGCAGGAGAAAATTAGCACGACCCCGAGCGGCTCCGGCACTACCAGCGCCGTCGCCGGGAAAGAAACCAGCGGCGTTTGAGCCTGCACGCACCAAAGCAACAAGTTATACATAGCAAAACCTGCAGTCAATTAGGCTTTTTACAGAAACGGGATGCAGGCAGCTGTATCGCGAGGGGCTTGCCTTCTCGGGAGCCGCCCATTTCTGGAGGTTTTGCAGCGTGTTTTTGACGGACTTGACAAGAACCCCGACCTGAAGACGATCGACAACACGAATCAGGGAAGTTACACCGAGTAGAAATCTAACACGGGTAGATATTGAAGACCAACTGACATGAGTTTGCGTCGTTTCTCCACAAATTCACACGGGAACGTACGTACCTCGTCTCTGAAGGCTTCGGTGCGGTGTTTGCCGAGGTCGTGGTGGAGCACGTCCAAGATCTCCTCCTCCTTCTCGGTCAGGAGCCTGATGAGCCCCTTGAGCTGCGACTGCCTCCACGACAGGTCCCTGGTCCTGCCGCTCTTGTACACCTCTCCCAGGCTGCTCACGAGCTTGCCCAAGCCGAGCAGGGGCTTCTCTTCCATGGTTCCCATAGATGAAAAAGGGGCTCTGCGAGTCGCAACGACCGGGCGCCAAATATTAGCTAGGCTTGGCTTAAGGTGTGTGTATGAGGCGCGTGCGTGTGCGTCGTTAAATAGTGCACCAGACGGAGCGTGGCAGTACTGTACGTGCCGTGTGGTTCATCAGTGGAGTGAACGCGGCATAGGGACCGAAGTTACTCCATAGAAGATTTTCTTCAGTCATACATGCACACTGACTGGAGTAGTAGATCTATCTCTCTAGCACCAAATAACCACAACTGCAATGGTTAACAACATTGTTTTTTTCATGTTTAGTATCTATCGATCTATCTAACACCACAGTAAGTAGCAATTAATAGGGACATTAGGTGTACAAAATGGCAGCAAGTATGTAGGAGCACCTACACTATATATGGTTGTATGGGATGATATATCTATAAACGCTATAAAGTTGAAGCCCACTAACTGCAGTTAATTTAGCAAGCTCAACATGCAGCTTATCCACGTCATCGTTCCGTAATCCCATCTTCTAATCCCCCGACGTCAGCCTGCCCAGCCTGCCCGCTCGAACTGGCCGCCGCTTCAATTAGCCTGCCCGCTCAAATCATGCGCGATGTGCTAGGCCCTGCCGCTGTTGCACGCTGCAACCACCGAGCTCAATCCCCGCCGCCCACGGGCTCAGCCCCGGCCGCCGCGTCCCCGCCGCCCACGGGCTCAGCCCCGGCCGCCGCGGCGGGATGCAACCGCCGAGTTGAGTCCCCGCCGCCCACGAGCTCAGCCCCGGCCGCCACCGACCGTCGTCCCGCGGCCCCCGTCTCAGCCCCGACCGCAGCGTCCCCGCCGCCCACTGGCTCCTCCCCGACCGCCGCGTTCCCTAGCATTTAATTTTCATTTAACTTTTATGATGTTCGTATCAATATTACATGCTTGAATCGTATAGACAAAATGATATAATGATGTGTTCTTCCAGATATATGTCGGCCATGGGATCTCCTACAAAGTTTGGAGACATTACTGTAGGACGACAAAATTACAAAGTTTTTGGCCGGCTCATACGGCTATGGCATACAAAAAATAAATATGCCAAGACTGATGATTCTTTGCTCAGCATTGATGGAGTACTTCCTGCAGAAGATGTAAGTAACATCAATCCAATTTTTAGTTTTGCATATTCTGAGCTTGATTTCCTGAGTTTCTGCTGCCTCTGTTTTGCCTTCTTCAAATAAATTAACACACAGAGCTCCAAGACAAGACAAATAAATCTATCACCTTGAGACGGATTGGTAACTGTAACAACTGCATTTGATACGTACTGCTTTGATCAGTTATTTCTCTGAATATCAAAAGGAAAAGGAAATATATAACACCCCTGACTCCTGTGCCATCTCAAGATCCAAGCATCAGGTTTATTCGGTATAGGCCTTAGCAGTTTCCATATTCTGTTTTCTCTTTTCTGGACAGGAATTGGGTTCCTGGAGGTAACAATGCTATTCTCATTGTGTTTCTCTTTTCTGTTGCAAACTCACAACCGATAGTCCGATACAGATGATGTGAATTTTTATATGGTAAAAAATGCAGCAGTGGTTATTATTTTGGTGGACCATATGCTGTGCCATCGTTGTGGCCTTAATCAACAACACAGCTAATGTGCTCATGAATTCGTAGATATGTGCAATTCTATGGACAAGGGCTGCATTTTATGAATTTGGTGTGTATAGTGCATCAATATGAAACCATAGGTTGAATTGGAACAGTGACACTGTTGAGAATTGAAAAATGATAATGAGATGAGGTAATAACAAGGGAAACAACAAGCTACTATGGTCCCGGGTGGAGAAGAAATTACAGAGGCCTTAGTATTAGGAAACAGCCAAACATGGTTAGAACGATCCGAGTATATCGAAACTATTGGTTAAAATACTTCAAATATTAATCAACGTGGAAACTGCCGTATATACTATATACCAATATACTATGATGCATTTTCTTTACACTAGACTTATGGTTCGAGGTGCCATTTCTGTAACTTTGTTTCAGTGTAGGTCAAAATGCAAATTAAGATGCACACATGTCTACAGAGAAAAAAGAAAAAAGAAAAAAGAAAAAAAAAAGCTAAGTATTTGTACTCCAAACTAAATATGCTCAGCAGGTACTCTGAACTTGGAATTTGTTAACTTAAATGGTTAGATGAGGTCAACATATAAGGATTGCAGTAATATTGTCTTGCATTCTGAACCCCAATTAGGAGGTCTTAATTAAACATGTACAAGCCTTAGTTCCTGAAGTTCTAATACCAGTAACGATGGCCTAATGCTTTGCTACCACTATAATGTTGTACCTACCTTCTCCATTCATTTCAGAAAATATGTGTGCCATCTGCCATAGGCTATAGCTTATAAATCCAAGTACATATGCATCAAACAAATGCATGTAGATGTAAAGTATTAAGCTTACTCACTAAATTTTGTAATTAATTCCTAGCTTTTTTCCATGTAAAGTGTTAGCCTTCTCTTTAGAAAACTGAAAGTTTCGGGCTTATATCAATTTATGGTTTGTTGGCTGGATACTATGCAAAATGAAATGCTTTCAGGAAATTAAATTATTTTGAGGAAAAAATGAACTCAGAATAAAGTCATCGTACTATTGCAGGGTGCTATGGTACAAATAACCATACCCAACAAAGTTGAAAAACAATTTCGTCCACTGCTCTCTCTGGGTTATGTCTACATGTTGACAGATGTTAGTGCTGTTCATGCTACACACAAGAAATTCATTTACCACCGCCAAAGCTACATGCTTCAGTTTAAAACAAGCTCAAAGGTCCGTCTAATGCAATCGCGAGGAGCGAGTATTCCTCGATTTGCCTTTGATTTCTCACAGTTTGATCAGCTTCCGTCAAAAGACAATCAATCCAAACCCCTGCTAGGTATTGCTTAACAAACTTCCTGATAATATATCCTTTTCCAGCCAACAATCCAATTTCAACATGCTTTTTTCAAACAGATTTGATTGGAGTCATTAGCTACATTGGCCTATACGACTATGCTAGCCCAACGTCTCATTACAAGCTCAGGAAGATACATATCTGTAACCAAGAGTAAGTCTTTCCCTATGTAATTTTCACTTTTATTTATCTAAATACATAACTCATTGGCACTATTTTCTCTTTGTAGTGAACAAACACAGGAAATAAACCTTTGGGCGAGGATGGTGAAACATTTGACGAAAGCGTGGTCCTCTGCAAATCGGATGGGAAGATTGTTGTTTGTGTTTTTGCTGGCCTAACCGTTGGAAAGTATTTAGGTAAATTCCTAGGAAATTATGATTTCTATTACATTATAACTTTATTAGTTATAACCCGAGGCATCTCATGGAATTATTACTATACAGATAAACTCGAGGCCTCTTCAAGTTCAGCTACCAAAATATACATTGACATGGAAATACCAGAAGTTGAACAATATAACAAAAGGTCCATCGATACTTTTATTACAAATGGTTCACATTCTTTTCCATTAACTAACATGCAATCATGCATATGTCTGCTTTCAAGCTATCAATGGAAAGTTCTAGTTTTGAGCCAGCAACAGCCTCAAATTGCCCATGTGACTCCCTTAAAGCAGCAGGCAAACTCTACAAGCTGGAAGAAATATCTACCCTGCCAATTTCATCTTTCGAGGTGCCTTCTCCTTTTAATAGTTCTATATATAACTTCTGAAGGGTACGTTATCTACAATTTATCCATCTAAACTTACACAACCTCCTATTTCTGCACTTATTTTTTCCGTGCAATTGCAAATACAGTATTAGTACACCAGCACCAGTTCTTCCAAGGGAAAATATATTCAAACAGAATTCTGTACAGGAGAACATCACAGCCACTTCTGAAGGATATGTTATCTACAATTTATCCATCTAAACTTATACAAACTCCTATTTCTACACTTACAGCTAATTTTTTTCATAGTAAATTTACTTGCACACCCAGAAGCAGCGCAAAGAAATAACATGCATGTTCCTATACAGAACCGGAGAAAAGGCATCTTCAGATACCGGCAAGTGATGCCAGGTTTATAGGAGCATCAATAATGCCAAATGATCACTTCGTGGACACCAACTCACATCGTTAACAGACTTTGTTAGCTTTATGTTGTAACGCTGTTACTTTGGATATGTTTTAGCACAATGCTTTTGTTCTGTGACTGTTTGAGTAATAAAATGTTAGCCAAATTCTGAAGTGTTTTGGCACAATGCTTTTGTTCTGTAATTGTTTGAGTATTACAGTGTTTATCACATTCTTGCACTAATCATGGACTGATGTATTGTTCTTTAATATCCGCAGCAACGCGCGGGGTAACCACTAGTTTGAAAATATTTTCACTACAGCTAAATAGTTAGCCACCCCCATGAATTGATATTCTTAAAGGAAAGTTGTAAGATTTCACTCAACATGTCATATTTTTGCGTGGAGGCCCTTTCGACCAAAGGATTGAGCCCACCACTTCTAGCTTATGAATTGCATTGCCACACCACGTTTTCATATATTTTGAGTAAATTCTACTTTTAATCACTTTAAATGTGTTCAATTGGTGTTGACTATCGTATTTAAGATTTGACACAAATATACTCCGTGTAAAACTTTTATTTCACATATTTACCCAATTAGCCACTTTTTGTCTTTTTTTGCTTGGACCTGCCTGGCAGGCCGATATAGTTCTCCACTTTCCCCATGCCGCCACGCTAGATTACCTCTAAGAAAGGCGAAAGCACCAACATCATCTACCTAG
The DNA here is from genome assembly GCF_000005505.3 of Brachypodium distachyon. Classification (NCBI taxonomy): domain Eukaryota; kingdom Viridiplantae; phylum Streptophyta; class Magnoliopsida; order Poales; family Poaceae; genus Brachypodium; species Brachypodium distachyon. Next base: position 51,156,216 of record NC_016133.3, read on the forward strand.
ACAACCTCTTTTGCAACATAGCGCAAGGATGTTATAGACAACACTGGGTGGCCCTTTTCAGTCCTCTAGGTTGACGAGTTTTATGAATGAACTCGCCCAACGAGGTAGCAAAACTTGCAGTGACATCATGCTATTGTCGCTCTACGATTGTAGCTTCAGCGTCATCATTGTTTTCGAGACATCAAGTGGGTCAACGACTCAAAGGAGGATGGGAAAGTTGCAGTACCCGCTATGGGAATATATAAAAGAGGTGGATGAAGCGGGAAGAAGTGAAAGAGACAATGAAATGTTATACGAGTAACTAAATGGAGCGCGACACCATTGTGACAAACATACCCACGTTGTATAAGGTACGTATATTTGTATTTTGCACGCTAAAGTTGTAAACAAGGAAATTTATTCTGTAAATTTTAGCAAGAGGTTTAACATGACGAAGAAAGTCATTTGTGTCTTCTTGTTGTTGTTCTCGACAACAATTAGAGTAAGGGGTGCCAAAACTCGATGGCACAAGTGCGAGTATAAAAGTAGGGCGTGTACGCCGGCCTTATAGCGAAGGTCGCCGTACATTTGGACAAGTTGACACGTCGATAGTTTTTGAATAGGTTCGGTCAACCCTGCGGGTACGACTTAGTCCTATGTTAGGAGAGGCTTCGAGGGGGTCGTTAGACAAAGCGTTCGGGTCGATCGAGGCTCCCCGAATCACTTAGCGAGAGGTCGAAAGGGGCCGACTCGTACTTGGGCCGAACGAGGCTTCCCAAGTAGCGAGGTCGAGATACCCTTAGGACTCTAACCCGACTCCCTCTCCTTCGGGCTCGGGCCGAACGAGGCTTCCCGAGATCCCGAAACTAGAGCTCCTCTCAAAGAGGCTATCTAGTCCTCTCCCCTTGAGTTTATTCAAGTGAGAGTGAATGATACATGCCCCCATGGAGGACGTATTTATAGCCTAGGGGTTCATGACAAAAGACCATGGCTACCCTTGAGGAGAGAGAAAAGTGGGGGCAAAAGGATAAAAGTACTTCTTTTGGTCCATAGCTTTTGTGTGCACCATGTGAAAAAAGTGGGGCTTGGTCCATGGTCCACCATGGACTAAGGGCCCTCTCCTCACACCTTTCTTGCCCCCTACTCTATCTCATTTGACCCTTTGACCATGGCATGAGAGGCTTGACTCGTTGACTAATCTTCCTTTGCCACGTAGGATTGACCGCGCCACGTGGGCGTCTTGACTCGTGCTTGCGAAATGTTGACTTGGTTGTCGCCATGTAGGATTTACGGTCCGACCCATATAAGGGTTTTATTTACTACATCATGTCTAATTGCAATACACTTTATACAACACATATAAAAAACAAAATGTATTTTTATAAGGGAGTCAGTAGTCATAATTCTATGTTCTTGCCAATATTTTTAAAAGGGGCAAAACTTTACCTACCCTCACTGATGTTGAAAAATGAGATTTGTACCCTTACAAAGTCCGACAATCATCATATACCTTTCCATTTATCTGACAACTGGTTTCGGCTTGAGATTTGTACCCTTGCAGAGTCCGACAATCATCATATACCTTTACATTTATCCGACAACTGGTTTCGGCTTGTTGACCAACAAGCTGTTATGATTTATGAAGGTGTGAAAAGACAAAGCTGCTCCTAGGTTCGTTTTCTCTCTCCTTAAATTAAAGAGGAGAGGCGTGAACTCATATATGGAAGGGACGGACTTCATCTGTAACTCTAAGGCTTGCGCCCGATGCAAATTCTTTGTTTAGCTCGCCTACGTCAGGAGATGTTGGACGGCCGACTGCCTGCAGCGGCACGGACTCGATCATCTGGAGCGCTGCCCTCTGTGTGTCCAAGATCAAGAGTCTATTGATCATCTACTGCTTGGATGTGTAGTGGCTCGTGAGGTGTGATCGATAATCTTCCAAGCTTGGGGTAATGAACAATACAGACTAGTGATCTATTGTCACGGCTTCTGGCAAGGATTGCAACGGCAACGCTGCTACCTCAACCTTGGTGTTTTTGTCCATCTAGAAACACAAGTATAGAGTGGTCTTCGACGGCGAAACCTCGGGTTACACCATCATCTTATCACATATCATGTAGGAAGGAAGTTGTTGGAGACATGCCGGCCTACATGTAGACCACTTACTTAGCTCTTTTCATTCTGTTCATGTTGAGTGGCGTGATACCGGCTAATTTCACGATTTCCCTCTATGAATAGACGATACACCTGCTTGCTTGTGTTTTAGAAAAAAAAATTAAAAGAAGAGTGTTTAAGAGTGTTTTTAAGAGTGCAGATGTTCTCCGATTTTTTTTATGTATCCATAAGTTTTTATGAAGGTACTAAATGCAAGAAATCTGTGAGAAGGGCACGTACATTTGATCGTTAAACAAAACCGATTGATCCAACACATCTTTACTCTATTTTTCCAAAGTGGATCACCGGTCTATTAATAATCATCAACCGCTGTACAAAGTGCCCTAGAAGTAATAAAAAATTACAAATATGTTCTTGAACCACCTAGCGACAACAAGTGCTAGAACGAACCGAAAACGGACCACCGTCCTTGCCACTCTATCACAGGAGCTGGATAGAGCTTCCAAAAAAGAACTTACATTGTTAGTAGACGGTAAGTTAGTACAGTTGATCCAACACACCTCTAATCGTATTTCTCCGGTAGCAATTTATAATCCGTCTCAGTCGGCACTTGTTGAGTCAACTTCATGAAACTGAGGATTGACATTGACAGCAGTCCTAGAATCCACCTCTGCCAAGACTAGTTGACAGACACAGCTGCAGTACTGTGTCATCTTCTGATAATCTGATGGCTGCTTGACGCAGAATTAGATGCGACATCAAGTCGTCAACAGGACAGAGGGAGCACAACACTACAACTACATTAATATAAGTACTGTGCAAAATACTAGCAGTGATTCATCTTCCCTCCTTTCTTGCACTTCTAATCGTTCTTGTCTAGTTGTATTAGTGCGTCAGGATAGGATTTATTTATGTGTATTTAATTTTAGTTAAACCGTTTTATGCGTAACGCCCACCAGCGAATGACGGAGAATTTACATCAACGAGCAAGTGCCTTTCACCGAAGAAGACTCTTTTATTGGATCTCACCCTAAGGCCCCGTTCAGTTCCACCTATCTCTAGGAGGATTAGAGAGGATTGGGAAGAATTTGAACTAAAATCCCAACAATTTCTATCAACCCTCACTGATACCATCGCAACCGAACAAGCTTCTGCTGCCTTGCGGCGTGGCGGGCAACTTTGATCAACAACGTGAACACAAAAGTCCAGAAAATAAAAGTGATGCGACGATGACATCCTATTCAATCCAACACAATGACATGCATGGAAACACGTACGGAAAGAAAGAAACCGCAGAGCTTTCGAAGATGTTATGAACTCATGACAAAGCCTGATACAGGGACGTTTGGCGAGCAATCGGTTTCTCTTCCAGGCCTTTTACCTACCTTGGGCTGCCGGTGGGTACTTCCAGGCCCAAGATCCGTGACCTCATGCCCATCATTGATCGTATCGATCGTAGGCTTGCGTCATGTGCTTCCTTCATGTCTTTCGGGAGGCGTCTTCAAGTTGTCAAGTCTGTTTTCTCGGCTCTGCCTGCCTATGCTCTCAGCGTGTTCAAGGTTCAGGAAGGTTTCAAGGAGGCGGTGGACAAGCGCAGGAGAATTGCCTTTTGGAACAAGTCTGAGATCACCGACAGGTGCAAAGCCCTTGCGGCCTGGGACAAAGTTTGTTCCCCTAAAAGCTCCGGTGGCCTTGCCGTTCTCAACTTATCGGTCTTCAATGAAGCTAAGATGACCAAATTCCTTCACAAATTCTACAACCATGTCGACACTCCTTGGGTTAAGCTTATTTGGTCTTCCTACTACACTGGATCGGTGCCTAAATTGGATGATGGTGTTGACTCTTTCTGGTGGAGAGACTTGGTGGGCCTTATTGCAGGGTATAAAGAGGTTGCTAGATGTCTTCCTGGAGGGGGATCCACCATTTCTTTCTGGAAAGATGCCTGGGACGGCGATCCCTTTATGACCAGATTTCCGCGCATTTTTTCATTCGCGATCAACAAAGATATCACCCTTCTTGAGTTTCACTCTTCTGAAGATCACTATGGTCTCTTTGCTCTGCCCCTTTCCACTCTGGCCTTTGAGGAATTGCAACAGATTTTTGAGATTCTCCATAGCGCTGCCTTGGATCAGATGGACCAAGACCTTTGGATTTGTCGCTGGGGATCTGGAGCCTTCTCCACCAAATTCTTTTATCAGCACCACTTCCCTGCCCTCCAAGGACGTCTCAGGTCCACGTGGATTTGGAAGAACAATTGTTTGCCGAAGATCAAGGGTTTTGCCTGGCTCCTCTATCGCGATCGCCTCAATACCAGAGACATGATGGATTGCAGACATTGTAACCGTGATGGGGTGCTTAGTTGCGCTCTCTGCACCAGCAATTTAAGGGAAACAAGCGATCACCTCTTCTTCACTTGCCAGTTCAGCGTTGAGTGCTGGCTCAGGATTGGGGTGGACTGGTCGCCCTTGCCTTCGGCGCCTTCTCTTCCGGATTGTCTTCACCTAGTCAAAGCCTGCGTCCCTGCTAGAATTCACAAAGAAATTTTCCTCTCTGTGGCCTGGGAATTGTGGAAATGCAGAAATGATAAGATCTTCAACGATTTCACTCCTTCTGTGTCGTCTTGGTTAGCTAGACTCCGCGTTTCTCTGAATGTTCAGACCTGTAGATTCAATTCTGGCTCCGTCGATGTCTTGAGGGCCTGGCTTGTTTCTCTTGCCTCGGTCCCATGAACTAGGTGCCTCTCTTTTCCCCCCTCTATGTGTTTCTCCCCCTGTAAACTGCTTGTATTTGTGTTCCTTCACACACACACACACAAATAAAATCGGTTTCTCTTCACAAGCTAACACTATTTTTTTTCTAAGTACTTTTAATCTTATAAAGTGCCCTCCTCGTCCTTCTTAATGCAGTAGAAGAACTAAATTCTTTCTTCTAAACGAGCGAAGAAAACAGACCAACTTGAGCTCAGAAAAAAATAGAACAACTACCATTCCCGTAAAATAGGTACTCCAGAAAGATGGGCGGTGTCGTAGCACGGTGCTCAGACACCGAGGATGCGTGAGCACCCCCTTTTAGGTTCGGCAGTAGGCGGCGGGGATCGCTCCGGCGATCGCCGGCGGGACCAATGTCAAGCGCTGGGACACGATGAACACAAGATCGTTTTTACCCAGGTACGGGGCACCCTGAGGTGTAAAACCCTACGTCCTGGTCCTGAGTTTGCTATTTACCGATGAGCAAGGGTTTACAAGTTGCCGGGGGGAGTCCCCGGGTACTCTCTCTCTCTCTCTCTCTCTCTCTCTCTTCGTAGCTAAGTGCTACTTGCTACTCTTGGCTAGAATTAGTAGTGAACTGAGAGTCCATCCAACCATAACCAACCGAACCGAACCCTTTGACCGTTGACGGGGGTCCTCCTTTTATACTCAAGGAGATATCACATGTGCCTCGGTGCATGGGTGACAGATGGCGAACAGGGAGCCAGGGCAGCTCGGCCCTGCCGTGCTGGCTCGCATGCAGGATGGGTAGCCCTGCAACTAGAGTCCTATGTGCCTAGGATTTACATCGGGCCAGTCACTGTAGGCTGACTGAACGGAGAATCCCCTTTCTGTCGGTGCATTTAATGCTTGAGTGTGCTTCACTCTTTGTCCTGACAAACCCTGCGCACGGGGAGCCCGCCGAGCGGCCACGTGGCGTCCCTGTCCTGCCCACTCGGTCCCGCTCTTGTTACGGGCGCCCGGCAAATAACCTTCCCGGGAAGCGCCCAGGCGGGATTTCTCTTGCTGCCCTCCAAGGCAACCCCCGCAGCCCGGTGAGCAACCCTTCGTACTCGGCCGTGTTGTTGGTGGAGTTGGGGAAGTCGAATTCGATGGCGAACTTCAGCTGGTCTCTTGTGGACGACTCGATGACAACTCCGGCGCCAGCTCCCTGCAGGCTGAACGCGCCGTCGAAGTACAGGATTCAGTGGCTTTCGTCCAGCTTGCCGGGCAGGCTGGTCTTCGGCTCTTTTTCTTCTACGCCCGTCGAAGTCCACTCCGCAACAAAATCGGCCAGAGCCGCACTCTTGATGCTCTTGGTGTTGGTGAAGTGCAGGTCAAACTCCGACAACTCCATCCTCCATTCGGCCACCCTTCCGGTGGCTTCACGGTTGGTGAGGGCCCGCTCGAGGCAGAATCCTGACACCACCGTGACACAGTGTGGCTGGAAGTAGTGACGCGGCTTGCGTGATGCAAGCAGAATCCCCAGCAAGAGCTTATGCACTTGCGGGTACCGCATGCGGGCGTCGCGTAACACCGTGCTGACGAAGTACACAGGGTGTTGCATGAGCCGTTTGCGCAGTGTTGACGCCGCCGGTTCAACGGCGGTCCCCGGGTCCGAGGCGGTTGCCGGGGCTAGCTCAGCCCCCTGCCCGGCAACCTCAGCCCCCGGGGGATCTTCTTCCCTCTCGGCAACTAGGACCGAGCTGACCACTTGGTTAGTCGCCGCTAGGTAGAGTAGCAGCGGCTCACCCGGCCTGGGGGCGACGAGGATCGGCGGCGACTTCAGGGACTACTTGAGATCCTGGAACGCCGCCTCAGCCTCGGGGGTCCAGTAAATTGGGTCCTTTTTCATTACCCTGAAGAAAGGCAGAGCGCGTTCACCCAACCTCGAGATGAAGCGTCCCAGCACGGCTACGCAGCCGTTGAGGCGCTGCACGTCCTTCGCCCTGCGGGGAGCCTCCATTTTCTCGATAGCTTCTATCTTATTTGGGTTGGCTTGAATCCTCCTGTGCGAAACCAAGAAGCCCAAAAGCTGCCCTGAGTCTACACCAAAAGTGCATTTCTCAGGGTTCAACTTGAGCTTGATCCTGCGGAGGTTATCAAATGTTTCCCGCAGGTCATCAATCAGCGAGTCTCTGCGCTTCGATTTGATGACGATATCATCCATGTAGGCCTCAATGTTTCGGCCTAGCTGGGATCCCAAACACTCGCGTAATGCACGTTGGAATGTTGAGCCCGCGTTCTTCAATCCGAAAGGCATGCACGTGTAGTAGTAGCAGCCAATCGGGGTGATGAACGCCGTTTTTTCTTCGTTTTCGACTGCCATCTTAATTTGATGGTAGCCGGAAAAAGCATCCAAAAAACACAGAAAATCACAACCGGCAGTGAAATCTACTATTTGGTCAATGCGAGGTACAGGAAAAGGATCTTTAGGACACGCACGGTTAAGATCAGTAAAATCTACACACATGCGAAGTTTATCCTCCTCCCCCTTGGGTACTACTACAGGGTTAGCTAACCAAGTGGGGTACAGTACTTCCCTGATAGCCCCCGCAGCTTTAAACTTGTCCACTTCTTGCTTGATGAAATCTTTGCGCTCCTGTGCTTGCCGGCACATCTTCTGCTTGATGGGGCGGGTGTCCGGATGCACCACTAGTCGATGCTCGATCACCTCCCTAGGGACTCCGGGGAGGTCCGACGGTTCCCAAGCGAACACGTCGGCGTTCTCCCGGAGGAAAGTGATTAGGGCGCTTTCCTATTCGGCATTGAGGTTCGCAACGACGGTGACTGTGCGCTCCTTGTTGCCGGCTTGGAGGGGCAGCTTCTTCACCTTGGTGGCCCCCTCCTTGAGCTTCTGGCCCTTGCTCGGGCACAAAGCTCGAGCCTGCGCACCCCCCCCCCCCGACAAGCTCTTGCGGGGTAGCGCGGGCCTTCTTCGCTGCGGGGCGATCGCCCAGCAACGAGCCTTCGCTTCCGGCGACGTCCTCGTCACCGGAATCGGCTGCGACGACGGCCTTGACGACCTCGCCAACACACCAGACCGCGTCCTTGAGATCACACCTAATAGAGAGGACTCCATACGTGGATGGCATCTTCATCACGCAGTAGGCGCAATGAGTCGCCGCCATGAACTTGATCAGCGTCGGCCGACCAAGGATCCCGTTGTAGGGCAACGGGGTGTGCGCCACGTCGAACACTAGGTGCTCGGTCCTAAACGCTTCCCGGGACCCAAAGTTAACCGGCAGCGTGATGCGCCCCAAGGGACGCACGATCTCGGGGTTCACTCCCCGGAACAGGTCAGTGGGCTTCAACTGAAGTTTCTCCACTCACCTGGCGGACAGGAGGTTCAACCCCGCTCCGTTGTCCACCAGCACCTTGGTCACCGTCACATTGTTGATGATTAGTGAGACCACGAAGGGTAAAACCCCTGAGCCCAGCTGCCGGGCTAGGTGATCGTCGGCGCTGAAGGTGGTCGGCACGTGCGACCACTTTAGCGGCTGTTGCGCCTCCGCGTCCGGCAACAGCGCACATACCTCCCGGGTGAGGCGCTTCACCACGGCATGAGATGAGAGAGCGTATGCTCCCCCATGGATGCAGGCAACGCCGAGGGGCTCCTGGAAGCCGGGATCGTCGCCCCCGCTGCAGTCGGACTGGCGCTGCTCCTCAACGCGAGCCTTGTCTCGTCCCCGGGGAGGGCGCTCCCTGCCGGCACGGCCCTGGCCGCGTCCCCCCTGGGCTCCCTCTCTGCCAGCGTTCCCACAGGCAGGCTTCGGCCCCGCTCTGGGGTCGTTGGGGCAATTTCGGGAGAGATGCCCGATGTCGCCGCAGTTGAAGCAGGCGCCGGCCGCTCGGCGCTCTTTGTGGCGCTGCTCGCGCCTCTGCTTGATACCCTGCAGGATGTGGCAATCCTGCGCGTCGTGGGTAGCGTTGGCGTGGATGGGGCAGCGGGACGCGTCGCCCGGCTTACGGGAGCTCTTCTTCGGCGAGCCCTCAGCGGGGCTCGCGGCAGCCTTAGCTACGAGTTCGGGCGCTAAGCGCCCCTCCTCGGCCATGGCGCACTTGTGCACCAAGGCGTAGAGCTCCTGCGTCGTCCAGATCCGATGCGTTCTCAGCTTCTCCCGCATCTTGGGGTCGCAGACGTTGATGGCGAAGGTGTTGACGATGGCGGCAGCCTCCGCCTCCGGGATGGAGTAGGAGAGACTGGAGAAGCGGTTGACGAAGCTCCGCAGCATCTCTCCTGGCTTCTGCACCACGGTGTGCAGCTCCGCCATGGATCCCGGGCGCTTGTAGCCGCCCTGGAACGCGCTCACGAACTGCTCGCGCAGGTCCGCCCAAGTGGCTATGGACCCGACGGGCAGGTTGAGCAGCCACGTTCTCGCTGATCCCTTGAGGACCATCGGGAACCAGTTAGCCCTGACCTTGTCGTCGGCGCCGATGGCGTGCAACCCCAACGTGTAGGTCAGGAGGAAATCTTTCGGGTTCACAGTCCCATCGTACGTCCCAAGCGCCGGTGCTCGAAACTTGCGGGGCCATGTTACCCGGCGCAGCTCGCGGGTAAACGCGGTGCAGCTGTCCTTGGCGCCCATGGGAGCATCCTCCTGCTCCTCCGGGAGCTGGCGCTTTGCCTCGCGCCGGCGCTCCAGGCGGTGGCGGAGATCCTCCTGTTGGCAGGCATTGAGGACGCCGCGCGCGTCACCCCGTGTGACGATTGGTGATGAATCCGAGGACCCCTCAGGATCCCCGCCTCCTTGCCCTCCCTGCGGGGGAGGGTTTTCTCCCTGCCCCGAGGCGCGGGGCGCGTCTCCACACCCCGGGTTCTGCCCATGGCCTGAGCCAGCCGGGGCGCCCTCGCCCTGCGGCTGCTGGGCGGCGAGTGCGAGGAGCGCGTCCAACTCTGCACTCCACGCCTCGTGTGCCGGCGTGCCTTGCTGCGGCTTGTACCGCACCATGACTCTTGCAGCAATGATGGCTTCTGCCAGGGTTCGGGCTGGGGGCAGTCGATTCTCTGACCGGCTGCCCTCCGCCCTGTCCTCGGCGCACCCGGGTGAGTACGGTGCGATCCCGACGGCGTCGCTCGCGACGCGGTGTGTTCATGGCGCAGCTGCCGCTGCACGTCTCTGGCCCGCGAGTGAACTCGCTGGCCGGCGCGGGTGGCATCGTGGCCGCTCGCGCGACACTCTCCTTTATATATATATATATATATATATACCGTCGGAACCTCTCCTACAGTTTTCGGTCAAAAAAAAACCGGTTTCTCTTCACAAGCTAACACTATTTTTTTCTAAGTACTTTTAATCTTATAAAGTGCCCTCCTCGTCCTTCTTAATGCAGTAGAAGAACTAAATTCTTTCTTCTAAACGAGCGACGAAAACAGACCAACTTGAGCTCAGAAAAAAAAAGAACAACTACCATTCCCGTAAAATAGGTACTGCAGAAAGATGCACATGCTCCTGAAGAGGAGATGGACGGTGTCGTAGCACGGGGCTCCGACACCGGGGATGCGCGAGCACCCTCTTTTAGGTTCGGCAGTGGGCGGCGGGGATCACTCCGGCGATCGCCGGCGGGACCAATGTCAAGCGCTGGGACACGATGAACACAAGATCGTTTTTATTTATGTTTAGTTCCAGCTTCATAAAATTTCACTTTGGATTCACAGAAATTTGGGAAATTAAGGGAGGCGCCTCACCCTGTAAAGTCCCGTACAATAGAGTTTCTTCCCTTCTTGTAAACAATGCTTTAGTTGGACGCATTATGTAAGCAGGAGCCTACCTCATTTTGGTGGTGGTCTTTGTGTCCTCCTTGTCCAATTTTATCAACCCTCAGTTCGGTAGTATAAGACTTTGACACAAAAAAAAATACTATGTTAATACGTGGTTTATATGACATGGAATTCGTATGCTAGACTCGTTATGAACTTACTAATAGTTGTGGTTTCATATATTACAAGTCACATATTAATAGGGTTTTTTTCAAATATATTTGTCTTGACGAAACCTAACATATTTTAGAGGAAAGCATATTTTTCGTCCTCCAACTTTTCAAAAATTACACAAATAATACTTCAACTTTTTTTACTTTTTGTCTCTCAACTGTCGAAACCTGACAAAAAGGTACCTCACCCAATGTGAAGCGGTATTAGTGTTGATGTGTCATCGTTTTTGCCTCGACGTTGCCACACAGACTTAGTTTTTTTCGGAAACAAATCGACGCAGTGGCTAAAAAGAGAATTGATGTTATCTTGTAGGATGACATGTCAATATTAAGGCCAAAACCATGATATTTCGGCAGTAATACCCTTTTGGATGGACCGAGGGATCATTAATTTCCGGTTTAAACATTTAGGGATGAACAGTATACGAAAAAAGTTGGAGGAATCGTTTGTGTACTTTTTGGCAAATTGGGACAAAAAATATACTTTTCTCTGTATTTTACAGTATGGACCGAGAGAGTATAAACGCACATTCTGTCGGAGTAGTCGATGTTTAGTTTTAGCATGCAGGTTAAAGTCTTCATATAAACGAATCTAGAGAAATATTTTCTCTCTTAATAGCCGATGTGTAATTCTCCTGGAGAAGCACGAGAGTCAGTGCATGACCAACGGAGACACACACAAAACAATCGTGATAACTTTCTGCTGCAGGAGCATGTGCCATTGACCATCTTGGCGATCGTTTTATGATCCCTTGACCTCTTAAAGAAGAGTCCAAGTTGTCATAAGTACTAGCTAATGAAACTTTTGTGATCCCTTGACCTCTTAACTGAGCAGTGGCCGGTTTCATTTCGTAGACCCGGGTCCATTCTCATTAAGATGGCCAACTATCTGCAGTGACAGCCTGACAGGTATGCCCAATTGCCCACTGATAACTGAACTACCAGGCAGACACTGTTGGGAAGTCATGTCCCTTGTTGTTAGTACTGTTTAATTTTAAAGCAGACAGTATGTCCTCGCTTAACCGAGGTATCCAGATCATGGATTATTCACCTCGCTGATTGGTCAGACAGGGAAATACTCTCGAAGTCTCGATGTTGCTAGCGTCTTTTTTCTTCTGTGACCCGCGAAGTTTTTCTACGTGGATCCAGCTGACAGATGACCATTTAAAGGTGTAAGCAAAATTGACTCTTAGAAAGTTCAGTAAAAAAACAAACCTGATGTAAAAGAATTAACAAAATATGACTCCATCGTTCACTGCCAACCGACTAGACTAGCGAATGGCGTCATATATAGCTTGGCACTAAAAAGATTAGCCATTCGTAACCAATGGATGTTTTAAACATCACGATTTATGACGTTGACCACCCAAAAAAGGAAATCGACGTTTTGAACTTCATGGTTTGTGATGTTGACTCCCAAACCCAAATCGACGTTTTACAGTACCAAGATGACGATAGAGGAACCGCCGAATCCCATAGAGACGGCTACGACCCTGTGCTCTCTAAACTCTAAACCCTAGTGCTGTTCTCGAATTGCTCTTACACTAGCTGGGTTCTTCCAACTTTTTTTTTTTGACAGCTGGTGGGCTCTTCGGATGCTTGATGGGGGGGATATATGAGATCCCTTCCGTCAGAAGAAAAGTAACGGGCCTGAAATCTAAGCTACAGGCACCGATTGAATGCAAGGACGTAATTCACGTAGGCCCGCCTAAAACGGCTTTGTTGCACGTACCGGCCACCACGCATGGGCCAACGTTGCAGGCATAGGCCAGCCCATTTATACACAGCTTCGGGCCCATAAGATTTAAGCAAAACAGAGACTCCTTTGTATTGAAGCAGCCGGCGGGACAGGCCGAAGTCCAACCTGCTGACTGGTTGCCTCCTGCTTCTTGTTCCTCTGGCTGACCGGCGCACGTGGTTGTGCGTGCCAGTATACACCGCCGCCGGCCACCGCCTGCGTCGTCTATAGGCTCACACCGTCACCCGCAAGCCGCAACTGGTATTATTAACATAGTACCATGAGTGAGCGGCACTCTACCGCCTCCAATCATACGAACGAATCATGGAACGCACCCAAGAGACAAAAGGCTGTCATCACCATGGCACCGACGTCGTAAAACAGAGCAAAGCTCGAAAAGGCAAAGGCCCCGGTCTCGTCTTCCCTTTCCCAGTTTTCCGGGCGCATACAGACACGCCGCACAATTTAGTATACTCACCCTGACACTGACCGGCAGCAACAGCTCACACTCCACTGACTGATCCCACTCCCTCAAAAGCAAACCAACCCCCGACGACCACGAGCTCAACGGATATCGCTCCTCCCTCTCATCTCCTCGATCGAAGCGACGATGGCGTCTGCTAGTAGCAATCGCGTCCGGCTCGCAATACCACTACTCCTCCTGCTCCTGCTCCGGCACGCGGCGACCGCGGCCTTGTCTGCTGCTCCCCGGACCACCTTCCCGGGCGACAAGGCCGCGCTGGCGTCGCTCATGTCGGCCGTGGACGCGGCCACCATCCCGTCCTACTCCTGCCTCGCGTCGTGGGACTTCGCCCGCGACCCCTGCGCCACTTTCCCCTGCGGCCTCCGCTGCTACGCGGCCCCCAACGACTCCTCCTACCTCCGCGTCGCGGGCATCTCCCTCGACCCGGCCGGATACTCCGGCACTCTCCCCGCGCCCGTGTTAGCATCGCTCCCTTTCCTCGCATTCCTCTCCCTCACGGGAAACAGATTCCACGGCGCGCTGCCGGCGGGGTCGCCGCTGCCGCCCAGCCTCCGCGTCCTCGACCTCTCCGCCAACGCCTTCTCCGGCGCGATACCGGCGTCCCTCTTCACCGCCCCGTCGGCGCTCCAGGAGCTAGACCTCTCCCGCAACGCCTTCACGGGCCGGATACCGTCCCAGATCGCGTCCTTGGGCGCGCTCACGCGGATCGACCTGCAGCACAACGGCCTCACGGGCAGCCTCCCGTGGATGGGGGACATGCGCTCGCTCGCTCGCCTCGACGTGAGCGGCAACACGCTGTCGGGTTCCCTACTGGACGCGCTGCCCCGGCAGGTCGTGTCCGTCGTGGCACGGAACAGCGGCATCTCCGGACCGCTGAAGGCCGCAGCGTTCGACGCTCTGCCGGCAATGCAGGTGCTGGACCTCACGGGCAATGCCGTCCCCGGCGCGGTGCCCGGCGCCGTGTTCCGGCACCCGGCGCTGCAGCAGCTGCGGCTCGGGTCCAACCAGCTCGGCTCGGTCGAGGAGCCGGCGTCCGGCGTCGGCGCGTCGAGCAGCCGGCTCGTCGAGCTGGACCTCAGCGGCAACAGGATCGCCGGGCGGCTGCCCAGGTGTCTCGCGGCGATGCCGAGGCTCGCGGTGGTGGGGCTTGACCGGAACCGCTTCACTGGAGGGATACCGAACGAGTACGTCGTTCGGGTCGCGGACGAAGCCGCGGCCGACGACGGCCAAAGGGCGCCGTTTGCCAGGCTGATGCTGCAAGGGAACTATCTGTGCGGAGCGCTGCCGAGCCAGATGAGGACGCTGAAGGAGGGTGGTGCCGTGGTGAGCTTGGCGGATAATTGCTTGCTCAGGTGTCCGCACAAGTTCTTCTTCTGCAAAGGGGCCCCGCAGAAGGACCATGCCGCATGTCCCAAGTGCGAAGCATGAGAGAGCTTGCCCTTCTGTAGATAACGCATTCTAATCTGTACCTATGTTTTATAAGTGCTTTCAGGATCATGGGAAATAAAATTATAAATTTAATTGTCAAATTTGTTTGCGGAAATAATTGTCAAATATTTAACTTGTTTGAACATTTTCTCGCGGAATAAAGGCTTAATACTATGGAAAGTCCAAAAAAAATCTAAATAAAGACTTGAGTATTTCTTTAGACTAAATTATGATTGTTGAACTGTGTTGTATAAAAATATATTTAAAAAAGCAATCACATCAAATGCAAAAATGGTTACGTAAGCTAAAAAATTAAGGTCTACCTGATTATCAGGGAATTCACTTCTGTATCTCTCAGTCGACCCTTTCAATTAACTTTCATGTGTATTCTGTGTTGTGATTGTAGTGCTTTTGAGCTAGGCAGTTTCAAGACATAGGCTTTACTGGTTGAATTGCTTTCTATCCGGGCTTTCCTAAACTTAATTAATTTTATTTTCTTCTTTTTCATTTCAAAGTATAATACTCCTTCTGATTTATATTTCTTGCCGCAATTTTATCTAGATGCTTTCCTAAACTTATTTTTCTCTTCTTTATCTTCCATTTCGGAGTATATCACTCTTTTGATCTATATTACTTGTCGCGGCTTTGTCTTTAATATGGATTAGCTAAATATATACTATATAAATAATTCACTTGTACATAAGGACTCATCACAAAAGTAGTTGTTTTAACCTCCTTGAATCTGTATAAGGGAACTACTTTTTCCCGGTTCTAACTGGCTAAATATATTTTAGTTAATCTGCTTTAAAATATAAGACATATAAAATATCATGCCTCTAGTGTTCTTGAATTGGCATCGAAAATTGGTATTTTTTTTACTATAAATTTAATCAAACTTTACGAGTTTAGCGGCCAAAAAAATTTATACGGCTTTTATTTTTGAACGGAGCAAGCACGCATGATGTATCGCCAGTTCTCTTAATCATACTCATGTAGATTTTTGCACTGGGACCGAGACAAGTCTCGTTCTAATGCATGACCACTCATATTGGATTAAAAACAGGGGCGGAGCTACGTTGTCTCACTGGTGTCACATGACACCAATGAGTTTTGCAAATCTCTCTATGCATTAGTGGTAATTGTTGTTTACTTTTAGAAATTGACACCAATACAACTAAACTGACCCCAACGCTCTTCTTGGATAGCTTCGCCCTTGATTAAAAATAAATGAGTGCGAATGGTTATTGGCCCAGTACGAGAACCAATAGAAAAATGAGCTATATTGAATAATAAAAAGATATGTGATATGTTTTGTAGAATGAAGAGTGTAACTCCTCTAAGGCACGCTCCCTGACTTCAGACCTTTTTTTTTTGAGCGACCCTGACTCCTGACAGTCGAGTCAAACTGTCAAAGGCCTCATGGGCTTTTTCCTTTTTTCCTTCTAAAAACCAAGTCGAAGCCCAAAGGCCATGTTTCACGGTTCCTATTTCTGGGTATTGCTTTCTTACAGTTTGGGCCGTAGAGCATGGACGGGTGCTTGGCAGTGGGCTGCAGTAACGAGTGCTTGTTAAATGTAGTCTTTTGTTTCTTAAGCAAGGCGCAAAGTCTGGCGACTACATCATGGCATGTGTCTGCTGTGTGTACCTCGACGGGGCTACTGGACTACGGGGGCCCAGTGCGACCGGCTGCACGCGGCCAGGGCCGGCCTAATCACGACTCACATTCGGGCATCCGGGCAGGCGGGCGGGCACTCGTGTCGCTCTCTCTGTCTCTCAGCCACCGAGGGCGAAAGAAACCTACAGGACTAGAGTGCCTCGTCCTTTCGTCGTTGCTCTCTCAGCAGCGCAGCCCCCTTCAATCCCTAGCAATGTTGCTGCCGAACAATGTTGGTCGTCCACTCGTCCTATGCAAGGAGGCACGTTGTTTCTGTAATACGCCACCGATGCAAACAGGACAAAGACATCACGCACGGGAACCAAATAGTAAGAGCAGTACTGATGTTACTAATATCACAAAAGACAATTTCTAGGATGCCTGACCCGACTATTTTTGATACTCAAGGACTGAGAAGTGGTCGCCGTCAGTCAGGCAATTCCCACCGATGTGGAACTTGGTTCTCACAGGATCCCCTCGTTGTCAATTTCTGTAACAGCGCAGTTGGGAAGGATCTTCAGGCAGATTAAAGTTGTGTTACAGACAGTAATACCTCCACGTCATTAATTGAACCAGCAATGAGCCCAACAATCTATTTACACCTTATCTGCAATTTTGACACGAAAGCTAACGGCCGTCCTGTCAGCAGCTGTGCCTGCATACGATCGTGTGGGGGTGGATCGTATCATATTCATATGAGCAGTGCTATGCGTACGACACAAATCATACGATTTGCATACAATAGCTCGCAAGCCTAGCAAAATCCACCGTGGCACCTAGGCTTGGGCCTCTGGGCTAAGCAAATATCAGTGCATCACCTAGGCATCGGACAGAGATCGTACGATTTGTCGTACGCAGAGTAGTTCCGTATTCATATCTTCCCCCAACCGCTCCTAGGGTGACAATGAACTACCCACATTGATGAACGGTGCGCTGTATTTCAACCACACGGACACAGGGCCACGCGGTCCGGCCAGGGCCAGCACGTTATTTATAACACGCGTCCGCAGTCCGGTCCGCAAGCCAAGCTTAACCCTGTGGCGATCAGCTAGCTCCTTGTGTGATTCTGTCTCCATCTCCATGGGAAGCTTGCAAGAGAAGCCCCGCCTTCGGCTCGGCAGCCTGGTGAGCGGCCTGCAAGAGGTGTACGAGAGCGGCAGGACCAGGGAGCTGGCTTGGAGGCGGTCGCAGCTCAGGGGACTCCTCAGGCTCCTGTCGGAGAAGGAGGAGGAGATCTTCGAAGTGCTCCGCGACGACCTCGGCAAGAACCGTGCTGAATCCTACAGAGACGAGGTACCAGTGACCATGACATGCTAAACCCACTTACGTCGTTGATGATCGATCTAAATCTTTCTCGTTACTACTTGGTTTGTTTGATCTGTTCGTTTGGTAAAAGTTGCTTGTTTTGGTCGTCTTCAGCTTGGGGCTCTTGTCAAGTCCGTCAATCACACGCTGCGAAACCTCGGGAAATGGGCGGCTCCCGAGAAGGTAATAAGCTCTAGCTCGCGACAGACCCGTAAATTAGACTCATTGCAGTCCTAATTTTGCAATGTCTGACTTCATTCGGTAAGTGCAGGCTCAAGCTCCGTTGGTTTCTTTCCCGGCGACCGCGCTAGTGGTCCCCGAACCGCTCGGCGTTGTGCTTGTATTCTCCTGCTGGAATTTCCCATTAGGTGACACTCACTTGAATCTTGTTTTTTACCTTTTACGAAATTCCCGTAGTACCGTAGTTGTTAAATTCGAAGGGGAATATGATAAAGGCAACATTCGGATTTTGCTGCATTGCGTCTGCTAGTTGTCCTTTTTTTAAAATCTGGTAAGAGCAGTGCATAAAATATCTTTGACTTCTTTACTATTACACAACTTATGTGGGCATCTGAACCAGACCAAATTCAGGAGATATTCTAAGTTGACTCCATATTCATTAATCATTTGTAGTAACACAAACCATATGTCTTGTCCCTCAACATACTACTGCCTGAGCCTAAATTTGTTCCCTTGACTACAATACCAGAAATAGACGGCCATTCTAGTGTCAAAACTGTCTAGATTTGGTCCCTTCGCTCCACCGAAAATAGTTTATACGATGATGTGGCTATAGTTTCTCATCCTTGGCAGGTTGGTGTTCAATTTTTTGAAAGCGTTAAAAAAAGAAGAAGTAAACAAATCAAATAATAAGGAAAACATAAACATTGTAATGAACATAAAAATGGGAGAAGTTAAGGGTGAAATTTGTCTGATTTAAAGTTTATAGACGAAATGTAAACTCACACTTGTTGATTTTGAGAACGAGAGCGGGATTTGAATCCGTTCCATCAATAGCTCTACGACTAGATCACACTAATTTGTCTCTGCATCATCAACAATCTAGTCATGTTCACACTAGCTATGTCAATGATCATAGGCTCAAAGCCAAAACATATGCCGGTGCTGTAATGCAGGCTTAGCTCTAGAGCCGGTCTCAGGTGCGCTTGCGGCTGGCAACGTCGTGGTTCTGAAGCCATCCGAACTCGCGCCATCCACCGCTGCATTCCTCGCTGCCACCGTACCGAGGTACCTGGACTCGGAGGCTGTGAAGGTCGTCGAGGGTGGACCGGAAGTTGGAGAGCAACTCATGGAGCACAGATGGGACAAGGTCCTTTTCACCGGTCGGTAACTACAGACCACAATTCTGCACAAAGGAGACATCAGCTTGGTGTTCTTGCGTGCTTGTATCTGATGGCCGTTTCTTGGTGTTGTTCAGGGAGTGAACGTGTAGGGCGCCTTATCTTGACGAAAGCAGCAAAGCACTTGACCCCAGTCGCGCTTGAACTGGGCTCAAAATGCCCCTGCATCGTTGATTATCTGGATGGCAAGAGGGGCAGACAGGTACTATGCTCGGGGGTCTTTTTTTTTGTGCCTGTTTTCAGTTTTTGCAACAGTATTGAAGGACAGGCTGAATGTATCGGTTACACGGACAGGTTGCAGTGAATCGCATAGTTGGAGCGAAATGGTCAGTCTGTGCCGGCCAAGCTTGCATTGCCATCGATTACATCCTGGTCGAGGAGAAATTTGCACCCATTCTGGTCTGGTTCACTCTGCTATCTAGAGTACTGTGAAAATCAAATAGTAATACATTTACACTGCATATATCTTAAAAGCCTGCTTCTTGAGCATGTATTTTCTCTCTCACTGAAGATTGGGCTACTGAAATCAACGCTCAAGAACTTCATCGCTACACCGGAGTGCATGGCCAGGATACTGAACGCAAAGCACTTCCAGAGGTTAAGCAACTACCTGCAGGATGTTAAGGTGGCGGCTTCTGTGGTGCACGGTGGTTCACTGAACCCAAAGACCTTGTGAGTTTTTGCTCCCTTCTGATGACTATACCCTGTACACGGAATTGGTGCCTCATGCGGCCACGGTGCCTATGGTGTAGGGCCATTGAACCTACCATACTGCTGAACCCTCCGGTCGATTCTGACATCATGACCGAGGAGATATTTGGCCCGCTGCTCCCGATCATCACGGTGCGCACACGCTAGCTTGGCCTACAACAGCTCGACATTTCTTGACGGATTACCGCTGACCTGATACTATACATGGTGGATTTCAGGTAAAGAAGATCGAAGATAGCATCAGGTTCTTAAAGTCAAAGCCGAAACCTCTCTCGATCTACGCTTTCACCACGAACGAGAAGCTGAAGCGCCGGATTACAGAGGAGACGTCATCTGGGAGTGTCACTTTCAACGACGCCATTGTGCAGGTAGTTGTGTGTCAGTGTGTGTGTCGCTCCATGCAGAGGCTGGAGTCAATCTCCTTGCTACTGACCTACTGTTTCGCCGTTGCAGTATGTGGTGGAAGGCCTCCCGTTCGGCGGCGTCGGGCACAGCGGGTTCGGGCAGTACCACGGGAAGTATACCTTCGACATGTTCAGCAATAAGAAGGCGGTCTTCAAAAGAAGCTTTCTGATCGAGTTCATGTTCAGATACCCGCCGTGGGACGACAGTAAGATCCGGATGTTGAGACATGTCTTCAACCTCAACTATGTAGGCCTGCTCCTCGGCCTGCTCGGCCTGAGGAGATGACCGAATAAACCCACACGGAGAAAGAAACCAGCGGGAATAACTGATCCGAGAGAGAAGCTACGCCGTATGCACCCAAGCATCTGGACTGCGCACAGCATACCTGAAACGTGGCCAGGCATAGTTTTCTTAATCTGATGGCCAATAGATCGTTTGCTCCAAAAGACTAAAGAGCGAACGTTCGCTCAATATAAATTCCGTATTATTATCATACATGCGTTGTGTAACATGTAAGTCGGTTGCATAAATGTGTTGTTTTATTTTTTCCATGTAGTATTTCTGTTCCTAAACATAATATGTTTTGTCATAAGTCAAGAAAATTAAAATTTAATCGAGTTTATAGAAAAATCTACAAACAACTAAAATACCGAATAAGTATATATGATTTCAAATTTAATAGAACTATATTGTAGATGTTGGTAGCTTATTAATAAACCTAGTTAAACTTCAACTTAGGTGTGTTTGGGATAGTGGGGCTAGAGTTGGGATATTTGGGAGATGTGTAGTAGCATTGTTTTGTTGCATTCTTGAAGTATCACAATTTCAACTCCACGAAAAAGTGAATTTACAAATGACCAGCTCCACCAAATTTGTGGAGTTGGAGCTGTCTCATCACACCCTTAAACAAAGCAAGACATCTTATATTTAGAATCGGATAAAGTACATCTTAATTCAGCTCATCCATCGCTACCACTTTCAATTCCCAGCATAAATTCAGTCTAAGGGGCGTCACTGAAGTGTGACATGATTAACTTATTAAAAAGTTTTTTTTTTGCAAAAGGCTGTTTTTCAAGGAAAGCCTTTTTTACAACACAACAAGTACCGCTATTGATAGTGAATGACCCATACCGAAAGAAAGTCCTCCAGACTCTCGGAGGTACATTCTAAAAGGGCGATTCGGTGTGTTTCTTCTAAACCTAAATTGTATGATCTGCATATTGAATGACCGGGAAATGTCCCCTCTCTCTGAACTGGGAGCTGAATTCTTCATTCCTGTTTTTTTTTGGGTAAAAATCTTCATTCCTGTTAACACCGGAGAAGATCAACACCGAACACGAAAAGGAGCAGCGAAAGGGCTCCTTGACCTACACCCCTGTTTGGGGTAGAATTTGCTTAATCCATTTTCGCCAATCGCCAGTGTTCTTCACATCCCATAAAATGAAGGTCTTGCGAGATGGTCTCCTCTGAGATCTTGCAAGATGGTCTCATGTTGAAATATCAAACGCCTTTTCAAAGTTCAATTTGAGGATTAATATTTCATCCCCCGAAGACATTGGGATTGTGTTATTTTTATTTTCTTTACAACGTTGATCTTCTAATTTGTTCTTGATAGGTGAAACCGTGGGGGTTCATGATGTATTGCGCTAATATCTAATCGAAACTAGAGACTGTTGTGTATATGAAGAGTACTAGAGCGCACACTAGGTTGTGTGCATCATTTGATGCAGAGGTTGCCTCTTCGATCCGTTATCCAGAAAAGAACAATGTGTTTCACTGATCTTGTTGTCCGCAATAAAAGCATCACCGGTTGTGTTAATTTGTGGGGGTGTTGTTCATCGGTTGCCCAAATTTTAGCTTAAAAGTCAGCCAAATTTCTATGATTTTGGATTAAATTCTAACCATCATCGTCCCCAAGTAACTCCATATAGAACCTATAGCTAAAAATTATACTGGCATTTCACTAAAATTTCACCACTTTAAAGATGGCCATTCTAGACGTTCTGATGTGTAACTCTAAGTGACCAAGATTAATTAATAATCTGGGCACCTGAGAATTAGCAAAATTGTTTCTTAAGGCAACATCTGTCAGCTTCTGATTGTGCACCTTCAGAAAAGATGGCCATGTTAACGACTTCCGCTGCAACCGCATGCTTATGATTAAATTATAACTGAATAAACGCTATTTAGCTGCGTATATGTGAATTTCACTTATTTGAATAAACAAACTCAGACAGGATCCGGGCATGGCCACTTCAACATTCCGACTAAAGAATGAGCAATAATGAAGCACGCCATTCAGCTGATCGTCAAGCTAACAATTAAAAAACTAAATAAGAACGCAACTGTTATATAGGAGTATCTATCAAACCCCCATGTGGCATGAGCAGAGGCAGCGCGTAAACAAAAGAGGGTTTCAGACCGCACCAGCCTCGTATAAGCAAGCAATAAGCAGTAGCTTTACTGCCAAGCATAATGTGCCCTCTTCCTAAATCACGTTGCGAGCATTTGTTTTCGCGCTAATTCCACATTGACGAACAGCGAAAACGCAGACTTTTGTGCGCAAAGCGATCTGGTTTCCATGTGATTGTGATCAACAGAATGCTAAATTTCACCAGCTTTGCCGTTCAGAAACCCAGCTGTCGTTGAGTATCTTATACAAGTAATGCTTATTGCTTGTCCAGCCAGCGTCATGGAATTAAGCAGTGGATGCAGTACTGCACGGTCAGGGTACGTGCATGTCCCGTGTCCCAGTACACCCAACTGCTGCGCTGTGATGTCCTGAGACTCTTTCAGTTTAGACAGGACAAGATGAAATTGTCTTAAGGTGCCTTTCAGTCTATGCTTCTGTAAATCTGATTCTGCCTAACTTAACTTATTATGGGGTTGAGACTATTCCCAAATCACAGAGGGAGTATAGTATATAGCAGCATCGTCCATCTCGCAAGCACAGCAGATTAAATGAAATTCATTCCACCTCATTGATCATGAGTTGCAACATGCAACCAGGAACCGGCAATTTAAGTATTTGTTGTGACCTAACTAGCGTCTCTAGTGGGCGACTTGGCTATGAGAGCGAGTTAATTTGTTAACTGTTACGCACGGCACATTTGTTATTAAGTATTTGTTGTGACCTAACTAGCGTCTCTAGTGGGCGACTTGGCTATGAGAGCGAGTTAATTTGTTAACTGTTACGCACGGCACATTTGTTAGGCCTGCCCGGCTGCCCCCGTAGTGTGTTCTGGATGACAATAAGTAGTAGTAGTACTCTGTACTCCCATGCTAGCTAGTTAATTCATCCCAACTAATACAGGCCGTGTTTAGTCTGTTAGTTAGGATGTCAACAGCAGCAACCGATCAACAGCATGCATTTTCGTGCGACTCTTTTACATGACTTGGTCATTTTCGTGCCGTGCCTCGGTGCTCTGCTCACCCGTCTTCCCTTTTTTTAATCCACGTATCGCACGGGCCGCGCACCCGTTCTCCACATGTGGCCTCCAATTGCACGGCCCTGCAAGATGTAAGTCTGGACTTTTCTCGTGTTGGAAAACTTGGGAGAGAAAAAGAGAGACAGAGTAGGAAACAGCGCGAAGCAGCAACGACCATTGAAAGCCGGCCTGGGCGAGAAACGACTGGTTCCGCAGGCCGTACAACGAATGCACATGACTGCAAGTAGACAGAGCCGAGAGATGCATGTCATGTCAGCATGTATCCATTTTCGATCGAGCGGTGAGGAGGGAGTGCATCCAAGGGCCGAGTAAACAAACAACATGTGCAAACCATAGTATAAACGTCGAGATGCACATGACCTGCTCGATTGATTGCTGAAGGTCGAATTGACTTCCTGGCCACCGTAATCTCGAAGCACCTTTACAGGATCACATGCATGCTTAGATTAACTAAATCACATCCTATATCGCATAACAAAATGCACAGGATCTTCAAGCCGATTTTTATTAATGAGCCACTACGCGCCTACAACCCCATCCATGACATCACAAAAGTTTTGTACCTGACCCAAAGGTTTGTTAACTAATCATCGGATCCTCTACAATAGTATAACGAACTAAGAAAATTCTTACTGTCTGCCCTTCCTAAGCATTTACACCCTACGACATACAAAGTGGATTTAACTCAGGGAAACCATGATCTTGCTGACCGGTTTAGGCCCAACGGCCGAGAACAGCGCCGCCGTCTTCTCCTGGAGAACGCGCACCACCTCCCCCATGGATGGCCGGAGCCCGGGACCGACACTGACACACTTCAGCGCAAGCGCCGCCACGGTGGCAGCCTCCTCGCCGTCATACGCGTCTCCGAGCCTCCGGTCCACCACGTCAGCCACTTTCCCCTCACTGAGCGCGGGACCCACGGCGACCGTTAGCCGGCACCCAGTGTCCGCGCACATGGCCTCCCGCCCGGTGACGAGCTCCAGCAGCAGCACGCCGAAGCTGTACACGTCGCTCTTCTTGGTGGCCACGCCGGAGCGGAGGAAGTGCGGGTCCACGTAGCCCGGGGAGCCCATGACGGGCCGGGCCGAGGCCCTGGCGGTGACCGCGGCGGAGAAGCCCACGTGGGCGACCCCGAAGTCGCAGAGCTTGGCGTCGAGGGCTGCGTTGAGCAGCACGTTGGACGCCTTGACGTCGCCGTGGATGACCGCCGGGTCCCGCCGCTCGTGGAGGTACTCCAGCGCCATGGCCACCTGGAACGCGACGGCCATGCGCCGCGCCCATGGGAGCACCGCCGCAGTTCGCTTGTTGTTGTTGTTGTTGCCGTGGAGCCGCTCGTGCAGGTCGCCGTTGGGCGCGTACTCGAACACCAGGACTCCTTCCTCTGCACGCGCGCGGAAATGAATCAGAGAAAACAAGATCAGCCACCGATGGAGTTGACCGATTATTGGTCATGGGGAAGTTAGGTGAGGAATTTCAGTTTATTTATTACCTCGTTCGTCGCAGAAGCCGAGGAGGCGGACGATGTGGGGATGGCGCAGGGACGTGAGCACGTCGAGCTCGTGGCGGAAGGCGCGGTGGAGGCGCTCGCTGCTGCGCTGCACCTTGACGGCGCCGAGGCGGGAGGAGGTGAGCGATGCCAGGTACACGGTGCTGAACCCGCCCTGGCCGATCACGCGGGACGAGAAGCCGCCCGTCATCGACTCGATCTCGGCCCATTCCAGCCGCCTCGCCTGTTGCCGCCCGCCCATCTTGGGCTTGCCCGCGCCGCTGGGCTCGGCCGAGACGCGGGAGTCCGTCCGGCCCGCCGCCTCATGCTTCTCGCGCCGCCCGCGGCGGACGCAGTCGTAGAAGAGACCGCACCCGGGCAGCATTGCGCGCACAGCGGCAACACACGACCCTTGCCTTGCCGTGCTCGCTTGAGCTAAATTACCCGACGCGCGCCGGGCCGGGGACAAAGGTTGGGTCCGGATCGAATAAAAAGGTGGATCCCTCGCGCTAGCTAGCTAGCTGCTGTTCTTGCTACGTTTTCCTTTTCTCTCTTTAGTTCTGACTTGGATTACAAGGTGCCTGTTGTGCAATAGTGGCGGATCAAAGAATGGCTAGTGGCGTCCATTGTTATATACGCGCGGTGTCTCTCCAAGTGGGCCTCGGCTAATCATTGTGCGTAAAGAAATGGCTCGGGCATGCTTTGAGATGTGTGATGCTTCTGGGTGCTATCGTCATCGACGTCATGCTCTCGATCTCTCTCTCCTGGCCGGCTCACCTGCAATTTTCGGCATGTTTTTTTTTCTCTCTGTCCCAACAATAAACAACCATCATTCTATACAACTGTGCCGTCGACATTGGAATATTGTGGAGATGCAGCTTATATTTCGACAAGTACATTTATCTGCCAACCGCGGGGACCCGCGCACTAGATCGGGATGCATAGACATGGAGCGTGACGTCCTACCGGTACCAAGTGGCAAGACCCTCTCTTTTTCTTTTTCGTTTTTGTCAGTGTGTTTTGTTTTCCTCGTGTTCGTGTAATGGCCTGCTTCGTAACAAAGCATTTCCAATGATATCCCAACTGGAGATGTCCGAGTGGATGAGCGGACAAGCGCAACAGCCAACGGGAGCTCGCCTTAAACAGATATTACTGCGCTGCAAGCCTGCAAAGGTACCGACCGTTGTGCAACCACATGGCACTGGGACTCCACTAGCCAGATCCTTGCTATCCATTAAACTACAGATCTGATTGCATCACTTTCGTATGGCTCCCCACGGTTCAGTGCGCAGCAGTACAGTACGTAGTAGTATAGAGCACACGAGTAGATAAGTCATTGTAGCATACCACGTTTTACCCACACAACGACTATGTTAAAAAAAAAAAATCAAATTCAGGTTCGCCAGCAAGCTGAGCACATGCGGGCCCGGGCACGCGTTTCAGAAGTTGACTAGCAAGGGCAGGTACCTCGGTGCTCTAAACCGTAGGAACAGATCTGTTTCGACCTGTGACTGCAGAAGAGTTAGGACCTACAGTACCGGTTGGGTATCTCCGTGTGCTGTACATCCCAAACGCGTGCCGGCGTGCGCCGCCTTTGCAGGGGATGCACACTGCTATTTTACTGCATCCTTCGAAAGGTCATCGTATATGCCACGTAATTGTATACTCCATCAAGTAAAAAATGCAACCGTAACGTCGTGCACGCAGCAATAACAGATCCCTGCCTGAACGCTTCAACTTGCTGATAAAATTGTATGGTGAGAAAACAGAGACAGATCGAATGCTACAATGCACGAAAATGGTAAAACACATGCTGTCTAAACCAAGGCATGCACTACAAATAAAACCTGTTCCTTAGGAATTCTTCTGGTCAAGCACCTCCTCTGTTCTTCAGTCTAGCTAATTCAAGAACTGCAGAAGGGTGACTCTTATTCCGGTTCGGCCTTTGATAATCGAGGCTGTTATTACAGGCAAGAAATCAACAAACGGTATATGATGTTGCAAAGGATAACGGGTGCTTATGAACCGAAGAAGACGATGTGATGCCTGGCTTTCTTTCGGAACATGCGCGGGGCATTGGCGTCTACTGAACAGGAAGGAAAGAGCTACTTGTCGGGACCGAACTCGTCACCACCTTCTCGGTTATCTCTGGGGCAGGCGCGCTATTGTTGCTTCCGGAGCTCCACGATGCATTTCATTTTATCATTCTCATTGTCGCTGCTGCCACCACCATTGTCACGATCTTCATGGGTGTAGTTGCCTTCGATGTCGTCGCTACACGTCTCCTCCCAATCTGTAAAGTCCTTCTGCTGAGGCTGCATGTTTGCCTCAGTCGTCATCACAATGTCTTCTTTCTTCTGTGCATTGGAAATTCTCATTAGGTTGCATGCAAGTGCAGTATGGACCTGCTAGTATTTGACATGGAGAGTTCAAAGTTGAATCATTACCTTGTTTACAGGGTTGTCATCAAGCACACCTGTGTCCATTGTAGTATCGTCGTTGTTGCTAGGTGGGGCAAGCAAGTTCTCCCATCCGCCGTTATCCATCATCTTGAAGTCATTGTTGATCTTACTTTCGAGCTCGCGCCAGGGGTTCTCCTGTGCACCGGAAAAATCTCATTAAGCTTGCGTGCTACGAACTTCCTAATATTTTACGTGGAGAGTTAAAAGTTGAGTGATTCATTACCTTGTTTATAGCGCTATCATCAAGCACGGTTGTGTCCATTGCCTTATCGCCGATGTTGTTGGGTGGGGCAAGCAAGTTCTCCCCTCCGCCGTTATCCATCATGCTGAAGTCGCTGCGGATGTTACCTTCGAGCTCACGCCAGGGGTTCTCCTCCTGTGTAGAAATACTCATTAGATTGAGCGTTATGTAATTCCTAGTTTTTTACATGGAGAGTTCAAAGTTGAGTGAGTTGTTACCTTGTTTATAGCGCTGTCATCAAGCACGGCTGTGTCCATTGTTGTATCACAGTTGTGGCTGGGTGGGGCAAACAAGTTCTCCCCTCCATCGTTACCCATCATGACAAATTCATTGTTGATATTACCTCCGAGCTCGTGCAAGGGGTTCTCCTGTGCACCGGAAATTCGCATCAATGGATATCCTAGTATTTTACGTGAGTTGTTCAAAGTTGAGTGAGTCATTACCTTGTTTATAGGGATGTCATCAAGTACGGAGGTGTCCATTGCAATATCATCACTATTGCTCGGTGGGGCAAGCAAGTTCTCCCCTTCGTCGCTACCCATCATGTCGAAGTCATTGCTGACATTACCTTTCAGCTCTCTCCGGGGGTTCTCCTCCTGTGCACCGGAATTTCTCATTAGATTATGTGCTATAATTGTCTAGTATTTTACATTGAGAGTTGTTGAGTGAGTCATTACCTTGTTTATAGTGCTGTCATCAAGCATGGTTGTGTCCATTGCCGTATCGCCGCCGTTGTTTGATGAGGCAAGCAATTTCTCCTCTCCACTATTTTCCATCATGGCAAATTCATTAATGGTCTTATCTTCAAGCTCGCGCAATGGGTTCTTCTCCTGTGCGTCAGAATTTTTCATTAGATTGTGTGCCATGAACTTTCTAGTAGGTTTGCGTGGAGAGTTCAAAGGTGAATGAGTCATTACATGGTTTATAGCGTTGTCATAAAGCACTGTTGCGTCCATTGCTGTATCCACGCCATTACAGGGTGCAGCAAGCAAGTTTTCCTCTCCATCATTACCTATCATGTTGAAGTCATTGTTGATATTACCTTCGAGATTGCGCCAGGGGTCCTCCTCCTGTGCACCGAAAATTCTCATTAGATTGTGTGGTCTAGACTTCCTAATATTTTCAGTTCAAAATTGTGTGAGTTATTACCTTTTTTATTGCGCTCTCGTCAAGCACGGCTGTATCCACTGTCGTGTCATCATCGTTTCTCGGTGGGGAAAGCAAGTTCTCCCCTCTGCCGTTAATCATCATGGCAAAGTCATTGCTAATGTTACCTTTGAGCTCACGCAAAGGATTCTCCTCCTGATCACCAGAAATCCTCATTAGAATGCACTATAGACTTTCCAGTATTTTACATGGACAGTTCAGAGTTGAGTGAGTCATTACCTTGTTTATAGCATTGTCATCAAGGACGACTGTATCCGTTGCCATCTCACCATTGTTGCTGGGTGGGACCAGCAAGTTCTCCCTTCCGCTGCTACCCATCATGCCGAAATGATTGCTGATATTAACTTCGTGTTCGTGCCCAGGGTTCTCCTCCTGTTCATTGGAAATTCTCATTAGAATCTGTTAAGGACTTCCTAGTATTTTACATGGAGTTAAAAGTTGATTGAGTCATACCTTGTTTACAATGCTGCCATCAAGTACGGTTGTATCCACTGTCGTATCACCATCATTTCTCAGTGGGGAAAGCAAGTTCTCTCCTCCGCCATTAATAATCATGGCAAAGTCATTGCTAATCGTACCTTCGAGCTCCTGTGAGGGATTCTCCTCCTGATCACCAGAAATTCTCATAATTAAGATTGCGCCATCGACTTTCAGTATTTTACATGGAGAGTTCAGAGTTGAGTGAGTCATTACCTTGTTTATAGCATTGTCATCAAGCACGACTGTGTCTGTTGCCATCTCGCCATTGTTGTTGGGTGGGGCTAGCAAGTTCTCCACTCCGCCGTTACCCATCATGCTGAAATGATTGTTGATATTAACTTCGTGCTCGTACAAAGGGTTCTCCTCCTGTTCACGGAAAATTCTCATTAGAATGTGTTATAACTTCCTAGTATTTTACATGGAGAGTTCAAATTTGAGTGAGTCATTACCTTGTTTACAACACTGTCATGAAGCAAGGTTGTATCCACAATCGTATCGCCGTTGTTGCTCGGGGCAATCAAGTTCTCCCCTCCGATGTTATCCCTCATGGCGAAGTCATTGTTAATCTTACCTTCGATCGCGCATGAGGGTTTATCCTATTCACCAGAAATTTTCATTAGATTGTGTGCCATGGATTTCCTAGTTTTTACATGGAGAGTTCAAAGTTGAGTGAGTAATTGCATTGTTTATAGCATTTTCATCAAGCACGGTTGTGTCAATTGTCGTATCGCTGCTGTTACTGGGTGGGGCAAGCAAATTCTCCCCTCCACTCTTACCCATTATACTAAAGTCATTACTGATATTACCTTCGAGCTCGCGTGATTGGTTCTTGTCCTGTGCACCGAGAATTCTCATTAGATTGAGTGTTATGGACTTATTACCTTGTTTATTGCGCTTTCATCAAGCACGGATGTATCCACTACCGTATCATCGTTGTTGCTCGGTGGGGAAAGCAAATTCTCCCCTCCAACATTATCCATCGCGATGAAGTCATTGCTAATTTTACTTTCGAGCTCGCGTGAGCGGTTCTCCTGTTGTGCACCGAAAATTTTCACTAGATTGTGTGCTACAGACTTCCTAATATTTTACATGGAGAGTTCAAAGTTGAATGAGTCATTACCTTATTTGTAGAGCTACCATCAATCACGCCCGTGTCAATTGCCATATCGCCGCCATTGCAGGGTGGGGCAAGCAAGTTCTCCTCCTGTGCACCGGAAATTCTCATTAGATTGCGTGTTATGGACTTCCTTATATTTGACATGGAGAGTTCAAAGTTGAGTGACATTACAATGTTTATTGCGCTTTCATCAAGCACGGCTGTAACCACTGTTGTAGCGCCGTCTTTGCTCCGTGGGGCATGCAAGTTCTCGCCTCCGCCATTATCTACCATGCTGAAATCTTTGCTAATTTTAACTTCGAGCTCACGCGAGGGGTTCTCCTGCCGTGCACCAGAAATTGTCTTTATATTGTGTGCTATGGACTTCCTAGTATTTTACATGAAGAATTCAAAGTTGAATGAGTCATTACCTTGTTTTTAGCGTCGTCATCAAGCATGTTGTTGTCCATTGGTGTATCCCCACCGTTTCTCGATGGGGCAAGCAAGTTCTCCCCTCCGTCATTACCCATCATGTTGAATTTATTGCTGATCCTAACTCTGAGCTCACGATGGGGATTCTCCTCCTATGCACCGGAAATTCTCATGAGAGTGCGCGTTGTGGACTTTCTAGTAATTTACATGAAGAGTTTAAAGTTGAGTGAG
The DNA here is from genome assembly GCF_000005505.3 of Brachypodium distachyon. Lineage (NCBI taxonomy): Eukaryota > Viridiplantae > Streptophyta > Magnoliopsida > Poales > Poaceae > Brachypodium > Brachypodium distachyon. The sequence goes on from NC_016133.3 coordinate 51,187,121, forward strand.
GCATTACCTTGTTTATAGAGCTATCATCAAGCACGACAGTGACCATTGCCGTATCGCCGTCGTTGCTCAGTGTGGTATGCAAGTTTCCCCCTTCAATGTTTTCCACCATGCCCAAGTCATTGTTGATCTTATCTTCCAGCTCGCGATGGGTGTTCTCCTCCTATGCATTGGAAATTCTCATTAGATTGTGTGCTATGTAGTTCCTAGTATTTTACATGGCGACTACAAAGTTGAATAAGTAATTACCTCGTTTATAGCAATGTCATCAACCACGGTTGTGTGCATTGCCGTGTGGCCGTCGTTGCATGGTGAGGCATGTGAGTTCTCCCCACCGTCGTTAACCATCATACCAAAGTTATTGCCGATGTTACCTTGAAGATCACATTGGTGGTTCTGCTCCAAGACAGGCTGCTCCGAGAAGGTGACGGTAACCGTAGTGTCATCGGGGGCAGTGCTCGAGCTGCCGCCGTTGCCGGTCATGGTGAATTGCTGCCTCTTGCGGTAGATATCCTCAAGTTGGTGGAAGTAAGGGCACGTCTTGGCGTCCTAGGGGCGCCGCTTCTTGCTCTCCTTCACCTTCTTGAAGTACTTGTTGATGTTCTCCCACTTCTCCTTGCACCGCTTGGAGCTCCGGTGGTACCCCATGTTCCGCATGGCTGCAGAAATGTCATCCCACAGTAGAGCCTTGCCTCCCAAATCCTGCCAAAGCTCGTCCTTCTCCATCCGCAATTGTATTAGCGCGTCGACTTCCTCCTTGGGCCATCGTGGCATACCGCTCCCATTATTATCCCCCTCGCTGCTCTCTCCTACTGACCGGCTCGCAACCACTGACTGCATTGAGGCGATTAATGCTTCAATGTGATGATGTATCTGAGAGGTATTCTGTATCACTGGCGCCTTTTGTTTGTTGGCCGCAGCTAAGGAGCTGAAGGAAGGAGGGAGCGATACGGAGTTCCCGCTGGTGATGATGCGCTGGAGTAACATGATCAGGGCAGCGTCGCGGGTGGCTCCGGTAGCTCGCTCCTGGGCGAGTTGCTCCCATTCGCACTTTATGCGGGTGAGTTCATGCGCCCGCCATGCCTGCTCTCGCTTAGTGCGCTCTGCTTCCCACCTCTCGAGCTTATCAAGGAGTAGTTGCTGCATTGCGTCTTGCCTCTTCGTGACCTGCTTTATCAGACGCTTCACGAGCACCGTCAACATCTTGTAACTGATACCACCGCCCCCTTCCTCCTCGTCATCGGACTCATTGTCTGAGTCTGGCTCCGTATTGGACCAGAAGCCGTGGTCCGGCAGCAGCAGGCCAGCGCCAGGATGGGCCATCGCCAACGGTCTCGCAGCTGCAGCCGCCATGGCCATTGGCGCGGCCTGGTGCTGCGGCGGGTCTGCAGCGTGGAGTGCTTCGAGTTGGGCGAAGTAGCGGTAGCTCTTGTTGTCCGGCCTGCCGGCACGATCTTCCTTGGAGCGCTTGTAGTACTTGTCAACGTTTTCGAACTTCTCCTTGCACTTCTTGGCGCTCCTGCGGTAGCCTCGCTGCGCTAGCTTCCTGCGAAAATATGTTCAGTGGACGGCACGTGTCGTACTTGTTAGCAGTTGTTTCTTACTTTCATGTCTCAACCAAAATTGGCATAGCAATGAAGGCATGAAGCAGTGGTATGTAAACATTGCAGTATGTACCGAGTAGTACTAGTAGCCCAGGAGTAGAATTATAGATGAGTCAAACATTTATGGCATCCTTTTATATCTTTCCCTTGAAAGGGACTGAAGGAGAGTGATAGATATGCGATGATGTCAAGCTGATGGCACCGCAAGTGGAGAGAGACAGATGGAAATTGGTTCATTAAAGCTGGCTGCAGAAGGCTTCCTTCTTTTACCAAAAACGAGAGCGCATCCATGTTTAGAAACGCACTTAAAGGTAATACTAGAAAAAAAGGGTCCAGGCCTGCAACTACTGCGCTCTGCAATGTCCGCGTGTGGCCTACTCCTAGTATTGGGCTGAACAGCCACGCCATGGCATACCGTAAAACCATGCCCCCAATCTCATAGAAATCAAGCAGGATTCGGAAGGGAAACGGAAGGAAAATTACCGGTACCAGAGTGTGGCACCTCTCGGATTCGTTCTCACCTGGAGACCTCCTCCCAAACGGGCGCTTTGAGGCCGGCGTTGCGGAAGACGCTGTCCATTTCCGACCGGATCTCGATAAGCGCCAGCGTCTCATCGTGTGGCCAGCGGCTGCAGCCAGACCCTCCTGCTCCAGCCTCGCCGGTGCTTCTGCCACGGAGGCCGTCCACGAGATTGATGTCGTTCAAGTTGATGACGCCATGGCCGGTGCTAGCTCCAGTGCCAGCGGCTGGCAAAACCTCAGAATTCGTCACCGACGGTGGCGTCTGCACAGAAGACGGAGGAGACGGAACAAGGCTGAGAGACACGGCAGCAGGCACCGGAGGCGGCTGCGGAGAAGGGACGCTGCCGGCCATGCCTGTAGGTTGAGGGCCGGAAGGGTACCCAGCGCCACCGTCGCGAGGCTGCACGGCCAACTGGCTGCCACCACCTTCCCTTTCCTGCGTCCAAAACATGAAATTTAGTTGATCTACTACTACCTTAGGAGGAGATACGATCTAATTTACATCAAGAGTATGGGAAGGAAGGACATGACTTACCTTCCGAGCTATGAAGGCCGGCGAAGATGTGCGAAACAAGGGATTGTATGGCTAGGGGAGTAAGCAGAGAGAGACAACCGGAAAGGTCCAAAAGAAGTTGGGAAGGTAGGCAGAGAAAGCCAAGAGTACTACGATGGAGAACCATATGGAGGGGGTGTATATTTATGTAGGAGTTCTATACAATGGAAAAGGAGTGTACATTTATACCGATGCAATAACATTTATGTTGATATCCCTAAAAGCTGCAAAATCTCGGAAATATCTGAGGGAGTAAATGAAAATCTTCCAACCGAAAGTGCATGCATACAAAACAAAAACGTAATGGAAGAAGCTAGAACCGACCGTTTGTTTGACCACTAGCTTTGTGGTGCCCAACCCACCCACCCACCCACCTCGCGCCACAGCAGGTACGCGGAAAAAGCCAAGAGGCCTAGAAAAAGATGGTGTGCACATTTATGCTAGAGCTCAACATTTACGACAATATCTCGGAAAAAATGCATAATCTCCGAAAGAAATCGTGTATATGTTTTGGTAGGTTCGATTTGCATTGTGTAAATGTTGATGATATATTATAGATCATAAATGTCAAGGTTTATATTGTAAAAATAGGAGGAGTAAATAGAAAAGACTTCGTATCTATCTCTCAACAGTAAGCACATCCATACAAGAAAAAACAATATAGGACATTCGACCAATTAGCTATACGGAGTGATTGTCTCCCCCCCTCATCCAGTTCACTGCCATCACAAAAGAGTGGGTATGCATGCAAAGAAAGCAAAGATCCCAACAATAGAAAGAGTGTATGATGACCCTACGATAGAAATAAGTTTTCTTTAGGAACGGGGGCAAAAACTTTGTCTCGGTCCATTAATTAAGAGAGAGAGCAAGAGCTCATCAAACCCAAAGTAACAAGTTTGATAACATCAATTTAACATCCCAAAAAAAAATCCCTTTTTGGAATGTTAATACAAAAATATTTTAATTAGATTTGTACAGTTGAACAACTTTTGTTGAGATATGCTGGATTTTCTAGTGCATTTAAAAATCTTTAGAACTTGTTTGAACTTTTCTCACCACGTCTGAAGTTTCAAAACAAGAGTGGATTAAAACAGCTATCCAAATTGCACAACATGTTTGGAAGATTTATACAAGTTCAGTGTATTCCATTTGGACCCATTTGCATTTTTGTTGTTATTTGAATTTTTGAAATCATTGGAACGATTTTCTAAAACTCATTTAATGAGTTAAGAGAGGAAATAACATGACTTTCCCAAATATAAAGTTGGAAAACTGAAAAGAGTTCACATAAGTTTTATTTGGTGTCAATTATTTTGGAGTTTACTGAGCACTAAGATTTTTAGTGATTTATTTGGAATTTAGTTTGAGAACATAAGAGCAAAAACACACTTAAACGACTTATGCAAAATGGTAGTAATAGTGCAGTAGCAACACATGCATTTTACTAGTCCTTCTAAATAGTAATTTTTTGTGTAGTTGTCCGCGCGAGAGGGGAGTCCAACGATTAGTCCAAATAATACTTATAGAGTTTTTGGTTTCCTGCATGCATCCCCCGGCCTACCAACCTTTCTATTTGTTGAAGCATGAGTGAATTCTTTTCTATTGTAGGGTCATCATACACTTTTTCTCTTTTTATAGTAGGGATCTTTACTTTCTTTGCATGCATACCCACTCTTTTCTGATGGCAGTGAACGGGACGAAGGGAGAGGAGACGATCACGCCGTTGAATGGTCATGCTCTAATCATTTCTTATATTGTTTTTTTCTTCTATGGATGCGTTTACTTTAGGGAAATAGATATGAAGTCTTATCTATTTACTCCTCCTATTTTTAAATATAAACCTTGACATTTATGATCTCAAATAATATAGCATCAACATTTACAGAATGCAAATCGAACTTACCAAGACATATACACGATTTCTTTCCAAGATTTTGCATATTTTTTCCGAGATATTGCCATAAATGTTAGAGCTCTACACACCCTCTTTTTATAGGTCTCTTAGCTTTTTCCATGTACTAGCTTCCTCCAATACGTTTTCGTTTTGTATGCATGTACTTTTTGTTGAATTTTTTTTATTTACTCCCTCAGATATCTCCCTCGACATTCCCCTAAATAATACAACACCACACATTTTCTAGCCGTATGGTCGAGTACATTCTTTTCCTGTGATTTTGCATCTTTTTGGGATATCAACATAATTGTTAGAACGTCAGCATAAATGTATACACATTTTTCCATTGTATAGAGCTACTGTATAAATATACACCCCGTCTCTGTAGGGCTCTCCATTGTACTGCTCTTGGCTTCCTTTGCCTACCTTCCCAGCTTCTTTTGGCCCTTTCTAGTTGTCATGACCCTTTTTCACCATCGTCTCTCTTCTTACTCATCCCTTAGGCATACAGCCCCATGTTTCACACATCTCCGTCGGCCGTCAGAATTCGGATGCCGCAAGTCATGTCCTTCCTTGCCATACTCATCGTATAGGGGGCACGTACCTGCACGCGGCCTCCTAAGGTAGTAGTACATCAGCTGAATTTCGTGTTCTGGGGGCAGGAAAGGAAAGGAAAGGTGGCGGCCATTTCGCCATGTATCCTCATGATGGTGGCACCGTGTACACCTACAGGCATGGCCGGCAACGTCCTTTCTCCACCGCCGTCTTTGATGAAGACGCCGCCATGTCTGTCAGCCTTGTTCCGTTTCTGCCTCCGTCTTCTGTGCAGACGCCACCGACTGTGACAAATTCCGAGGTTTTGCTAGCCACTAGAGCTGGCGCTAGCACCGGCCATGACGTCGTCAACTTCCATGACAACAACGACAATCTCATGGACGTTCTCCGTGGCGGTAGCAGTAACAACGAGGCTGGAGCGAGAGGGTCCGGCTACAACCGAACGCAACGACACGTTGGCACTCATCAGGATCCGGTCAGAGATAGACAATGTCTTTCGCAACGCCAGCCTCAAAGTGCCTGTCTGGGAGGTCTCAAGGTGAAAACAAATCAGAGTGGTCCTACATATATCGGTCGCTTAATGTTGTGTGTCCTGTTAGACAGGTGTGACATTTTCTTCCTTCTACTCTCATATTAAGTGATTCAAATTTGTCCAAATATGGATGTATCTATGCCTAAAAAGCATCTAGATACATGTAATAGAAAGTCACTTAATATAGGACGGAGGGAGTAATACATATGCATGCAGTGGTTTGCATGTACTTCTAGAAAACAAATCTACAATCGAAAGGGCATCTATGGAAGAATTTCCCAACGATTGGAATCCTACAAGAAAATTCCTTGAAATTCGTACAATCTAGACAAGGCCTTAATATATATGGTGGCCTTAATATCTGCACATGTAGTCTAAATACAAGTAGTCTCGTCCTGAAAGTACCTCCCTACGAAGCAACAGGAATACTAAGGGCCCATTTGGATTCAAAGATTTTCATATGCGTTTTGTGGGATTTCAATCTATAGTAGCCTCTTGGATAAATGAAATGATACAAGTAAATTTCTATGCATTGCTTTCCCACATCTCAATTCTATAGATTGGTCGTAAAAAGCATGTTTGTACTAAATTCCTGTGAATGTATTGAAGGAGGAAGCTTCCTAAATTCTTGTGTGCTAGTTGCCTGCAGAATTTGAGAAGCCATGAAATCTAAATCCAACAATTTTCTTATTGTTGGGAGCTATGTGTTCCGAAGATGCAGTATTGGTGAAAAGATACAAAACTATAAGAACTAAGAAATCTAAATACAGAGCTCTAAATGAATCATATGGTGGAACAGAAATATAAAGATGTAGAGTAATGAGAATTTATGAGCAACTTACTACCAATAAGCTGTACGCATTCCAAAAAATGACAATGAGAACACGATATGCACTAAGTACATGAGTGTTACTCGAAAATATAGCCGGTGCTTTGTACCATGGTTAGAAAGCAAAGGGTAAAGATAAATGGTTTAGTAATAAACTAATAATGAGTTAAAATTGATCAGCCACATAAGTCATCGCAGAACATGTTATGAATCCAGTACAGAAAGTGAACCATTGTACTTCTTGCATACCAAAAGACGTCTTATTTCGAGCACTGTAAAGACATGTAGCATAAGCCACGATAATATGCTTATTAGTTCGAACTCATGCAGGATTTTATCACAGATTCTTAAAATCAAAACAATTTCTATACTGAAAATTTCTTAGCTGCAGATGTGTGATCTCTGCTGCATTCTTAGGCTCACATAAACATCTCTTTAAGCCTCTAGCTGAATAGCTGAATAAAAAAAATGGCATCTAAACAATACAGGATACTCCATACAACCATGCACAACAAAGAAGATAATAAGCTCGAAATGTAACAATAGGATGATGGACTGGAATTGCATAATCAGTATAAGTACAAGAACAAATGCAACATTTTCTAGTGACGAGCGGTTCAGAATATTTGAAAACTGTTATTGCACTTTTTTTCCTCCCATATATACATACAGGTTTGCCAACATCACATGATAGATTACTGTTTTTGTGGTTTTCCAAAAACAAATGTGGTTTCAAGAAACATGGTATCATAGTGGAGTACACATAAAAAAAAACAGACTTACTGATCAAGGTTTCTTACAGACTCACAGGATTTTATCACAGATTCTTAAAATCAAAACAATTTCTATACTGAAAATTTCTTAGCTGCAGATGTGTGATCTCTGCTGCATTTTTAGGCTCACATAAACATCTCTTTAAGGCTCTGGCTGAATAGCTAAATAAAAAAAGCAGGGATGCACTCTTAAACATAAAATGTGGACAATGTATGGCATTTAAACAATACAGGATACTCCATACAACCATGCACAACAAAGAAGATAATAAGCTCGAAATGTAAAAATAGGATGGACTGGAATTGCAGAATTAGTCTAAGTACAAGAACAAATGCAACATTTTCTAGTGACGAGCAGTTCAGAATATTTGAAAACTGTTATTGCATTGTTTCCAGTATATACATACAGGTTTGCCAACACCACATGATAGATTACTGTTTTTGTGGGTTTCCAAACAAAAATGTGGTTTCAAGTAACATGTTATCGTAGTTGAGTACACATGAAAAAAAAACAGACTTACTGATAAATGTCCGCATCTCATGACAATCTGATTGTTTGCAATCTTGTTCACAATCTGCTAAAGCAGGTAAATTTGTTTTTTTAGGTGCAAGTCAATTTGTTAAGAATAAACGTAGAGAAATAAACTTATGGGTAAGATAAATTGGTAAAAGAAATCACCAAATGGTAGCAAAAACAACTTCTGATTAATAACCATGAATCAATTTGTATAAACTGAGCTGCATAGGGAATAGCAAAATTGTCAACCATTAGCACCCCATCATGGGTATGAAGGAATATAGAAAGACCCATATGCTTGTCCTCAAGTCAAGAATCTTAGTCCACATCTTTTCACAATCCGATTGCTTCCAATCTTCTTATCAGGTCAATTTGTTTTTTTAGGTGCAGGTCAAATTATTCAGCATAAACGTAGAGAAATAAAAATAATGAATGAGACCGGTAGGAAAAAAATTCACAAAATCATTGCAAAAACAACTTCAGCATACCTGGAGATAGCCTGAGGCTGAGCGATGGGCAAAGATCGTGGCCGCTGGAGAACTCGTGGTGGGGTGAGGAAGGGCCTAGCTAGTGAAACTGCTCTGCTATCAGGGGAATCCATCGGAGAATCACCAAAAAGTTGGAAAAAACAACACTTAGGTGTGGGTTAGGGAATGCTTTGTTGTCCCTTCCCCTCGGCGCCCCACTGCGACCACAGCACGCCGGTGAAGGCGAGCGGCAGAGGCGCAGTTGGATGGCGAGCGGCGGCGGAGTTCGGTGGCGAGGCTATGCTGGTGGCGCACACCGCGGAGGCCCGCGGCGCGCGATGGCCGCGTACGACGGGAAAGCGGCGGGGGTGGTGTTCCGCGTCGGGCGGCTTGGCGTTGGCGTTGAGTGGCCTCCGTGGCGGTGCTAGGCGGCGGACGTGCATCGTGGAGGCTCACGGCGCGCTAGGGCGGGATGGAACGGGGACGCGGCGGCGGCGGCGGATGTCCAGAGCGTGCGAAGGAGGTTGGCCAAACGGGCCACACCAGCCAACATCTCAACCGGGCCTTCCCTAAAATAAACATCTCAACCGGGCCAAGCTGAGCCAAGGCAGCCGAACGTTTCACTAGCTTGCTCCGGGCTCCGGCTTCTGTCCGTAGCGGGCCTAGTCGTGGGCTGGGCTTATTAAGAACATGGTGCAAGCAAAACCAAGCAAAAGAAAAGGCCGTGCCGTTTCACCGTTCCAAATGGCTTCAGTCAGAATCACCCAGTAGCCATAATTCCACCTTTTGATCCACGATTCGCTCAAAAAAAAAAAACTTTTGATCCATGAACCATGATGATGTAGCAGGGTTTGAAAGTTAAAAAGGGTCTCTTGGTCTCAAAAAATACCGAAGCGTCCTTGAGCAGAGGTTGCAACCACCGGGGATCTGGCCGGGTGACGAGTCGGGAGTAGCTTCATTATTTCAAGGCGAAACAGTTGGGGGTCGACGCGACGTTTACGTGCTGCCGCTTTGTCCGGCCTTCCCCCGTTGACGAAGGAAGACGCTAGCCGGATGCCGTGCGGTCTGCGGTGTGAGGGCCGTGGCCGTGCCGGCGCTGCGCGGGACACACAAGCCAGGCCTGGCCTCGTCCTGTACTTCTAGACTTCCGAAGTCCGAACAAAGAACCTCCCCGTGCAGCGAGCCAGCGGAGTCAGGACAACGGAATTGACAACACCCTCTGTCACTAACAAGGTGAACGACAACCTGCCGTCCACTCCCATCCCGATCGACTTGTGTGACAGTGAACATAATAAAGAAATGTACGTACGTCTTAACTTATGCACAGTACTGACTCCAGTATGTTTGTTGGCAGCGGCAGCGTACGTGCCACCTTGATCCGACTGGACGCCATCATGCCCATTCGTTCAATCAAGATTCAACGGGTACTGGGACAAGGCCAGGAATAATAACTGCCACGTAAATCTCACTGCATGAGTTGGATCGATTGGATCTAGTCCGTCTTGACTACTAAAGTCTTGGTTGGAGTTAAAATGTTACTCCCTGGATCCTAAATTGTTGTCGAAATATTATATGTATCTAAACGTTTTTAAAAAATAGATACATTTATATTTGGACAAATTTGAATCACAAATTTAGAATGAGAGGGAGTACATACTGCGGACAGAGATGTTGCGTTATTGACTATCGATGAAGGGCCAGCTGACTATGGGGCTGCCGCTGTCAAGGGCATTATGTCCTTTTAAGGATGCTTTCAGTATTGGTACTGCACCACATCTGGAGGCAGTGCAGTTATACTCCTGAATACTACTCCTAAGGGTATGTGCAATGGTTGATTTGGTAGTTTTTTCTTATGTGTTTCACGTCATTTAGAAAAGATAAGAAAACATATTATACAATAGGTCATCTCTTATTGCCTTATCTTACAATTAATGGTTAGATGAATAAAATAAAATAAAATAAAATAAATGTTAAGAAAAGGTGAAATCTAGTACAATAGGGAATTTGTCTTTTTTTAACTTATCCTTCTTGTGAATAGATCATCTCTTAATTAAGAAAAGTCTTCTGTCTTTTTTAATTTCTCTCTCTTCCACGTCACATTTTATCCTATGTGGCATCGCTAAGAAAAGGCTGACATCACCCCATTATGCATGCCCTAATCATTACTAATTATTTTTTTGAAAGATCTAACCATTGTTGGCTTTCTATGTATTAGCGGGGGGTTTGGTCAAAAGAAAAAAGAGAACAAGGGGCTTGTTTGTGGTGTCATCTAATTGCAAATTTCAGTTTGTGGAGGATGTGGCGACTGCGGAAGCAATGGCTCTTCGGGATAGATTGGCGCTTGCTGATTCCATGGGGTGCCACCGCCTCGTGATCAACTCTGATTGTGTGGAGGTGGTCGAAGACTCGAAGTAATGCAAGGTTGCAGTGACTGTAGTACTCTCTCCGTCCCATATTAAGTGTCGAAATATTACATGTATCTAGAGGTTTTTTAGGTATATGGATGTAATTTAAGACACTTAATATGGGACGGAGGGAGTATATTTGAGTAGTGGTCCAGGAACAGCCATCTAGTATGAAGATTGTGTTTTTCTTAGTCAGGATTTTGCTTCTGTTATATTTGAGCATTGTTTTAGCTAGTAGAGAAGATGGTCCTCTAGTTTGTACCTGTCAGGACGATCCCCCATAGTACGTTTTAGTTTATGTAATCACGGATGATATAACCTTATTTGCTAAGTAATAGAATCCACCGTGATAGTTTTCCCTCGACAAAGTAACGAACAAAGATATCCCTCTCAAGGCGGGGCATTTCCGGCCAGATGCCAGAGGCTTAGAGTGGAATTTATTTTATTTCTTGTCTTGATAATTGATATTTTGCGCTTCCCTCCTCTGGAGTCTGATACTGCCTCAAAGATCCCCGAAGTACAATGATTTGGACTGATTTGGCCTATGATAACCTCCTCAAATCTATCCATCTCTCTACTCTCTCTACTCCCTAGTCCCTACACCTCTACCAATAGACGACGTCTCTCTATATACATACGCCACTCTGTAGATACCAACAGACCGTCATCCTCGCTAGCTCTGTAGTTTCTCCTTGAAATAAGGCGAGTCTTGTGGGGGGAGAGGAACAGAAGAAGATGAAGAAACCAATCACGTACAGCAAAGCGAAAGAAAAAAGGAACAGGGAGGGATAGCAAAGGGGGAGCTTTTTTACTTTGAGGGGAATGTTGTCTGGCTCGAGGTGCTGAGATCGAGAGAACTTGAAATTCGATCTCTAGATTGATCTCGGACCAGGCTTCATTCCCCTCAAGTAAAGCTCCCGTGTGGCCTGCGATTCTTGGATCAAGAATTCAAGATCCGGTGAGTTCTCTTTGGCATGTGAAAATTCTAATCTCTTCGATATGCGATCATGGTTTGGTTCTTAATTCTGATGGTTCGCTTGACGACGTCATGGTGTGTAAAGTTCCTTAGGATATGATTATCCCGGGGATTTTCCTTTGTTGGTTCTGGGCGGCTGGGCGCCCGTTGGTTCTGGCATGCAGATTGGTGTAATCATGAGCTTTTTTTTTTACCCCAGATGCCTGCATGCTTTGTTCTTCTCTTCCTCTAAAGTCTATGGCATCTCCCTTTCAGTTGTGGTCTTTTCCTCTGGTTAACTTTTTCCGATCTCTAGTCTGATAAGAAAAACAAGGATTTTCCGTGTAGAGGTTCATGCATCATCATTGCCTTATACACGAGAGAATCTTTTACCCGTACTCGTCTCTTCCATCTTTTCTCTAGCCTTCTCTACCTCTTCTCGTTTTAAATATCGTTGGTCAAACTACCCATCAACCATGATTTGTATTCGCTTGTGTTTAACAGAAGTTCCTAAACTTAGATTAATTTGAATCTAGGAAGTTTCTCTGTTCCCTAAGTTTGTATCGACGTTCAAGGGATAATAGCAAACTCAAATTCCTGGCTTCAGTGTATATTTCGATGGTTCCGTTTTGCATTTGATTCAAGTGTAAAGAAGTTCCTATGTTTATAGAACGTATATAGCTAGTACTCCCTCACGACAAGTATTTAGGAACGGAGAGAGTAGTATTTATTTGGCCTTATCGTTTCCTTGATTTACATACATATTGCGCTATCTAATCTGTGACAAATTTGTTCTTCAGACGGCAACAAACCATAAATCCTTCGTCCTTTTGTTCATTCGTTTGGGTGGTTGTCTCCTTCCTTTTGTGTCTTTATTCATCAATACAAAACACATGCAACTGATCATCCTGTCTGTCTAGGGGCTACAGAGCTGTAACTTTGCAATTATATCTCCATGCCTGTGCTATTCCAACAAATTAAGCTCTGAGACATCCTATGAATGTTATACCCAGTGCGTAGAAGCTAAAAAGGGCCGAGTGTTAAATGCTGCTCTCTGTGCACTGTGAGTAATGAGATAATACATGCAACTACACCACCACTCGAAATAATATTCTCTAGAATCTTGCATACATACATGAGAATTGAGAGCTCGTATAGTCATATGCATTTGGATGAGATAATCAGGTTTATATACGGGTGTATATTTTATTCATTCTTTTGTATAGTAGGCAGAGGAGAATAGCTAAAGGGGATTAGTATTTGTTAGCTTTGGGGTTGGCCAGTTGTGGTTGAACTTTTCATATGCATGCAGTATGGCAGGCAGCCTGCAGGCAATGCAAGAAAGACAGGTAAGTGGTGTGACTGGTGTCACCCCGTGTATAAACATCACAAATATTGTAAGCTTTACTGTACAAGAGATTACTTCTGTACAAGCAAGAAGTACAAGATCAGTGCATGTAAGATCCGTCTCCTCATGAGTAACGACCTGTCTTTTAACTGCAGACGAAGAAAACCACGTACTTGTGGCTTGTTCAGTGCATGTGTATGTACTGTATTACATACCACTCCATATTTGTTACCAACTGTCAGGTTTATCGCTGGTGTGTGATATAACGAGTATTATTTGAGATGACCATTAACAACGGACAAAAATAATACATACACAACCTCGCAAAGTCATGGTAATGTCCTCTACATTTTATACATTCAGTATCTGAAAATGGATTTCTGGAGCCTCTTCATCCTCCTTGTATATTTGAAAATGAAAATATTTTTACATTGCTTCTGGTGCAAAAGATGATTCATTCAACAAAACCTAATGCGCCAAGCATAGGAATTGTTTAGGTTGCCGGCCGAAGGAAGGAACTTGGGGGCAATTAATAGATAGTTAGGTGTACCAAAACCTAATGCGCCAAGCATAGGAATAATTTAGGTTGTCTTTCACATGTAAATTACTATGTACTGTACAAAAGTTGCAGACCTCATTCATTTGCTTGTCTTCCCCTATTTATGCCAATTTATGGCCACGCGCTGGCGAGCAGATCCATTGATCCAAAGAACATAAAAGACATGGAATCAGTACAAAAACTACAACTCAGCTGGGATGCAAGTAGCAAGATTCAGAACTCTTATAAATACTAGTATGTCCCTTAAGATGATTGATGGTATTAGAATCAACATGCTGTGATTAGTTGATGATTGATGAAGTGAAGTGATTAGTACTACTCTTGAAGAGAAAATAAAGAACACGATGTGAATTGTGTTGACATGAAACAATATGTACACTGTCAACTGTGCCCAATCTTATACACTGAAATAAGGATTTGTGAGTTTTCTTCGAAGCGGGAGCAGCCCAGAGTTGGATTCTCTTCTCTGGTGGCGTAAGTTTTGGTAGGTTAATTTGTCGCGTCATGCGTTTGTGTGGGTGTCATTTAGGCCGAGAGGTTTGTCGAGCGTCCGTTAACGTTGGTCATGGTATCTTGAGTGCCCGGTTGTATTTCCATTTCTTGAACTTGTAATTATGTTCTTTGTATCAATGCATCGCAAGCTTTGCATTTTCTCAAAAAGAAAAAAAGGAACTGGGAGTTTTGATTTATCCATATAATAGCATTTGCTAGTATTTCAGTCAAACGATTCCTAATCTCATCTCCATGATGGGTAATACCTAAAAGCAGATGCATGATATGCAGCGTCTCGGTAGAAAAAACAGATCACACAAATATTCAAGGACAATTAGCCGTAACTCCCGGCCTCCTGCTACCTGCCTTCAAGGTTCTTTCATCTGCTTCTTTACGTTGGCTCCCTTCAAGGTCCACTGCTTTGTCGTGTCGTCATCGCCGATGCTGGAACGATGGGTGCTGCTGTTGCCGAAAGCCCAGCTGACGACTCAGGCATCAAACTCCATGTTGGCGTTAAACGGAACCCCAATGGCTTCCTCGTTGATTGGAAACGTGCACAAAGAGCCATTTCTCACTGTTTCCGTGCTGCAGACCTACAGTTGCGAGTTGTCTCTCGTGGACGAATGTGTCTGATACTCTGATAGGTGTGCACTGGTTCTCTGTCGGAGTCGGAACTGAAGGTGTCTTTTATGACAATGGACTGATGGCCTATGCAGTGCGCAAGAGCATCTTCAGCAGAGCCGCTAAACTGGATCTCTATCCCGTTTTAAGGGCTGAAGGCAAAAAAACCGTCTTCAACAGGGTCCCTATCCCGTTTTAGGGGCTGGAGGAAAAAAACGCCTTCAACAGGACCGGCTCCTCCCGCAGCCCAAGCCTCGTCGGGAAAGTAGACGATGAGATTAGAAAGAAAAGGTTTGACCCAATGACAGTTGGGTCCCACCGGTCAGTGTAAAGGAAAAACTAAATAGGGGCTGATATTTAGGGGATCCTGCTAAGGTTTGACTTGAAATAGGGGCTAAAATTTTTAGGAGAAAGCACCTAAACAACATTTAGGGGTCTTGATTGAAGGGCTAAACGACAACGTTAACAAAGAACGCCACAATTGTCATCCAAGTTCTCGAGGAATAAGAAGCCCTGTGTAATTGGCCGCCTGACTGGTGCGGTGCGGGCATGCGGCGCGCCGGCAACTAGGGCTAGGTTTAGGACTCGTGGTCGGGTCGGTGTGGGCCTGTGGGGAGTGGGCCAGTGGGGACCGCATGGGGAAAAACTATGGACCCTAACATGCCGTACAACGTTAACAAAGAACGCTACAATTGTCATCCGAGTTCTTGAGGAATAAGAAACCTTGTGTAATTGGCTGCCTGACTGGTGCGGTGCGGGCGTGCGGCGCGCCGGCGGCTAGGGTTAGGTTTAGGACTTGTGGCCGGGTCGGTGTGGGCATGTGGGGAGTGGCCGAGCCGGGTATGGGCTAGGGAGTGGGCCAGTGGGGACTGCATGGGGAAAAACTATGGACCCTAACATGCTGTACATGGATATGGGCTGGGCCTGGAGAGCTCACGGGCCTGGGTATATCTGAACCATTCGGTATTGCCATGTTTTTTCCCGGCTAACCATAGGTGAACTTGAATTAACCGTGACAAATTCAATTTTCTGTCTGTTAACCGCATTAAGGATCGAATTTTTTAGTTTTGTTCTATTTGAGTGTGGTCCCGATTACTCCCTCCGTCCAGCAATAGGGGCATATTAGGGTTTGGTTGACCAAACTTTTAATCACAAATTTCTTCATGAATATGTGACTAGCGTGATCAAAATCACAACCATAAGCAAATATCCTTGAGTAGAAATATAATGGATAGGAATTTATGTCATATAATTATATATTAATAGAATAACTTGTGGTCAAAGCATTGGTGAAAAGAAAGCTAATACGTCTTCTGTTGTTGGACGGAGGTATTATTTCGGTTCCGGAGAGTGATTTTTGGTTAGCTCGCCCACCCGGTAACGCTGAGACGAGCAATGCAACGTCTGCTCTGCGGGCTTTCGCGGTTGGCCTGCAACTGCAATGCAAGGTCTCTGCAACACGACCGGTCGACAGAAGCATTAGACGGTGGCTTACTCAAGAAAAAGAAGAAGGAAGCAGATACTTTTTTCTTCTCGCCCGCGCTGCCACGCGCCGGAGTGCGAGACTCCGAGGGCTCCTGATTGCCGCCGTCGAGGCGTCGACGGCCGTAGCGCGCACCACGCGCGCGACGTGGACCGTCCTGTGCGCCAGCCACCCGCGCTTCGCCGCGTGCCCACGTACGTACGCCAAAGCCGCACGTCGACGTCTGCGCACGCGCGAGTAGAGAGCCTCCCCTTCCCCTCTTCTTCCTGGCCCAATCGACGTACTTAACCCAACTATGTGTGCACTCGTCACCATTAACTACTGGTTTTATCCGCAACCGGCCGGGTTGTCATCCTTAATCGCTGTTCCTCATCTTCGAAAGGAACAGCCGCACAGACGTGCGTGTCCGCGCCGAAGCCCTCGGAACCGCGCGTGAGGCCTCGATCGATGGGTACTTTGCCCACGCCACGCCATCACATCGTATGATCGTAGTATCATGCATAGTGTAGTATGCTGTTATTCACGGGGGTTGTGTTTTAGTTTTACTTTTGGTTATATGAGTACTCCACAGCCTCCACCACGCTAGCTGATCTCATAGTTTCTCTAGCACGAGTAGGGAGTTAACCGTCGTAGCGAGATAGACTGGGTTCGGTCTGGGACTGTGTTACTGTGCGGGTGTCACTATGTCACGTACCATAATTGACAGCACTTTGGAGAAGGCATTTTATCATTTCGCCGTTGATGGTAAGTTTAATCGGCATTATGTTAATCATGGCGCTAATTATGCATTTATTCCGGGCAATATTAAAACATGTCGCTGGCTGCAGTTGCGCCTCCTGTAACCTGAAGCCGCAGAAGACGCCGAATGGTCCGAGCCTTCGGCCGATTACGTAGGTAGGTGAGCGCGCTATTTGTCTCGGTGACTCGACACAGCAGTGCTCTCACCGTTTCGTAATTTTTGTCTCAATTTGTTTAAATATTGATGTATCTTTTTTGTCTCAATTTGTTTAAATATTGATGTATCTAGTTTAAAAAACGTATATAATATTTTGACAAAAATTATGAAACGAAGTATTACTTATCTCAGCCCACAGCAGACCGGCACGAGTCACGTGCAAGAAGCCAAGAACTTACCGAAACTTTGACAGCAGCGTTCGAGCAAAAAAGAAGCGTAAACAGCGGACCCAACTTTAAGGCAAGTATTTACAACAAGGTATCCGAGAAATGACATGATCGAGCAGCGGCGATTGCGTCCGGGGCAACACAACTCTTTTACAGCTTGTGCGTTCTCATTTGTATAATCCTCCACGGATTAACAATCCAAAAATTGAATATGAATTGATCAACGGGAGACTCCAAGTTAAGCATTCAACTTTTCACGCACCCGAATGTAGCTACTTCGTCGTCAGGAACGCGTTACAGGGACAGCCGATCGAATCAAGATATTTGGCACGGAATAGTAATCTTTTTTTTTTAACTCAAGAATTCTGGAGTAATCTGGTTGTCATGCTGAGCAAATCACAACACACACAATGTCGTACCAGGGGATGTCAATGGACGCGGAGCAGCTGGAGGACACGTAACTCCGGAATAGAGATAAGCTCTCTTCTGGTACTTAGCTTTTAAAAGATGTTTCCTATCCTAGCTAGCTAGCCATAGGACGGAGAGGAGATCAATATCCACAGAATTTTCCTAGTCGATCGAGCCGCGAACGCGCGGAACAGCGACCCCCTACCCAGATGTTGGGAGCCTATAGCGAGAAGCCCCCCGGGCAAGGCCATGAGCCACCGCGGCACTCTTTCGGGACAAGCTGTGCGACGCCCTCGGGCCTATTGACGCTGTCCGTCGATCGAGCTAGCCGATTTCCCCCCTCCGAGAAATTCTCTGAGCCGAGGGAAAGAGGACCGATCTCGTACTCCAGCTCTGGTGCGTGCGCGCCCCACGTGTCCGGGGCGAGCCGAAATCAATCTCGAGACGGATAACCATTCCGTGCATTGCGACCGTTCCGATGCGTACCACCTGGCGCGTCGCGTAAAGCGATGGGTCGACCGACCGGGGCCTACAGGAGTTCCAATTGGGGAAGCGTGTTGCCACGTGTGAGGCTTGGGCACCGGTATAAAACCAGGGCCGGGCCGGCCGGCGTACCACGTCCCAACGCCACAGCTGCACGCCTGCACTAGCTTAAGTGGAGGCACAACCTTTGACGACGATTCGATTTCGATCGAGATGGAGAGCGACTGCCAGTTCTTGCTGGCGCCGCCCATGTACGGCGACGGCCAGTTTCTGCAGCAGCAGCTGATGGGCGGCTCAGGGGAGATCAGGAAGCGGCGGTTCACGGACGAGCAGGTGCGGTCGCTGGAGAGCACGTTCCACTCGCGGCGGGCCAAGCTGGAGCCCCGGGAGAAGGCGGAGCTGGCGCGGGAGCTGGGGCTGCAGCCGCGGCAGGTGGCCATCTGGTTCCAGAACAAGCGCGCCCGGTGGAGGTCCAAGCAGCTGGAGCACGACTTTGCCGACCTGCGCGCCCACTACGACGACCTCCACGCCCGCGTCGAGTCGCTCAAGCAAGAGAAGCTCACCCTCGCCGCGCAAGTACGTGACCGTTGATTTAGCTGTCGTTACACGTGAGTTGCGTGCTAAGTACTAATTGTGATTTGATCTACAGTTGGAAGAGCTGAAGGAGAAGCTGAGCGAGCGGCAAGACCAGAGCGGTAGCAGTGACGACGGCGCCGAGCACGAGGTGGATCACGACAAGGACGTCAGGGACAACAAAGTTAGCTGCGTCGTGGAGGAGGAGGAGGCCGAAGGCGCGGCGCCGGTGGTGGACGTCGTCTCGGATGAATCGGCCGTGGGCTGGTACGAGTACGAACGCCTGGCGTACGGGGGTGGTGCTGCGGCTGCCCTCCCCGAGCCGTTCTGCGCCACCCCGGAGCTGTGGGAGACGACATGGCCGCTGGTGGAGTGGAACGCGGTCGCATGAATCAACCACTGCTAGCTCGATCTGTGTATGTACGTACGTTGGGTGAAGGTCGATGTTGTTGCTAGCTCGTCCAGGGAGTTGATCAACAGAGATCGATTACCGATGGGGTCAAATTAGGTAGAACCACAGAGCAGAGAACTAGGGATGCATGCAACTGGGACGGTGAAATCTACATGCTCTGCACGAGAGAAATCAATCCGACAGTCGGCTGCGTCGACTCTGGGATCGATTCATGTCCGTGAAAATGTCTTGAGAG
Source organism: Brachypodium distachyon (assembly GCF_000005505.3). Lineage (NCBI taxonomy): Eukaryota > Viridiplantae > Streptophyta > Magnoliopsida > Poales > Poaceae > Brachypodium > Brachypodium distachyon. The sequence continues at coordinate 51,206,460 of NC_016133.3, forward strand.
CCAGATCGATCCGGTCCAACGTCTGCGTGTCGCTCATGTGGTTCCCATATATTGGCGCCGCTACCGACGGAAAAACTACTGTTGCCGATCAAAAAAAAATAATGTTTTTTTCCTACTAGTAGTCACGCATGCCTCGTTCCAGAATCCACCCGATCGAGCTTGTTGCGGACGCAGGTACACATGTAGTAAGATTCACGCACACAGGGGAACGAGAGAGAAACGTCGCTCTCCTTGGGGGCAAGCAGGCCGCTGTCGCAGCACCACAGGAGACGATTCGTATCGTTTGTTGCTCGTTTGGACGCCACCCAGCGTGTCGACCATCCGTTCGTCCCAGAAACGACGCTGGCTGCGGGGGGCGGAAAGAAGAGAGGGAAAAAAAAAGGCAGAAGGGAAAAGACGCGGGAGGCGGCTGTCAGCAGGACAGAGGATGGCGCGGCAACGAAAAAAGGAGTTCCTGATGCGTGGCCCGGCGGCCGAATGGGTGGTGGAAACGAACGACCCACCGGGCGTGAAAGCGATGCTAGGTCGAAAGAGAAATTCAGAGGGTACGCGGATACTCTTGTTAAAGAGTATTTTGGGGAATTATTCGTGGGCGATTGGGGTGCCTAGGCTCAAGTGGAAATTAGCGAGAAACTCGAATTGCTTGATACGAGAGCGGGCTGATCGCTCCATGTTGGTGGTTAGTTGGCATCGCGGATCGGCAGGTTGTGAGTTGTGACTCTCTTGAATGAATCTGTCGCTTGGAAAAATTTAAGCACGAGGGACTGGTCTGTTTGAATTTCCCTACTGCCAGGCCTATTTGATTGTGATTTTAGGATGGAGCCAATATTTACCATCCGTTCATCTGCTCAGTTCAGCCAGAAGTTGACTGCTTAAAACGACTGCAGTTAACTGCTCAAAACGACAACTTGAAACTCGGTGGTTTTGGCGCATTTACTACTCTGTAAGACGGAAGACAAGTCCACAAGTCTTCGACTCTTGTTGGCCGTGTTGCCTTTGGCTGACGAGGTCTATAGTCTGTCCCTTTTCATGGGATTAGTACAAGAATACTTCTATACCGATAAAAAAAAAGCGATGCTTCTATATAAGAGGGAGGGCTGGGTGCATTAATGAATGCTGTTGAAATACGAAGTACTATAGTTTACAGAATGGTACACTTCTGATACATCATGCCTTTCCAATGGCAAATAAATGCTTCAGGTCGAAATTTCAGCAAGGGGAGCCAGCAATTGACTAACAGCGCCCATGGATTTAAAGGTGTTCAGAACCACAGCGATTTTGTCGTTCGGTACAATACTCGAACCTGCGACAGGCAAAGTAGGCAGAGGTAAGAGATCTTAATGGAAGAAAAGGAAATATATACCTAAATGGAACTGTACGTACACGAATGAACCAGAGGATGTAAGATCGACAATATACCTTTATCTTGGTCGACCAACGTACTCAACTATGCGCATAGCAAATTTCAATTGCAGAACAGCAACTGAAGACTCAACTATGCGCATAAAATATGCCTAACGAATGGTAACATTCTGAGAAGGGAAAATGTCACTATCTCTGTACATGCACGGATAAGTGGGGTACTGATGTCTGTGGAACACTCTGCTGCTCATCGGAGGTGCTATTCTTGGTAACTGAGCTTGTTTCGTTCTGAACATGTTCTAGAAACTCCATCACAATTGGGTCAGTCCAAGGACATCCAAATGGAGCTTCATCACCTGCTATCCATCCAAGATGACCACCCTGTGGTGTTACTATCAGTAAGCAGTGTGGATTTGCCTGAAACAACAAAAGAACAAGTCTCTCTTAAGAGGTTTTAGAGTACTAGTGCATCACTGAACAAAATCAGCATTCCATTTATGTATCAAAAGTTGGTGCAATATGTAAGTTATCCGCAGAAGTCAAACTTTGCATTCTCTGCAGTCACGGCGACTTGAAACACTCGAAGATTTTGGAGTCATGGACCCAATCTAGCATGTTTTCACTTTTGCAAAAAAAGACAATGGACTTGTACAAGTAACACAGCTCCACTATGTGATCCTAGTGGGTTGGATTGAGCATGTTGACATGTTGCCCTTATGTGGTTATGCAAGATCCCACCTGTGAGTAATTGGGTGAAAAAAGGGTGCTTGCTGCAATTCGGAAATACTACATCTGTTCCTAAATATAAGATGTTCTAACTTTATTCTAAGTCAAACTTCTTAAAATTTGACCAAGCTTATAGAAAAATCTACCAATATCTATGACTAAATTAGTTTTATTAAACTCGTCATGGTATCTATATCTTTCATAGTATACATATTTGATATTGTAGAATTAGTACATTTTTCAAACTTGAAGAAGTTTGACTTAGGAACAGAGATAGTACCTTCATATCTTCCCTAGGAATTCCCCTAGATGGTGCAATTGGGTCATTATCTGCCTGCACATAAATATGCTAGTATTAATGATATAATAGATGAGAGCTAACAAAAACCTTCCACTAACCTACAACACCTAAGGCCCAGGTTCTATCCGCTCAACACATTCTCCACCGTAGGATCTAGGCTTGTGATATAGAGGTCAGAACTTGTCAAACAAACCACACTCCGTAGACGTCAGGAGCAATCTCATCCATTGGTTCAGGTTGCTGAAGTGGGTTTTGATTTACTCTAGTATAACAATGTATGACCTTATTATTTCCTGGTGTCTTAGAATAAATAAGTTAGTGTAAATGACAAAAAGGCTAATGAACTTGTTTTTCAGCATGCTTATGAGTATGAAAGTACAAAACAGACTTCATTTGATTGTAAGATCACAGGCCACAAATTAGCCTGTGTTGCAATATTTCTACTTCACCATTTTAATAACTTGTAAGACATAGGCAAGTATTCAAATGTTTGCCCGGCTTTCATTTTGAGTGTAAGACCAAAGGCCACAAACTAGCCTCTGTTGCAATATTTCTACTTCACCTAAACCTTAAGCCATATTCCGAAGTATGTAAAATGTAGTAATCTTAAACTGAGTAATTAGAAAGCTGTTGTTCTTGATGCACTATCGTGGCATAAAGAACTGGTAGCTTCACCTGTATGCACAATAAGGGTATGGAAATATTCTTGATGGAATCTGAGCTGCTTGAGTTGGAGTAATAATCATCCACAGACTTGAAACCGAATGAAACTGCACACCATGGAATTATCTATCAAGTGTGTGGTTCCAATAGAAAAAAAAGGTACAAAAAATTGCCTTCAGTTCAGTATGAGGTCACCACAAACCTCGGGTTAGTCCTTCATCAAAATCTCTAACACTCGTTGCATTAGCTGCCTTTGGTATATCATATTCACCTTCCAGTCCTTCAAACAGGAGTGCATGCCTAAAATTTGATGAAGTTCCTAAAAATCAGCTGTTAGGAAAGGAGTGTGAATATTACTGAGATTTGGGAATACTGGATAGGTGAACAAAAGGTGTACTTCTTAAATATAGTCCTCAGACCCCTAGCAAGTGCTTTATCATAGATGTTGTTGAACCCTTTGTGGAAATCTTCGTCTGCAATTACCAAATTAAACGGGTTGCACATGGACACTGCTCCAGAAAGAGGGCATTTATCAGTTTCCTGGAAGCAAAGAAATATTGAGTTAACCTATGGCGTACGAGCTCTTTGGAATCACTCATAGGCAGAGGAAGCAGAGCTTTGTGATCAATCATATAGGAATAAAAAGAGCCAGTGCAATGCCAGTCACTTTGATTAACATCGCTGGCCTCAAAGAAAAATGGCAGATATCGGCGTATGCAGGTTAACCAAGCATCAATTGTGAAATGGAACCAGACGAGTAGCCTCTCTCTCTAAAAAAACTAAGCATCATTTTCCACGAAAGGACTTATGTGGAGCACTTAGACTGGGTACAAATATGTCAATCAGAAAGAATGTGTCAACTGGAAAGGGGAAAATAAAGGTTATGTTGTTGCATAGAACTGTAAACTTCTCTATCACAGAGTACAGAGCTCACCTCGCCAAGGTAACGCACAAGAATATTTGCTCCAAGAGACCAGCCAGCTGCATATATACTACATTGAGGGTAACGGGCCAAAACATGATCGACTACTTGACGGAGATCTCCAGTAAATGAAGCAGAATAGAACTGTGCATGGCAGAAGACAAGTGTCAATATATTTATAAAATGAGATGCTCTTGTAGAGTTTATGCTTAATTGGTTTTGAAATAACTTTCTACTTTGATCGTTATATTTGTCTGCTTCGTTATGCTATCAATATATTCTGACATCTATTTACTTCTTAGTTCTCCTCCACAAGATTCATCATCCACTGGGCCTATGCTTATGATCACAAAGAATGGTGTCAGCAAACAACATTTCAATATGAATTTCCTACATATTAGGTCAGGTAGAAGATGCTAATAAGTCTAAAGTCATAAGATACACAATTACACACTACTTTGAAGGGTAAAAGGTGGAAGAGAAAAAGAGTCTGAACCTGCAAACGGAATAACCAATTTTTCTCGAGCCATTGCACAAGTACCAAGCATGTGAGACTCATGGACTAGACGTTGCTTCTCATGTAATTCACACCAGTCAGTATATTTTATGGCATATGTTACTGAAGGGGCCCATGTAATAGTCTTAGGAAAACCTTAAACAAATGACAACCTTCAGCTATAGAGTAATCAGTAAGTACTGAAGTGAAAGCTACATTATCACACCTTGACACAAATTAACATAAGATTTATTTTACGTATAAATCAGTTACTACCAAACGAAGAACAAAAGTCTAGTCTGGTACTGTCGGAAGAGAATTAAAGATGCGTTTTATAAATTCTGTAGAAGGGTGGAAAGTGGGAATAGAACACAATTTTGAGAATAATTCCAAGAATAAACTCAGATTGACAAATGCTATCTGCCACAAAAATAATTCCAAGAACCTATGATGAAGAAGATAGATTGCTGTTTTTTTTTGCAAAATTTTGGGGCTAATATTGCTTTTGGAAGGTAAGAACTAAGAATAACAGATAAAATTCAAACCTTTGATTATTAAAATTGGTTGGGTCAAATTATTCTCAGATGCAATGTAAGCTAGCTTCTGCCAGTTCCATATCATGCTGCCCAGTAGGCAACATGGAAATAATATTTTCTCCCAAACGTGACTCTGGAGGCTGCTCCAAGACATTTGGACATCAGGACCATTGGACCAATAATAGAGGGAATAAAGATAAAGCAAGTAACAAAATATGTTGCCTAAATATGTACATCTTTTACGAGAGGATGACGACTTCCCAGACAGACAGGTACTGTTCTGATGAAGATGAAGGAATAGCAAGACTTTTATGATGTCCGCTTCTGTGTGACATGTTGTGGTGGTTTGCCAAAATGCATATTGACATGGTTTATTTGCTTCCTTGGCTTATGTGAAATGCCTGGGCAATATCTGGACGCTTACAATATTGATGCAAACTAACTTTCCTGGTAGCATTTGCCTTTTATTTGCAGACGCTAATTAATTTTGCGGGAGCTATACTATATTTGCCCCAAAAATCGACAAAAAAAGTACCTTTGCAGTAGTCACAGGGCTGTCTGCACATCCACGGCTATTGAATACGACAACTCGCCATCCTTTGCTTCGAGCTCTCAAAAGCATATGCCTTACATATGTATCTCCACTTCCTCCTGTTAGACCAGGCTGCCAACCAAAACTTCCACCATCAAGGACTAGCCATAAATTAGTCAAAAACTAAGCATTGATGAAAGTACCAAGTAAACACTAAGCATGCTGCATTCCTGCTGCATATAGGAGGTACAGAGAAATTAAATGTTGATGTCAATAGTAATCTCTCTGCATGCCACAAGGTTGAGTTTAACATGATAAATGCAAATCATGAATTTGGACCCAAACAAATTGGTCCGTTTGAAATTATATTAAAACCACCTATATCTGGTAGCATCATTTAGCTTTACACTTTTTGTGGCTAGTCCTAAAATACTTGGTTCTTGAGATCTTTTGTGAACAGTTCGCTAAGTGCTTAATAAAAACGCAAAATTTATATGTTCAAAATATCCTTTCGCAAGCTTGTGGTAGAAGTTATGCATGAATCTTTTTCTTTAATTTCGCCTAGCACATGAATAGATATAGTGATGTTCAGATAAAATTCAATCTAATTCAAATAGTCACAATGAACATATCACTAACAGATTAACAAATAGAGGTGGCACATCAGATCCATGGAGAAGCTTCTAGCATACGGAGCTATAATAATTTGTTAAGGATTTCAAAGCCGACAAGTTTTCTCTCTAATAGATCATCGTGAGGGGTAAGGATCAAACATTTCCAATGATGACATTCATGTATTATTCAGAAAAAATCTGCATATGTATTGTATGGTGTCATTAGGTATTTTTAGATCAAAAGGTTCCATCAGGTATTTCTTGCTTGATGTATTGTCTCCATATGTATACCCACCGTCATTGTGGAGTCATGGTGCTAGTTCGAAAATGCTATGCAGTTGGAACCATCACAATAAGTCAATAACAACATTTCATTTTCAGAAATTCAGATCCAGATTCCTTCAAGCGCTGCCTTAGTATACCTCCTATTTCACCTAACATAAATCTATTTGCAAATCGATCTCCGCCACGTAAAATATTACTCCCATAGGTATGAACTGCTCAGCAGCACAACTATATCCTGTATAGAGATGAGAGATCGTCTCCGAATTAATCGAAACTTGCAGCAACTTCTCTCGCTTCTACAGAGGTAACATAGACAGACACCAATAAAGGTATCAAAAGCAAATTACACACGGTCCACAACCACAAGCTCACTGAAAGTCAAATTTAGAAAAATGTCGTGGCAGAATCTTAGCCACTCTTAATCACTCAAATACTTGTACCTTACTACCCATACCCTCTGCTCGGATTCCTAAAATTGATCCCATAGCTAACCAAATCAACTACTCCGTATATCCTTGACGCTAACAAAATCTCACGCTTCCGTTGTACTCCATCTAGTCCGCAACAGAGCAAGAGGAAAGTGGAACCGTACCAACAGAATCAGCACCGGCGCGTCTCGCGGCAACGTGCGGTCGTCGCCGGAGACCCAGTCGAGGGCGACGGCGCCGTCGTCGGGGGTGCGGAGGCATTCACGCCGGAACGCCACGGCGGGGCGCGACCGCGTGAAGGCTGCGAAGATGGTCTCGACGTGGCAGTTCGACGCGAGGATGGGGAAGGCGCGGTACGGGCGGCGGAGGCTGTCGAAGCCGGCGAGGAGGGCGCTCCGCGCACCGGCGATCTCGAGGCTCGAGTGCGGGAGGAGAGGTTGCTCCCCGGTGCCGCAGCTCGGGTCAGGGTTTTGAGAGGAGACGATGGAGGAGGAGAGCGACATGGTGGCAGGGAGGAGTAGGGAGCGGAGGCGAGGGGTGAATCGGCGGGCACAGCCGGCGAATGGGGATGGCGTTTGTAGTGCGGCCATCGGATTCTTGCTTGGAACACCGAAGACCCTTCTCTAGTTTTTTTTTCAAAAGAGTTTTGGACAGCTAGGACTAGGAGCGAGACAGTAGGATATTATTTTTTTGATGGGGCGAGTTAGTAGATATTTTGATGGGTTTGTTAAGACGTGGCTGTCGTGTGGGGCACGTGGGCTCGTGGGCCGTGAGGGATTGTTCAAACCTTGGGCTGGCAATGGCAAGTATTGGGCTACAACACCGCACCGTTCCGCTAAAAAAAACCACCGCACCATAAGCACGATGAGTTCCCCTAAAAAAAGAGAGCTCTAGATGCGGTTTTACCCTTCGTTCGGACTTCGGACGTACGGAGGGAGTATTGAAACTTTGCATTTGAAATTGACATTGGGTTTTCTGAGTTACGTTGTTTGCTTGTTCATGGAGCTGAGAGCTGGATTTGTACATAAAATTATCTGGAATTTACATGGAACTAAAATAGTCTGCTCCGAATTTAGAGCCGTACCCATCCGTATTGCATTGTGTTGGAATATGGATGCCCGCCACCGCCCAGATTGACGCGCCGTGGTCGTGGCGCAGCTGTCGCTGCGCGTCTTCAGCTCGCGAGTGGACTCGCCGGCTGGCGCACGCCACGTTGTGGTCACTCGCGCGGCTGGCTCCGACGCTAGGCGCCGCAGGCCCCCTCAGCCGGTTGTCCGCTGACGGCCGAGGAGGCAAAGGTGGCAGTTGCGACTGCTGCTGCTGCCGTGGAGGGGACCCCTGGTCCCCTTGTGCTTGCGACGCGGGCGTGGCATCGTGGGATCGAGTGCGCATGGCGAGGGTGTCGCGCAAGTCGACCCAGGGCTCGTCTGCCTTCTTGGGTGGCATGGCGACCTAGTCGTTGAAGATGTCGTAGACGACGAAGCCGGTGTTGAAGACGATGACGCTGGCGGTCACCCGAAGTTCTCTGCATGCCTCCTACGTGGCGCGCCAGATGTCGGAGCACGGGTCTCCGGCATCGGGGATGCCGAGCACCCCCTTTTTTGGTTCGGTGGAGGGCGAGGTGATCGCTCCGACGATCGCCGGCGTGGCGATAGACACGAAGTGTGGACATGTGGATTTACCCAAGTTCGGGCCACCCGGAGGTGTAACACCCTACGTCCTGCTTGCTGTTGTATTCAAGATTGTATACGTTGCTTACAAGGTGTCCCGGGGAGTTCCTAGGAAGCTACTTGGCGATGGCTCTAACTAGGGCTCAAACTAAGACTGGTCGGAACCGAACCCTTTGACCGGTGGCATCGGTTCTCTTTTTATAAACAAGGGGATACCACAGGTGCCGGTGCATGCAGTGTGACACGTTTCCTAGACGCGTGTCACACCCACATGAAATACATTTTTGCTCATCCATGCTGGACGCCATGCAGCGCCCGGTCCACTGTACACGGTAGAAATATTGGTTCGTAGGGTAGTCACCCTAGTCTTGCTAAGCAAGCCTAGGCCTGCTGATAGGACTCCTGTCGGTGCATTAAATGCACTGCGCCCGCCGTCTTGTCTTGTCTTCACTGTTCCGCGGGTCCCACCTGCATGCTCGTGCGTGGGTTGCGCACCCAGCTAGCTGCCGGGAGGAGTTTCTTCAGCTTCCCGGGACTGGGGTTCCCATGGCTTCTTATATGCGGGCACTTAGCTTCACCTTCACCAAGGGCCATCTCCTTGAGGCAGACTTCCCGGACTCATCGCTTCCCGGGAGGCCTTCCTGACGGGGCCTCATCACTAGCGACCCACGCGTCCCATATCAGTGGGACCCCATGGGCCTCTGGTACGACAGTAGCACCCGGGAGTGGGCCAGCAGCCTTGAAGCTCATAGCAAGTGCTATCCTTGGTCCGTTGCCGGGCTACGCCCTATCCGACGCGTGGGTACCAAGGGGAGTCCCCCTGGCACCCGGCCTCGCGGGCCGCATTTACGGTTCCACTCCTCCGAGCGAAACGGTTGGGCGCACGATTTCGTGCCTTATCCCCCTTAATCACCAGAGAGTTATGGCCACGTCACGCACCCCCCTCTTAATCTCCGATTCTTTAGGGCACTTTATTGCCGATCGAGGGGGTGTCCGTTGCAGCCCGCCAGCCCCGATAAATACCCAAGGCTGGCGGCGGGCACCCCCCACTGCCTCTTGCTCCTGCCATTGCCTCCTCCCAAGCTCCCCGTGCCCCAACTCCAACCAAATCACCTCCCCACCTCCACCGATGTCTTCCAAAGGCCAGGGCCGTCCCAAGGGGAGCACCAGCAAAGGGGAAAAGCGCGAGAAGGTCAGCAAGAAGGAGCTATCGGACCGAGCCCGGAAGGATGAGGAAATGCGGGCTAAGTTCGCCTCCCCCCCCCCCCCCCCCCCGGGTACAACGGCGAGGGGGTAGACAAGCTGGTCTTGGCGCTTGCCACCAAGCACAACGAGTACGGGCCGACGCGGATTCTTCCCATCGGTGCGGAGCGCGACCCGCAGTACTTCCGGATCTTCGGGAGGTTCATTCTAGCCGGGTGCATGCCGCCGCATTCTTACTTCCTTTCAGCCATCATGGAGACCTACGAGCTCATCATCGCGCAACTTCACCCTGCGTCGTTCTTCACATTGGCTGTCTTCCAACACCTTTGTGAAGCATTCGTGGGAGTGATGTCGTCGGTGGCTTTGTTTCTCCACTACTACTACCCGAGGGTGGAGAAGAAGGCTCCCCTGTCCTCGGGAGTGGTGTTTCGATTCCGTGACAGGATCAAGTCGGAGTTCATCGAGCTGGGGAAGAAGAAGATTGAGCACGAATGGCGCCGCGACTGGTGCTGGGTGTGCACCGACGAGCTCCAGGAGTTCCATGAGAAGCCCCTCGGGCCCCCGAAGGGCTCTGACGACTGGACGCTCCGCGACCAAAAGGACGAGGAGCTGGCCCCGATCTGTGCCAAGATCAAGGCGCTCCGCGAGGCTGGGCTCACGGACACGGATGTGGCGCGCCACTTCATCGGGAGGCGCGTGGCTCCCCTGCATCGGCGCTCACATCCGGCGTGTATGTACCTCGGGTCCGGCAACCGGACCCGGCTGCAGCGCACAGACCTCCTCCCAAAGGAAGTGCAGATCTGGGTGAAGAGCATCACCGGCGAGGACGAATCCTACAGGCTGCCCCGCTTGGAGCGCACCCGCTCCACGCCGGGATCCCGAACCCAAGAGCCCAGAATCTCCCACTCTGTGACGAGTGGGGGATCGTGGAGGACCCCTCGGTGCAACCCTCACCCCCGCAGCCCAGGCCCCGCTGGGGCAAGGAGCTGGCTGCCGACTCGAGGAAGGCGGGCCAAGGCTAGGCCTCCGCCAGGCCAGAGAGCTCGGACTCCGACGACTCCTCGCTGGGCGTCGGAGGAGACCTCAGCGATGACGATGACGATGACGCTCCCCCGGCAGCTGGAGGGGTCGCGCTAGAGGAGGTCGACGAGGAAAACGACGTCCCCCTGGTGAGGCGGTCTGCGGCGGAGCGGGCGAGCAAGCAGGAAGCCAGCCTGCAGCCTCAGGAGCTTCACGGTGACGTGGGGACTGGGGCCTCCGGCGGCAGCGACGCGGCTGCAACAGCCGCCCCAACTACCCCGGCGGCTCCGCCCGTCCCACCCGTGGAGCGGCCCCCGGCGAGGAGCATCCTGGCGGACAGGGTGCTCAAGCTCAAACTGGCGGGGTGAGCTGAACGTTGTCCAGAACACTTGCGATTTCGTAAAAAATTTCGTGTGCCTGACTAACTTGTTTTTGCGCTTTCCAGTTCGTCGAGGAAGAGGGGGCAGACTAGCACGTTGCCGGCATCCCTGACCAAGAAGCCCCGCCCGGCATCGGGCGGCGGCGATCGAGATGCCTTTGACGCGGCTGTTGAGATGGCGGCAGTGGTCGCTAGGGACCCGAGGGCCCCCGATTCGAGCTCGCAGGGCACCAGCCCGACGACAGGTATGTGCAAATTCCACCATTTCTTTTACCCATGCGTGCCGTCTCTCATATTTGATGCAGGTGCTCTTCGTGCGGTTGCCGGGGATGTTCTGGCAGCGCCCGCACCCACCGAGGTGCGGGTAATCGACCTCACCGGCGAGATCAACGACGATGCTCCGGCGGCCGCGCGTCTGGCCGCACCGCTAGCCGATGCTCGATCACCTCCTTGGGAACTTCGGGAAGATCTGATGGCTCCCAAGAGAACACGTCAGCGTTCTCCCGGAGGAAGGCGACGATGGCGCTTTCCTATCTGTCGCCGAGGCTCGCACCAATGGAGACGGTGCGTGCCTCGTTGCCGGCATGTAGGGCACCTTCTTGACCTTGGTGCCCTCCTCCTTCAGCTTCGCGCCCTTGCTAACGTGTGGGCTAGAGCTGGAGCTGCCCCCGGTGTCCTGTCCGGGAGCGGCTCGCGCCTTCTTCTGTGCGGGTTGCTCACCCGCAAGTGGATCCTCGTCCCCGTAAATGTCGTAGTCGCCGGGGTCCGCCACTGCGGAGGTCTTCATGACCTCGCCCACGCACCAAGCAGTGTCCTTCAGGCCGCGCTTGATGGAGAGTACGCCGTATGTCGACGGCATCGTCATCACGCCATAGGCGCCATGGGTTGCCGTCATGAACTTGATCAGCGCCGGCCGACCAATGATCCCGTTGTACGGCAACGGGGTGTGAGCTACATCGAAAACGATGTGCTCAGTCCGGAACACTTCCCGGGCACCGAAGGTCACCGGGAGCGTTATTCGCCTCATGGGCTGCACCACTCCGGGGTTGATCCCCCGGAATGGGTCGGTGGGCTTCATCTGCTCCAGGGGCAGCTGAAGCTTCTCCACCAGCTTGGCGGACAGCAGGTTGAGGCTTGCCCTGCTGTCCACCAGTACCTTAGTCACCGTCACATTGTTTATGATTGGCGACACCACGAGGGGGAGTACCCCTGACCCCAAGGGACGGATCGGGTGATTGTCCGAGTTGAAGGTGATCGGCACGTGCGACCACCTCAACGGCTGCTGCGCCTCGACGCTGGGGAGGAGGGCGCAGACCTCACACGTACGCTCCCCTGTGGATGCAGGTGACGTCACGAGGCTCCTGGAAGCCGGGCTCGTCAGCATCGTCGCATTGTTCGGCGCGAGGCTTGTCGTGTCCCCGAGGAGGCCGGTCCTTGCCGCCACGGGCTTGACCGTGACCCCCCGCGGGTTCTCCTTTGTCGCCGCCGGCTGCGCCCCGGCCTGCTCCGCCGCGGGGGTTGTTTGGGTAGTCCCGGGAGAGGTGCCCAATGTCCCCGCAGTTGAAGCAAGCCCCGGCAGCGCGGCACTCCTCGGGGCGTTGCTCGCGCTTCTCCTTGATGGTCTGGAGAGTGCGACAGTCCTGCGCGTCTTGGGTGGAGTTGGTGTGGATGGGGCAGCGCGCGACCACCGCCGGCTTGCTACCCGATGCTCCTGCCGATGCCGCCTTCTTGGTGGGCCTCTGGGGAGCCCCCGGCTCCACGGCAAACACTTGCTTCCCGCCGCGCTTTCGGGTTCCCTTCTTCTCGGAGCCCTCGGGTGGGTTTGCCGCTGCTTTGGCAGCAAGCTCTTCCTCGGCCATCGCGCACTTGTGCGCGAGAGCGTAGAGATCCCTTGTGGTCCGGATCCTCTGCGTGTTCAGCTTCTCACGCATTTTCGGGTCGTGGACGTTGATGGCGTACGTGTTGATGATGGCGGCCGCTTCCGCCTCAGGGATGGAGTAGGAGAGGTTGGAGAACCTGTTGGTGAAGTCCCGCAGCGTCTCCCCCGGTTTATGCACTACCGTGTGCAGTTCCGCCATGGTTCCCGGGCGTTTGTAGCCGCTCTGGAACGCGTTCACGAACTGCGCGCGCAGGTCAGCCCAAGAGGCTATGGACACGGCGGGCAGGTTGAGCAACCAAGTCATCGCTGATCCTTTGAGGACCATCGGGAAACAGTTGGCCCTGACCTTGTCGTCAGCACCGATAGCATGCATGCCCAACGTGTAGGTCAGGTGGAAGTCCTTGGGGTTCACGGTCCCGTCATACGTCCCGAGCGTCAGCGTTCGGTACTTGCGGGGCCATGTCACCCGACGCAGCTTGAGAGTAAACGCGGCATAGCCGTCATCGGCGCCCATGGGAGCATCTTCCTGCTCCTTTGGGCGCTGGCGTTCTGCTTCACGCCGGCGCCGGCGCTCCAAGCGCTGGCGGAGGTCTTCCTGCTGGCAGTCGTTCAGGACGCCTCGCGCGTCACCTCGCGTGAAGGTCGGTGACGAGTCCGAGGACCCCATGGGATCTCCGCCTCCTTGCCCTCCCGGCGGGGGAGGGTGTTCTCCTTGCCCCGAGACGCGGGGCGCGTCTCCACGTCCCGGGTTCTGTCCCCGGCCTGAACCAGCCGGGCCGCCCTCGCCCTGCGGCTGCTCGGCAGCGAGCGCAAGGAGCGCGTCCAGCTCCGCGCTCCACGCGTCATGCGCCAGCGTGCCTTGCGGTGGCTCGTAGCGCACCATGACACGCGCGGCAATGATAGCTTCCGTCGGGGTCTGGGCGGGAGGCTGCCGGTTCTCCGACCGGCTGCCCTCCGCCCTGTCACCCGGTGCCCTCGGATGTGTGGGGCGAGACTCCGCTGGCGTCGCACGCGACGCGCCGTGGTCGTGGTGCAGCTGTCGCTGCGCGTCTTCAGCCCGCGAGTGGACTCGCTGGCTAGCGCGCGCGACATTGTGGTCGCCCGCGCGGCTGGCTCCGGTGCTAGGTGCCGCAAGCCCTCTCAGCCGGTTGGCCGCCGACGGTAGAGGAGGCGGAGGGGGCAGTTGCGACTGCTGCTGCCGCCGTGGAGGGGACCCCTGGTCCCCTTGTGCTTGCGACGCGGGCGTGGCGTCGTGGGATCGAGTGCGCATGGCGAGGGTGTCGCGCAAGTCGACCTGGGGATCGTTTGCCTTCTTGGGCGGCATGGCGAGCTAGTCGTTGAAGATGTCGTAGACGACGAAGCTGGTGTTGAAGACGATGACGTCGGCGGTCACCCGAAGTTCTCTGCACGCCCCCCTACCTGGCGCGCCAGATGTCGGAGCACGGGTCTCCGGCATTGGGGATGTCGAGCACCCCCTTTCTTGGTTCGGTGGAGGGCGAGGTGATCGCTCCGGCGATCGCCGGCATGGCGATAGACACGAAGTGTGGACACGTGGATTTACCCAGGTTCGGGCCACCCGGAGGTGTAACAACCTACGTCCTACTTGCTGTTGTATTCAAAATTGTATATGTTGCTTACAAGGTGTCCCGGGGAGTTCCTAGGAATCTACTTGGCGATGGTTCTAATTAGGGCTCAAACTAAGACTGGTCGTAACTGAACCCTTTGACCGGTGGCATCGATTTTCCTTTTATAAACAAGGGGATACCACAGGTGCCGGTGCATGCAGTGTGACACGTTTCCTAGACGCGTGTCACACCCACATGAAATACATTTCTGCTCATCTATGCTGGACGCCATGCAGCGCCCGGTCCACTGTACACGATAGAAAAATTGGTTCGTAGGGTAGTCACCCTAGCCTTGCTAAGCAAGCCTAGGCCTGCTGATAGGACTCCTGTCGGTGCATTAAATGCACCGCGCCCGCCGTCTTGTCTTGTTTTAACTGTTCCGCGGGCCCCGCCTGCATGCCCGTGTATGGGTTGCTGGGGTGCCCCTTCTCGGCTAGCGCACCCGGCTAGCTGCCGGGAGGCGTTTCTTTAGCTTCCCGAGACCGGGGTTCCCGGGGCTTCTTATATGCGGGCCCTTAGCTTCACCTTCAACAAGGGCCGTCTCCTTGAGGCAGGCTTCCTGGACTTATCGCTTCCCGGGAGGCCTTCCTGACGGGGCCTCGTCACTAGCGACCCACGCGTCCCGTATCAGTGGAACCTCGTGGGCGACTGGTACGACAGAACCTAATATGGTATTTGAGCCAATTGAATTTTGAGATCTTGAATATCTACATCCAAATCAAGCCTTAGAGTGTATGTGCGAGTGCCTAAAACACATTATGAAGAGTTTTTTTTATTTGCGTTACATGTATTAGTTTGTTGAACCAAACTATGTGAAACACTTTAAATATTATTCTTTTCAAAAGGAAGGGCACTCGTTGTCTCTGTATTAGTTGATGCACGCGATTTTTATATTATCGTGGCATATTGTACCAAAAGGTAAGCAAACATTCGACGGGCTCATTCTTTTTAGATTCTATGACGGGCTTCTCTGAAAAGCTACTCTCTCTCGGTTTTCTGGAGAAGTCTTCTTAGTTTTTTACTAGAATTCCGCCAAGTAAGTTGAGGGAGAGCAGCTTCTCGAAAAAATCTGTCTTAAAAGTTGAAAAAAGGGTCATGATAAGTAATAACACATCGACTTAGTAATAAGTCAAGCTCGGAGATACTATGAAGCCTTAGAAAGGCTATATTACTGTATGCAAGTTGCCTGGCTCATTCCCCCTGCCTTCCATTTGCTTCTTGACCAAACCAATGTAGGAAGACCTATCACACTTTCACACGAGGATTTTTAGTAATAAGCAACTCGTCGGATTGGCTCTCCTCTTTATTATGTTGAGACAGAAAAGAGTTGAAATACATGTCATGCCATCCAAACGTGAAATAAGCATCCTTATCCGATGTTTCTTATTGACTAAAATCGGATCGTTTATATCGATCGGAAAGCACGCTTGTCATGGTGCATGCATGGACAAACGACAAATGATGTTATATACGGAGTACTGTATATCTTTCAAGATACAGTTGCAATCACCAGCAAAGAAACTGTCACACTTCAACTGCGATAGGATAAGCCCTATATGGCTAACAGCTGCTGACACTTTCATTTTTTAGTCTCGGCACATTACCAGGTTCGCATCATGAATATCACATTTAAGATTCTTGTTCTGTTTTTAATCTTCAATCTTGCAATTGACTACTTTGTAGTACATAATTCTTTTCGAAATATTACATATATCTAGACGTTTTTTAGAAATAGATACATCTAATTTTGAACAAATTTGAGACAAGAATTATGAAACAGAGAGAATACATGGTCGAGGTTGGCTAGCTGAATTTAACACATATTGCCATCAGATAAGCCTGAATGGCTGAATCAACCACTGGAAGTAGATTGTGAATTACTCGTAGCTGGTTAGTACCTGTACCTGTTTACAACGTCCACACAAAATTACTCCTACCTAAATCCATTGTTTCTCTCAATTGTGGAAGATATGCTCACAAATTCCATGGTCGTTCATCATTTCTGTGGACCTGAGCAACTCGATGCGCTGCACCGTCCGACGGGCCAGCCAAATATCTAGAGTGACCCATCTTCTGACAAACATATCCTGCTCCCACTGACAACGGAGAACTCGCTCCCACCAATCCCGTTACCCCCCTTCGCCGCCGTTTGGTGCCATATCTCCACGCAACGGATAAGCCAGTGAAATCCAAAAACGTCACAGCCTTCCAATGTCATCGGGTCCTACAGTACGAATCGAAATAATGGGACCTACGTGTCACAGAAAGGGTACGTGCAATTGTTGGTTAAGGTACGTCGCTCCACGAAGTGGCCTTAACAACCCGCCGTGACGGCGAGATACGGAGCTAACGGCCACCCCTTCTTCCCTTTCCTCCTTCCCCGTCTCGTCTCGGCCTCTTCTGCCTTTGCTCTGTTCCTCATCTCCGCCCGCCCTTCATTCATACCGGTTCCTCCTCCTCGAGCTCGCTTTGCTGCTCCCCTATCTTCCCCGTCGTGAATCTAGGGTTCGGGGCTCGCCTCCTCTCCCTCTCCTATGGCCTCCGCCGCCGCCGAAACCCTCGTCTCGCTTCCCATCGCGTCCCCCTCGCGGTCACTCCTCCGCCCCCTCCGCAGGCGAGCTGCTTCTAGAGGGGGCGCCGCGTCTATCCGCTTATCCGCCGTGCCGCCCCGGGGCCTGGGACTCGCCCTCATCCATCGTCGCATCCATTACCCGCCGGCGGCGCGCGCCAATGTCGAGCGCGATGGCGACGGCGCCTCCGGGCCAGGAGAAGCCTCCTCCACAGGAGATGGCGACCGAGACGCGGCGGCGGAGACTGGAGGTGATAGCACCAGCGCGAGTACCACGAGCGCGGCCGCGACGCCGCCGTCACCGCCCTCTTCGTCGAAGAGGGGGGAAAATAAGTGGCGTCGGCGGGTGCTGAAGGGTGGTGGTGGTGTTGGGCGGTGGTTTTGGGAGCCCATAGTGCAGGGGCGGGAGATGGGATTCCTTCTGCTCCAGCTCGGGTTCGCCATATTTGCTCTTCGCATGCTGCGGCCGGAGATCACGTTGCCTGGCTCGGAGCCCCGGCCGCAGACGACGTATATCAGCGTCCCATACAGCGATTTCCTGGCGAGCATAGACAAGGACCAGGTGAAAAAGGTCGAGGTCGATGGGGTGCATGTTATGTTCCGGCTCCGTCCGGAGGTTGAGGCCAGTGTGGTGGAGCAGCCACAAACACAGCGGGTGACAGATGCCGTCGCTGATAATGCTGTCGTTTCAAGGAGAATTGTCTTCACGACAACGCGACCAGTGGACATAAAGACACCATATGAGAAGATGGTGGAGAATAGTGTTGAGTTTGGTTCGCCGGATAGGAGGTCTGGCGGCATGCTCAATTCGGCCTTGGTAAGGCACTTAAGGTTCATTTTGGCTTGGCAACTGTTATAGTAATATAAACAATCACATTTCAATAGGTAAATAGGGAAGTATGGTTTAGTATGTACTATGATTGGGTATTGTAGAACTGGAAATGTTGTTGAGTTTTAAATGGATAGATGGATTTGCATTATTATTTCTGACAAGTAATTTCAGGTTAGTCTGTTTTGTTTCAGCAATTTAGATTATATATGATAAACCAGTTATATATATGACGTGATGGCAATGGAGAATAAAAGGTCAATTTTTTTTAGACCGGTGACTCTGCCTTTTGTAGTAAGCAAACAAAAGTACTCATTGCTCAATTTTGTTAGCACGTAGATCTCAATCCACATATTTAATCTATCCTAGGTTCATTGTAGATGCTTTAGCAATCCAATTATCTAACATGCTTTTGTGCTTTTAATTATACCTAAACCAATGATTTATAAGAAAAG
Organism: Brachypodium distachyon; assembly: GCF_000005505.3. NCBI lineage: Eukaryota > Viridiplantae > Streptophyta > Magnoliopsida > Poales > Poaceae > Brachypodium > Brachypodium distachyon. The sequence continues at coordinate 51,224,954 of NC_016133.3, forward strand.
AAAGTTGAATAACGGTGCAGCTCATATATCCTTGATTTTCTATGCAAAAGAAAGGATTTGAATATTTCCAAGAGCAATGTAGAAAACAGTGAATTATCTTTTTGTTTTGTGTTAGCATCTATAACTTCATTACTTCTTTCCTTCCACCAGTCTAATGCAGTAAACTGAGTTCCACCATGATATCAACTAGACAAATACAGATTAACAATATTAAGGCCTAGATTCACACTTACATGCCAAAGATATGTTATTGTGTTCAGCAATCTTCTGTCATATGATACTTGTAAGGTCACTGCAACGGAAATGGAATCTAGCTTCCTTGTAAGCGTACACTCAAGATTTTATAGAATTACAATGGATGAGTTTAATAGTACTTGTGAATGAAAAGGCAGGATGAAACTTGTGATGGATTTGTTCATATGAAAAAGCGATAGAATTGAAGCCCATTCTTGTATTGCAACTTACAGGTCAAGAAATGCATGTGTTTCTTGTACCTATATGAGAATATGTAAGTATGTAACCCTTAACTGGATCCACAATAGGAATTCTGCAGAATAGAAGTAGGCACCAGTGTGTGTTTTCTTTCTATATTGACGCATAGCTTAGAGTTGATAGATCCAATTGGTAACTTCAGTTATATGCATATGTATGTTTGCATTGTTCAGTGTTCATGTCCACGTGCATAGGTCTCTATTCGACTTGTACTTCTGGCCCTAACTACACCCTTATACTGTGCAGGTGGCTCTTATTTATGTTGTATTAATCGCTGTAGTTCTGCAGCGACTGCCAATAAGCTTTTCTCAGGTACTGATGCATGCATGTTTTACTACAGTCAACTGGTGTACTAACTACTAAGTTAGGTTTCGTTTATAGACATTATTTTGTTGTGTACAATCAGCAATCAACTGGACAGCTGAGGAATCGGAAGAATTCAAACTCTGGTGGGGCCAAAGTTTCAGAAAGTGCCGATATAGTTACATTTGCTGACGTGGCTGGAGTGGATGAAGCCAAAGAAGAGTTGGAAGAAATTGTGGTATGGGTTTTATGATGACTTGTTACTGGGAATCTGACATTGTGGTATATGCAGTGATGTTCTGGTCTATCAACCGATCTGAGGGAAATAAGCTGGTTCTATCTTTTCATTATATTCAGGAGTTCCTAAGGAACCCAGAAAGATATGTTCGTCTTGGTGCGCGTCCTCCTCGAGGTGTCTTGTTGGTTAGTTCTTCAATCATTTGTTGTAGTAGTGATGTTGCTTGGTTATTACGTTTTTTTATATAATGCAATTATTTGTACAGGTGGGCCTTCCGGGAACCGGAAAGACGCTTCTTGCAAAAGCTGTTGCAGGGGAAGCTGAAGTCCCATTTATAAGTTGTTCTGCAAGTGAATTTGTGGAGCTATATGTAGGCATGGGAGCAGCTCGAGTACGTGAACTATTTGCTAGAGCCAAAAAGGAATCACCATCAATTATTTTTATTGATGAGGTAATCTAGCATTTTTAGATATAACTTAGTTTTATCTACTTAAATTCATGATAACCCTTCGCATTTGGTTGCTATTTGTAGATTGATGCTGTGGCAAAAAGTCGTGATGGCCGGTACCGCATCGTCAGTAACGACGAGCGTGAGCAGACATTAAATCAATTGCTCACGGTATGAGAGTGACAATAGTTCTTACTCTTGAGTCTTCACTATACTTTGGTGGCACCCAGAATTGGAGTCCAACTGAAGCACCTTATACGCTTCTTGGTTCAGTTATTGTTTATTTCCTCTCTTTTTTCTAGGAAATGGATGGGTTTGATACCAACTCAGCTGTCATTGTGCTTGGAGCAACAAACAGAGCAGATGTTTTGGATCCTGCCCTTCGGCGCCCAGGGAGATTTGACCGTGTAGTTATGGTTAGCTTCCCTTCTCAACACAAAAGTAATGCTGGCATCTCAGTTGGCATAGGTGACAGATATCATTGTGACAGGTTGAAGCTCCGGATAAGTTCGGAAGAGAATCTATTCTGAAAGTTCATGTGAACAGAAAAGAGCTTCCGCTTGGTAAAGATGTAGATCTCAGCGGCATTGCTGCAATGACAACTGGTTTTACAGGGTAACAATTGCTTTTCCAGTTCATTTCTCTCAACCATGTAGCACTTTCCATTTGACTTTTTTCTATCCTCTACAGGGCAGACCTTGCAAATTTAGTGAATGAAGCTGCCTTGCTGGCTGGGAGATCAAATAAAGAAATAGTGGAAAAGATTGACTTCATCAGTGCGGTCGAGCGCTCTATAGCTGTATGTTGTCTTGTTATCTCATTTTTTTTCCTTATTTAAAGCAGATACGTATGCACAAACATCCAGTCTCAACTATTTATATGCTCTTCAGCTTCTAATTGTTTCTTTATTTTCTACTCCCTCCGTTCCTAAATAGTTGTCGCTGTTTTAGTGCAAAACAGCAACAAGTATTTAGGAACGGAGGGAGTATCTTAGTATTCTTAAGTCTTAACTATGCAATGCACAGACATTTACAAGACAAGTCCGATTGCCCAACATATGTTATATGGATATCTATACAGCACCATCTATAAAACTGTCCTTCACTGTTTCTTTGGGTTGGTAACACACATAACAGATATTGAAAATCATTTTGAACTGCTTTTTACACGTGCACCCCCCCCCCCCCCCCTTTATAGTATGTGTATTCAAGCTACCTGCATTTTGCGTGTTAAAGGCTTAACTCCTATACGGTGAATTTGTAGCTATCCTCATCCATGATCATGACAAAGTCTTTTTTGTTTGAAAAATCATGACAAACCTTTTTTTTTTGGTGAAAAATGTTGTTTTCTGGTACTCACAGATCACTAGTCACTAGTTTGGTCGGGGGAGTGGATGTACAATTCCACTACTTGACTTCAAGTTTCCATGGATGTAGATTCCTATTTATTATACTCCCAGCACCTCCTCTACTATTAGCATTAAACAAAATTCTAACTTTCCGATAACTAGCATTCTGTTGTCTGCATTTAGCCTGTTTTATTTTTATTTTTTCTAGATAAAACACAAGTAAATACACACCTTCACTCCTCCCTCTATTTTGTTAGTAGGTTAAATAATTTTTCTTTTGTCTGCATTTAGCCTGTCTTAGTTGTGAGCTCGTTACTGCCACCCACGTCTTGTTTTCTTTGAGTGGTCTATGAGTCCTGTTCTCAGGGCATGACCTTATTGTTGATCCTTGCACTGTTTTAATATTGCTTTGAAAGATACATGCTCCAGTTGTTAGTCATTATAGTTCTCCATGCTATTTTCCTTGTCTCCTTCAAGCTAATTACGAAGATCATTTGCTTAGGGCATAGAGAAAAAACATGTAAAGCTGAAGGGCAATGAGAAGGCCGTTGTTGCACGGCATGAAGTTGGTCATGCAGTTGTGGGGACCGCTGTTGCAAACCTGTTGCCAGGGCAGCCACGTGTGGAGGTTCGAACTAGAGCAACTATTGAGTATAGAACAGTCTAAGAATATTTCTAAACTGGTCTTAATTTCTGTTGCCGTATGTTTTGCCAGAAATTGAGTATACTGCCAAGATCAGGAGGTGCATTAGGCTTTACATACACTCCTCCCACAACAGAAGATAGATATCTGCTCTTTGTTGATGAACTGCGCGGACGTCTAGTAACACTTCTGGGTGGACGGGCGGCAGAGGAAATAGTTCTAGCAGGACGTGTTTCTACTGGGGCACTTGATGACATAAGGCGTGCAACTGACATGGCTTACAAAGCCGTAGCAGAGTATGGTCTTAATCAGCGTATCGGTCCAATATCACTAGCTACACTGTCGAATGGTGGACTAGATGACTCCGGAGGCTCTCCATTTGGAAGGGATCAGGTCTGTCTCAAAATTCCATAAACTTGCAGATCAAACAATAAAACTGCCTACTAATCTCAGCTTAAAAACTAATGACAGGGCCGTCTGGTCGATCTTGTCCAAGGAGAAGTAAAAGCACTTCTACAATCAGCACTTGAAGTTGCTCTTTCAGTTGTTCGTGCTAATCCAGCAGTTTTGGAAGGCCTTGGGGCTTATTTAGAAGGTAATTTGACAAATTATCAGGTTGCCAATGTTGTTATTATGGTGCTTTTTCTTCATGAGCGATTGTTTTACAAAGGTAGACATGGAAATTGTCCGATGTGTGGTATGTCTAATTGCTGATATTCATGCTCCCTCCAGAGAACGAAAAGGTTGAAGGCGAGGAGCTACAAGAATGGCTTAAGTCGGTTGTTGCACCGAAAGAATTGACCTCTTTTATTACAGGGAAACAAGAGCTTGTTCTTCAGCTGGAAGTTGGCCCCTAGGAGTATACATTGGACTCTTAGATTTAATTAATTTAACATACATAGCTTCAACCGCTATAACTCTGTAAATCCCGAGGGATGCAATGAAAAGTCTACATGCCCGAGTGAGGCTGTACATATATTTACGGTTTGGGGCTGCCCTTGACTACACGAATTCCAGAAAGGATAATCGAGTTGTAACCTCCAGATTATTTAAGTCCCTAAGTATACTCCTCATTTACAATGTTGTTTTATAGATTAGGTGGGTGGTGCACATGTAAAAGAATATTCTTTTCTTCTTCCTACATTCTTTTCTTTCCAACCTTCCCAGTGAAAGATTGTTGGTACATTGTCATCTTGTCAAATAAAAATAGGAATAATTCATATACGGTATACATTCTTCCAGAATACACTTCAGTTTCCATCTGCATTACTTGGCTCAGTTGCACGCTGAGGTTGTATTTTGCTGAGCAAAATTCTTCACTTTTTAGCATCTGCGGATTGCGCTAATATGAAATTGTCATTGGGAAGCAGCTTTGTGAGCTCTGATGTGCTTTGTTTCTTTTCGTTGAATTAAGTGCTTTGTTTCTTAAGCAAGATGGGACATCTGAGGTTTTTCAATAGGAAATTCCCCTGTTTCTTTATCGACAGCCCATGCTGAATCGGCAAGGGGCGGGCGGAATTGACGAACCGCCACGCCGAGATTATAGAAGGGATTAGCCGCTCGAAATTCATTAAAGTGGTAACTGGAGTAGTTTCTTAAAAAATTGTAACTGAGGTGTTCCGTAGCTCCATGATACAAATTTTAATCCTTTTTTTTGCGCGAATTTTTTTTTAATCCTTCCTAGATAACGCTGAGAAACATATCATACTCCATCTTATTGACCAACAATTAATCACCAGTACAGCACACACTCTCTTCCGTATATAAAACTACAAATCAACAATTGCAGTGGTTGGGATGAAACACTTGTCACCTTGACAAGTGACAGCTACTTGGACGCCCAGACACTTCCAAGAGGCTGCAGGCCCTGCAGCACGACGGAATCCACGACGGAATCTGTTTTTTTTGTTCTACCGTCTACTCTGTTTTGGTTTTGGCCCAGTTCTGGAGCGCGAAGGCCATGACCACCAGCAGGACGGGCACGGCGAGCTGCAACACCGTGAGCCAGACGCCCGGTTTCGTGCTTGGTGCGGGAGCGGCGACCTTCGTGGGGACGGCGTGGACAAGCTTGCCGGGGACAGTGGCGGCGTCGACTTCCCCGATGCAGTACTGCGACATCAACTCCTTGGCAGAATCGCTGTGGCCGATGTCTTCGAAGTCGGCCGTCGCGTCCTTGCCTATATCCAAGATGCAAAGCAGCGGCAGTAACACGTCAGACTAGAAGAAATTGCCCCCCGGAGAAGGGCCAAGAGGGCTCACCGGTGCAAGCCAGCAGGACCTCGTCCCCGCCGGGGTGCTCGTCCATGAACGCCGTGACGTCGTACACCTGAAGCAGCAGCGGTAAGTTTTTGACGAGAATTTGTCCAAATGGCCCGAACCATATGGATCATGCATCTTCATACAGTAGTATCTTTCGGTGACTTCTCTACGCAAGTATACTATCATTTCAAATTAAGCAAGGAGAGATGCCATGATATTTAACCTTGCCAGAGATGACGAGCCAGCAATCCTTCCGGTCGCTGTGCTTCCGCACTTCTTCAAACGAGCACACCTTCCCTCCTGCCATCGCGACTGGGCTTCCCCTCTGCTTCTAAGGTTCAGGTGAACACCTGAGGAAACCGGGTCTTGAGGATTAAATAGAACCGGACCAGAGACACACTGGCATGGAACGCCCGAGAGATAAAGAGTGGGGGCACAGAGTTTTGTTGCCGCCCGGCTCCTGCCGCCGCTGGTTAATATAGACTCGCGACGCAGTGCGCGCGCGCGGTTCCCGTGACGTGTGTAAGACGCATACGGTTTGATGTTGACCTGGCACCATGGGCAGTCCAAAATTCTGACGCGAGACTCACATGCCAAGACACATGCCAAGACATTTTGGCTCTGACACAGAGGAGATGTGTGATCGAAATCAACGAAAAGTCACTATAATTGTGATGGAAATTCCTCATCAGAAATTTCCTGGCTCGTCACCATTAAAAAAACTCCCACAAATAAACTCAATCCTCTATGCGTTATGCAAGAGGTAGAAAAACAATTTGCCAGTGGATTTCGTAGCAAGAATTCCACGCATCAAAAGTGAAAAGGAAGACCGACTACAGTCAAAAACAAAAACAAAAAGGAAGACGGACTGACCAATCTCGGTCTGCCTAATGTAGTCTGCCCAAGGTGTTTTCACAGGCAACTGAGCGTCATTTTTATATTTATCCAGTTGCTCAAAAGTGCTTATGCACTTATTTGAAGAACAGGGCGCGCAGGTTCCGTACCGTCCGATTCACGCTGGGCCGCCCCCGCCGTGCGATCTAGTCAAGACAATGCTCACCCTGTCACCCGGGTGGTCCCCATATGGCAGCCAGGCCTGCGCTCTCTTCCTATCTTTCCCCATTCTCGTTCCCCCTATCGCGGAAACTGAGCTCGCCATGCGTCCGCTTTCCCGATTTCGTGGCAGCGATTCTGGTGCGCTTGGTGTCGGCGAGGCGCAGCGGAACATCAGTGCGGTCGCCGCCTGTGCGGGGAGGGGCAGAGTCGGCGTCGACGCTGCGAGGGGTTTGCTGATTTCGCCACGGCACGAGATTTTACCGGCGAGCCGATAGGGCGCGGGGACCCCTGCATGTCTTCGGAGGAGGTGGTGAGGGCTACAGGAAGGCGATTCATCGCTGAAATCCAGAGCGCTGCTGCCTGTAATGTTCATGGCGGGCACATCGACTACCGGGCGCGGGCGCATGGAGAACGAGGGGTCGCATCGGCCACGGCGGCGAGCGCATCTAGCACGTCATGCGCAGCTACCATCTACTATTGCGAATTTTTAAGGGTTAGTTTTCCTCTCGTCCATATCTGTTCGTCCTTGATTTCCTTCCCACCCCTACTACCTGAGCACGTAGTTTTTGTGGGCATCAATGTTGCATAGCTTTCTAACGTAGTAACCATCCTGGTACTAAGCATCGCTTATACTTGGATCTGTTGGAAGCATTTTGTGCTAGCAATTTTTTGGTCGATTTTTCGTGTTCTAGGTTTAGTCTGCTGTTATGCACGCAGTACATGTTTCCACCAGTTTAGATGCCTTACGTTACTGTGTGATTAGAATAATTTGGCCCAGAAAATGCATCGGGGGCATAGCGTTTTTGAACCAGACAAGGTTTTCAGGCAAGGTTAGCAAGTGTTCTAGCTAGGGGACAGCTTGTAAATCAAATTAACAGAATCAAATCAACTGAACCAAATTGGGGACGACTTGGGCCATGCATTTTTCTGCCTAAATCCTAGCTTTACTGTTTTTGCTGTGCTTATTTCTTAGGTGAAGTTTTAGTGTGTCCTTTTTAGTTGTGACGTTTTACAGTTTCACAAGGTGCCATCAGCCAATCAAATTGCGCTGCATTAGGCAAATCATATATCCATCATATTTTGGAGTTGCTTTTAGAATAAGTACTCAATTCCATTTAGGCAAATTGAACAGAATAATAAGTTCCTAATAAGCTGCTTTTGTAGCATTCAAAGGGTCCAGTGGGTGTTGATTTGTTTTTCTTAGGAATTGCTTTTCCCTGATTTGGAGATGGACTTTGAGATAGGTGTGAGTGCCTTAGGTTACTGTGTTTAGGCAAACTTCCAAAGTTGCTTTAATTCTCTATGCATTGTCTTATTCACTAATTAACATAACCTATAACTATAAGTTGTTTTTCTTAGGGTACGAGTTGATTTTTTTAGGGAGTTTTTGAGATGTGTCGGAGCACGGTCTCCGGCACCGGGGATGCTAAGAACCCCCTTTTTGGTTCGGTGGAGGGCGAGATGATTGCTCCGACGATCGCCGGCATGGCGATAGGCACGAAAAGTAAACGCGAGAGTTTTTACCCAGGTTTAGGCCACTCGGAGGTGTAACACCCTACGTCCTACTCTTTGTTATATTCACAAGCTTAAGAGTGTACAGATTGCCCGGGGGGGGGGGGGGGGGGGTTCCCGGGCTGGCTACTTGGGTGGATGCTGTGATATGTTCCAATTACTTGGGTCGGAACCCTTTTTCCGGCGGCATTGGTCCTCCTTTTATATGCAAGGGGATACCACAGGTGCCACGGTGTGCAGCGTGACACGTTAGTTAGACGCGTGTCACGCCCGCACGAAATACAGATTTGTTCATCCACGCTGGACGCCATGCAGCGCCCGTCCTACTGTATACGATAGAAAAAGTAGCTCTTAGGGAGATCGCTCTAGCCTTGCCAAACAAGGCTAGGCCTGCTGATAAGACTCCCGTCGGTGCATTAAATGCACTGCGCCCGCAGTCTGGTCCTGTCTTCACTGTTCCGCGGGTCCCGCCTGCTTGCCCGAGCGCGGGTTGCCGGGGTGCACCTTCCCGGATAGCGCATCTGCTAGTTGCCGGGAGGCGCTGCCATGACTTCCTGGGGTCGGGGTCCCTGGGAGCACTCCGTACTTGGCTCCTAGTTTTGTCTTCACTGGGGCCGTCCCCTCGAGGTAGGCTTCCCGGGTTCGTTACTTCCCATCAAAGGCGACCCACACGTCCAGTATCAGTGGGACCCCGTGGGCCACTTGTACAACAAGATGCAATATTGATTTTAGGAAAACTTGTACCGTATGTGCTAGTCAGTTTGTTTGGAGCAGAATTTGTATTAGAGCTGTTTTCCTAGCTCAGGCATAAAATGTGCTGAATTAGAAGTAGAATTATTTTTTCTGGACAATTTGACTTTTGTTTTTAGTTTTAAAAAAATTGACAACAAGTTGTATTCTCAATATGTGCATCTCAGTATGTGCTTGACTAATTTATTTTCAACCGTCTTGCTTTAACTAAAGGACAATAAAAATTCGCTTGTATTGACCAACATTATAAGTGGATTCATTTTTCTGAGTCTAGTAGTTGATTTTTTTCCAATAATGTAAAGCATCCTTTCTTTTTGCAGGGAGCTATAATGAACACAATTGAGGAAGACGACGCACCCAAAGATGCTGAAGCTGGAGATTAATTCCTCATCGCAGGAGACGCAATGTAAAAGATGGCCAACTTTCAGTTGCAGGACCCGGGGGAGGCAATGCAGGTGGTGTTGACAACATGCTTCATGTCTTTTTCATTTCAGTAATTCTTAACCTGCTGTATGCCCAGGTTGTTGATGGAATTACTGTCGCACAGGCTCTCAATAAGATAACTGGTGTGGAGCCTGCCATAGATAAGACGGGAAGGCTCCCAAGGTTTTTATCTAGACGAAGTTGCTTTGACCAAACAATACTACATTATTAATAGACTGAAAGTTGTTGTACATAACTGAAAGTTGTTGTACATAATAGAGAAGTCGCTTTTTAAAATAGTTAATGCACAGAATATAAAATTTGCTATAGAGAATAGAGAATTTGCTTTTCCAAATTTGCATTTTCTATTCAGAATAGAGAAGTCACTTTTTAAAATAGTTGCCGTAGAGAATAGAAAATTTCCTATAGAGAATAGAGAATTTGCTTTTCCAAATTTGTTTTTTCTGTACATAATAGAGAAGTCGATTTTTAAAATAGCTGCTGTAGAGAATAGAAAATTTGCCTTTTCCTATTTGCTTTTTCTGTACAGAATACAAAAGTCGCTTTTTAAAATAGTTGCCGTAGAGAATAGAAAATTTTGCTTTAGAGAATAGAGAATTTGCTTTTCCAAATTTGCTGTAGGATCTACTTGTTGCCGTACCCCTTATTTGCTTTGGCAATTCTTTCTTGCAAATTATAACTCATTTTTCTTTCCTATTATACAGGTGGTTTCAGCAGGTGGATATGGGAACAGATGCAGATGATAGGTTTAAGGAAAAGCAACAAATAAGATGTGTACATAGCTATGGATGATGGGAATCAAATAGCTATCAAAGCGCCGATAACAAGAGGGGGAAGCAACATTTAAATGCACCAACCAGCATGTGGGCTTCATCATGTCTAACCTATGTCTTCTGTGTTTTTGTTGAAACAACACACAACTTATGAAGGTGCAGGGGTTTTACTGAATTTGCTGACCAAATAGGTGCAGGGGGTGGGCGTGTCATGGGGGATTTGTTGCTCTACTGAATAACTCTAAAAACTTAAAGCCGGAGAGTTATTCGCTCCCTCAGCGCTCCACATCCGCGATCCGGGCGGGTTGTTGGCGAGCGGTCGATGCGTGTCTTCCGATTCGTGCGAGCTGTCTCTTCGGAGCTTTCCAAAATATGTGCGCTGTCAGCTCAAGGTCGGTAGTTTTGGTTCTGGTGCCTTCTTCTCGAATCTATATATTCTCTTTCAACCACGAACGCATCGATCACCCCGAAATCTCCCTCTCTCCAGTCTCTTCCTGGCGGCTAGGGTTCTGTTGTCCCACTAGCTCGGCTCCGCTGCCTTGCCCCCGAGTTCAACCGCAGCAGCTGCGAGTTACTGGCCGCACCTCGTGTCGTCGGTGTGGCAACACCTTCCGCCGTCCTCCTCGAGAAGCTCATGCCTACTGGTGGTGGCGCACCGCTGTCTCGCGACGAGGCTGCGGCCATGCCCGTCGCGTCGGATGCCGACGACCTACATCAGCGCCTGCCCCGCCCATTTCCGCTACACTAGTGTCGTGGTGGTGTCACGACAGATGCCATAGGATGGCTTAACTTGGGGCCGATGGATGCAGGAGGAACCGGAGGAGGGAGGACGTGAAGGGAAACACGCACAAATCACACAAGCACACACGGATCTACCCAGGTTCGGAACCCTCTTGCAGAGGTAAGACTCCTACTCCTGCTTTGTTGTATTAGCCGAGATAGGCAAGCTCAACAATGGCGCTCCTTGAGCTGTATTCTTGAGAAAGAAGAAGAAGGGGAAACCCTAGTTGTCTAAGGGGATCTGTGTTGGCTTTGGCGGCAGAGCCGAGGTGCCGGCTTGAGCGGCGATGTTCTCCGGCTTCTCCAAGGGGAGCTTCGCTGTTCTGGCGGACTTGCTTGGGACCACGCCGCTTCCTGCAGCGTCCCTTCCCGCATCGACGCCATGAGCCGTCACCAGGACCTCCACACGGTCAGCGGGGCAGTCGGCGTGCCGGCCGCGAACCGTGCAGATGGCAGGAAGATCTTCGGCCATCACCACCTGCTCTGGGTACCTGCGGGGACTGTTAGTAGCAACATAAACCTCGTGCAAGCCGAAGTTGATGAAGCGGCCTGCACAGGGAAGCGGTGCACCGTTGAAGCAGCCTGCGTTGTTGTTGATGAAGCCCAGAGAGCCGAATCTCTGGACCAAACCAGAAACCATGCGCTCTCCGACGACGAGGAACCTTCCCTTCCGGATGAAAACTCCAGCCAGCGCCGCCGTTGGCCCGACGGGGGGCGCCAACTGTCGTGGTGGTTGCACGGCAAATGCCATAGGACGGCTTAACTTGGGACCGATGGATGAAGGAGGAACCGGAGGAGGGAGGACGTGAAGGGAAACACGCACAAATCACACAATCACACACGGATCTACCCAGGTTCGGAGCCTTCTTGCAGAGGTAAGACTCCTACTCCTGCTTTGTTGTATTAGCCGAGATAGACAAGCCCAACAATGGCGCTTCTTGAGCTGTATTCTTGAGGAAGAAGAAGAAGGAGAAACCCTAGTTGTCTAAGTGCCCCGTCCTTCTTTCTTACAGAGGGGTAAGGTTCTATTTATAAGCCGCCCATGTCACACTGACATGCGGGCCAAGTCTAACGCCATCTTCCCTGGGCCCCGCCGAGCACGCGGCTTGGTTCCCTCCCGGTAGCACCGCAGGGGACAAGACAACTTTACTTTTTCCTGTCATCCTGCAGAAAGTACTGCTATCCTCTGCCGGCTTCCGTCAGAGATTCTCTTTCGGTGCTTCCTCTCTGCAGTCGCCTGACGCCGGTACGCAGGCGTTGACTGCTTTTCTAAGATGATGATGGCTCTGCTTTACTTTGCACTGCGTGGTCAGGATAAGACCGTTGAGAGATCTCGGCTATCGCCGAGATCAAGGTGCTCGTCCTTATCCTGCAAACTCATAAGACAAAATAATCATGCCGGCATACGCCCGGAATGCTGGCTTAGCGTTAGTTTTGACTTTACGATGCCGGCATATATAACTATGCCGGCTTTGCTTCCGTCATCTCGGCTAGAGTTGTGTCGCCATGACCCTACCCGGGGCCATCCCCTCGACCTAGTCCCCGAAGCTGTTGCGGTCCGACAGAGAAGAATGTCGGGCCATGATAGTTTCCCATAGACAGACCACCAAAGCCTACTTGGGCTTAGCCAAAAAGGATGCCGAGATATCCCCAGGTTCTCCTAGCCGAGATCAACTCATTCCGACATTCCGGGTTGGCGCACTTATCTAGCCCTCAGCCGAGATTTTTTCTTCTGCATGACCGACAGTTGAAAACGTACTTCTGCCGATATAGAGGCCACCTGTGACTTGGACTCCACACTTCTTTAAACTAACGGGAGGATAAGGGATGAGTTATTGCCATTGCGCTTTCTGAGGCGAGCGCGCTATCCCATCAGGCAGTAAAACCGACAGAGCCATTAAGGGGGGAATTTTGGTTCCCACGCAGGCACTTATCCTCCCGGATCTTGCGGGATTCTCGGCGGCACGCCGCACAGTAACCAAGTGTGTGCTTTGATGGGAATAACTGCCCCAAATCATGCTCAATCTTCCCGTTAGCCACTGAGGTGGTGGGCACGGGGATCGTGGATGCGGAGGATCCGCACCCCATCACTGCGCCACGGGTATAAATAACAGGGGAGGGCGAGGGTAAAAAACCCTTCGCACTCCTCGCACTCTTCTTCCTCCTCTGCTCTCTTGCTCCTCGCGCACTCCGCCGCCACCGCTAGCTCCGAGCTTCCTCGTCGTGGCGGTTTCTTTCTCTCGCCACCGAGCTTGCCGCCGCTGCTTCGCTCGCGCTTTCCTAGGTCTCCGCCGCACTCGCTTGCTTGCCCGAGCCTCATGCGAGCATCACCTTCACCAAAAACTCCAAACCCTAGATCTAATCTCCATCTATGTCGTCTTCTTCTCGCAACCTCGACGTCGACCCTGCTGCTCAGCAGGCTGAGGAGAGGACCGGCTCGGAGCGAGCCGGTTGGGAGGGCTCCGACGTTACTCCGGCTGACATCGAGGGGCTCCGCCGCTCCCGGCGGATTCCAAAGGGCGTCGAATGCCGGGTTCCCGGCGACGAGATCGTGCCAACTCCGGAGCTCGGTGAGCACGTCGTTTTCCTTGTGCATTTTGAACACGGTTTCGCCCTTCCAGCTAGCGATTTTCTTAGGAATTTCCTAGATTTCTTTGGCCTCCAGCCGCACCACCTTCCGACGGATGCCATCCTCACTCTCTCGGCATTCGTCACTTGCTGCGAGGGCTATCTCGGCCTCTGGCCCTCCATCGACCTGTGGTCTTGGTAGTTCATGTTCCGGCCACAGGTTCTTCCCGACAAGAAGAATCCTGGCACCGTGAAGCCGATTACCCTGATCGCTGGGTAAGGCCAAAGTTACCTCAATCGCTAATAACGGTTTTCTTCTTTATTATCATGCCGACGACTAACTTTTATTTCTGCTGGGGGGCTTTGACGGCCACGCAATCTCGGACGTGTATTGCGTCTAAGATTCCGGCGGCTCCGTCTCCCCGCGCCGAAGCTACGACCCAAGCCACGGGTGAGACTGAGACCACAGCTGATCCGACATCTTCCGTCCAGGATGTCGGCCCGAGCGTCGACGAGCTGAGCGCCACCTCAGCCGGGACCTCGGCTGCCGCCTCAGCCGGGACCTCGGCAACCGCAACGTTGATGGAGCCGCAGGCCATAGAGATTGCGCAGCAGCCGGCAACAGGTCCCCAAGAACCCCAAGGGTCGTAACCGCAAGCCACTCAGCTTGCTACGACAAAGGCCAAGAAGGCCAAGAGCTCTGCAACCCTGGCGGGATCGGCGCCTCCGGTTTCGTCTGGCCCGTAGCCTTCCGGGAGGCACCAGGGAGTTCCCCTCCAAACGACGAGCGGGCACAGCTGGGGGTCGCTGGCCAGTTCGTAACGGACTGGAACAACGCCAATAATTACGAGGTGACCTCCAGCACCCTTCAGTCAGCTCGGCAAAGCCCACTGGTGGGACCTCCACCTGTAGGACTCCCGAGCTACTCGGATGTACCAAGCAAGGGTGGCCTTGTTTGAGGCCAGCCGATCTGCCGAGGTACGAAGAATTCCTTAAAAGATTTTACTTCTAACTCCAGTATAGTATCCATACTCCTAGTCCCCAAGGTTTAGGGCGAGTAAGAATTAGTCGGCTTGAAGCTTATCCCCTTAAAATTTCAAACACCCTGCAACACTTAGAAACATCAAAGACTTATTCTTCGAGATTCAGGCCGGGTTTAGAATAGTCAGCCTGAAGCTTTAGAAACTTCAAACACTTATTCCCTAAGATTCAGGCCGGTTTAGAATAGTCGGCGTGAAGCTTTACAAACTTCAAACACTTATTCCCCGAGATTCAGGCCGGGTTTAGAATAGATGGCCTGAAGCTTGTGATTGCCGACTTCTTTACTGTACCAAAGTCACCTGCGAATTATTGCTTTGCAGTCCTGCATGAACAAACGTACCGCTACCTTCAAGACTTTGCTAGCAAAGTACAAGAAGCTGGAGGCGGAGCACGAGGCTCTGAAGGCTGACCGCGAGAGCCGAAGTAAGTATATTTTACTATGATAAAATCTCTGTTCAAGTATCAATGTGCTGCAAAAGCCAATATGTGCTCTTGTTCACAGCCGAGGACAATGCCCAAGTGGCGGAGCTCCTGAAGCGCGTCGCCAAGGTCCAAGGTATCACTTCCTCCCTGTCTCGGGTTTCGTCCATCTTAGACTCTAACTTCTGTATTGTATGTCTGCCAAACAGATGAAAAGACTCGGCTAGCAGATCAGCACCGGGAGGACGTGGCTCGGCTGCAGGCGCAAATTGCGGTGCAAGCGGAGGCACATAAGACCGACGTGGGTGAACTCACCTCAGCCCTCTCTACCCAGGCCGATGAGAGGATCCGTCTGGAGAACGAGGTGCAAAAGTGCAAGGGTCTGGTCACCGAGATTGAGACCGGCGCCGTTGCCGCCGAGAAAGAGGATGCCGAGAAGACACGGCTGTTCAAGGTTGTCCAGCATGAGCTTGTCAAGATCGACACCATGCTGACCAGTAAGTTGCCCTGACACAAATTTCTCCATCTGATCACCCGTCCGAATAATAGTAAGAGGATGCCAAGACTCATTACTATCTTCTGTGCTTTTGTCAGAATTCTTTCCACAGTCGGTCGAGACCGCCCAAGCTGCCGTGCTCAAGGCGCGCAGGAAGAGGGTCCGGCCGGGGCAACCCCCTTCGAATACGACTTAGAGGATTATCTGGTTAGCATTGCTAGCTGGGTAAAGCCTCTAAAATTGTTCGGGGTGAACATGTTGAACGCCGGCATCCGTGCCTTTCGGGCTCTGTGGCCGACAGAGGAGGCTCCGACCGGCATCCCAGAATTGGCAACATGCCTGCTGAAGGTCGAGGATTGCCTCAACGAGTGGCGGGAATCGGCCGCGCGTGTCAACGCCGTTGAGGCCTTGTCGTTCGTACTGTCTTAGTATGACGGCATCAACCTCGACGTGCTGCAGTCAATGCGTGCTGGTTCCCCCTACCTCTTGGACCCAAAGCTGATCGTCAAGTGTAAGGAGCGGGCCTATTCCTTCATCCAGTATACCGACGTGCATACGTTTGTGGAGGGCCCAACATCTGAAGCCGAGGCCGAGATGACCGACGGAGGTGAGGAAGAGGCAGTGGATGAGGAGATCGTCGTCGAGTCGGCCTCCACCACGACGGATGCTCTAAGTTCCGGCACCAACAACCCTTCTGTCTCTTCTTAGGAAAAAAAAACTTTCGAATTATTAGATTCCTGGAATGCCGGGTGCAAATGTAACCGGAATACCATACTTTGTTTGCAAGGCACCATGTTTTTAATTTAATTAAGTCTTTTGTTTATCGAATTCCCGACCGAGTCCCCGAGTTCATTTTTTCTCTTAGTGAAATTTTATGACTTCGGTTCTTTTGTCTGCCTTGTTGGCGTTCGATGTATGAATCGCAAAGTGATAAAACCATATTTTGAAAAAAGTAACTCGATGAATTCGCTTGGCAATAACCGAGTTAAGAAAGAAATGCCGAGTTAAAAGAGCGTGTATCTCGGATCGCTTCATTGCTTGTTTCCGCCATCGCTTTTCATGTGTTCGGTTATCTTATCTCCGTCTCTAGCTTGCCATGAAGCCGGGTTGCGGACACCAACGAAGTCATAGAGGGGATTTTGAACACCGATATATTACTAAATCGACACAAGATTACACAACTAAGCCATGCCGACATACGAAAGATAATTGCAATACAACATTTAAACGATATGGAAATCCTCAAGTTTCTTTTAAGAACTCGGCGGATAATTTCATTGTGTTAAAACATTCCACATAAGGAAAAAAACGATACAAATACTTAGCTTTCAAGTATAGAACGGACGAAGCAAAGCTACGTTCCATGGCCTCTTGGTCTCCTTGCCTGACCGGTACATTCTGTTCGCATTGGAATCTTGTGCATATATAAGATAGTAGGAATCATTGTGGAGCGCTTTGCTCACAATGAAGGGTCCTTCCCATGGAGGTGATAGTTTGTGCATGCCAGCTGTGCGTTGCACAAGTCGGAGGACAAGATCTCCTTCCCGGAATACTCGTGGGCTGACCTTTCGGCTGTGATAACGCCTTAGATGCTGTTGGTAGATGGCCGACCGAGATAAAGCCAATTCCCGTGCTTCTTCGAGCAGGTCGACATCATTTTCTCGGGCCTCTTTTACCTCGGCTTCCGTATACATGGTTACTCGTGGAGAGTCATGTTCAATGTCGGCTGGTAGGACAGCTTCCGCCCCTTATGCGGGGAAGAATGGTGTGTAGCCTGTAGAACGATTGGGAGTCGTCCTGAGACTCCATAGCACAGCCGGGAGTTCGTCTAGCCAGCATTCCGGAGTACGTTCCAATGGTTCGATTAGCCGAGGTTTTATGCCGGCTAAAACCATGCCGTTTGTTCTTTCAACTTGTCCATTGAATTGAGGATGTGCTACGGAAGCAATATCCAGCCGAATTTTCTTCTCCGCACAGAATCGCGCGAAAGGTCCCTCCGCAAAGTTCATTCCATTATCTGTGATGATAATGGTGCGGGTACCCATATTTCAAGATGATATCCTTCAGAAATGAGACCGCGGTTTGGCCGTCACACTTTCGTATCGGCTTTACCTCAATCCATTTGGTGAACTTGTCGACCATAACCAAGATATGCGTCATGCCTCCTCGCGCCCGTTTGAACGGTCCCACCATATCCAGACACCAAACAGCAAATGGCCAAGTGATTGGAATAGTCTTGAGCTCGGACGCCGGCATATGAATCTTGCTGGCGTATCTCTGGCAGCCGTTACACTTCCTGACTATATCTTCTGCTTCCTGTAGTGCACTCGGCCGGTAGAAACCATGTCGGAAAGCTTTGCCCACTAACATTCTCGAAGACGCATGATGGCCACACTCTCCCTGATAAATATCCCGGAGTATTTCTTGCCCTTCTTTCGGATCGACGCATCGCTGTAGGACATTAGTAACACTCCTCTTGTAAAGCTCACCAATGATGATGGTGTACGCCTTCGCCCTTCTCTGAATTTGTCTTGCCAACACCTCCTCTTCCGGGAGATTCCCATCTTTGAGGTAAGACATTATCGGTTGCGCCCAAACCGGCACAGGACGAGTAGTGAAGATCGGCTCATCCGGTACGTCTACCTTCATTGGCTCAACCGCCATTGCTTTTGCCGAATTAAGGCGCTCAGTCCCCGGGTTACTGGAACCGTTGCTGCTGTCAACGTCCATGGGGGTGACGTCGGCTTCTGAGCTCGCTGGGATAAATATCGACTCGGATTCCGGTGATGGCTTGATGGATGGTTTGCGTAAATGCTCTAACGCCACACCAACCGGAATAGTCTGTCGTGTTGAGCCGAGTTTCGACAATGTGTCGGCTGCCTCATTTTCCGCCCGAGGTATATGGTGAAATTCACACCCTTCGAAGTGGCCACTGATCTTCTGAACATGGAACTGATATAGCGCCATGTTGGCGTCCAATGCATCCCAATTGCCAGAGGCTTGCTGGACGACCAGATCGGAATCACCAAAACATTGAATCCGGCAGACTCCAATTTCTTTCGCCATTTTCAGTCCGTGCATAAGTGCCTCATACTCGGCAACATTGTGAGATGCTGCGAAGTGAATTTGCAATACGTATTTAAGTTGGTCGTGCTTTGGCGAGGTCAGAACTATGCCGGTACCAAGCCCACTTTTAATCTTAGAGCCGTCAAAATGCATTTTCCAGTAGTTAGTTTCCGGAGGCGGTGGTTCATACTCCATCTCAGCCCAATCCACCGAGAAATCCGCCAAAGGCTGAGATTTTATGGCATCTCGTTTGTCGTACTGCAGCGCATAGGGCGCCAACTCGACAGCCCATTTTGCAACTTGTCCGCTCGCGTCTTTGTTACTCATGATTTCTGAGACTGGTGCCTCGCATATGACTCGGATCTGATGTGCCTCAAAGTAATGCTTTAGCTTCTTTGCCGCCATATATACGCCATACGTCATTTTCTGGTAATGAGGATAATTCTGCTTGGACGTCGATAACACCTCGCTCAGGTAATATACCGGCCTCTGCACCGATTTGCCGTTTTCATCCCTTTCCACTACGATCACAGCGCTAACGACTCGGTTCGTTGCTGCTATGTATAACAACATAGGCTCCCTTTCCATTGGCGAGCCTAATATTGGTGCCGTAACAATCATCTTCTTCAACTCTTGAAAAGCTAGGTCTGCCTGTGGCTTCTACACAAATTTGTTGGTTTTCTTCATTAGCTGGTATAAGGGCATAGCCTTTTCACCTAGCCGACTAATGAAACGACTCAGCGATGCTAGGCATCAAGTGAATTTCTGCACATCTTTGAGGCACTTCAGCAATTTCATTCTTTCTATAGTGGCAATTTCCACATGGTTCGTTTCTATACTCCGGCTTGATACCACGAACCCAAGCAATTTTCCTGCCGGCACACCGAATGTGCATTTGGTCGGGTTCAGTTTCATTCGGAATCTCCTCAGATTTGCGAATGTTTGCCGGATATCATTTAGGAGCGTGGCGCTTTCCTTGGTTTTTATGATGACATCATCGACATATACCTGCACGTTTTTGCCGAGTTGATCATGCAAACACTACTGCATGCACCTTTGATAAGTGGCCCTGCATCTCTCAAACCGAACGGCATAGTACGATAGCAATAAGCCCCGAATGGGGTGATAAATGATGTCTTTATTTGATCATTAGGGTTCAGTGGTATCTGGTGAAAACCACAGTACGCATCTACAAAAGACAACAGCTCACACTCGGCAGTGGAGTCAATCACTTGATCGATTCGAGGTAACAGAAATGGATCTTTGGGACATGCCTTGTTTAGGCTGGTGTAGTCGATACACATGCACCACACCTTGGCAACAGTTGGGTTGTCTTTTTTCTTCTTGACCATGACCGGGTTTGCCAGGCAGTCGGCATGCAACACTTCCATGATAAAGCCGGCAGCTAGGAGCCGGGATACTTCTTTCGATATGACTTTCCTTCTGTCGTCGGCGAAGCGTCGAAGGGGCTGCTTCACCGGTCTTGCGTCTGGTCTGACATGTAATGAGTGCTCAGCCAACTCCCTCGGCACACCTGACAGGTCTTGAGTTGACCATGCGAAGATATCTAGATTCTTACGAAGGAAGCTGCTGAGCTCGCCTTCCTGTTTCTCTCCCAGGCCGGCACCAATGATGACGGCACGGTCCGGAAACTCATTGTCAACCTGTACCTTCTTTGTCTCCTTGGCTGCCTAAAACGCCACACTTCCATAGGGATTTGTCATAGCCGGCAGGCCAATTTGTGTCGCCTGAGCCATCGCAACAGCTTCTTGTAACTTCTTCTTCTCGCCTGCAATGACCAGTGACTCGGCCAAGCAGACCCGGCTGCTGCACATTCCATTGAGCGTTTGTAGTTGCCAGTGATAGTTATGGTACCATTTGGTCCCGGCATCTTCATCTTCAGATAACCAATGTGAGTAGTAGCCATGAACTTTGCGAGTGCCGGTCTGCCAAGCAGCACATGGTACGGACTGCTAAGGTCCACCACCTCGAACACTAGATTTTTGGTCCGACAGTTCTCCCTGGTGCCGAATAAGACGTCCACTCGGATCTTGCCTACTAGGGCACAAGACACTCCCGGCACAATACCGTGAAAGGTAGTCCGGCTGAGCTCAAGCATGTTATCAGTAATGCGAGATTAAGCATCATGTCTCGGTACAGGATATTGATGCTGCTCCCATTATCGATGAGAACCCGAGTGAACTTGACGTTAATCGAGCCCGATGAGTGTCGGGTCGAATGCCCCCATTTTCTAGCCCAAATTAGTGCATTTTGATCCCATTTAACCCACAAAATCACATCCCCTACCTAGTTGGCACCCAAAGACACCTCGATCTACTGTTTTCATTGGCCATGTGGAGCTAATTTTGTGGTGCAAAATTGGAGCAATGTTGGTGGTATGGAGGAGTTTGGAGGTGGTGATGCTCATCCGGTGACCGTGAGGCTGCTCGAGGTTGGGTTCACACGCTTCAAGGGTAAATCCTAATCTCTCACGTATTTATCCTATAATGTATATGTTTATGAGGATACGTGTGTACTGCTTCAATGTATATGTTTTGATTGGAGCAATGGTGGTGATGCCAGAAGTATGTTTTAGCGTTTGGTAGTGCTCATTATTTTGGACAACGGTTAATGTCGTACTGTTTAGTATTTGACGCGTATTAATATTTTTAATATGCCGTACTGCTTAGTATTTGACGCGTATTAATATTTTTAATATGCCGTACTGGTTAGTATTTGACGCGTATTAATATTTTTATGCCGTGCTGCTTAGTATCTGACGCGTCTAAACATTTTTTATATGCCGTACTGCTTAATATTTGACGCGTATTAATACTTTTAATATGACGTACTGCTTAGTATTTGACGCGTATTAATATTTTTTATATGCCGTAGTGCTTAGTATTAGACGCGTGTAAACATTTTTTATATGCCGTAGTGCTTAGTATTAGACGCGTCTAAACATTTTTTTATATGCCGTACTGCTTAGTATTTGACGCGTCTAAAGATTTTTTTTATATGCCGTACTACTTAGTATTTGATGCATCTAAACATTTTTTTAGGCATCAGAGATGTCCGGTGCAGTGAAATTTGTTTTTTACTACGGTTCCGGTACTGTCTTAACAACCGAGCACAAGGCTGATCTGAGTCAATTTAAGTATGTGGAGTTGGATCTAACGGCCCCTCAAACATGGACGTTTAGTCAGTTGTAGGAATGGTTGGCAGGATGTTTAGCGGTCAATCCTGAAACATACACCGTCCTTGTGCAAGCATTTTGGACCAAGTCAAGTTCGAATATTTTCTAGGTTTTGAGGCCGATAGACCGGACATCAAAGTGGGTGTGAGAAAAGGGGTACTACACCTGTCGCCTTAATCCAGGTTGTCGCTCATGAGACCAATCCAGCTGAAGGCGAGGGTGAATCAAGTTATGACTTGTCCAATGCAAACTCTGTGTCGAATGCTAGAGGTGGTGGTTATGAATCAGGCCAGAGCTCCGGGGCAGTAGGAGAGGATGAGTACACTGGCGAGGCAGATGTGGACGAAGAAGATGGTCATTTGCAGAACGAGATGGAGGATGAAGATACAGATGGTCGTAGTTCTTATGACGATGAGTCTCATGAGTCGGACGAAGAGGAGGTGCCGATTCCTGCATCATGGATCTTCAGCTATGACCGTGAACGATGGGCACGACTCTGCATGGTAATATCATCAAAACAACATTGCGAAGGGTGCCAGATTTCCTGACAAGAAACATCTGCAGGATGCCATAGTTGCTTGGGCAATGTCCACGCAAAGGGTTTTCAAAACAACAGTCTCTTCACAAAAATATCTGACAATGGAGTGCGAACAAATAGATTGTCCTGGGAGGGTGCATGGCTATGTTCCTAAGTATGACACAGATTGGGTTGTGAGTGACTTGGTGTTGCACACATGTGTCATTCCCAGTATCCCTCAAGACCATCGTAGCCTCTCGTCGACGCTTCTTACTCGGTTGCTTTACACGGAGATAGTGGAGAGCAAAACAATGGAAGTGAAGGCCATCATGCATAAGGTCAGGGTAAGGTTTAAGTACAACATTTCGTATGGCAAGGCTTGGAGGGCTAACCAGAGGGCTCTTGAGGAAAGATTTGGTTCGTTTTTCGACTCGTACGACTCTTTTGTCCGCCTCCTCCATACACTGCAAGCCCGTAATCCAGGTACCTATGTCGACATCCAACACTTCCTGCACCCAGAGTATCCAACTGTGAGAGTGCTGCAACGACTGTTGTTCACTTTCGGTGTATGCGTCCAAGCTTTCCATCATTGTCGACCGATGTTATGCGTAGATGGCACTTTTCTCACTGGCAAATACAGGGGCAGATCTTGACCGCCATTGGTCAAGACGGCAACAATCAAATCGTTCCACTCGCATTTGCTTTCGTGCAGGGTGAGAACACTGAAAGTTGGTTATGATAAGCCGAATGTGTGCATCCTTCATGACAGACATGCAGGCATACTCAGTGCGATAAGGACACTGACAAACCCTGGGCCTGATGAACAGACTCCACGGCAGGACATGCAGAGTCGTTGGTGCATGCGGCATTTGGGGGCCAACTTCTTCTCGCAGTTCAGGAACAAGTCACTTATGAATCTATTCAAGAAACTCTGCAAACAGAACCAACAATGGAAGTACACTAGGATACGTGGTTATCTTGATGAGTTCACGAAGAAACATGTTAGGGAGAGTACAGCGGCACGAAACGCGGCGGTAGCAGCACATGTAGCAGCAGTGGCTGCATAGACAGCAGTTGGAACAGGACCATCTGAGGAAGAACCTGTTGGGCTTTGTGACTTGCCAGGGTTTGACCCACCCGGCACTAGGAGAAGGGTTGGGAGGCAGATTAAAAACTTCCAGCAGTGGATAGAGCACGAGCCTCTGGAGCGGTGGTCTTTGCTGCACGGCACACATGGCGCTAGGTACGGCGTCATGACTACTAACCTGGCAGAAACATACAACTTTGTCCTGAGGGGAAATAGGGCTTTACCACTTACAGCCATCGTCGAGGGTATTTTCCATGGCACGGTGAAGGATTTCAGAGAAAGACGCCAGAGAGCTGAAATGCATATCATGAACAACCCAAATACACCGTACTGTGAAAAGATTATGAAGTACATGGATGAGAAGATGGAAAAAGCTAGGTCTCATACTGTCGTCGCCATCGGTAATCAAGAACACAGGTTTGAGGTGCGCTTGCCAACTGACAAGTTCGACGTTGGAAATAAATT
Source organism: Brachypodium distachyon (assembly GCF_000005505.3). Classification (NCBI taxonomy): domain Eukaryota; kingdom Viridiplantae; phylum Streptophyta; class Magnoliopsida; order Poales; family Poaceae; genus Brachypodium; species Brachypodium distachyon. The sequence goes on from NC_016133.3 coordinate 51,248,856, forward strand.
GAGGACACAGGAGGTGAAGATTGGAAATGAAGCGTGGCCAACGTTTGAGTGCACCTGCAACAAACCAAAGTTGCTTCACCTTCCTTGCTCACATGTACTTGCTGCTTGCAGGCAGCTAGGGATGGACGCAATCTCATTTGGGTCTCCCTATTACCTGAAAGAGTCTGTGCTTAGCACATGGACGGGTGAGATGCTAGGGTTTCGTGCGATGGGCAATTTCAACAAGGTAACCCCTGGTCAAAGGCGGTACATCCTTGACCCCGGGCTACTGCGGACAGGCACAGGCAGACGCTCGTCCAGGCGCATCCGAAATGATATGGATGAATCTGAAGTCGGAGGACCGTCACGACAATGTTTTTTATGAAACCATTTTGGCCACAGGAACACTTATTGTCCAACTTTCGGTACTGGTGGAGCTACTGCCCGTGGAAGAGGGAGACGTGTACGACGAGGGAGAGGAAGAAACTAGGCTTATCATGCATATGTGAAACTATGTGTTAATTTGTACCCTATGTTTTAATTTGTACTATATGTGAAATTATGTGTTAATTTGTACTCTGTGAAACTAAGTTTTAATTTGTACTCTATGTGGAACTAAGTTTTATTTTGTACTCTGTGAAACTAAGTGTTAATTTGTGCCCTATGTTTTAACTTGTACTCTGTGTGAAACTGTGTGTTAATTTTTACGCTTTTTCAACTATGTTTTAATATGTACTCTCGGTTTAACTATGCTTAACTTTAATTTGTATGTCTAACTAGGTTTATAAATGTTGCAGGCACAAAATGGAGAGAGTATCATTGCTATCTCCAAAGATTGAGAGTAAGCATCGGGCTACTCGATTGGTGGCGCATCCTGGGAGTGTCGAGCCCCTTGCCACGCGCACTCCTAAGGAAAATTGGATGATACACCCTGTCTGAATTCAGTGGTATTTTTTCAATCATCTCTTGCATGTCTATTTTATTTATTCATCCCTTGCATGTACATTTCATTCAATAATCCCTTGCATGCCCATTTTATTTATTCATCCCTTGCATGTCCATTTTATTTATGCAGTTTGAAGTGGGCTGGCCTTTTACCTTTCGCACGACTTGTTGAGGTAACTCGTGCGGAAATGGTAGAGGGCGAGCGACGTGGCTTCAACTCTACACGGCTACAAATTGACCACTCGCTGCTGAGCTGCTTAGTGGACAAATGGAGACCCGAGACACACGTTTCACTTTCGCTGGGGAGAGATGGCTCCTACTCTCCAGGATGTGTCGATGCTGCTGGGACTACCATTGGTGGGTGATCCCATAGGACCATTGCAGGCACCAGCTGATTGGCAGAAGGGTATGGCACTACGCTTTCAAGCTATGTGTTAATTCGTGCCCTGTGTTTTAATTTGTACTCTATATAGAACTATGTGTTAATTTGTGCCCTACGTTTTCAAGGTATTCTTGTCGGAGCTGGGCCACTCACCTCGGAGGCTCACGGACCTAAGCTAGATTGGTTGCTCAATTACCAGGTTAGATCGATGTGTTTTAAGTTAATATATCTAAGAGCGTAGCTCATATACTTGCATGAGTTTACTAACACTTGGTTTTTGTTGCATGCAGATTCAGAAGTTTGGGTATCCAGAGACCCAAATGACTGAGCCTCAGATCACTCGGAGCCTTGAGGCATATATGATGTGGCTTCTCGGGAACGTGATGTTCACCGAGAACCACGTCACCACCATTAGCGCACGCTACATCCCTATTGCAGTGGAGATCGCGAATGCAACTTGTGGTGACGACATCACACAGAGGAGTTGGGGTTCGGCCGTCTTAGCGGCTACGTATCGAGGTATGTGCAACACTTGCCAGCTTGCGTCGCCCAAGTCAGCCCTGCTTGGATGTCCTTTATTGTTGCAGCTCTGGTCGTGGAAGAGGTTTTCTATCGGCCGACCAGACGTTACGGGTGATCACCCTAACCCTGAGCAGGAGTTGTTTGACTTAGAACACATCGACCTGCCTACTTTCGCGACAATTTGGACACGTAGCAAGGTATGTCGAATGTGAAATTCATAGATTAGTTTACATAAACCATGAGCGAAGCTAACTTCATTTTTTTACAGAGACGCTTTGCACACGATCAGGTCAGGAATTGCTACCCATCATTCAACGAGCAGTTCGACGTGTTGCACTCTGAGGCGGTTGTCTGGGAGCCGTACACACAGGACGCCATCTAGGATAGATTCCCTGGCGGGATGTCCATGGTCTGCACGAGAGATTACGTTTACTGGATGACAAAATCAAAGATCATCTTCGACGTCTGCGTGGAGGAGATGGCCCAGCAGAGGGTCATGAGGCAGCTTGGGGCACGCCAGTTGGTCGTTCCTCCACCGACGGAGGATCCACTTCCACAGATCGTCCACAGGTATGTGCAGTTCTCCAATTTATAATTGTCGTCCAGAATTGTTCATAATTTAAGTGTTCAACTTTCTATTGCGATCTCAGGTTGACCAGGAAGAGAAGTACCAGGACCCAGACTCAGTGGCTGCAGAGGGTTCAGTCGTACATCACACAGAGGGAGACTGCGATGACACGGGTTTGGCCATTGGCGGCCTTTGATCTCGATCTATTCAACGGATATTTGCAGAGGTACATGACAGCTACCCGATTGAGCATCATTCAGCACTCTCACCCCTAGGAGATAGCCGAGCCGAGTTTGCAAGATATGTACCCTAGCCAGTCTACTTCAGGCTCTAGATAGCACGTGGTAAGTATCTTCTCTTAACATAATGCATGTGTTTGTTACGTACTTTGCCATATATATGTAATACTCTTCGTGCCAATTGCAGGCTCAGTTGACACAGGATTTACAGGCCGAGTTCGCTGCGTATGGACGTTCGCTTTCGACCGATCCACTTCTACTACCAAGGGAGCCGCACCAATCCTGGCTTAGACGAATGGAGGAGAAGCTACGCTCTTTTTACGCGGCTATCACGTGCACCCGCACTTCGGACGTCGTTCACCACCAGGCGTCCGTACGGCCCCCTCGTCACTCCACGCACCAGCAGCGGCCACGTCAGCAGGAAGCACCGCACCCCCGACACCACCCACGTCCACGTCTACCAGAGCAGTCGACGCCCAGGCCACCTCCTCCTGAGCAGGCTGGAGGTTTGTCGTGGCACCAGCGGCAGTCTTCTTTCGACTATTGGCACCAGCAGCAGCCCTCTTTTGAGGCTGGAGGTTCGGCGTGGCAGCACCAGCAGAGTCCCAGGATGAACTTCGAGTTTCGTCCACAGACCCAGCCACAGGGTATGTATATTTCTATCTATTGTGTTCATTACCATGACTGCTACACAATTGTAATGCTAAGTACTTTCCCGCATGCAGGAGCCTACGGGCATCAGTCGTCGTTGTCCGAACCCTCGTGGGGTAGTGAGCAAGATCACGCTCAAGGAGAGGACTATTCTGTCCAACACAGCTGGATGTTCAGTACTCCGCCACCAGACCCCACACAGGAGGATACACAGTATCGTGAGGATGGGTCCGTGATTCCTTCGCGCAACGTAGTGCCACCTCATAGGTATGGCTGGACCACGCCACAGGCACCCCCGGAACGCCGTCCCAGACGCCGTGCCTGATATTTGGATGTAGGTCCTATGTATGAGACATATTTCTATCTATGTATGAGAGAGACATGTTACTAATTTTCGCATTCTTATTCAAGTTACATTTGCATATAAATAACGGCAGGACTGAAATACATATGCAATAGAAAGACTGAAATTAAAACCGACAACTTAAAATAGACAGGAAACGGTGGCGGGAAAAGGAGGCGGGAAAAGGAAGCGGGAAACGGTGGCGCGAAAACGAGGCGGGAAACGCTGGCGGGAAAACGAGGCAGGAAACGGTGGCGCGAAAAGGAGGCGGGAAAACCAGGAGGGAAAAAGAGGCGGGAAACGGTGGCGGGAGAATGAGTTTGAGAGCTTATAAATACCTCATCTCCGGTAGTCATCCAAGCATCCTTCCCACTACTGTTTTTTCCAATATTCCAGTGTCCCCAAATGAGTTTGCCTTGCTCGGACCAGGGCGAGAGGCCGAGGAGGATGAAAGATGCGATGTTGCCTCGGGGGGTGGAACATCTTAGGTGTTGGTGCGGCAATCTATGCCAGGTGAAGGAGGTGACGGATTTTTCAGATAAGCTGGGCATGAGGTTTTTCATGTGCGCGAACTATGAGTATGAACCACCTGTCCCGGTTTCGCCGTACGACAAGCCTCCGGTAAGCACATTTAGGTGTTCTAAAACATGTTTTCTGTGTCATATCAAATTTGTAACAGTAGGCTTTTTTGTAGTCTCCTCCGCCCCTATGCATGTGGTATCGTTGGATTGACACGGAGATGCCGGATTGGACGGTGGAAAAGATCAAAACAAGGTCCCGAAATGCATGGCAGCGTTTCCACGCGGAGGAGTATGCGGAAAAAGCTGCAGCTCAGGAGAAAGAGGAGCAAGAGAGAGAGATGAAAGAGCATAGGGAGGAACAACGTCGTTGGATTGACGAAGCACTAAGGAAAAACAGGGAGAAAGCGCTTGAGATGCAAGAGGAGGAACGAAGGCGCAAGGATGCTCGTGAGGCAGAAAGGAAGAGGCAAAGAGAAAGGGCCGCCGTGACAAAGGCTGCAGAAGAACGTGGCGATACGAGTGGAGAATGGCCTAAGTGGACTCAGTAGTGCTTGTGTTTCTAATTATTTGCTATCTTTAATTATGTCCAATTGCGATATTACCAATGTATGTTAATTTAGTTGTGCATTGGTTCCGTAACCAGCACATTATCGATGTATGTTAATTTATCCAAATGTCAAGTCTTTCCGTTCAAACAAACCGCAAAGAATCGACACAGAAATTGTCCAGCAAATTATCGATATATGTTACTCTTTATCCTAGTTGTCAAGTCTTTTAGTTCAAAAAACCGCAAGGATTCGAGAAAAAAAATGGGCCTCGGCCGTGTATGCGTTGATCATGCAACGAACTAGCGGCGAAGAATAATTACTTCCAATCAGATTTGGCGTGTTACTTTTATCCATGTTGTCGAGTATTTTAGTTCAAAAGACCGGAAGGATCCGAAGAAAAAAATGGAATGGAATTACTTCCAATCGGTTTGGCCCAAACCGACTGAATCCAGTCGGCCTGGACAAAGCCAACTGGGCGTCAGTTGGCCCGGGCCAGGCCGACTGGCGGGTGGGGGCCCCGCGCGCTCAGCAGCCGGCCTGCAGTCGGGGCCGACTGGGCCCATTCAGCATCGCCCAGGCCGTGGCCGTATTATTTTTATAAATTTTAAAAAACACGTATTATTTTCAAAAATAATTAAAAAACTCGTATTATTTAAAAAAAATTAGCGGTGATCGGTGCCCATCCCCGCCGACCCGCACATGAAAACAACTTGAAAACAACTGAACGGTGGATCGTGCGCATGCACCGAATGGCAGTGGAAGCAATGTTTGGACGTAAAAGTGTGCCACGAGGATTGGAGGACGAATTGTCACGGTCCACCCTTTTAGTAATCACCAATCAATTAAAGGTAGCAGCAGGAGTACATACTCAACTTTTCTTGACAGCATAGCACATGCTCAACTTGATATCACGAAGAAAAGAAAAGAAAAGGCTTGAGTCAAGGCCAAGAGCGCACGCGAAAACACAGGAAATTTAACCCTTTCAGGCTACTTGCCGGAGCAGTATTGTAAATTTGAAATCAAACGAAAACTTTACCGAGAAATATTGATTCCCAAATAGGCCTTTCGATCTTTTACCTAAGGCGTGCCAACCATGAGCCTTCTCCTCTAATGTTCTAGAAAAAAAGAAGGCTCGTTACCAAAGGGCCAAGGCGCAGTCATGCAGCCGGGCACGGGCTCAGGCAAAAGACGTGGTGAATTCGTGATGCCAGCGCTCAGACGCGACAGGAGGGAGGGGGATGATTGGAGATAGACTGACAAGACAAGTCGCTAGCATTGTTGACCTCCCACCGATGGTAGTAGACAATGGCACTGCGGTGTGACTTATCCAGTACTGCGCCTTCTCGTGTGGAGTATTTAACACAGGACAGAACCGCTGCTGATGAGTGTGGCACAACCGGGCTGCTGGTACGCCACTCGAACGATCACTTCAGGTCTTGACCTGAGCAGATTATTTTTAGTCGGTCCTCACGGCAACTTACTTTGTTATAATGTTCACGACATGCATTTCTCGTGCTCCTGGTAGTTTTGTCAAGCAAAACCAATGATGCCTTGTCTACTGCTCCTTCCATTCTTGATTCTCGTCGAAATATTACATCTATCTAAACACCTTTTAAAAATAGATACATATATTTTTTAGCAAATTTTAGACAAAATTATGAAATGGAGAGAGTAACATAACACAGGCTCAGATTTCGTACACAAACAAAGTACCTCCAAAAAATGTGGTGGTGTGATTCCTTCTGGTGGAACCAGCCCACGCAGATTCAAGTTCTTGACTCGATATGGGTGTCATATTTTCATGAATTATTTCAGGATTTATCCGGCGCTATTTTTTCAATGGTAGGTGACGTACCCGTCAACAGCGAGGCGCCTGCGAGGGCTTCGTCGATCTCTCAAAATCAGCCGGCTCACTCTTTCGAAGGTGCTCATAGTGGTAAAGTGTGTGTGCGCGCGCGCGCGCGTTCATAGGTGTGAGTGTACGCACGTCTTGGAGCGTCTGTGTTACTAAAAAAAAGTACCTCCAAAATGCCGGAGTCCATAGAAAAACCACCTCTAGATTATACCTGGGCAAACCCTGGGCCGGGCTGGGTTCGGGCAGGGCTTCATAAAAGTCCGACGGTCAAACCTGAAGCCCGAGCCCGGCCCGGCCCGAAACCCCAAAAATAGGCCATTTAAGCGTTAAAATAATTAATTTTAAAATAAATAAATGATTTTTATACCTATTTTTCCTTAAAAAAATACCAGTTTTTTACTCATTTCGGGTTTTGGGGCCGGGCTTGGGACTGAAAAGCGAGGCCCGAGCCGGACCGGCTGGGCTGGGCCACCATGCCCAGGTATACTCTAGATGCAGCCGTAGAGTTGTGGGATTATGACTTTATCCATCGGGCCTCGTTTGGCGGTAGTGATTTGTAGTGTATTATTGGATATTATACACGGTGGGATTGGGTGAAAACACTTCATTCACCCAATACTATTCTGCCCCAATATTCTCTCCACTGCAATACTCTCGTCCAATCCCCTCATTTGGCACACATGGATTGATTTGGTTGCAACTTCACCACAAACTGGCAGCAAACAACAAACAAGCTACTTTAGTTGCAATGCCGACAAAGTAACAAAAATCCAAGTTTTTCATGATTCTCTTCATCAACTGCTCGGTGACAATAAAATTTTGTTGCCACACTCTAACCATTCAGCATAGATTAAATTCAAAACATGCTCATAGGGAACTCAACTGATATCATTCATTCACATGAGAAAAGAAGAATCACTTCATCATAGCAATACAATAAAAATCTAATTTTCACAACTTCAGCTCGGCCTATATATTTTTCCAAAAGTGATTTCAAAAGTAAACTTTGGAGTATACCAGCCTCACGAATTGACGAGGAGTGGTGATGCGAGGAGAGACGGTGGCGGCGGCATGATCGTCGGACTCGCTGCGGACTTGTCGGCCGCCGCGGAGTCGTAGTCCGTCACGGAGTCTTCGGCAGGACGGAGCACCTGCCGGAATCGAGCTTCGTCTCCATGAGAGCTCGTTGCGCCGCTGCGGAGTCATCGGTGTCGCCCAAGGATTCTCTGCCCGACACGGAGTTGGAGGCCGCTGCGGAGTCGTGACTCGTGAGAGGTGAGACGCCGCGAGGGACCCTGGGATCGAGCTGCACCAACGCGGAGCACCACCGTGGTCGTGGAAAACTGGACCACGAGCTGTTTCTCTAGGTTTTTTTACTGGGACGATGCAAGTGAATACCGGGCCGCCAAATGGGCCGTTAAGTGAATTTCCAAGTATAATACATCGATTTCCAAGTATAATACCGGGCCGGCAAAATACATGAGTTTTCAAGTAAATACCAGGCTGCCAAACGAGGCCTCAAGGTTTAAATCATGATACTCATAATTATGCAGTATGTGTCTCCTTTATAGTCTTCCTATAAAAGAAAATAACCATGACAATTGAATGATTTGTTTTCTTAACAATGCCACATATGACAATTGTCGACGTTGAATAACGAAATAAAGAAGAAGAAGATGCAAGCCATTTCTGAAGTCTTAACTAAGAAATGATCTCTCTTCACAAGAAAGATAAGCCATTTTCTTTCTACTGTACTAGATTTCATTTTTCATCATGCTTTTTAAATTAATTATGTTCATTCAAACATTAGTTGCAACATATAGCATTAACAGATAATTTATTGTATAATACTCCCTCCATTTCATAATTCTTGTCGAAATATTACATGTATGTAGACACTTTTTAGGAATAGATACATCCATTTTTTTGACAAATTTGAGACGAGAATTGTGAAACGGAGGAGTATGTTTTATTTTCTTATCTACATGATGCGGAGTGCATAAGATAAGACTGTCTTCTCTGCGTTGTAAATGCCCTAAGGCGAACATTAGCAGAGTAAAAGAATTACAATATGTGCGCAGTGACCACTTCTCATCTGATAATAATCTTATAAATTCCCATTGCACGTCCAGCTCACCATCCATGAGATTATGCCCATTTCTCTAGCTTCCTGGTGTGAAATTCATACAGATTGGCGCGTTCACCTTAGCCAGAGACAGCAAGGAAGAAGGAAACATCCATATACCATCTCCACAAATAAAACCAGATGCAACCGCAGGCACCAGCAGCGCCGCCTCCTTGCTGTTCATTTTGTGCCAGGCAAAGACTGTCAAGCTTCCCACACACATGTCAATGGCAAAGTTGGCACCAACAAGGAACGGCACAGCCATTGCCATCGGCAGGGGAACATATTTCCTGTACCTTCTTGGAAGTAGGTCCCTAACAAGGTTAATGAGCACAGAAAAAGCGAAGAGAGCAGCAGACAGCTCAAGGCAGTGCTTTGGCAGTGCAGAGAAGCCATCGACGCCGAGAATAGCCATGTTTCGATATATCAGTGCGTATGGAGCCTTCCAGTATCCATCTGGGTTCCCAATATCAAATGATTTGTAGAAGAGCAAGAACGTAGATGGCGCGATGATGCAGCCCATGGCTGTACCAATGGCCTGGCCAACAAGCATCGATCTTGGCGATGTCAACGTCAGATGGCCAGTCTTGTAATCGTGCATCAGATCAGCAGAGACTTGCACTAGCTGCTTCACTATACCACAACCAACAAGACCGGCAATGACACCATCGTCCTTCCCTCCCCAGGCTGAAAAGATAAACAGAGCAACCTTGCCATAATTGTAGCTCATATTCATGTCAGTGAGTCCAGTTCCATAGGCATTGGAGAACCCCAGCACGGGAGCAAGCACATAAGCTACAACGACATAGTACCATTTGACCTGTCGGAACATAACCGGTATGATAATAATCGCAATGATGCTTAATAAAGCGTATCCTATGTACGCTAGCCAGTTTGGAATGTAGTCCCTGTTAAAGACCTCATCGCGTTGCATATCATCAATGGCAACTGTACCCTCATTAGCAGCTGTAATTCATTAAACGCTAGCTAAGCCTTGGTAAAAATATATGGAGGAAATGCGCAACAGCTTGATTTTGCAGTCCATGCTTACCTCTCTTGACATGCTTACGATTGGATCGTCCGTGCAAACTCTTAGCAGTGATACCTGTGACTTTGATGAAGTGGTAGAGACCATCTCCCATGATCAGAGCTACACACATGAAGGACTGCACATAAATCAGATTAAAGACCACATCTGTGTAGATTAATTTGAAAGGAACAAGTAATTTCTCAACCCAACCTTGTAACCAAACAAGCTTGTCATGCTGGTTTCTGGTACATTTGCAGGATACCAAATGCCCTTTTGTTTGCTGATGAGTGGCCACATTATTCCCCATGAAAGTATTGCACCGAAGAGCGTGGAAAGATTTACCAGGTGTGAGCAGATCATCCCCGCGCCGACATATGTGAGACTAAAATCGAAGAAGAACCTGATAGCCAAAAGACTCAAGAATTAGGACTTTAGACCATTGTGCAAGCCTAACAAATTAGCATCAAGTATAATTAGGAGCAATCAGCAACCCATAGTGTATACGTTTGTTTCCAAGCCTTTAGACCAAAAGTAGGGAACTGAAGAAACCCACAACTCGGGCCACCTGTGTAGAACCACTGGAAGAAGCTCCATAGGAGGCTGATCACGAAGCACCTTAGAAATCCACGAACTTGCTTTCTGACAAGAATGATTAAATCAGGCAATGAATTCAGCATGTAGTGTCTGGAGACTAATGATTTATTTCGCATAAGTCTGACAAGGTTCATACTTTGCATTCTTTTCTCCTTGAGAGGTATGAAACCCATTTATAAGAACAGCAGTCGCAGTCCCGCTTGGATAAGTCAATTTGTAATCTATGACCAAAGCCTGAGATGTCATGAAAATCAACAGGTAAGAGAGATGGTGTTCTAAATGTATGCTTCAAACCTATAGTAACGTACTATCTTCTAATGCTGTGCTGGTGGAAGATGATAACAACCTGCAGTGTTAGTACTCATGTGTAAGTCTGTCACATTCAGCCTGTGAGCTTTTATTTTCCATATGTCCAAACTTAATTCACCTTGCCACTTTGGCCAGGTTGTTGGTGGAGGATAACGGAAAGCCACATAGTGTACTATATTAGTATGTGGAACCCCCAATTCGAAACTCCCAATGTTCTAAACTAGTGGTACTGTGACGCTTCAGTTCGAAAAGTTTCATAAAGTCCGACCGTAGCACCGGAAAATGAATCCTGAATTTGCAGGGATTGAGCAGCTCCGTCGAACGTTTTGAGCTAAGAAGGCACCTTTCTGAGCGGAAGCAAGTTGAGGAGCCCCACGAAGCTAATCGCGAGTAGGAATCCGGCCATCCACCCGAAGCCAGGCTCCTTGTAGCTCCCCGGTGCGTTGCCCGGCGTGCTAACCCCAGCGAGCTCGTACGTCTTCTTGTTCAGAGCCAGCAACGACGAACCAAATCCACCTGCGCGCAAACAAAATTTCCCCAGTATTTTAGTCACATAAACCAAACCCCACGAACTAACAATAATTAAGAAAGAGACTCGGCATTGGATTCAATCTCTTTGACGATGGTGTAATTGTTCACTACTAATAAGCAAAGCAAACACTAGATTAATGAAGAAAATACACATTCCATTGGGTTTGAACCCAATGGTTCTATAGCAGCTCCGCCACCGCTCGGGTGGGCACGCACCGCCGAATCCCATGGTGTAGCAGGCGACGGCGCAGGTCTGTACGACGGCGTTCTCCTGGCGGGTGAAGGGGCGGGACGCGACGCCGAGGCGCGCGAGCGCGCGCGTCCAGCCGCGGAGCGCGAGGAAGGCGAGCAGCGCGGCGGAGACGTTGAGCGTGGGGATGATGCCCGTGGTGAGAGCCAGCTTGAGGATGATGACGGTGTAGACGAAGCCGATGAGCAGCGCCGCCACAAGGCCCCGCGCCGTCACCTGCTCGCGCCACGGCGGCACGCGCTCCTCGTGCTGCTGCTCGCGCGCGGCCGCGGCAGGAACCGGCTCCTCCACGTCGCCGCCGGCGTCGCACTTCTCTATCTCGGGCGCTGCCGCGCCACGCACGCGAGGGGTTTCCATGGAGGCGGCGGCACGGCACGAGCCTGGATGTACCGACAAAAATTAGGGGTCGCACAGATCAAGAAGACTCATCAATTCATCCACATCCACTGGACTACCAGCAGCTCTACGGTCCAATTTTGCTTCCAGAGCAGTAGCACCAATTCTGTTCAACCGGCGGCCCACCACAGCTTGATCTTTTTTGTAGGAAGACTTTAAATTTGTTGCTTTCGTACCGAGAAACATTGAAATACCGTGTAGCGTTACGATACTAATGGGAAAAAATGTTGTCCTCGACATCTTATGAATAAAAGAACTTCAGAGCAAAAATGGAGGAAAAAGAAAACCTGGACTTCAAATTCATTTAATCGTTGTTTACAATGACATCTTTTATTTATTATTTATTTATTTATTTATTATGGTTTTGTTTGCATCTTGGTTCAGTTAGGTCTCCCACGCAATTTTCTCATGCTCCCGGGTGGCGGCAGCTCATCCCAACATTTCTCCTCCATCGACACTGTCCCCGGTCTGTCCGGCCACGGATGGCTTCCGTGGCCATGGGAGGTGCGGCGGATCTCAACCGATCGTCGGTAGAAGGACCTTTCGTTTTTTGTTTTAGGATTTTTCAGTGTATTCTTTAAGATGGTGAGACGGCAGCGACATCTTGAAACCAGAATAAGGTCCTTGGTGAATTTCTTGGGATCCGGTCAGATTTCTGGTGAATCCCCTAGGTTTCTCGGCGTTCGTATTTGTTCGTGTGGTTTCAGGTTTGGTTCTTTCGATCTATGATTATCATCTTTGGCGATGATTGCTACTCTAATGCGATGGTTCTTTTGGGTCTTAGCAGGATTACAACCCATCGTCTACTATCATAAGCTATATTTTGTCAAGCTCTGTCCGGCTTAGTGATGGAGAGACAAGGACGGTGGTCCAACTTCGGCTCGTTTAGTGCTTGTTGCTCTCGATGGTCCAAGAACCTATTTGTAATTTTTATTACTTTTAGAACTTTTTGTACCGTTGATGATTATTATTAATAGATCGGTGATCAGCCAAAAAAATAGTTTTGTTGACATCTTATCTCTTGCGTGCTCTTTCAAAATCTAGTTTTCGGGTGCAAGGCTAGGGTACCTACACTATGTAGCAAGTGTAGTTGCGAAAAAAAAATGGTAACTACTTCTTCTTCTGATACTAAATTCTTGACTCAAATGTGTCCAAATATGTATGTATCTATTCTTAAAAAACGTTTGTAATATTTCGGCACCAATTTAGGATTGGAGGGAGTACTTCGCTTACGCAGGTAGATACAGTTAACAGGGGAATCATATTTTTTTTAATAAACTGTAACTTTGTTCAAACGTCAGAGTCGATGCCGTGCAGGCGGACCTGCACCCTGGTCATGGCCCAACTAGTACAGGTAACCACCACTGGGAAATCTCCAAAAATTCGTAAGACTCAGTACATTAGCTCAGCCCTTTAACCCTAGTTGTGGCCCAACTAACAGCCAGCCCAACAAAACGTGAACTTTTGCACGTCGTCTCATCCAGCGCTGCTATCTCTCATCGATTTGCTGCGTCGCTTCCTGCCGCAGTCCGCTAGCTTCCGCCGCACCATGGCTAGCAGGGCGGCTAGGGATTGAGCCCCTGCTTCACCGCCCTCCTCATCAACTGCGGCCGACCGGCCGAAGGCCACCGGCAGTCCGTCACCTGGGGACAGTCGAGGCCTCGCGGGCACGACGAGAAGCACGCCCTACTGCGCCGGCCGCCGACGCTCACGCTCAACGCCAAGAAGCTCCACCGCGTCAGGTTGCCGCTGCCGTCGTCGCCGTGTCGAGGTAATTGTTGATTAACTGTTTCTCTCTTTGGCTTAAGTCCCTGCTCCACGGTTCCTGCTGCTATAGTGAGTTAGTGATATACTCGTACTGAACAATAGATAGTACTGCCTCCGTTCTATAACTCTTGTTGAAATCTTACATGTATCTAGACACTTTTTAAGAATAGATACATCCATTTTTAGGCAATTTTTGAGACGAGTTATGAAACGGAGGGAGTATCAATTAACTGATTTTATTCAATCTTACTACCCAACAGTCCGCTGGTACCCAACAAGATATTCCTCCTATTGTGATTAGGACACTGAACCAGATTATGGACTTTTTTTTAGAACACAACGGTCAGTCACCACGATTCGATTAGAAGAAAAAGTTGACCCCGTTTATAAGGAAAACCGGGTCTAAAAACCATACAAAGAATGGTTTATTCAAGGAAAGCCGTGCAAAAACCTTGACGACAAACAAGCTACCTAACAAAGCTAGGTACAAGGCACACCGATGAGCAAGCCGCAACTGCAAGAGCAAAACCTCCTACCGCTTCAGGTTCAGGTTCTTGTCATCAACAATGTTTGGCTAGACTGAGAAAAGATCATCATTTAGGTACTCAACCTTGCAGCTTGATTATGCATTTATGCTAGAGAATTTATATTTTCCTATGTTTTTCTGTGTGTTGAAGCACAAATATGCTTTCATATCAATGTGTCCATGGTGCATTTGGGTTAACTTTTTGGCCGTTGAAATTTAGCCCCGGTCACGCTCAGATCCTAGGTCCTCCATGTATATGTAAATCATCATCAACCAGGAACGATAACATGAATTGTGGTAAAAATCAAAGTATTTATCATCCTAATATAAATAGAAACATTACATACAAAGATGGACATCATGTATGTGCATGTACCCACATGATTATGTTGCGTGGTTAGGACCAGAGCGATGTTTTTGATGTAAGTAGTAACTAACACTGAAGAGTGCATAGGAGCTTTGAATAACGGTTTCCATGGAGCTCAAGGGGAATGAACAAAAAAGTGATATGTCATTGATAATAATTTACATCTACATTGGGTACAATAGTAGGAGTAAATAAGCTATTTGACCCAAGCTAGGTTGGGTCGGCAGAACTACAAAAAGGGTCGTGGCAGTCAACGGATCAACAAAACGGTGCAAGTTATTGGGACATTTGTACAAGATCATTAGCAAAATATTCAGAGAACCATACTTTGGATACCGATCTTGCACTATGCATCCTCAGGGACTATAGGAGAGGCTTCACTAGTCTGCCATAAACCGATGGACTAGATAGCGTTGGAGGTCGAAGGGTGTCTCATTATCATGTTATCTAGACCCTTTCATCCTCACGCTACTGGATCTCAAGGGCTTCAAAGGTTTTTGACTTAGATACTTTGGCCTCGCTTTTTGTGGCACCAAGGGCTTCAAATATTATTTGTATGTAAATCTAGTAGGTGCTTCTTTGCCTTGTTCATGGCACTAGAACAATTTGAAGTATTTAACTATTGTACATGTTTATATTATAGAAACACATACGGCGTTGTGACATGTGTTTATTTGTTTCTCTTTGTCCTACTTATTTTTACGCCTTTTATTTTTACCTCTGTTCAAATGTACGATAATATCCGTCCCTGATTTGCAATTAAATATGCGACCCAATGTCTACTATGTTGAGAGTATTTTTCAGAACTTTGTAAGACAACTCTAATGTCCCAACTGAAATTAATGAAGACTTTACCTGAACCCATGAATTTCTTCGTCGCACATCTTTACTCTTATACTCATAGAATTTAGATTTTGTGGTAATGGTATGTTATTTTTCTATACTCAGTTTTAGTTTTTGTAAGTTACATGTTTTTTTATTCAAACCATCGAAGATTTTAGCGACCACTCAATTTTGTACGCACATTTATGTACCGAGCTGTATTCAGCTGGTAAAATAATAAGGTATACTCCTGTATCACACCAAAACAAAATTTGAGTTATTTGAAAAATATACACATACATATTGCTGACTTATACATTCACACGGACTTACAACTGACATCAATTGCCACAAAACTATGGTAAAATGACAGAAAGGACGAGCACAGATGCGCCTTGACTACAACAACACAGAGAAAAGATAGTTTCACAACGTGCAATCGCTACGAAAATGCCTGGTCATTTATATTTTTAACTATATTTCAGTTGAACATCCATGAAATTGATGATTATCTAGCCTGCAGGTGTAAACTTCATGCAAATTGGTGGCTTAATCTTGGCAAGGGCAAGCAGGGAAGAAGGGAATGTCCATATGCCATCCCCGCATATCAATCCGGATGCAATGGCAGGTACCATAAATCCGGCCTCTTTCTTGTTTAGTTTTTCCTTGATAAAGACCACCAAACTCCCGATGCACATATCAATAGCAAAGCTCCCACCGACAAGGAATGGAACAGCCATTGCCATAGGTAGGGGCACATACATCCCATACTTATGTGGCAGGACATCCCTTGCTATACTAGAGAGTGCTGCGAATGCGAAGAATCCACCGGAGAGTTCTAGGCAATACTTTGGCAACACCGAGAAGCCCTCCACACCAAGTAGTGCCATATTACGATATATAAGTGCATACGGTGCCTTCCAATAACCGTCTGGGTTACCAATATCAAATGCCTTGTAAAAGAGCATAAATGTGAGAGGCGAGACGATGCAGCCCATGGCTGTCCCAATGGCCTGTCCTACAAGCATGGATCTTGGGGATGTTAATGTGAGATAACTCGTCTTCAAGTCGTGCATTAGATCGGCAGAGATAAGAACTAGCTGTTTCACCAATGTACCACCAACAAGGCCAGCAACGACACCGTTATCCTTTCCTGCCCAACCCGCAAACACAAAAAGAGCAATCTTGCCATAGTTGTAGCCCATGTTGATGTCAGTGAGCCCCGTTCCATAGGAATTGGCAAATCCAAGCACGGGAGCTAAGGCATAGGCTATAACTACATAGTACCACTTCACCTGTCGGAACATTATTGGCATGGTAATCACTGCAACCACGCTTAACAAGGCATAGCCGGTGTATGCCATCCAAGATGATATATGTCCCTTCTTGAAGACCTCGACACGTTGCAATTCATCAAGTGCAATCGTATTGTCCACATTTCTCACTGCAATTCACTCAACACCGTAAAAAAAGGGCCTTTTAATTGATGAAATGTGGTAAGGCATGCGCTATTTTCAGTATCCTTTCCTGCCCAACCCGCAAAGACAAAGAGAGCAATCTTGCCATAGTTGTAGCCCATGTTGATGTCAGTGAGCCCAGTTCCATAGGAATTGGCAAACCCAAGCACGGGAGCAAAGGCATAGGCTAAAATTACATAGTACCACTTCACCTGTCGGAACATTATTGGCATGGTAATCACCGCGAGTACGCTTAACAAGGCATACCCGGTGTATGCCATCCAAGATGATATATGGCCCCTTTTGAAGACCTCATCCCGTTGCAATTCATCAAGTGCAATCGCACTGTCCACATTTGCCACTGCATTCACTCAACACCATGAAAAATACTTTTTAAATGACGAAATGTGGGAAGGCATGTACTAGATTTACAATATCTTTTCCTCACCTCTGTTGTCAACTCGTTTGCGGTTAAATTGTCGATACATGCTCTTAGAAGTGATGCCAATAATTTTTGTGAAGTGGTAGACACCATCCCCCATGATAAGAGCTATACATATGAAGGCCTTCATAAAGAATTTACAATAGTGCCATAAACTTAGTAACCATTGCTTGCTATTAATTCACCAAATGAGCATTGGGAAAAATGCAGAGCTAAATGATACCTTGTAACCGTACAAACTTTTCATGCTGCTTTCCGGTACATTTGCAGGGTACCAATCTCCCTTCCTTTTGCTGAGGAGTGGCCACATTAGTCCCCATGAAATAATTGCACCAAAGAGGGTGGAGATGTTCACTATATGCGGGCAAATCATTCCGGCACCAATGTATGTGGCGCTGAAGTCGAAGAAGAAGCTAAAAAACAAAGAAATGGGAGTTAAGAGAGTTTGTTCTCCTCCACAAATTATGAAATCATGTGATGAAACATAGAAAAGAAAACGATTACGTTTGTTTCCAAGCCTTTAGACCGAGTGTAGGGAATTGAACAAATCCACAAACATCCCCTCCAGTGTAGAACCATTGGAAGAAGCTCCAGAAAAAGCTCAGCCCAAAGTATTTTAGAAATCCATGGATCTGTTTCCTGTTATGGAAGGTAGGATTGTTTAATCCAGTTGAAGAACTTGGTACAAATTGTTTGGTTTAACGACCGAAAGGACAAAGCTTGTAATGAAGATAACAAAAGCGTCAACATACATACTTCGAATTCTTGTCTCCCTGAGTGGTATGAAACCCGTTTATAAGAACAGCAGTTGCAGTACCACTTGGGTAAGTTAATTTGTAGTCAATGACCAAAACCTGAACACATTGGGTCAAATCATTGTGTGGCAAACGAAGATGAAAACGAAACACTATTTCTGATGCGTGATGCATATTTTTAAAGTTCTACACCATCAAATTTGTGTAAACACCATATCAAAGAGCTATTTTCGGTTGGAAAGTTTTTTGCATCAACAAAGTTGTAATTTGATTTATTTGGAATGCATCACTGTATCTTTATAATCGGAATTATAAGGAAAGAATGTTCTCTCTCCGGCCTCTCGGCGCGACGGCGACGCTCTCTCTGGCGCGCCGTTCCCTCCTCCGGTGCTGCTCCTTCCCTAGCCCATACTTTATAGCGCTAACAAAGTACCGTGAGTATTCATCCTAGGAACACATTGCACCTTTTTTTGTTTGAAGGAAGGTGATTGACATACTGTAAAAATGTACTAGGACGAAATACACACTTGACAAACCAATTTGGAAGTAAGAAGTCGGTGTACCTTTCTGAGGGGAATCAGGGTGAGGAGCCCACCGAAGCTGACAGCCAAGAGGAATCCCGTCATCCAGCCAATCCCTGGCTCCTTCCAGCTCCCCGGCACGTTGCCCGCCGAGTCCCCGGTCTGCTCATACGTCCTCTTGTTCAGGCCCAGCAAGGTCGACCCGAACCCACCTGCACTTGACCAAAAGTCAAAACCAATCCGCAACTACAGCAAAAACCAGCAGAGACGTGCAGCACTGGTGGGCTCTTGCACTGCAGCACTGACCGCCGAACGCGATGGTGTAGCAGGCGACGACGCAGGTCTGGACGACGGTGTTCTCCTGGCGGGTGAAGGGGCGGCACGGGACGCCGAGGCGGTCGAGCAGCCGCGTCCATCCCTGGAGCGAGAGGAAGGCGATCAGGGCCGCCGAGACGTTGAGCGTCGGCACCTGCCCCGTGGTGAGCAGGATCTTCATGACGATGACGGTGTAGATGAAGCCGATCAGCAGCGCGGCAACCAGCCCACGCACCGTCAGCTCCTCCTGCCACCTCTCCGGCGGGGGCGCCTGCAGCTGCCCCCCTCGCGCCGGGTCCGACTCCATGTCGCCCTCCGCGGCCTCGTCGTTCTCCTGCTTCTCGATCTCCGCCTCCGGCATCACCCGCTGCGAGCGGTCCGGGACGATCACGTCCATGGCGTGGCCGGCGCTTGCTCTCCTCAGTCTCCGCGCATGCAGCTGCCACCACAGCACACGGAAGCCAAAACATGATCAAAACAAGAGAAAACCGGAGAAGGTGTGTTCAGCATCAAGACCGAATTTTCGCGAGCATTTGAGCTAGGATTTTAACACGACGAGGTAGAAATGGAATCGATCGCTCAATTCAACGGTAAGAAATCAGACCGCTCCAGCTCCTCTCGATCCACCGATCAGTGGACTCGAGGCTACCTGCAGCTTCCGGCCGGGCAAGTCGTCGCGCCACGTTTTCCCCCACGAGAACTGAAAATGATTGTGATGTTCAACGCTGTATGGTTTTATATAGAGAATCATTGGGAGAAGTCCACTCTCTTACTTTTTCCTCTGCATCTATCATTCTATCTTATATAGAGATTAAGACTCACAAGTATATATCATTCTCTTTATACATGTTGTAGGCGAATAATATCGATCAAGTACAGCCATACACAAAACCTTAATTAGCTGCATCCCGTCTTACGAAATTATTCTTCGTCAATCATTTATATATCCCATCAGAAGCTGATCGAGATTGGCAGTGCGATTGGCTAACCTCTATTCGTGGGTTAAGTGATAAAGTAAGAACTTGTTATCGCGGTGCAACTAGAGGGAGACCATAAGTGGCGCCACCGTCGCCCCCATCTGCTGCTGCGACAACATTGACCTTGACGACGTTCTTCGGCCGTTCGCCGGCGAGCGGGTGGCATTCCCGTTCCGGTGTCTCGGGCTCCCTCTCTCGCTTGGGAGGGTGAGGCTCGTGCACCTTCAGCCCATCCTGGACCGTGCCCGCGCCCGGCTAGCTGGATGGAAGGGGCACTGGCTCAGCGCCGGCGGGCGACGGACTCTGTCCATCGCTGTCCTTGGCGCCCTCCCCGTCTTTGCCATGACAGCTCTCAAGCTTCCCAAGGCCTTCATCAACACCTTCAACAAGATCCGACGTCGCTACATCTGGGGGCGTGGAGGACGACGAGTGCGCCGGCGGCAAGTTTAAGATCAACTGGGCCAGGGTGTGCTCCCCGTTGGATTGCAGTGGGCTCGGTCTGCCAAACCTGGAGGCGTTCGGTAGGGCGTTGCGCTTGCGCTGGCTTTGGCTTGAGTGGCGGGCTCTGGACAGACCATGGGTCGGTACGCCCACGCCTTGCGACGCCCTCGACTACGACATGTTCTACGCGGCCACCCAGGTCTCCATCGGCAATGGCACCACGGCCAGTTTTTGGTGCGCCTCGCCTACCCTCTGCTCTTTGCGCGCTCTCGCGGCAAAGGGAGGACGGTGGAACAGGCCATCACCGGAAACCGTTGGATCCTCGACCTGCCTAACGATCGGTCCCTGCCTTTTCTCTCTGAATTCCTCCTGGCGTGGGGAGAGCTACATCAGGCCGGCTCCCTCCTTCGCCCTGCTGTGCCGGATGCCATTTGTTGGATCCTCACGGCCGACGGCAACTACTCGGCGCGCTCCGTGTATGGGCTGCACTTTCTGGGTCGGACCGCCTCCGTGCTGCCGCAGGCGGTATGGCGGGTTTGGGCGCCGCCGATGCACAAATTTTTTGCCTGGCTCCTCTTCCTTGATCGGCTCTGGTGCACCGACCGGCTGCAGCGGCGAGGATGGCCCAATTGCTACTTCTGCCCACTTTGCCGCCGCAATCTGGAGACTTCGGTGCACCTCTTCATCGAGTGCCCTTTTGCCAGTCTGCTATGGGAGGAGATCGCACGCTGGCTCAACTGTCGCGCCCTTGCGACGGCTCTCCACGAGACGCCTACCTCCATCACCCTCTTCCAAGACCGGGTGACTCAGGACACCGCGATCAGTCACAGAAACAGCATCGGCTCCCTCTTCCTCCTTGTCCGCTTCTCCATCTGGCGCGAACCAAATGAAAGGATTTTCAACGACAGATCAACGCATGTTCGTCAGCTCGCCGTTTTCATCAGGGACGAGGCGCAGGAATGGGCGTTCGCGGGGGCTAAGGCTCTCAGGAAGCTTCTTTGGGAGCCGCCCTGAGCTTGAGGGGTTTTGGGGCCTTCTTTGGGCCTTCGTTTTTTAATTTCGCTGTTTTTTCCCCTTTACCTGTGTGGTAGGTTTGTATATATTCTCTTTTGCTAATATATGAAAAGCCAGCGCTTGCTGGATCTTTCAAAAAAATAAGTGGCGGCACGTTTCATGCCATCATGTCTATGTGGTGGATTTAGAACGAAATCTATTACGGAGTACATATAATAAAAGTATATTAGGAAGCCTAGAAAATCCCCCAAAAAGAAAAAATCTAGCTATTGATTTACAACCATCGATCTTGGAAGAAGGTACTACCTCCGTTCCATAATTCTTGTCGAAATATTACATGTATATAGACGCTTTCTAGGAATAAATATATCCATTTTTGGACAAATTTGAGACGAGAATTATTAGACGGAGAGGGTATAATTTAGTGATGATTTAAGATACGTATAAAATTTCGGCCTCCGCTTTCCTTCCCCAAATTTTAGACCATTTAAATCTTGCCGGTGCTCGTTCTCTCCCTTTGCGACTCAACAGGCTCCCCTAGCCGCTGCCGTCACCTAAAAAAAAATCATCAACGAAGCTCATCGGCAGTTCCTTGCATGGGTTTGCTCCAACCATGTACGTCAATGATGATCTATGTCTAAATTCAAACAATAATAGTGTCAAATCTAAATTCATTATATGCGGAGAGAAACAAAAAAGGCAAATACAAACATGAATAGTGTCAGAAATTTTGTCTTTTGTGTTTTTGTCTTTTCGCGACCTATTCACATCCGGATTTGTCTTTTTGTTTCTTTATGCATGTAATGAATTTAGATTTATTACTTTCCAAGATGGTAGACATATATCTTACGAACCCACTCAATTATTTCGAAATTTTGAAAACTTTTAATTAGTGCTATCGTGTGTTGTCAACACGGTAGCACCTAACGGGATGGAAGCACATGATATTTCTCATTATATTACCTCTATCCTAAAATAAGGGCATCTTCAACAATGGGTATTGCATGGGTACCAACAATGTATTGGCCAACGTGGAGAAAAGATGAACATCACAAGTAATTAGTGGTTACTTGAACGAGAAGAAGATGGCATATGGGTCCATCAAGAAAAAGAAAGATATATTAAAAAGAAAACATATTAAAAAAGGAAGAGAAGAAAATTAGTATCAATCACCATTGGAGATGCCCTAATTTTTGTATAGATGCGTATTTATCTACTCCCTCCGTCCAACAAAAGATGTCTCAAGCTTGTCAAAATTTGGATGTATCTAGACATGACTTAGTGTATAGATGCATTCAAATTTAGTTAAAGTAGAGACATCCTGGACGGAGGAAGTATACACGTTTCATTGTGTAGATTCGTTCATTTTGAAAAAAAATTGCGATACTTATTTTGGGATGGAGGAAACACTTATTTCTATAGCTCTATGTAGGCGCCAAATCTTGATGTGCATCACGGGCCAGAGCCAGGCAGTGGTAACACATATACTTCTTTCTATTGCTCTCTATCTCTACATTTTTATAGCCCCTATCCCTACATAATACACCTTAAATAATCTCCGGATTTTACTTAATTTCTTTCTCTAGCTTTGCTATCTCAGCCGCTCAGGTAGCATTGCGCACAGGAGACCGACCAACATATATAACAACATGTATAGTATTAGCAGAGTGCCCGTACGTTGCAACGGAACAACACAATTAAGTCAACCAAACAACAAAGTCAAGCATAGAAACACAGATTAAAAAAACATTATAGTTCACAACGACCACATTGTTGTGGCTTATGACTTGTTGCAACAAATATTGCCTTGCACCTGCTTCCCATATATGTTGATTACCGCACACAATGCATGTGAAAATTCATGTACCACACATAATGCACAAGATAAATTGATCACATTATCAATATATCAGTAAAATCCTAAAACATACAAATACACAGCACAAGAATACAAGCACTGAGGCACAATCTCGGGAACAAAAACTTACAAGTAAAAGTCTGGGGGCTACTCCCTGTGTTTTAAACGATCACCAAATGAAAATAACAAAACAAAAATTTCTCAGGTACGGCCCTGGTTTTTTAATACATCCTGGAAGGAACACGTGTTATATGCATACAACAAAACATATTCCGGTACAGGAATAATTTCAGTCACTATGGTCCAAGCTATAAAGGATGCCTGGTACGCATGATAGGCAGTAGAAATGATACCTCCAGGCCCTCCATCTGAAACTAAAAGCAATAAGACGATAATCAATTACTCATGGATTGCAAGACATCGATTAGAGAATCTTACAGTTGCCAAAAACTTAGTTTGTTACTCAATAGGCAATCAAGTTGCAATTAAACATTTACTGAATCATCTTCGATTGAAGTTGGTGCCTGCATCTAGAGCAGAAAACTCTATAGTAGCTTGCGTAGATAGGCCCTGAAATTGATTAGTCAAAATACACTTTCATTTTTTTAGGACAAACCATCAACTTGGTGCATAATTTTATCAAGTATTACCAACGACAAAGCAATCTCTGGAATAGTATTGAAATTACAAGCATATGATAGTCATAACACATATCCAATATTGAAATTACAAGCATCTGATAATCATATCATTTATTATTGGTGTTAATATTTCTTTCCATGTTGGAGAGCAAGTGCAGCCGCAAGAAGATGTAAAAAAAAAAGTTTCGCAGGTTTCGAAGGAGAAAGATTTGGGAGTTTATTTCGTACTCCCAAAATCTGACTCCAGTCCACACACAACCTTTTGCTCCTCTCCAATTCCTTTTGATCTGGCTGTGTGTACTCACCTTGTAGAAGCTCATCGACCAAATTGTCATGCTCCTTGTCAAACTGAAATAAAATGTCACATAACCGATTACACTCAGTCGTTCACCATATATGTGTGTATCTCTAGTACACATTTCATCAAACACGCGGCGAGCAGAAATACTGCACCATCATTTGAGTCAGTACATTGGCACCAATATGGATTAGTCGATGGCCATCGCTCGGCGGCAGGCGACGTGGAGTGGTCTGTTGGGAGTGGAGAAGGTGTGGGCGAAGTCTTCGAGCAGTCGTCGAAGGGCTCGTCGTCGCCGTGATTACAGACGAAAAACCCCACCTTACGTTCATCGTGTTGTACTCGACGACAGCTGAGGTTGTGGTGGTCTCGGCGAACCAAACCGGGCGTCGCTCCACCGGCGACCCCACAATTGTTATCTCCTGCGGCCTCCCACGGACCTGGCTCTCACTCGCCGGCAGCCTCCTTCAACCACTAAAGGGATGGCGAAGGTGCGTACGGTGGCACCACCGGCTGTACAGAGAGGCCGAGATGGGGGAAAAGGGGAGGAGGCCAGGTGGGGGTGGCGTCAAGGCAAAGGGTGCGGAGACGGACGCGGGGGAGGAAGCCAAGCGGCGGCGAGGGCATTTCAGTCCTGATGAGATCGCATTTTCAGGAGTTCAGAAGATAGGATTTCTCACCGGGTGCGCGGCGGCTGCGGGCGCTGCCTTGTTCCCGCCGAGCGCATTGGAGGAGACGGCCTGGACTAAGCTCAGGCGCGGGGCCTGGCAGAGCCACGGTCAAGATGCCGGCGGCGGCCGGCGGGGTGGATTGAGAGATTGGAGGGATCAGGGGCAGAGAGATCAGGAACGGGGGCGCCGGTGGAGATAGGGAGGATGCCTCTTTTTTGGCTGGAAGACAGATTGGTTTCGTGCGGGCCATCGGGCTTTTTTTGTTAGTGAAGCACGGAATTCGGAGGCGAAGCGGACGACGTATGATGGACTGACGCAACTGCAAATTAAGGAATAGTAAAGATACGCCGAAGAGCTATAAGCTGACTACGGCACTCGGCTTATATATATGTCGAAGGTAATTCTGTCTTCGCCGATCGAGTGCCAAAGGCTAGCACTCGGCGTACCAACTGTCTCCCGTAGTGAGTGAAACAGGAGGTGTTTTATGTACTCCCTCCGTCCTAAACATAAGATGAGATGTTGTATCTTTGTCTGAAGTCAAATAATTTAAATTTTGACAAAGTTTATAGAAAACCTACATATCCAAATATAAATTAGTCTTACTAAATCTGTCGTGCTACATATATATCTTCATAGTATTAGTATAATTATGGTATTATTTGATATTATAGATATTAGTACATTTCTTTGTAAACTTGGCCAAACTTGAAGTTTGACTTAGGACACTCAGAACATCTTATATTTAGGAATGGATTTCGTATTGATCAAAGCTATGCGCATGGTACAAAATAAGGAAAAAAAGTAGAGCATCATTGGGAACAAATAATAATAAAAGTTAAGCACCATTCAAAACTAGCGTGCTCAAAAATATGCAACGTATCCAAACATTAAATTCTATAATACAGACTACTACCGAACCCCTTATCTCTAGCGCGTCTAAAACCTTCTAAGGTTATGTAAATGGGAAGCGTCATGAATCAATTGTCAAGATGACTCGGGCGCTATTGACGTTTCGGCATGCGTCGGAGATGAGGACGAAGTGTCAGAAGTGAACTTCTCCGAGCCCGATATTAGCGCCTAGGGATCGCTCTTCTGACACTTTCTCACTGCAGAAGCGTCAGAGGCTATTGTCTGCTGACGCTTTGCATGCGTGCCCTAGGTTACTGCTTTGATGCTTTTGCGCCTACGAAGCGTCAGATAACATGCTCTCCTGACGCTTTTTCGTGCTTTGAAGCGTCAGAAATAGAGTGTGCAGTTTAAAAAAAAATTGAGACAATTAAATAAATGACTGCTTTTGCTGTAACTGCAGCCCGCAGTAGAGTCAGTATTGACTTTGTTTTGTCACGTGTTAGTGACAATTGTTGCTACTGACGTGCATAAGGTAGTGCGTCAGTGCTATACTTGTAGAGATTGTAGAATTACATACTTTTCCGACCCATATTAACTGTGTCAAATTTGCTCAAATACGGATGAATCCATGTTTAAAAAATGTCTAAATACATATAATATTTTAACAAATAATATGGATCGGAGGTTGTACTAAATTCTAACTATTTAGATATAGAATATAATATATCTAATTAATACTTTCTTCGTCTGGAAATAAGTGACTCAGATTTTTCTAAATTCACATCTATCTATACATTAAAACACATCTAGGTATATACGAATCTAAAAAAATATGAGTCACTTATTTCCGGATGGAGGGAGTAAGTAATATAGACAAACTTCATGAAATTCACCATTCATACATACATGGAGTTGAGCAATCATTATTTTAACTAATTTTTTATTATGTGTATAGATTAAGATTTATCTTAAGAAGTACCTTAGTAATTTAATATTATCATATTTCATAAGTATAAAGTAAAACATAACTACGTTTTGTTTTCGTAAGTTATACGCAAATTTTTATTTAAATCAATGCAGACTATTGAGATCACTCACTTCCGTATGCACATTTATGTACCAACCTATACTTGCTTAAAAATTGATGCCCATGTATTCAGCTGCTAAACAATAAGATATACTCCCATATCACACCAACAAATTTCGAGTTATCTGAAAAATATGCACATACATATTCTCACTTATACATTTGCACAAAATCAATCAAACTTACTCGCAAAAATAACCGCGATAAAATACAAGGAAACTGTGTAAAACCTCACACCATGCATATGATAAGCTCTAGAAAGGTCGAGCACCAAGGAACCTGGAATACAGCAAACACTATGAAAACTCATTGTATGCCTAATCACCTTTTTTTTTTTACTGTATTTTATATTCCACACTCATGACACAGATGAGTATCTAGCCTCCAGGTGTAAACTTCATGCAAATTGGTGGCTTAATCTTGGCAAGGGCAAGCAGAGAAGAGGGGAAAGTCCATATGCCATCCCCACATATCAATCCAGATGCAATGGCAGGTACCATAAAGTCAGCCTCTTTCTTGTTTAGCTTTTCCTTAACGAAGACCACCAAACTCCCGATGCACATATCAATAGCAAAGCTCCCGCCTACAAGGAATGGCACAGCCATTGCCATAGGTAGGGGCATATACTTTCCATACTTACGTGGCAGGACATCCCTTGCAATACTAGCGAGTGCTGCAAATGCGAAGAATCCACCGGAGAGTTCGAGGCAATACTTTGGCAACACCGAGAAGCCCTCCACACCAAGTATTGCCATATTACGATAAATAAGTGCATACGGTGCCTTCCAATAACCATCTGGGTTACCAATATCAAATGCCTTGTAAAAGAGCATAAATGTGAGAGGCGAGACGATGCAGCCCATGGCTGTCCCAATGGCCTGTCCTACAAGCATGGATCTTGGGGATGTTAATGTGAGATAACTCGTCTTCAAGTCATGCATTAGATCGGCAGAGATAAGAACTAGCTGTTTCACCAATGTACCACCAACAAGGCCAGCAACGACACCGTTATCCTTTCCTGCCCAACCCGCAAACACAAAAAGAGCAATCTTGCCATAGTTGTAGCCCATGTTGATGTCAGTGAGCCCCGTTCCATAGGAATTGGCAAATCCAAGCACGGGAGCTAAGGCATAGGCTATAACTACATAGTACCACTTCACCTGTCGGAACATTATTGGCATGGTAATCACTGCAACCACGCTTAACAAGGCATAGCCGGTGTATGCCATCCAAGATGATATATGTCCCTTCTTGAAGACCTCGACACGTTGCAATTCATCAAGTGCAATCGTATTGTCCACATTTCTCACTGCAATTCACTCAACACCGTAAAAAAGGGCCTTTTAATTGATGAAATGTGGTAAGGCATGCGCTATTTTCAGTATCGTTTCCTCACCTCTGTTCTCAACTCGTTTGTGGTTAAATTGTCGATACATGCTTTTAGAAGTGATGCCGATAATTTTTGTGAAGTGGTAGAGGCCATCCCCCATGATAAGAGCTATACATATGAAGGCCTACATGAAGAATTAACAATGGTGACATAAACTTGGTAAATGTTGATTGGTATTAATTTACGCGATGACCATTGAGATAAAAAGCAGATCTAAAATAATACCTTGTAACCGTACAAACTTTTCATGCTGCTTTCTGGTACATTTGCAGGGTACCAATCTCCCTTCCTCTTACTAATGAGTGGCCACATTACTCCCCATGAAATAATTGCACCAAAGAGGGTGGAGATATTCACTATATGTGGGCAAATCATTCCAGCACCGACGTATGTGGTGCTGAAGTCGAAGAAGAAACTAAAAAAACAAAGAAACGGGAGTTAAGAGAATTTATTAAGTTGTTCTCTACAAAATATAAAATGTGCGATGACAAATAATATGAAAGCAAAGGATTACGTTTGTTTCCAAGCCTTTAGACCGAAAGTAGGGAACTGAACAAATCCACAAACATCGCCTCCAGTGAAGAACCATTGGAAGAAGCTCCACAAAAAGCTCAGCCCAAAGTACTTCAGAAATCCATGGATCTGCTTCCTGTTACGGAAGGTAGGATTGGTTAAGCCAGTTAAAGAAATTAGTACAAATTATTTGGTTTAACGACTGTGAAAGGAACATAACGAAAGCGACATTGTACATACTTTGAATTCTTGTCTCCCTGAGCGGTGTGAAACCCGTTTATAAGAACAGCAGTTGCAGTCCCACTTGGATAAGTTAATTTGTAGTCGATGACCAAAACCTTTCTGAGGGGAATCAAGGTGAGGAGCCCTCCGAAGCTGATAGCCAGCAGGAACCCCGTCATCCAGCCAATCCCTGGCTCCTTCCAGCTCCCCGGCACGTTGCCCGCCGAGTCCCCGGCCTGCTCATACGTCCTCTTGTTCAGGCCCAACAAGGT
Organism: Brachypodium distachyon; assembly: GCF_000005505.3. Classification (NCBI taxonomy): domain Eukaryota; kingdom Viridiplantae; phylum Streptophyta; class Magnoliopsida; order Poales; family Poaceae; genus Brachypodium; species Brachypodium distachyon. The sequence goes on from NC_016133.3 coordinate 51,277,849, forward strand.
CGACCCGAACCCACCTGCACTCTCAAAAACTCAGAACCAATAGACAAAACTACCGCAAAACCAGCAAAAACGTGCAGTGTTTTGGTGGCTCCAGTGAGTGCTATACTGACCGGCGAACGCGATGGTGTAGCAGGCGACGGCGCAGGTCTGGACGACGGTGTTCTCCTGGCGTGTGAAGGGGCGGCACGGGATGCCGAGGCGCTGCAGCAGGCGCGTCCACCCCCGGAGCGAGAGGAAGGCGATGAGTGCCGCGGAGACGTTGAGAGTGGGCACCAGCCCCGTGGTGAGCGCGATCTTGAGGACGATGACGGTGAATATGAACCCGATCAGCAGCGCCGCCACCACGCCACGCACCGTCAGCTCGTCCTGCCATCGCTCCGACGGCGGGTGCAGCTGCCGCTCTTGCGCCGCGGCCAGCGCAGGGTCCGACTCCATGTCGCCCTCCGCCTGCTGGTGCTTCTCGATCTCCGCCTCTGGCGCCACCCGCGTGCTGTCCGGGACCACGACGTCCATGCTTCCTGTCTTGTCTCCGCGCAGCTGCACAAGGAAGCCAAATGATCATGACAAGAAAAGAGGGGGAATGTTTCTTCAGCAAGACCGAATTTGGGCGAGCATTTGAGCCAGAATCCTAACACGGCAAAGCAGAATCGATCGCTCACCTCAACGGTATAAGAAATCACGCCGCTCCTCCTCCACAGATCAGTGAGCTCGAGGCTGCAGCTTCCGGCCGGCCGGGGAAGTCGTCGCCCCACGTTTTTGCCCACGAGGCGAACTGCAACAGATTTGTGATGTTGATGATGTTCGACGGCATATGGTTTTATAAAGAGAATCATTGGGAAAAAGTCCACTCTCTTACTTTTTCCCTGCATCAATCTATATACATTAAGAATCACACGTATCATTTTTTTCTTGTGTGTCCAAGTATTTTATTCTCTTTATATAGGCGAATAGTACTTGTCGTCTGGTCGAGAATGGCAGTGATGTTGTCTCCTGGCTATCCAATTCGCGGGTTTATTTGACTATAGATCGATCACTCTAGTTAAGTGATAATGTAAGAACTTTCTTATCGGTGTTGAGACAGAGACAGAGATTGAAACTGAGGGAAGACTATCAGTGGAGGCACTTTTCGTGCCATCATGTCTACGAAGAGTTCATTCCAAAAAGCAAATATGAGCAATAGAATCACGACTTCCTTGATGATCATGGAGGACCGAAGGTAACCATATTCATCGGGAGAGGGATCCCCTGACTTTTGACTTTACAATCGCTGACGTGTGTATCCAGTACCACATGTCAGTGATTTTAGATCACTGACTTTATCATGGGATCAGAGCTCGATCATGCTGCAAAATCCTGTTTTGCTTTAAAAAAATATTTTTAGTATTTAAAAATGATTAGTAAGCCTTTTTATAAGAAGTTGCTTATTTTCCGTGGTTTGGAACCTCCGACTTAGGTCAAGTAACTAATTAACCAACACTCTCAAAACAGCTGAAAATTCGTACTCCCTCCGATCCATAAAAAGTGTCGCCCATTTTGTACTCCGTCATTTTCACAAAGAATGGCACGCAGTATTTCAAGATTTTACTTTGATCAACAATTACACTAATGATTTGAGAGTTATGTGCTACAAAAATTATGTCATTGGATTTGTATTTCAAAAACGTTTCCAAAGACATAAATTTGTAACATATAATCTATATAATGTCGGTCTAATTGTTGGTCAAAGTTCGGCATGCCATTCTTTGTGAAAAGAAGGTACTCCCTCCAATCCATATTAATTGTCTCAAATTTGCTCAAATATGGATGTATTTATGTCTAAAAGCGTCTAGATACATGTAATATTTCGACAATTAATATGGATCGGAGGGAGTACTACAAAGTTTGTACTAAGTGAGCGACACTTTTTATGAATCGGAAGGAGTACGAAGGATTTTGATATTTGGTCTCATTAATGTAATTCGGGATGATCTCCTTTTTAAAAATATATAAAAGGCATTTTGGTTGATGTCTCTGTGATAGTTGGTACCTTCGCGTATCTTGAGAGATTTAGAAGGAATGCTATTTTCGTAGGAGTTTTGCAGCACTTCCATCGTCTCTGGCAAGCGCAAACATTGTTTGGGAGAGAGGACAATACGATCCAATAAAATAACAGAAGATTTCAGTGTCAACGGGGGAGAAATATTCCTTGCACAGCTTGTAATCGGTAAGGTATTTTTGCCCGAATAAGATAGACCGGAACAACACGCCTACTTCATGCTGCTTTTCCTTACTATACTGTCACGATGATTATGGCAAGTGGCGCACAACTGTATTTCAGTTGACTTTACACAAATGAATAGTACAATATCTTTCAGTTTATGCAAGAAAGGAGTAAATAAAATTACAAGTGACTGTGCGAGAATTCTTATCACCGTTGGGTGTAAGGGAACACCGAACACGAGAAATGAGATCATCAGAAAAACGGCTGGCAAATTGTCCATATACAGGCAATCTGGGAAGTACCGAATATGGGATTAGCCGGCTAATCCGGGCCTGCTGACTTTGCATCATTTAGAAAGACCTCCATTTTCTATTGATAGTTGATGAAGAAAGTCATGTGCTCAATTCAACAGGTATCATCATGCTATAACAATTCAAGTTTAAACGATACACACAATGTAATTCTTTGTCTTCACCCCATTTTAAAATCTTTGCCACATTTACCTTTTACTGAATTTAAGAAATCCTAGTTTTGTCCTAAGCCAAAATTTTGAAGTTTGACCAAGTTTATAGACACATATACTCCCTCTGTCCCATATTAAGTGCCAAAATATTACATGTATTTAGACGTATTTTAATATATAGATATAAATATGTCTATTTTTAGACAAAATTGAGTCACTTAATATGGAACGGAGGAAGTATCAACGTTTACCGACTTTTTTGAGTGTATCAAGGTTTACCGACTTTATGATATACTCTTTCCTCAATTTCTGAGTAGTATATTTATTTTCAAAAAAGATCATGACATTTTAAACGGTAAACAAAATGTCCAGCCTTTTTTTTACGATCGCTAAATGTCCCGCCTCTTTCATCAATCCAAAGCCTTGGGCCCACCCATCTTTAGTTGTGGCCCAATTTAAATAGCCCGTTGCCTGACAAGACTCAAGAGAATGTCCAGACGAACGTTTTCGTCGCTCTATGCACGTGTTCCCTTACGTTTTCGCGTCTTCCCCTTGCTCCCAACTTGCAGGTCCCAATCCCCCGATACTAATCCCACATCCATCAAGTACGGGACGGAAGAAAACCTCGTCGTCAAAGATTCTCCGTTCCCCTCGCCTCCGGCCGCCACATTGGCGCTGCGAGGTCGGGGGAACTCGATATATCAATTGTTTGGTTTGATCGGCAATGCGATGGCGGAGGTTGTAATGTCATCTCGAATAAAAGTACTTTGATTCTTTCTCTGTTTTGGGGATGCCTCAGCGGACATTACTACGGAGTTAGAGAGTTTTAGTCATCGTAGGTTCACTATACCCGATATTACAGATTTTGGGTTTGTGTACTTGCAGATCCACAGATCTGTTGAGTTTTTGTCAGTGTGTCACAGTGTTTTTGTTAGTTTTATCTTTTGTAATTTTGAAATCCTTCTCTAGCGTTCTGATGAAGATCTTGCGATTCGACGACACGTACGATCATTTCCGACCCAAGTATGTTCAACGCTCACGGCTTCTCATCATTTTAGATGAGCGACTCAAGGGCCTTTCTGAAATATTTGAAGATAGTCAAGATCATGCAGAGATACAAGTGACTATGTTGCCGCTCCAGTCTGATTGCAATCTCCATGTTGAAGCCTTGACAATTTTTTTGACCCGAATTACGGCGGGCCGAGGCCAACCTGTACAACTTTATTAAACCAAAACGAAACTTGAAGCCTTGACAATATTTCGTTGTAATTATTAGTTATACGAATTACCTTGTAATTTCTAAGATCTATGATCGAATGCTACATGTATAATAGTTGTCGAGTTTGAATAAAGTTACATGTATTAAAAAAAACTCACAATACTACCGTCCACCGGTTGACGCATTCATCGATTCCAAACACATCAACCGATGGAAATCCTACCGACGAGTGACACTCGCTCCCATCGAGATCCTGAGGACCAATCACTCGGACTCAATCACACCATCCATATCATTCCCATCGTTTTTCAGTTCAAATCTGTAGCGCGGAAGAGGGGAACCAGCGCAAGAGATCGGGGCGGGTGCCATGGACAGGATCGTGAAGGGGGATGGTCTGGCATCACACCCCCGTGCGGTCCGGGACCACGACGTCCATGCTTCCTGTCTTGTCTCCGCGCAGCTGCACACGAAAGCCGACGTGACGGCCACGTGGCGAGATTAAGCCTCGCCGAACCTTTTTGGACTAAAGCGACACTGTAGTCCCAGTTTAGATATTTAAGTGTGCATTTTTCGAGTTCGTGGACTAAACTGTTCATTTTTGCCGAGTTCATGAACTAATGGTATATTTTACTCTTTACTTGAAGAAATTGTTTAATAATTTGCTGTCATGTCACAATGCGCGCTATACAATGTTGGTCTGATCAAGACATAATCACCGAATTCTAATGCAAAATATTTTTTGTGATTTGTTATACTTGCTACATGTTCTTTTTTTTTAGTGGATACCATATATAGAGCTTATACCAGATGGTAATTAGGAAAGCATTCTTTTTCAGGTCAAAATGTACATACTTTTTTTTACCAAGAATATGTACATACTTCAGAATAAGAAGTTTAAAATGGCACCAAATTAGCTTTTACTTTCTGCAATCAAGAATGGGGAGCACGCAGTACCTGTTACAAGTAGTAACACATGCCACTTATTCATCACCTTAATTTACTTTACAATTGTGAAGAGAGGACAAGCTCATATGATGTAGAAGAAGGTAAAGAAATATTTCTCTTGCATCTCAAGAAGCTGAAAATAAACAGTCAAGAATAAAGAACAAAATTATGCTTCATACCTAAAATACCGCGTCGCTCCCTGGGGCGACACGGGTGGCGACCGCGACTACCTCCCCCAGCGCCGCCACAAACCTCCATCCTCCTCCTCGCCGCGGCCGGAGGATGCCGGCGGGCAAAGCCCCAACGGCGGACAGCGGCGGCGGGGCTCCCCCTTCAGGCGAGGTCTTCTCCTGGGCGGCAGCGTCGTGTCTCCAGGGCGTCGCCGGGGCCGGCTGCTCCGGGAAGGGGCGGCGGTCTGTCCGTGCGGATCTGGAGTCCCGCGCCCTGATCTGCAGGGGACGGCCGGGCTGTGTCCTGCTGGTGGCGTGGGCTTGCGTGGGCAGGCGTTGCGGGGGATGCTGGGGAGCGGCGAGGCGTTGGGCTATTGTGGCGCGGCGAGGTGCGGGCTCCTGTGGCACAGGCGGGCGAGGCGCGGTCTGCCTTGGTGCAGCGTGTGCCGGCGTGGTGGCTGGGGAGGCCAGTGTGGTGGCCGGGGCGGCGGATCTCTGGGCGTCAAGCGGGCGTCGGATCCGTTGATAGGCTCTGGTAAGGCTTCCGGCTTGGGCTCATTGCATGTTTCCTCTCGTCCGTGGTGGGTTGATGGTGGCTGCGGGTGAAAGACTTGCACTGATGATGTCGGTGCCGGCGAGACGTCGTTTTCCTTCTTGAAGGCGTCGTCAAGCATACCCATTGCAACCCATCCTTGGCAATTGAAGTGTCTCCGATCGAAAGCTCAGTTCCAGTTCTGGACTGGGCAACGGCGGCGGCCTCAGACCGTTCCCTCCTTGGAGGCGTTGCCTTTGGAGCCCTTGTTTGGCGGCGGTGGATACGATGTATTGAGCCTGGATGGGGCTAGGCCAGGGAGTGCGGTTCGAGTAGTGCGGGCTTGCCGTTGGGTGAGTTGTACCTGTCGGGGCGACCTCTCCTTTGCTCCAGTCACCGAAGAAGCCCAGCTTTGCCTACCTTCTTCTGGCGTTATGAGTTGTTCTCTGTTCGGTGTCGTTGGAGCGGGCAGAGATTAGCCTTTGCGGTTGCGACTTGTTTGTCGACTTTGCTTTGTTGCTTTGTAATGCTCGTAGTCAGGGTTTTCGTGCGGCTTTCCTTTAATAAGCTGTGCATTGTACGGTTTTCGGCTCGGTTTTCCTTATAAACGGAGCCAGTCTATTATTCTTAATGAAATGCAGTAGCACCCTGCCCTCTTCACGAGGTTCCGTCAAAAAAAAATACCATCTCGACAGTTACCATTTAGTGGTAGCAGTCCTCAAATATGTGGCTAGAAACTGCCGAATTGTTAATAAACGGCAAAAGTTGGTATAGAGTACTGAAAAAGAGAACAAGATGCTACCGTTTTTCAAGGCTGACCTTTGGAAGGTCATGCTGTAAAAAATAGAAGGCAGAATTACCCTTCATACCTACAATGATGCTACAAAGAGAACCCTTTACAACAGTAACTCTCAAGTCTCAGCATGCTACTCGACCTACAGATCTAAATATGAAGAAAAGTAACAAATGTTGGATGGATATACACTGGTAAAGAGGAAAATCATCATTAATGGATATCTTAAAAAACACAAGGAGATCAACTTTCCCAGAAGATCACGTTGCAGTTGGAGCAGCCGCAGACTTCATGAACATAAATCTCCTCCTTGCAATGTTGTTTCCATTTTCACCTAGGGCAGCAAGGTGAAGCATCCGCCGCCTTGCTGAAGCCACAGCGATATCTTCTGCTGTTGGCTTCCCCTGGACATCATGAGGTGAAGAGATGTCCCCTGATGCGCCAATTTTTCCATCCAACTCCTTGTACTGCATCACTTGCTTTAGGTTCTCAACCACCTCTCTCATTGTTGGACGATCCCTTGAATACTTTGCAAGGCAGTTGTTGGCTAACTTGGCAATTTCTCTGGTTCCCTTCCTGGGGTAATGGCCTTCGAGCCTTATATCTATAATCTTGCTGAACTGTTTACTTCCAACAGGATACTGCTTCACCCATTCTAGCAGTTTCTGCTCATTCTTGGGACGGTTCCTTTCCATAGAACGACGTCCTGTCAGGATCTCATAGAGTACTACTCCAAAGCTCCAAACGTCACTCTTGGTGGTGAGATGACCTGTCGCAATGTAGTCTGGAGCTGCATAACCATAGGTCCCCATAACCTGATTACGATAGAGCAATATCTTCTCAGAAGGAAAAATTCCTGAATGCGTGAATACATCATGGGGAAATTCCATTATCTTTCTCTGAAGTTAATAAAATATACCGCTGTAGACAAAACATTTTGATCTGCTGATGGCCCTTCCCTTGCTAACCCAAAGTCTGAAAGTTTTGGTCTAAACTCCTCATCCAGCAGTACATTAGAAGCTTTAAATCACGATATATGACCTGCAAAAAATTCCATGAATTTAAGTCATAAGAAATAAGCATTTGTATTCTTATTTCCATTTCGAAAATTAAAATCATGACGGTTGAAGAAATCACTTTTATTAAAAACCTTGAGCCCTTAACAAACAGGAAAGAATATTCATGGTGATCATTTTTTCCCATTTATTTGGTTCAATTGGTATGATCGCTGAACAACATGATCCATCCAAAATCAAGGTCTGTAACCCAAGGCTTAGAATGTAAAGACATAGTTGAGGCAGCATGGAATTGTCGCTTAACACAAATTTTCAAGTTTTTTAGTTGCAACAGTAGTTGAAGCAACATGGAATGGAATGAGTGTTGTACCCATCCATGTTTTTATGATCATATCGATGACAGATCTATCAATAAAATAAATGAAATATCTTTATACCTTCGGTAGTTCTGGATTACAAAAGGTTCAACCAATTATAGATAGGATCTGTCATCTGTTACTACAAGAATTTATGCATCTTTCATTCCCAGCAAGTTGCATATCAAGTATCTTTAATGTTTGCAAAATAGTTCGAAGAAAATGATCATACTTCATTGAGCCTAATTCATGTTTGATATAATGCAGTACGTGTACAAGACGGATAATTCTTTCTGGAGACTTGGAGAGTTGCCAAGCTGATACCTGAACTTCTAGTCCGTCATGGAGATACAACAAACCCTCAGCATCACCAAATGCTATTTCCAACCTGATGTCCCATGGAAGAACGGGGTAAGCTCGATTGAATAGATGATCATCTAGGGTCTTGTTTGACAAGAACTCATAGACAAGCATCCTTTGAGGACCTCGTTCGCCACGAGCGGCACAGTACCCAATGAGCTTGAGGAGGTTTGGGTGCTCTACAACCCCTAGAAAATGAACTTCTACCACCCATTGCTTATGACCCTGGATCAATGTTAGGTGGTACCTAGTAACCAAAAGGAAGTCAAATACCGAATGAGACAAACGTCACATTCAATTGGCAAGTGAATAGTTCTTACACCGAATCAACCTATGCACCACCCACTGAGATCCCTAATTTTAATCACCGAGGAAGGAGTACCTGGTTGCCATTGGGATTCAGCCTTTTGATGGCGACGAGCATGCCGCCTGCAGGGCCACCGGGCAAGCGGACAACACCCTTGTAGACGCTCCCAAACCCGCCCTTGCCGATCTTGAGCAGTCGGCTGAAGTCGCTGGTGGCAGCGTGGAGCTCCCGGAGCCCGAACTCCCGCAGGCTGCTCGCACCCCTCTGGCTCTCCTCGTACAGCTCTGGGATTCGCTGCGCCGATGAGGTAGAGCGAGACGCCTTGCTGCTCCCCGCGGGTCTACTGGCCGCGCTCGTTGACACGGTCGAGGACACCGTCGAGCAGGCCGTGGAAGCAAGTGATGCGGCCAGCGTGGACCTCTGATCATGCAGTACATTCCCCTTGCCCTTGCCTTCGCCTTTGTTGATCTTGCTCCTGGAGCGGCCGAAGCAACCCATTTCCGTGGAGCAAGAAGTGAAGCTGGCTGGGATTTTCAGCTCGTTATGGTATCTTGCCTTGTTTAGTCCATGGTCTCTCCTCCTCAGGATCGCTCAAATCACGAGGAGAATGCGGCAGACTTTTGGAGAGGAGAAACAGATGCTCTGTTACGGAGCACAAGAACCACGGCACCTCGCAGCAAAAGGCCCCACCAAAAGGAAGTTACACAAGAAGAAGAGAATGGCAGATGTGTATGACATTGGCAGCAACTAGTCCATGAAGTACAGATTACGTGCCCAAGTTTCTGAAGGAAATTCGATGAGTCAAACGAAATGGGCTCCGAAGGCGACAGGTGAGGAGACGGTTGGGAGTTGCAATTAGAAATTGCGATAGCTCGGGCCCCACGTGCTTCCTTTAGATTTACTAGTTACTCTTCGCGCGGTCTCTGTTCCATGATACTCATGCGTCCAAATGGGCTGTTTTTTCTGTCTGTTTTGGTCCGTTTGGATCGTGGGGCGGACGCAAATCAGTTTCCCGTCCAGTCTTCGTCCGTTCCGGTCGTCCACCTCCCCAGCACTGTGATCCATATTTGGCGCCCGTTTTCAAACGCCTTCCCTGTTCGCGGGCCGATTCCTCGGTTTTTGCCGCAAGCATGAATTGAGACCAATTGATGGCAACTTTAGCAACCAAATCAACAAATTAATGTTCAAGCGTCATCAATCGATGGCAACTTTAGCAACCAAATTAACAAATTAATGTTCAGGCATCATCGGCGGACATAAGCATGGTTCATTACACCAAAATGCAACCAAATTAGGTGATTGAATTGGGCGGTCAACTAGACGGCGAGGCCGCATCTCCATCCTGCGAGGCCGAAGGCGTATCTCGTTCTTGTGTCATCTTCCTCCTGGCCTCGAACCAAGCTCGCCTCTCTGGATCCAGGAGGCTCAAGTCCGCCGTCATAATCCTTGTCTCCTCAGCAAGCATAGCGGCCTCGATCGGCTGCCTTGGTTGTTGCCCTTGCATTAGCCTCATCGATGGCGAGCTTCCTCTTCTGCGCCTCAAGGCAGTCCTTCATTTGCTCCTCCTTTGTTGCAACTTCTCTCTTCCGGCCTCCTCCTCCGACTAGATCTTCTTAAGGGCGATCCGGGTTGCTGCCTCGCCCTTGGATCTTCGAAGGCGAGGTTGGAGGCCTCACGCTTGGCCTCGCCCTCGGAGTTGGTCCTTCCCCTTGGCCGGACGACCCGGTTGCTGCCTCGGTGTGCCCGAAGGCCTCAAGGTTCATGGTGTTGCCGTCACGCTTCTTCCCATGGGTGGGTGGGGGGGGCTCTTCTTGGTGGAGACATAGAGCTCTTGGCACTTCGAGGTCTCTTTGAGGATCTGCCAACAATGGATCAATCTAAATGGCTTCTTATGCAACACTTTGAAGTACTCCAAAGCTTGATACGCCTACCAACAATGAGAACGACACATTCATGAGGACAAACACATGGTCCCATGAGGGCAAGACAAACAACATCACTTACCACGTCCTGGACGCCGACGCCACTCAGCGGCCTGGCCTTCACGTGATCGTGCGCGTCGGCGAACTTGTTGTATTCGGTTTGGATGAGCCCCCGCCTCTTTTGAAGGGGCAATTCCCCTCGGTCGCTGACGAAGTTGTAAGGGGGAAGAGACGATGCTCGTGGAAGAAATTGTGGATACTGAGGCATCTCCTTCTTCGGCTTTTTGAGCCAAGCGGCGAGGGCGGGAGCGGGCTGTTGATGGGGCTGCGGTGGCGGTAGGCTCTGGGAATGCTGACGCGTCAAGGGCTAGGGCTGGGGATGCGGCGGCGGAGTGGCGGGAATATGGGTGGGAACATTTTGGGAAGCCATGGCGAGGACGCGTGGGAGTGGCAGTGGGGAAGAAGAGGGGGGAAATGAAATGGTGGTCACAGACAGGAGGGCCAGGGGTATATCGAGGGCGGACGAGCGGAGCTCCGTTTCTCGTCCGCGCGTGACGCAAACCCGGCCCAGATTTGGTTTGGGAATGGGTCACGCCGGATCGAAAAGCGGACGCGTGCGGAAATGCGTCGCCTCGCTAGAACGCAGTTTTGGTCCGTTCCCACCGAAATGGACCGGTCCGTCCCAAATGGGTTGCCCCGCTGGAGTTTGCCTTATACACTGCTCTTTCTGCTGGGCTTACAAGACCCCTCTCGAAAATGCTATAACAAGGCACTTTAAATTATTAGCACTTAATGTTATGTTTAGTCATGTTTTAGCAAAATAACTCATTACACAGGTCGTGCCACGAATCCTACGTGGCAACGACAAAGTCAACATAATTCAATCATGATCAAGCCATCAACAAGGCATGATCAAGCACCGGTCAAAAAAGTCAAGCCTTCTAGCCCATGGTTAAAAGCAATACCATAAGCCTATGTAAGCAGGCTATAAGAGTTAAAATATCATATTTTTGTTTAGTTGGATGAGAGAGAAGAGTAAAAATGAGAAAAGTTGTTTGTAAGCTAATAAACAGCTGCAAAAGTGAGATGTGGACCCAGCGGAGATTCTCAAACACCCGAGCGGATGAACCTTCATAAGTGCCCTTTTCATCATGACACACAGCAGCGGCCGCACCTTTGTTTTGAGTCTTAGCAACTCCCCCATTAACGTTGATCTTCATCATGCCCGCCGGTGACGGGAGCTAGCGCGGTGCCGTAGGAGCTGGATTCGGTCGCCCGCCCGAGGAAGGGGCGCCATGAACCACCTTAAGCTCATATAATAGCTTGGAGGCGAAGCCATGAATGGACACTGGACTCGGGTAAATTGCCTCGTGGATTGCCTTTCGTCGCGCTGACCAGATCGCCCAGAGTGTGAGGAATATCTCAATAAAGATCCATTCCTTGGCATCTGGGCACGTCGAGATACAGAGATGCTCAACCGGTTGCTCATCTGCTAGTGCCCACATGCAGCGCGCATAGTGCAATCAAGGAGAGAGTGCCGCCATGAATCCTCAACAAGATGACAAACATCACAGACTTTAGAATCGGCCATGTGCCTGTGCTTCGGCACCATCACCTGTAGGTAGAGATTTCTGTGCTAGTCGCCATGCAAAAACACGCAGCTTGGAAGGAACACTAGTTTTCCAGATCTTAGTCCATGATTTCTCCGCACATAGCGAGCTCGACGCCGTACATTCCTCTAACAAATCTTCCCGGGTCTTTTTGTTGGTAACAATCATGCGGTAGTAGGAACGGACGCTGAAAATTCTAGATTTCTCGAAGTGACAAGCCCAAAAATCTCCATGGTCCGTTGTGCTGATTGAAATCTTACAGATCGCCTGGACGTCCATCTACAAGAAGTGCTTCTGAAGCTTTGCGATATCCCACACGCCCATCGACTGAATAATCAGTTCAGAGACCTTGTCTAGCGGATCATCAGATGACAGGTTCAGATATGGCCGTAGCCTCTGATCCCGCGTAATCCAATTATCCTGCCAAACCATAGTAGTCTTTCCATTGCCAATTCTTCGGACAAGTCCCAGGCGCAGCATGTCCCGACCCTCGACGATCGCATGCTAGATCTGGGAGGGATGATTTCCTAGAGTCGCCTTCATCATTGAGCTCTATGGAAAGTATGACGTACGCTGAATTCTGGCGGCCTGACGGGCAAGCATAGACAAGTTAAAGAGCTCAATGTTCAGATTGGACCGGGTATTGGTATATTGGCCCACAAGAGATGGGCCGAGTTTGGGCAATTTATCCACTAAGCCGAAAGGTCGAGCGTATAAATACTCATCCAGGGAATCGATTCCCTAACCCTAAGTCCATTCCTCCTTGAGTCAAGTAGCTTCACAGCGGGGCGGCGGCGGACCCGCCGCCGGGCGTACAGGTGGCGGGCCCCGTGGTGGTTCACGCTCCACGGCGACGTGCTCACCTCCGCCGCCTCTCCCGCACCCGACTCCCTCGTCCTCTCCCGCGATACTGAGCGTGACGCCAAGGTCATCGACGAGGACTCCCTTCGCCGCCTCTCTCGTCCTTCGACTTCCGCGTCGTCGTCACACTCCAACGGCCACCACCTACCCCGCAAGCGGCAAGCCCCTCGGTGAAATCTTCATCGATTTGTGAGTAAAATTTAACTTTGTTGTGATTATTTGCCATATCTAGATGAGCACAGTATGAGAAAATTGTACATCTGTTTTTTCAATTTCTTTTTCGCGGCTGCTATCCAAATTAGTCCACAAAATACACCAGTATGTTTTACCTTTCACTGTTGTGTATCTTCTTTTGCTTTCGTCTGAAAAGTAGGATAGTAATTTGGTGGCAGCGGGATTTCGCCCTCATAAAGTCACGGTGGAACCAGCTGTAGCACAGTGAATTCCCGGATCGGCTTCCCCTTCTCTTTCTGACCTGCTGTAAGCATGAGACATGGTTCCATGTTTGGAAAAAAAATATCAGTACGTATTCTCGTTGGTGTATCTTTGATGCAACCCGACTTTTTAGTTGAATCTGATATTAAAGCCGTTAAAGTTCCGATTACTTCTTTGCAGTTTGTTTATTAGGAGAGAGTAGTTAGTCGGTTCTATTCGTACTATTTTTAGGTGTGCATAGCATGATTTTACTGCAGTCATGATTGTACGACTAGGTCACCTTGGACTGATCAGAGTTGAGCCAAAAAGAGTCGGTAGGACCAGAGGGCAAGAGAGTTAGGAGAGAGAAATAGTAGCAGTTTGGCAGTGCCGTGATCATTGGCTAGCAACCTACGTGGTGCACAGTACAGATTTGACTGATTTTATTAAAAAAAACTAATTGGGTAGAAGACGTGGATAAGAATGGTGACGGCCACGAGCCACGAGCGCATTGACGCACATGTTACAATTGATCCCTGAGATAATTCCGAAGTGACCTACCGCTTTGCTGCACAGAGCATCGCTGCAGGCTGCACCAAAAGCCTGCTGGTTCTTTGGTGATACTCCTGCTCCTGCAATCTGTGCTGCTACTTGCCTAGCCAAATGTCCTTGCGTAGATACCAACCTTGTACTTTACATATCTGGTTTGGCTTCCTTTGCTTGCAAGACATGGTTACATCATCATAGGGAAAACTGAAACCTTCCTTGTCTATCGTTAGCAAAATTTCAACACGAGTAGCACTTTTGCCCTGCCGAAACACGGAAATATTTCCTTTCCTTTTACAATAACAAATTAAAGAGCCAACCAAAACATGGAAATCTTTCCTTCCATTTTTCTAAATAATGACATATATGGAAGTCTTAAAAAACAAAATAAAATTGGAAGACTTTTAAAGCATCCAACTATGCAATCCAAGGGTTTGCAGCAATCTTCCCATTAGCATCAATTCTTAAAAAACAAACAACAAAATACAACGAAGCGCCGCGAGAACCAACTCTGTTGGGCCTGGTAATACACCCAAGGGGCATTTAGTTGAGATTATTACTATTTTCACTTGAGGATATGTTATTAGAAATCTAGCTAGATTTTTGGATCTTTGCAATGGAGGATGGGTAGTCGGTTCAACGGGCAACAAAAATCCACCAGTTGAGCCGAGCATCTATCATTGGTTGCAAAGATCCAAATGAATCCATAAATCTCTCTAGATTTCTAATAACACAACGATAAGTGAAAAATAGTAAATAATCTCAACTAAATGACCTGTGCTACCAGCCCCAAGAGAGGTGATTCTCGCAGAGGGATGAGGATTCAGTGAAGTACTGCCCGTAGCTTTACCGACACTGACGCATGGGACCGGTCCCACCTGCAAATGACTGCAAAGTGACGGGCAGCACGTCACCGAAGCTGAGACGCTCGCGGAGGGTCTCCTCCCTCCCTCGAGGCCTCCTGGACAGGCTGGGACGTTTCATTCTCCGCAGCTTTTAGTTTTTTTTGGAAGGACCTTCTCCGCAGCTGGAATATCATCAATGCAAAAGAAAAACTGCCGCTGGAGTACATCCCCCTAAGCGCTAGTTCGGTTGCACCATTTCCTGCAGGGATTGAGAGGAATTAGGAAAAAAATGCACTAAAGTGGCAGCAATCCCGGTGGGAATGGACATAACCGAACTAGCCCTGATCGAGAATGACGGCAGGTAGTCCCACGAGCCACGATGGCACTATCGCGTTCCCCTGGCTGGCCCCGCCTGTCGGACTGCGTGCTGCCAGATCAACAAAAGGTTTCCCGATCAATACACGCGCACCACGCTTGCTTCTCCGCTAGCCCAGCCACAAAGCAAAGCAGACCACGGAACGGAGAGGCCAAAAACCCCCAAACCCATATTACCGCTCTCGCCTCTTCGTCTGCCTGCCAACAACGCCGCGATGCCGCCGGCCGCCGATTTTCCGGCCTCCAAGCGTAAGTCGCGCATAGAAATCCCCGACAGCGACGACGACGCCGACCGCCGGCGGGAGTCCCGCTCGTCGGTTGGCACGGGCGGTCAAAGAGAGAGGAGCGCTGAGGCGGGGCGTTCCGGTGGTTTGGAGCGCCGCCTGGCGGCGGCGATCGCTCGACGCCGCACGAGGGCGGCGGCTGCGTCCCGCCCTGAGGTCGTCAACCTTACCGGTGACGACGACGACGACATCCGCGACGAGGAAGCAGCCGGGCGCCGCGAGGTCCTGGGGCGCGTCAAGGAGGAGCCCCTCGACGACCGGGGCCTTGATCCCGAGGCTTCGGTCGCGCGAAGAGGTCGAGGCCGCGGCCGCGCGAGGGCGGCGGCTGCGTCCGCGCCCGTTGCCTCGAGGAAGCGCAGACGGGAGGATGACTCCGGGTCGCGGGGCAGGGGAGGCCGCCGCGCGACGCGCTCCGCCAAGCAGTGCACTCGCGGGCGGCGTGGGGGTTTGCGGTCGTTGCCCTCGCGTCCCTCATCCAGCGACGAGCCTCTGGGTGATTCTGGCAGGGCGAAGCGCGTGAGACGCGGCCATGCCGAGGGCGGGGGCTCGGGTCGGCATGGCGCAGCCCCGTCGAAGCAGGCCGGCTCGCTCGTTGCATCAAGTAGTCGTTCGCGGAAGGGGAAGCAAAGAGCAGCGCTACCTCCCAAGCATCAGTTTCCTTTGGTGTCTCAGTCTGAGTCTAGTTCTGAGTCCGATGATGATGACGACGATGAAGAGGGTGATGATGGGTTGGATGATGTGTGTTCGGAAACTTCTGATGAGAGTTGGCAACCCCGATATAACAGTGAGTTTCAGGTTGCGATGAAGGGCGAGAAGAAGGTGGAGGGCAGACGCAACTCCGTCGAGGAAGAGGCAACGGAGAAGGAACTGGGGGAGAACGGGAACGGCATTCCTGTCCTGGAAGAGGCAGCGGAGAAGGAACTGAGGGAGAACGGGAACAGCATTCCTGTCCAGGAAGAGGCAGCGGAGAAGGAACTGGGGGAGAACGGGAACAGCATTCCTGTCCTGGAAGAGGCAGCGGAGAAGGAACTGAGGGAGAACGGGAAAAGCATTCCTGTGGAGGAAGAGGCAGCGGAGAAGGAACTGGGGGAGAACGGGAACAGCATTCAAGACGACCGCTATGACGGTGAAGACGAAGAAGCGACTGATGACGCACACGCAGCAGAAGAGGAGGAAGAAGAAGAGGAGGAGGAGGAGGAGGAGGAGGAGGAGGAGGAGGAGGAGGAAGAAGAAGAAGAAGAAGAAGAGGAGGAGGAGGAAGAAGAAGAAGAAGAACAGGATGATGAATCTGACGAGGCAGGGGAAGAACTGCATCCGGTGCCTAACAGCAATGCCGATGCTGGTGGGAATGCCAGGTCAGGTGGCGAGGGCACGCCGATCGGCAAGAGGGTTTTTGAAGGCTTATGTTTGGTGGACAATGCAGACAACGCTGTTACCACCAAAAGTATCAGGCAGCGCACACGGTCAAATTTTAAGGACCGGGCATGCTTAGACAAGAAGCTGCTCGGACAAGGAACTTGCAGCAAGCCGTACTGCATCGATACAGAGTCGGAAGAGGACGTGCCGCCTCCGCCGCAGCCACAGCCGTCCAGTGCAGAGTGTGAAGACGATGGCAGCGGCGGTGATGACAGAATGCCGGCGAAGAGGAGACGGGGCAAGGAACAGATCACCGACAGCGATGACACTCAGAATGATAGCGAGGACTCCGATGAGAATAGAACACTTGCAAGGAATGCCAGGAAGGGATCTAGTTCAAGGAGGCCAAAGAATGGAGCGTCCTACCAGCAGAATGTCAAGGAGGGTTCCAGAAATTATGATAGTCCTTCTAACCCACGGCACGTCAAGAATTATGCTGCAAATGCAGGGAATCCCACGGATAGATTCAATATGCAGAGTGGCGACATATGCTTCAACACAAATACTTTGCTTCCTCAGAGGATGAAGCATGGACGGGTGTGGACGAAGCAAGACACAGACAATCTACTCAACTCCTTGCTTGATGAAATAGAAAACGGCTCAGCTCCTGCACAAGCACAGAACGAAGACAGGTTACCTCTGGTGTTCTCATTCGGGGATGAAGATCAAGTTGAAGAACAATCAGACCATAACAAGCTTCAGGACGAACTGTGGGCTGAAATGGATTTTTGCATGGAGTCCACCAATGTTTGCCCTCAAAGCTGTGAGGAGGTA
Source organism: Brachypodium distachyon (assembly GCF_000005505.3). Taxonomy (NCBI): domain Eukaryota; kingdom Viridiplantae; phylum Streptophyta; class Magnoliopsida; order Poales; family Poaceae; genus Brachypodium; species Brachypodium distachyon. The sequence goes on from NC_016133.3 coordinate 51,295,257, forward strand.
CTTAACTCTGCTATGTCAATGCCAATTCTTATTATGCTTATGCTTTGGAACATATATTTACTCCATTTATGCAAATGTGCATTTTTAGTTGGAATAGTTCTCTCATGTGTAGAACACTAACAAAAATGAACCTTTTTGTTTCTTACAAGTCTTAGGTACCAATAACTGTACGATTTGCAGTTTCATAGATCAGATTTAGATTTTTGAAACTATGAGATTTAGATTACATGGAGATAATACCATGACAATATAAGAGATAACTTACTGTTGGCATCCAAGAATAACTGATTTTTTTCTGCAAAGTTTATCTTTAATTAAACCCTACAAATGTCAGATCCGAGAACTTGAGATTAAGAGTTCAATAAATTATTTCTGTTAAATACTTCCTCTGTTCCGGTTTACAAGGTCATTCTCCAAAATTTAGAAATTCAATATTACAAGGTCTCTCTTAACCTCTCGCATTAATTCTCTTGATTTCTGATCCAACATTAACTCCCTTGCATGCATTGAGCCAGTTTTGCCTTTGCACTAGTGTTTTGCCATGGTACTAATGTTTTTCAACAGTAAATCAATATTTATTCTCTCCCTTTGTACTATGCCTTGGTTATACCATTTCAAGAGGAGCCTTGTAAACCCGAACAGAGAGTAATCAATAACTGTACGGTGTTTTGCAGTTTTTTGGTTGGCTGAAGTGACGGCTTTGTTTTCCTTTTTCAGCAACTGACTTTCTTCTAAAATAGGGGTTTTTCCATTATTAGATGCTGACTGCACCAAATCTGTTTTGTTAAGAATAAGAATACAAAGAACCGAGCTTACCTAGTGGTAGTACAGCGAGGTATGCTGGCTGCTCACCAAGGTTTGACCCCCCAAGGCAACCACCTTTGCGAAAATATAAATATAATCTATATTTACTGTCCGGTGGGAATCGTGCCCTCTTCTACAGTCTTCTTCTTCCAAAGAATAAGAATACATCTTCTGCATGTCTGAGTTGCCCTTGGGGTTCTTTTTCAGAAATTAAATGCAAACATTTCATATTTCGTGAATATTTATTCAGCCCATAACCCTTGCACCACTGTTTTTCAGGGCGAAAAGAGCAATAATGGGCAAGAAAAACCTGGGGACAAAGCAACTTTGTGCAGTCAAGGGAAGCATGACCTCGTTACTGATGAGCAAATTGGAGTTTGGTGCAGGCGCTGCAACTTCATCCAACTTGAAATCAGACACGTAGTGGCAGATATGGTAAGCCACTATTCCCTCCAACATGCTTTCACAAAAACCTTATCAGAAGTGACCAGATAGCACCATTTTCTTTATTCTGCTCGAATCATAATTTCCCCCTCTTTTTCTCTCCTTTCATAGGGGAAAGTGTCGACTGAAAGGGAACTGAGGGCAGATCGCCAGCTAGACTTGAGTATCAATAATTTGCTAACATCAATGGGGTATGAAGGAACATGCAAAATTGTTGATCATAAAGCTGGCTCGGTCTGGGACCTTATTCCTGGGGTCAAGGAAGGCTTGTTCACATACCAGGCGGCAGCCGTTGAATTTATGTGGAAGAATCTGGCAGGGGGTACTAAGATTCAAGACGTGAAGAACAACATCAACAGTGATGATCTGAGAGGCTGTTGGATTTCCCACGCCCCAGGGACGGGGAAGACCCGATCAACAATCGCATTTCTTCAATCTTACCGCGTGCTTTTCCCGCGGTCTTGTGTGCTGATCATCGCTCCCAAGGCGATGCTGGCCACATGGCAAGATGAGATCGGAAAATGGAACGCCAAGGTACCTATTCACGTGTATAGTTCCTGCGATATCAACTGGGGTGGAGATGAGACTATTAAGAGAATAGTTGATAATGATGAAGATTTTGCCCAGAGGCTGTCCGTAAATAAATTCGGCCCGAAAGTTAGGAAAGTGCTGAAGGTGAGATCCTGGTGCGAGGGCAGTTCCGTTCTCGGTATGAGTTACGAGATGTTCTCGAAGCTTGCCAAACAAAACAGCAATGATGAAACGATGCGAAAGCTGCTTCTTGAAAAGACCGATTTACTGATCCTTGATGAAGGACACAAGCCAAGGAACAAGAAAAGCATTATCTGGAAGGTTCTTGCAGAAGTCCGTACCAAAAAACGAATTATTCTATCAGGGACTCCGTTCCAGAACAACTTTGAAGAGCTGTATAACGTCCTGTGCCTTCTACAAGGAACTTGTGATGCTGATAGTAAGCTTCTGGGGAAGGATGAAGACAAGGGTTTCTGGACTTCTATGTCAGTAGACAACATCACAGATGAAAGGGTCAATGAGATCCGGGACAAATTGAAGCCTTTTTTGCACATCTATAACGGTGAATTTCTTCAGAAATCCCTCCCGGGATTGAGGGAATCTGTTGTGATTCTGAACCCTTTTCCTCACCAGAAGAAAATCATCAAAATGCTGGAGGACAGTCGCACGAAAAGTGGCACAAATGGCCATCTTGATTTCGAATACAAGATATCCCTTGCGTCGGTGCACCCGTCCCTCATCACTAGCACGCAAAAATTGCCATACCAATTAACATCTGTTATGGACAAACCTTTATTGGAGAGCTTACGGCTGAATCCATGTGAAGGAGTTAAGACAAAGTTTGTTTTCGAGATTGTCCGTCTATGTCAACCTCTAAAAGAGCGGGTGCTTGTGTTCAGCCAATATCTTCAACCATTGGACTTGATCATGCAACAGCTGAGGAGTGAGTTCCTTTGGACTAAAGACAAAGAGATCCTGAGTATGAGCGGAGACGACGACGCTGAAACTCGCCAAAAGTTGATGAATGACTTCAATAACATGGAGAGTGAGGCCAAGGTCATGCTTGCATCGACCAAAGCATGTGGGGAAGGCATAACCCTTATTGGAGCATCACGAGTGGTGCTCCTTGACGTCGTGTGGAATCCTTCTGTAGGAAGGCAGGCAATCGGCCGGGCATTTAGAATAGGCCAAAAAAAGATTGTTCATACATACAATCTAATCGCAGAAGGAACACAAGAGAAGAGCAAATATGACAGGCAAGCTCAAAAGGATCATATGTCGAAATTGTTGTTTTCAAATGAGACGCAACCTGCAGAGTGCAGCAAGTCACCAGAATTTATTGTTTCCAGTGACAAGATTTTGGAAAAAATGACTGAAGATACAAATCTGAAAACAATGTTCGCGAATATTCTCTAAACTTATAGATCTCTGGTAAGTGGGAACCTTCTGAGATCAGAATGCTGGTGATTTTCTTATATATTTTCTTGGTGCTGATATTTTTATGTTGTTTGTGGCAAGTAGGCGTTTGTGGGCATGTGTGTGATTCCCTATATATGTTCCATGAATATCTGAACTTATGGATTCACCAACAAAGAACTAAAACTATTTGCAAGGTCTAGGAATGTTGATATAGGCTAATTGTTTCTATTTTCAGGCCAAGTCATTTGCACTGTGATATTGCTAGGAAGTAGTGGAGGCCACCATAAGATGAATTGTTGCAGTTTGGATGTGGCAACTGGTAAAGCTGTAACTGCCTTGTTTGATCTCTGTACAGACGTCTAGGGAAAGAAGTGTGAAGTTTTACTTATTCTTTTTTTTTCTAGAATACACCTAAGTTGGTGTATCATCGATTAAAGAAGAAGCTGTCTGAACCTTTTCACAGTTTACACCATGGAAGTTTTACTTATTCCATGGTCCTGCTTTCTGCTGTCTGAAGCTTTTCATAGTTTACAGTCATATTTGTTTTCTGTAATTGAAGCTTGTAATCCTTGGTAGGTATGTAAGCTGCAGCAGCTGTAGGCTTATATATAAACTTCCAGTAGTTGATCAGCCTATCTATCCTTTTTCCAGATGTGCAAGGTACTGCTTACAACTTATGACATTGTTTTCTTCTCTATGCAGTGTAGGTACCTGATGTGAACAAAAAATGCATGTCTGTATCTTCAACAGGAGGGAGATGGAACACCCTGCAATGCATCAGATCATACTAGCAACATGTTGTTGTTGCCTTCTCTCTTTCTTTTTTGCGGGGAAATTGTTGTTGCCTTCTTACTTTGGCAAGTAGGCAGAATCACTTTAGATAGAAAGGGAATTCAAACTGGAGTTTAAACCCCTTCCAATCCGAAGGGATGATGACCCCGATTCCCTACTGAACTTGTATACTGCACTATGACATGATCTGTTCCTAAACCTGAACATGGGTTTGTTATCTGTATTGCTCATCCATTACCAATTCGCAGTTGCTTGCTTGCTAATTTCCCATTCTGATTCAGTAATAGATCCATTTGCAGTATACTGGAGAGAAACTAATCTGATTTTAGATAAACGTGGTTTTCACGGTTTGTGATAGCCGGTTTATGATGAGCTGCAGGAGTTGATGCTGCCGAGTTTACTGCTGCTGCTGTGTTGTACGTTTGCTACAGTACAACCGACGGAGCATTGAATCGAGACATTAGTGAGACATTTTAGACAAATCCAAGTATTCAAGTGGCTTCTTCAAACTACGATCGTGATTCATGTAGCGCCATAAGACGATTGTTTTTCGAAAAGGAGGATGTTTTCCCAGCCTCTGCATCAATCGATGCACACAGCCATAAGAGGATTGCACCGCGGTGGCGCTCTCAGAAACGTTACGAAGTTGTTTGATTTGCTATGTGTTTCTTGAAAAAATACTTGTCATCCCAGTCGGTTTTTTTCTACCATTCTATTGGAACAAAGATTTTTATGCATCTCTTTTCTCAAGTAAACAATGGCTACCCACCGTGGCATCGTCTCTCCATCCTTTTTGTGCCGCTGCAGTTTAAATCTGTATAGAATATGCATATAGTTACATTTAGACTTTCATTAGTTGTGGGTTAGATGTTTGAGTAAAACCTGTACGGCTTCAATATGTGAAGGCACTACAAGGTAACAAAAAAAACTAGACGAAATAGATAGGACTAGACATGGGATCATGAGATGATGAGAGGATGGTCCGATTGGCCAGTCCAACCGGAGTTGGTCAGTCTGGTCGCGGTTGAAGATGTCGCATGCTGCTTGGGGAGTTCCAATGCTGATGTGTTAGGTCGCAGTCAGTGATGCTCTCGATTCCACAGTGTGGCCGCTCTAAAAATCCTATCTTGTGCTTTGGCCAATAGTCCAATTTTATACCAATGACATTGTCAGTTCACTGGTGGCACCAAAGATCTTATAGCGCGGTGCTTTGGGTCGCTCGAGACCCCTTGATCGGCACATTCGACACGTGAGGGATAATTCAACAGTTTTCTGAGGTTCGCACTTGGCAGGGAGGTGGAGATGAACGGCTATGGCATTGGTGAAGATGATGTTTCGACATTTAGCATTTGATCCGACAACGGTACTGAGGTGTTCTCTACGGAGCAAAATCCCTTGATGGCTTGATCTGTCTTTTACGGGTTGGGACCCAGCAACTTCAACGAACAACTGGTGTTGTTTTTGGAACATCGAGTTCTAGGGTGAAAAACTAAAAAGCATTGGTCTTCAGTCTTCACTCATAGGACCCAACAACGAGCATTGAAGGCATCGCTCTTGGTCTGACGTTCAATTTTCTTCTTTTTTTTACTGGAATCTATGTATGCTTCATAAGATTAAAGTAAATGGCTTTCGTTTTCTGTACTAATCCATCCCACCGGAATTCATCGATGCCGGACGACGGCTCGGTACTAGTTCAGCAAGTCTTAGTGTGTGTTCGCCAACTCATTGGCTTCCCGCTTCTCTGAAATTCATCACGGAGCAGCACCGAACACAAAAACTCCAAAAAGTTAGATCCAAGAAGTTAGTCCAATTTCCTTCACAAACGCGGAGCACCTATTTTGGAGATTCTCGGAACTGAAAAACATGGAGCAGACCAAAATTACGGAGCAAATGCCACCGCCAAGTGAAAAACGTTTCGCGTCTATTTTCTCCCCTTCCCCTCGTCCCCGATACGACTCTCTATTCCCAACCTCCATCTCGCCCTCGCCATGTCTCTGTCTCCCGATGCGGGAACCCTAGCAGCTGCGCCGTATGGACCTTCCCCGCCTCCGTCCCTGCCTCCATCCCCACCTCCGGTAACCATCCTGCCGCCGCCGCTCCTCCTCCCCATCCCTTTCTCACGAATGGCACATCTCGCTATCTCCGTCCCCCGCCATAGCCATCACAACCCTTCGCATGCTGTGTCCCTCCCGTGCTGCTGTGTAACGGGAGAAAGTTCACGCTTGCACATACTGGTCAAAAAAAAAGGTCACGCTTGCATATGCCAAATCGGTCACAACACTTCTTTGACTGCATTGGCATCCTCTGGTATTGCTATTTGCAACTACAATCAGGGGCGGAGTTAGGAAAAAAATATCCAGGTGCACAACTTTAACAAGAATACAAATTTATATGCAATTTCGACCAAAAATCCCTTAGCCTGGTGTCCTGAAGCTGCTAGTCCATGGTGCACCATCAAAAATTAGGTGTAATTAGCACTAATTTTCCTTTTGGACCCTGGTGCCTGTGCACTAGGCAGCCTCCACCTAGCTACGCCCCTGACTACAATGGCAACGAACAAGAAAAATAGCACATCCAAATGATTGACACAAACTATCAGTATCTCTCGGCTCTCGCCCAGTGAGTTTCTATACAATTGACAGGAATTTTTCAACATGTACCCTACACATAGTTTACGACTTGTCTGAAAATGGCGGCGACATCTATTGAAGTGTATCAGTGCAAAGTCCCGAATTCATCATTCAAAAAACTAATGGAATTCTTTTTGAAAAAAAAATACAACATGCACAATATTACGTTATAAAATTTCAAATCCAAGTTTGATGCACACCTCAAGAAACGAGAAAAGACAAATCTGTCCAGATATAAAGTCTCTTCGTTCTGTTTATCAAGTTATAGATCGAATTTGGATTCAAAATCTTGTGGCACGGTATTTGCATGTTATATCTATTGTAAAAATAAGTCTGAAATTTACACGAATTTCAACAGCGTTGTTTGAGCACTGTGTTGGTTTTTTGGGTATGCCCCACAAAATGACAGGGAGTGGGTTGGTTCCCACACATGAGACATGCTAAGTTTGGTCATTGCGGCAGATTCTCATTATTTTGTTTGGTATTACGGTATATTCTTATAATGACGATCGTTCCGCCCCTCTTTTTTCTTGCCTGATTTATTGTTTATCTACCCAAATATAGGAAGCTTTCATGTGTAATTTTTTTCACAACATAATACTCCCTCCATTCCACAAAAGTTGGCGTATTTTGTTTCGTTAAGACAAGACTTTGACCAAAAATTACACTATTAATATGTAACATATATGATACAAAATCATGATTATTAGAAAGAACTTTTAAAGATAAATCTATTGATGTAAATTTCATGTATGTAAAAACACATATTAATAGAGTTATTATTGGCCAAAGCCTTGTCTTAATGAAACAAAATACGCTTGTGAAATGGAGGGAGTATAAAATAAGATGCGCAGCAGCACAGTTCAGAAATCACAAAGTAAGCTATGATGCAGGCTTCTTCTTTTGAAAACAAAAACGGGGCAGATAACCTTTTATTATATTCAGTTATGAGTAATGCAAAATAGTCAAATCATTGATCAGGTCAAACACACAGCAAGAACTCCATGAAGTGCCTCAACTAGCTCATAACTGGTCGGAGACATGGCACTGAGCGAGCTAACCATGCTAGTCAATGCACCTGTCCTGCGGAGATACCGTAATTGTTTCTTTTCACTGAATTACGAATTTCAAATACCATACTACCTTTCGGTTATATTTTTTTAATACCTTGTTGAATTGTTGAAGATTCTAACGCAGCACCTGGAGTCCTGGACTCTTATGACGATCCACACTCTGCGGGTCAGTTCTCCTGCAAGACGGTCACTCCAGCCTTTCGAACTAGCTCCACTTTATGCAAGATATCCCAACAAAGAGTAAAATATACCGACGGCCCACTTGTACTTCCAATTTAGTCCATAGATTTGGACGACAGGTTCACTTTTGTCCAAAATCTTGCCACGGTGACATACTGACGAAAGTTGGCACGGACAGACACGGGTGGCACCTTTGCGGCCTTCACAGCCCAGCCCTTTCGTTCACGTTTCACGGCAACACCACCACCGGCGATCACAACGTGAACACCGTGCGATAGGATAGCCGCCACCTTCATCCCCAACCATTAAGGCTGTAAGTCGGGCACATCTGTCACAGTCGTGCCCGCGCACGGCCACGTGGAGGAACCGACTGGTCCTCTAGGCCTGTACCATCGGCTATCAGCAGGTAGGGACATCACGACAGGATTTTTGTAAGGTCAGGAAGCATTTTGCAAAATTACATGCTACTCCACCTCCCCCATGTTCGCCTAGTCCGAGTCAGCATGTCGCACTGGCTATATTTGACAGACATGTGCGATTTTGACTAAAGTGCACCAATTTGTCGACCAAGTTGTCGATTTAACCATTTTCAACTTCATGGAGTAGCCACTGGCCAAAGTTAAAGGGCCACAGGTGCAGTTTACACCGACAAATAATTCACATATCATGCCGTCCTTTCCTACCTCCGGACATTCATCAGATCATATAGTCGTTGATGGAAAACAATTTACTGGAAAACGTGTCTTTAAAACTTCAAGAAAAGCACCAATTAGCACGCTGAGAGATCATGTAAGCTATCTCCACAAACCGTGTCGTGCTACCTCCAGACGCCAATTTGAACATATACTTGATGGGAAACAATTTATTGGAACACATGTTTTTAAAACGCCAAGACACAAGCACCAACTAGCACGCTGCCTAGAGTATATTATCAAACGGTTGCTTCGTCCAAGTTAAGCTGAATATAAAATCTATTCAGCCTACCAAGTAAAATGCATAATCATAACATATATATCAAACTGAAAACAAGTTCTTTTTACTGAACATGTATAGTGGAGAAACAAATTAGATTGCATTTAAGATATGATTGGATGGTGACCACAATCACACCGACCTTTTGGTCATAACCAAATCTTGGATCTTGCATCCATGGTTGTGAAATTTTTGGCATCCATGCTCTCTAGCCAACTAGTTTATTTTCTTGCCAATAATAGCCAAAAAGCGGGCAGCCAAAACTTTGGCCAAAAAAGTTTGGCCTGGGCTCGAACCAAAAAAGTTTCGGTGGGGTTGGCTAGCTCTATTGCTCAAGTACATATTTTAACAAATAAACAGGTAACCCAGAGAATGCCAAAAAATAAGTTGAGATCTCTAAACAAATTTCAACTTCAAATAAATACGAAAAGAGCAAACCCAAACATATTTCAACTTAAAGTTAACAAAATATACTAAAACAGGTTATTAAAAAGGGAACTCTCAACATGTAAAAGTTAATGAAAAGCATGGATGCACAAAGAAATTATTAGACCAAACCCAAAACATTCTCCACAAACGAAGAGCAAGGCATGATGCAACAAATACAAATGGGTAGACCTACTGAACCCTCCCACCTGACTGATGGTTCCCCTCACACTTAACTAGTGGATTGCGCTGTACAAATAGCTCTTGGACAGAACTAAGATGCATCAGTGGGTTGCCCGATATTAGCACGCTTGCATCTCAAAGCAACATATATGTCTTCTAAATATCATCATTAAAGCATCATATTAAGTTGGGCAAAGGGCTTAAGGATTGCAATTCATACATGATCAGCTTGATCCTGGAGGAAAAATAACAATACCATCTTAGGGTTTAGTTTAAGCTCAGTTCAGTTTCAAACTCAAGGTGCCAGTTTTCCCATTTGCATACAACTTCTCCTAGCCAATGGCCACCTGACTCAGTAAGATGGTAACCAACTCATCGAAAACAATTTACGGCTTTTTTGAGATGAAGGACATTATACTAAAGCATCAAGATGATACAAAAACATGCACAGCCTCAGAGAGATCGAGTTATATGCGACTTATATGGCTCTTGTTTGTTTACGATACGAGAAGTTAAAAATATCAGCTGGTATTGAAGATTTTTTGAGCTCTGGTTACAACTTACAAAACATCAGTTTAGCAGAGCTTCTTTCTGTGATTGACAGTTTGTTGCAAGGTGCACCTAGCCTTTTCCAAGCCAAGTGCCAGACTCAAGCTAAGTTCAAGCCAAGCCTGAGGGCTCTCATTGCAAGAAAAAAAAAAACAAGGCCGGTTTCAAGCGTCACACTAAATGCAGTGTTAAAAAGCTGAACATTATTGATTTCCTTCCAGGCATATTCATGTGTTAAGATGGCAAAAATAATGCGACCTGAACCTAGTGTGTGTCATGGTGACCACAGAGTTATCCACTTGCAGAAAGGAATACTACTTCTAGATGGACTGAAGATTATACTTGTTAATCTTAGACTATATTAGTGGCATACATCTACATTGAATCATATGGACAAAATGCTCACCGTACGTCACCATCAAATATGCTGTACGAGTCTTCCATGCAAGCCAGCCACTGCATCCCCCTTTTCGTCAGTTGACTACCTCAAGCTAGAGATTTCTGCACGCTACCTGCTAGTACTGGGCAGTCTGGGAAACAATTAGTATGCGTCTTGAAGGCAGCAATTTGTAACAATTGAAAAACTACCACCCAGTTAAAATTAATCGACTGTCAGAAAACTCATTTTATATACAGCAGTTACCTTTCACATCACTGAACAGAATGTGAGTTAGCATATTTCATTTTCTGCAGAACATTTCCAATTTTTTTGGTAGCTCTTATACATCAAAATGAAGAAATACAGAATTGAGCATTCCAATCTCGGTATAGTCTCAGTAACCACATCTTCTCTGGCATCTGGTAAAGAAGGGGTGTTGGAGAGCTTGGCGTGCCTTAAGACGCTCATCAGGATCATACCGAAGAAGGCCCTGAAGAAGATCTATTAGATCTCCAGCAGAATGGTCGACATGTTGCATTACCAGATTCTGCATGAATTACATGACTAGAATTAGAATTGTTCAAGAGAAATGTCAGCCATCAGCTATACTGTAAACACAGAAAAATAGTTCTGCCTAACAGATTAGTGACTACGTCAGAGGGTAAATTACCTGCAGACGAGGCAATTTCCATACTGCCTTCGTGCTTTCTCGTGAGGCCGCCCCCTCTGGCCAGTCAAGCCTTAATCCACGCCTGAAGTACTTCTCAGCTCGTCTACTGCAAAAAGCATTAATGAACGCATGTCAATAGTCGTTTAACCCAAATTAGCTTAAGATGTAATTCAGCAGCAGCATGCGCCGAGATGAACAGCATCCAGGATTATCTTAAAAAGTTCATTAAAAATAATAAAGATCTTGTATTGTATACATACTCAGCTCTGGCGATCATGTGTTTTGGAAGGGGGCCTAGAACCCTCTCCATCATAGCTAAATGCTCCAAATTTTCATGTGTTTGAAACAGAGCTTCTCCCTAGTATTTCCATGGAGATCCAAAAGGGCAAAGCAGGGTATCAAGAGAAGCACCACAGATTTGCAGTAACTGGCACTGCATTTGGGTAAAGATTAAGCAACTCAAGTAAAAACAGCAACTACTGTGTACTAACCGAGCAGAGCTCAACTAAAATGCATCCCACACTCCAGAGATCGCATGGATAATTCCACCCAAGACCTACAAAGAAAATAGCAGAGAAAAAATATTATTAAGCAACGCTGTCATAAAACACAGTGCACTGAAGTAAAGGGCATACTGCCTATCTTACAAAAACTGGAAGAAGACAATGCTGTTTATACCGAGGATAACTTCTGGGGCACGGTAATGCCTCGTTGATACGACATAATTGTGATCTTGGTGATCAAATGTGGTACTTCCAAAATCAATAAGCTTGATAGCACTAGATTTTGGAAGGTTCTTGAAAAGAGAACCATCCTTGGGTGTGCGTATAGGAACCTTCACACGAAAAGAAACGGAGTTTAGAAAATAAGAAAGTATTCATGCAGTAAAGTGTATTAAGTGATCAACAAGTCTACTCCACAGATGAACAATGGCAAACAGAAGCATACATTTGGGAAATCTCAAACAGAAGCCAGAATTCTAATTTAGAAGTTTAGTACCACCTTATACTCGTGAACCCTGATAGTTTCAGCTGAAACAAGGAGGATGTTCTCTGGCTTAAGATCAGTGTGAATAAGTCGCAGGTCATGCATAACTGCAAAGGTATAAAAAAATCCGATATATCATGTGTATGTAAGGAAAAAAAAATGAATAGGTACATTAGAACTGGCATGTACAGCGTAAGAAAGAAATTCGCATTTAGCACATGAGGGCATACAAAATTGTACTCCCTCCGTTCGTAATTAATTGGCGCCGGCTGTTTTGCAAAGAAATCCCTCTAAATTTCTGAAATAAACCTGAAGTCCACGTTCTATCAGAACTTTTGCGAAAGCCCTCCTGTTGTTTTTTTGAAATCAACGCGCAGTCCATGTTTAATTGAAGATGTGGACTGCATGTTTATTTCGAAAATTTATAGGGGTTTCTTTGCAAAACGGCTGGCGTCAATTAATTAGGGACGGAGGGAGTAGAAGTTAACTGAATACCCACATGTAACAGCATCTAATATTTGCCTCGCAAACTCACGAACAAGATCAATTGGAAATGAATGATAGCTATTCTTTCGGAGAAAGTCATATAAGCTTGGCCCAAGCTTCTCAAATACCTGAAAAGGTAATTAATTCATGATTACAATCTTGACCATAAAAAAAAACTATAACTTTTTGATGCATATGTACTTACTATACATATATGATTACGATAGTCAAACCAATTCCGTATTTGCACACAACTGCAGGCACAGAACCATTCATGCAAATCCATCAACTCAAAATAGAGCTAAAAAGTAATACAGGGAAGGTAAATTACTTACCGGCTACCAGTAAAATCATGCTTCCCAAGTCTCTGAAGCACATCAATTTCAATCATAGCAGCCTCTCGGTATTTCTGAAGGGAACGCACAATCTTGATAGCTACTGATTCTTGGTTTTCCAAGTCCCAGCATTCCAAAACTTGCCCAAACGTCCCTGTGACACATTTAGAAAAGGCAGAAATGGAGTGAATAGCAGCTCGATTTTATGATTGTGCGGGACCATGTCTTTATAAGCATTCACGAGCAACGTAAACTACAGTAGATTGGGTCATTAGAAGAAGCAAACCAACCTTCGCCCATCTTGCTCAGTATCCTATCTGCAGACCATACAGGAAAACAACGTGAGACTTTCAAATTATCTCAACTTCTCTTTTGTGGAATGAGTGGAACAGAAAAAAAATATTTAGTAAAGCTACAAAGCATGCTGGTATTTAGTGGTTTGCATGTAAGAAAAACGAGTGATCGACTGCCAGCAAAAATAAATAAATAAATAAATAAGAGATTGAGCTGTGGAAAAGTACATCTTGGTGTAAGGTTCTCCCCAATTGCGAAAACATAGTGGCCATCCTTGTCATCCGGCCTCCAAGGGGGTGAAAAATTCCGCGGTGGTCCACCGTAATAAATTGGTGGCGGCGGCAGGAAAGCAGATGCAAAATTACCGTTGACTAGTTCCTGCCCGCAATATAGCATTGGAATTGCCTACAAAAGCAACCAGTGGTATCCTTATTAACGACAAACAACTAATTTGACAACAAGCGTACAAAACTTTAATTCAACAGAAACAGCTGAATGTCAGCCCATGTTTTGCAGCGCAATGATCATGGACCACATGGCATTCTCCAAATTCACTATTCATTTGTTCAATAGAGATAATGCTTCCAAAATAATAAGATCTTCGGTCAATCAACAGTTAAAAAAATAAATTGATAGTAGTTAAAAGGCTTTATTATTTCCCACTCACATAACTTGAGCAACACGGGCACACAGAGGTCGCAAAATCCCCCACCCCTTTGGTCCAAATTTGCCCTTTGCACCAGCAACCAGCTCTGAACTTATTCCACTAATTCACAAAATCTCACCGATGATCCGCAATAACCAGATTGCAGATTCACGATACCCCCAGCTCCATGCATGGATCGAGCCGTCCCGCCGAAATCTAGCCAAACCACGACTAGATCTAGCGCAAAACTACCACCTAATTACACGCGAGCGGATCGAGGCGGCAAGTAGCGTGCACGATACCTTGGGAGGCGGGAAGAGCTGCGGCGCGACATCCCAGGCTAGGCGGGGCCGCTTGCGCGGCCGCTTGTCGGCGCCCTGGTGTGGGTACTCGGCGAGCCACTGCGCCTCCATCACCAACGTACTCGACAGACCTAATTACACCATGGCCAGGGCCAATCAGGAGGGATTTCGGGCGCGCCGATGCGCGATTTAACAAGAATCGTTGCGCGATCTGGGGAATTTTGGAGGAATCGACGAGAAGGAAGGTGAAGCTCGAAGGGGAGGATAGTGGTGGTGTTCGCCGTTCGCGTTCGCGGAACCCTGGTTTGGTCTGTATCCGGCGGAAAAGGTGAAGCTAACTAACTATGGTTAGCTCGTTTTTAGGCCTCGTTACGCACCAGACCTTCAGTTAATGGGATATACGGCATGAGCTCCTCTTCTTGGGTTAACCGACACCTCTTCCATCATGTGTTGTAAAATACTTCAGTTTCTTGGATTGTTCTGTAAAGTGCGTTTGTCATTTTTTTGGCGTCAAAATTTGAATCCTAGCTGTCGTCGTACCGGCAGTTGGTGGGACAACGATTTCAACTTCCAATAGTACGTACATCTTCTTCCGGATTAGCAAATCGTCGATTGAGAAAACAATCATGGCGCATGTGGATTATTCAAAGCTTCAAGGGATTAGTGGTGTATGGTGACAACGAAGATTACGCGACTGTCTCAAAGGGTTTTTGTTTTAACAGAGATCGATCAATAGAGCTATGAAGTATTAGTGCATGTGCATAGCTGTCAAGAAAAGTGCATGTGCATACATCCTTTTGCTTATTAATATTTTCCTTTTCCTTGGTTTTGTTTTATAAATAACTTTTTGGATGTAAATAATTTTTACACGATTCGGTCTCTAACCAGGCAAGAGAATAAGTAAACACAAATATTCATCCGGTCAAAAATGACTAAGAGGTTTGGTCAAGCCACTATGCAAATTAATACGCCGAACAAGTCAAGAAATGGATTAAATGAAACTGAATTGAAAGGACCTAAGCACAGGAGGATAATAAGTAGGAGGACACTGCATTAATACAAAAACTCCATGCATGGTCATTTGACATGAACCTTTTGCTATAACCACACTCGTAGGATGTAGCTCATTCCATTGTCACTTCAATAAATTCAAGGAAAGATGCCTAGAGAGCTCAAAGGTTCACATAGGCATGGAGCTCCTAGAGTCAACAAGGTCATAAGGGTCGAGTACCCCTCCAGTTTGATGGAAGAGCGTCAGGAATAATTAATGTCGGCCCGGTTAGTTTTGTACAACCCGAATGACCAATCCAACTTTCACTCACCCACTCTTCTAACATATGAGTATGTTGCGTCCCATGAGGCGACCAAACATATCCTAAAACATCTATGTGTCAATCTATCGAGTGTACAACGACTATCTCTAATAGGATTAGTGTGGATGCCATACTAATGCACCCTCGAACATTGACACCCCTTAACACTAGTGTTGTTATACGATTACAAGTTTACAACGTGACTTGAATTGACCTAGTTCACATGCATCTTCCATCTAACAATCTGAACGGTCCCTGTCACGTTTATTCGAGCACTATCAAGTAAGCCATGCAATCAATCCCTTATCACTTGGCTAGTTCAATCCCCCGGTGACACCCTTTGTGTATTGTTTATATTAGACCATTGCTCATGCTTTGGTTTCTACATTTCATGTTGTCACTTTTTCGACGCTAGAAATTCAATCGTCGTGCCATCAGTTTGGCGATAATTACTTTTATGTCTCGTCAAACCCGCTTTCTCATCCACCCGATGACCTAAATAGTGAGATTGTCTATTATTGATTTCTCTAATAAATATATGTACCTCCATAGCAGGGAAATGTAGTCCATCGCAGTCCGTAGAGTACTCGAATGCACACCATCGACTGCGTTCGTGGTAGCGTTTGAAACTCTCTTGAACCGACATGGTTGGAGACCTACCGTCAGATGCTTGGATGTCTATAGGGCATGTAATTGTTGTTGACTTGTCAGTGGTTGTCATTTACCCGTCTTTTGCTCGAAGATGTGGTTGTGCATCTTGGTTGACATCTTTTTTCTTTTGTTTGCTGCCAACCTGGATACGTGTCTTGTGTGGCCACAATTTCATCTTTTTTCTTTTGTTTGCTGCCAACCTGGATACGTGTCTTGTGTGGCCACAATTTCACCAATCAAATTGCGGAGCTGAGCTCTTTCTATCGAACCTGCATATTAGATCGTGAGCGACATTTTGGACGCACCAATGGTTTATTAGCACTACATTCCAAACATGTTATTCAAGAATCATGAAAAAGTGTGAAAAAAAATTACACTTTTGCTTCGATACACCCCTCTTCAAAATTCAAACACGAGGACAGCTCAACTTGCACCAAAAATTGTAAGACTTTAGAGGATTACCATATTTTAAAGGAACTTCTTTCTATACAACTTGTTTGATTTTGTAGGATTTAAAACCATGTGATTTTTTCCTATGGTCTACTACCTCAGTTCCTGAATGTAGCATAACCAAACGTACAGTAAGGAATATAGGTACATTGTACTTTGCAAGCAAAAGGAAATTTTTCATGAGGTCACCCCTCATGAAAAAAAAACTCTGTTTCTATGACAATTATGACTAGCACATAATCTTAGCATGACATTGATGGCATTCAGTTCTATGGCTTTTCTATTCTTGTGTTTTGAAAATATTGCGAATCAACGAGCCCCCAGATCTGGCCGGAACAGTTGGCATGCTTTGAGTTCACTGTTACAACCAGAGGAACTCAGTAACTCGGAAAGTCTTGTTTCAGTCTACAGCTTGACAGATATCGTACACTTTGTTGCCAACTTTACAGACCACACGACTGAACTTGCATCTCAGATTACAGTTTTTATACGAGTTGACGCTGTTCTGGAAATTCTCAATCTCCTTGGTTGCCTGCTTCAGTTTGGAGCTAATATCACCCAGTGCCCACACCAATGATATGTGCGGCCGAGGATTCTGCAAAATGACCAAATACTAGTTAAAACTTCTCGACCAATTTGGTGACAAAAATCTGAGACTTAGGTGCTTTTCTTGTAGAAGTCATAATCTGGCATCAGCTACTGATTACTTCATCATGTACCGGCTTTCCGTAACAACAACTATATCTCCACACATGAAAAAACACATATTTCCATCGATTTTTCTAACCCAGTGATTACATCTGTTCTAACACAAGGTGTCGGTTTTATCGGTTCGGGGTTGCAGTATGTTATCCATGACATGTTGTGATGCCGCTAGATAGAAGCCTAGAAGGGTCATACAGTCATACCATCCAGTAACCATACTTCATCTGCAGCACCCATGGAAACATAACTTGAGTACATATTACCTTGTAAAACTCAGGAAGACCGTGCAATCGATATACTTCATCAACCATGTGTACTTGTTTAGTTATCTGCAAAAAGAAGTGAAGTAAGAAAGTAAGTTTCACTAAATATTACTAAATAAAGATGTCGTCAGTTAGTATACTGTAGCTGAAATATGAGGTTTTTGCTGTAACACTTCAATAAGAAATTCTAAACGAGTTAGCCTAGAACCTAAATAAAATGAATGCACGAACAATTGTATGAAGACAAACACTACCAAAGTACCTCTGATAACCCAGTTCTTGTAACCTCTAGTGACAGAAATGACCGTGTAGAATCGTCGTTGACAAAATGCTCCCATTTGGTAAAGTCCATCCAATACCTACTTTAGAAAAAAGGATCCAAATCAGCACAATCATGGCACAAATAATTACATAACTGGCCAACTACAGTCCTGTACAAAATAAACATAAATTGACCATAAGAGGGCGCAAAAATATTAATCGCTTGATAATGAAGTTCTTAGAGATGGCTGACCTCTGTTGTGACTGAAACTTTTGACGAAGCATTGCGACGATGGAGTCGATTTGATGCACCTGAATTGCAACAGTTCTTCCTAAGCTAACATGAAATTCTCTGGCAAGAAGCACTTTCTCAAGCTTCTGCTCGTCTTTGCACAATTCAGCAAGTGCATAATCAGCATCGACGGCATAGAGATCTGGCACAAGTGATGCAGCTCTTCTCATAACAATGGTCAGCTGCTTCCTTGCATCAAAAGGAATGACAACTGCATATGAGATAGCTACATATAAGTCATATCAAGAAAGTAGCTTCTTGATGTAAAATATTGCATGCCCAACAGTGAAAAAATGAATCTTCAACAAAACAATGATAGATTTCATGCAGAAAGAGTTACTATTAAAGGATTCCTTAGCAGCATGTTGATCCCAGTGATTATGCAGTTGATCTATGGATGCATGTCTGATTAAAAGACTAGCAAAACTTGTCCTTCTTTCACTTTAGAACTGAAATTCATGCACTGTCTGTAGAAAAATATTACGTTTCCCTCAAATTGATGATCATCCTCTTATTTACATAATCAGGAACCAAACAACTGGTACTCATTTGCCAATACAACTACATAGCATATGCACTATATTAAGGTCAGTGGTCAAAAGAAACAGACCAGGGATATAGACATGGAGTGCGTAGTTGCCTTCAACATGGGGGAAACTTCGGATGCGGCTCCCCTGTGCCATTTTCGAGTAATCTGCAGCACGTATTTGTTCAAAAACCGTGTCAATCACCAGAACCCCTGAGAAAACTCGGAATAGATCCAAGGGAAGGGTAAGAATCATGCCTACAAAGTTTGGGGGCTGGAGGAGGTCAAGTGGAGGGGGAGGGAGCAGCGCGGAAGCTTCCTGATTCTCCAAAGTGCTGGCCGTTGGCTCGTCGTCGTCAGAGCCGGATGCATAGTTCGCCATGAGCGCATCCATCACGGGTGCCTCAGCTGGAACCCCAAGGTGCGTAATTGGGTCAGTGGTTGCAAATCCTGTTCACGTTTCGGATCCAGCCGATACAAGGGGCACTAGTGTCGATAAGCAGTGTCGGGGTAGCAGCTGAATCTGACAGCACGACACGGCCGTGGTAGCGAAGAAGAGGCGCTGGCACCGGAGGGCCTGTAAGTACAACACCAGTGCTGTCTGTCAGGTAATGGAAATATGAAACAGTAGCTCGTTTTTATCATATCTTTCTTACCACAAGGCATTAAGGCCCAAGAGTATGGCGAAGAAACTTGTCCACGTAACTTTAACAAATTGTAGCGAAAATATGAGCATAACCATTTTTTTAATAAAAGAGTATGTGACAATGGTGAAGTGAAACAAACGGGTAACAGAAAGTACATCTGTGGCAAAGTTTTCATGAAAATATCAGGTCACCTTCACTGCAAAGACCAAGCATATGAACACTAGCCGCCGCCATCCAATCTCCAAGATCCCACCACCCCATCCCCTGCCACCAACCTTCGACATTGTAAGGTAATTGACCTAGTTCCTCAGTTTATCGTTGTTATTTAGCCATTTAGGTTAGATTTGTGATCCGTTTTTAAGTAAACCTCCATTATTGTCCCATTATTGACATGGACAGCAGCATCAATTGCAATAACCGTGCTATGCCCACTTCGTAGGCACAAAAGGTCTTCACTAACATCGCCAGCATGCTAGCGAAGTTTCTATGACGAGACGGCGTGCTCTTGGAGCTTTGTTCTTCGGCCTTCTTCCATCCCGACTTTCACTCCATTCAGCAGGACCAGTGACTCTGGACCTTTTACCTGCTTGGGCTGTCTCCTAGGCCAATGTGCTACCATCTACCCTATCCTCTCATCTCACAGCGGTTTTTAAATTTCAATGTACTACTCCCTCCGATCCATAATAAGTGTCTCAGGCTTAGCACTTTAGTACAACTTTGTACAAAATCTGAGACACATATTATGAATCAGTGGGAGTAGTTATTAACGGGCCTTGGGTCCTGAACAGGTTGTGCATGGACTGACGGTAGCATGCAAACGACAAGGCGTGCACCTATGATTTTGCCGATGAAGCATGTTTATAGCATTATTTTTGTCTCTCTGTACATTTCCATAGAAATGCACCTACAATCTGCTGAAAAGAAGGGGACTGAAGCTGTTGCCACAAGAAGCTCTCAGAAACAGTCATGTCTCCTTTTTGGCTTTTGGAATTTTGGCTTGCTGCCCAAATTTAGTAGGGAAAGTCTGAAATGCTTCTAGACTTCAATTGTTTCCCAACTATGGCAGTATCAAACAATCCTAGGAAATTGCGTGACTAATGTCCTTTTTCATCACGACATAATAGCAAGCTGATACAACTGTTTGGAATTTTATTTTATTTTTGCACACAACAGAAAACTGACAATGATGCTAACTATGTACACATACGCATGAATGAAACAACAAAGAAATGATGCTAACTAGATGGCAGATTTATTACGATAGCAGATTTTTTGGAGAACCTGAAAAAAGTACTCCTAGGACTATATGTTCTGATCAGGAATACAGTCCTTGATTATTCATAAATGGTCCTTGAAGACAAACAATCTACAGATGTGCATGCAAATGCAATGGTGATTCAGGAGCAGCAACAGCAAACACTACAACAGAACGGTATGGTATATAAATTTTTGTTGTCACCTAAAACTATTCTGAACTTAGAAAACTCAACGTCCCAGTGTCTTACATACAAGGGCGGAGGACCCGGTACCCTACCTTGATTTTTGCCTCAGTTACGAATTGGGGAAGATTAAGGAGATGCAACAGGAAGCTAAAGGGCGGGATCTGTTCATGGGGTGATGGGAGGAGAAACGGTCGGGAACGAAAGAATTGCAGGGGAGATAGATATCTGCGGTGGAGGCGCTCGCACGAGGAGGAAGACGAGCGACGGAGCGAGGGGGCTGGGGCGCTCGCTCGAGGAGGAAGACAAGGAGCCGTCGGGGCGCTCGGCAGCGAGATGGGCCGGGGAAGGGAAGGTTGCCAAGCAAAGCAAGGAAAAATTATAGGGTGCGTTTGGTTTAACCCCCAACAAGCCCTACCAAAAAGTTGGCAAGTTTTGGCATGACCAAAACAAAGGCATGACCAAAATTTTGGCAACATGGTGTTGTTTGGATTGCAGCCATTGTACAAGGACCAATTTTTGGCAACCTTTTTAGTTCTACATTTGGTTTGTAGCCAACTTAGAGCAACTCCAGCAGATGCCCTATATCTCATCCCACAAATCTCATATATTGAGATCCCCTATCCCATTTGCCTCCCCCAAATCCCAACTCTCTTCGGCAGATTCCCCAAATACCATCCCCTATAATTCATTTGTCTATATAATATCATATCTTCCAACCGATTTTCTAAACTTCAATATTTCAAATGAGTTTATTTGAAATCGTATATTTGAACGCATCTAATTAAAATAAAAATGTTTTATTTTTTGGATCTCTTGTTGTTTGGTCTCACCGGAGGAGTAACAATTTCATTTGGAATTGGTTGCTCTCCAAATGGGCTGTAATTTTGAGTGTCATCCCAAACTTCATCAACGACGACGCGCTCACTCAATAAACTGGTATACATACCCATTGTATCATCTTGAGAATCCATCACAATACTCTGTAATTTCAGAAATGGTATACAAATATCAATCTATTTGTACAGAATTTTACTCAATTTGCAATGTCATATGGAAGAATGAAAAAAAATCCAGTGCATTCCCAATCCAGCCGCACCATCTCCTTCTCCCAATCTCTGCCCGAGCACCATCTTCCCCTCTGCTCCTCCTCTGGACAGCAGCGCCACCAGCCTCACCTACCCCTGGCCCTCCCCTCCGCTCCTCCTCCCTCCACCGCGCCCTTCCCTTCCATCCCCCGCGCCCCTCCCCTGCGGCCCTGCGCCCCTTCCCTCTCCAGCGCCGGCCCATTCCCAGCCCAGCGCAGCCAGCGACCCCTCCTACTTCGGCAAGCCCACGCCATGCCCAGCCCCAGCGCCGCCGGCCACCTGCGCCCCTGCCCCCGCGCCGCTCCCTCCTCCCCAATTCCCATGCTCAGCGCCGCCATCCACCTGCGCCGCTTCCCTCCTCCCCCGCGCCCCTTCTTCCTTCCCCATGCGCACTGCGCCGTCACCCGTCAGCCCAGTGCCCCGGCGCCCCTGGCCTTGCCGTGGCCACCCCGTGCCCGTCCCTCTCCCCTACCGAGTCTCCTCCCGTTCCTCTCAGATCTTGGCCGCCATTCACTCGGGCGAAGCAAGAAGAACAGGAAGAAGGAGACGATGGCGAAGACGCGTACCTGGAGGAGAGGAGGATTACGCGGGAAGGAGGCTTCACCGTCGGCTGTTGAGGGATGGGGGATCCCGACCTCGATCCTTCAGATGAGGGATCCCCAGCGAGATATCGGGGACGCCTCCGTATGGGGAACGGGATAG
Organism: Brachypodium distachyon; assembly: GCF_000005505.3. Classification (NCBI taxonomy): domain Eukaryota; kingdom Viridiplantae; phylum Streptophyta; class Magnoliopsida; order Poales; family Poaceae; genus Brachypodium; species Brachypodium distachyon. The sequence continues at coordinate 51,317,696 of NC_016133.3, forward strand.
GGCTTCTCCTGGAGAGCGTTTTTTGGCCGAAATCCCCCAAATATAGCTATCGGGGGTTTGATGGGGCTTCTCCTGAAGTTGCTCTTAGTACTCAAACAGCTAAGCATCATGTTTTAGTTATTCCTTGAAATTTTTAGCACGATGTACTTCTCAGCGTAATATAACAGACTAAGATTTATGGTAATCATGGATTAAAGAAAGGTTTTTTTTGCTACGTTCATTTGTGAGAGGATTAGCCGCCGTGGGAATAGGATGGGGTAAGCTCACAAAAAATTAAAAAAGGGAATAGGCTGGGGCCCACCATCGATGGATGGATTAGAGTGAGAGCGGCCCTGCCGATTCTTGGGCGATGCTTTCGCCTGTCCTCCGACACGCCAATTTTTCCATAGGGAAGCCACGGGCGCGTCCGCGCTAACCTGGGCGAACCAACTTTCAGGTCCCGATCCAAACGATGACCAAATGCAGCGGCGAGCCAAAATATTGGTATGGCCAGCTTTGGCTCTGAAGCAAACACGCCCATAGTGCCCTCTTTTCCTCAGCGTGAAACCCTAGCCGTCCGAGGAAAAAAAAATCCCGTTTGCGATCAGGAGCTGAGAGGAACAACGGATCAACATCTGGCATCGTTTTAATACCTTCTTTGTAAGGTTTTGTGTGTTTTTGACGGCAGCGCCTGACGGTGGATGCAACGACGCTTGGATTAATGGTCTCTCGGCTCCATCCCCGTTCCGGCATGGCTATCATGTTCTACTCCATAGAGTTTGTGGATCTCACGGCTCATAATTTCATGATTTTGATCATATTCCTCATCTGTTCGGCTATGATTCAATGGTTCGACAACCTGTCTTGCGAGGGGTGTGCCCAGGCCACCTCGCGTTCAACGATCTTAAGTTCTCACCCGCGGGGATGGGCGGCTCAGTAAAACCTACAAGGTTAGTACAACTTATGCAGATTTGGTCTTCTACTGTTTTGTCACCAGAGATTTGGAGAAATATCAACATGCGATCGGTGCGGCTAGAGAACTTGGCTTTAAAGATTTTTGTTATAATTTTCGGTTTATCCGAAATCTTTGTTGTTGTCTTAATTTTTCGATCAGTTTTATTTTGTTCGTTGAATAAACAAAGTCAGATCGTTGTTCTAAAAAACAAAAACAAAAAAAACGTGAGAGATAAATGAGCTGAGAGCTCCCACCCTAGGCCTAATTGAGAAAAAGTAGTTTAATAATTCATGTGATATAAAAAGCTTGTGGCCACTTGATACAGTCTGACAAAAAATATGTGGTTCTGTTGGCAATTTAGCAAAAACTGGAGCTAGTGAGACGGGCCCCAAAAACCGTGGTTTCTTGAAATTTACCCTGTTTATTTTGCCAAATATCTATGGGTGTGTCCATATCTCAGGTGCCTGATTTTTTAAGTAAAAGATTTAATTCTTGGTTAATAGTATCAAAGTCACTCATTTCCCTTTCGCTGCGAATTTTAAGACACATCTAGATCCAATGGCTGAACAATCAACTTATCTCTAACTAAAAATCATGCAACTTGGGTATAGCAAACCCGAATATCTTTTTTGTTAAGTATATAAGTATGTAGGTGTTTCTGGAGAAAAATATAACTATATATTTACTCTTGTAAAGACCTAACTTCATAATTCATCTCCATGTATTTATGCTTACTTGAAACATTGGATTATTAGAAAAATACGCATTAAGATTATTACACACTTGATAGTTTATACCTGTATACGATGCGACATTGTATTTGCATGAAATCTATTGAAATATTGAATACTAAAAACAAAATATTATAAAAATTAATAGAAATACAAACAACAAACATTAAAATACAGTTTGCAATTATAAAATATAAATATTAAATGTCATATGTATGTTCTACGAATCACCCTACCGAAACAATTTTTTGTCCTTCTCCCATGCTTACATACACATAGCATATCAATTTTGCACACAACTTCAATCATTATATGCTAGCTACTAGCTAGAACGAAAACATTTAATGCAAAGTTTGCATCCAAATGCCCACTATTCAGATATTAAAAAAATAAATCAAATCATGTACCTTGTGGCAGCCGGCGGACATGGAGCAGTTTGGAGAATAGCTATTCCAGCGGGAAGCGGGGATCTGGGTGGTGGAGCTTCAGGCAGGTGCGGTATAACAGCGGGGCTGCTGATGGGAGGGGTGGCGAAAAGAGGATGGCAGGGGAGGGGGTTACATATGAGGACGTGGCCGGAGACCGAGCTAGCCTACTGTTGTGAGGGGCGGCGAAGAAAGGATGGCAGGGGAGGGGGGTTACAGATGAGGGCGTGGCCGGAGACCGAGCTAGCCGGCGGGGACGGCGGCGTGGGAGAGTGATGAGAGACGAGAGCAAGCGAGAGGAGACGAGGTGTAGTGAATCGGGGGGAGGCCGAACTGCCAGAGGGGGCTCGGCCGCTCGGGTCGGGGGTTTGGTGAAAAAAATCCTACGAGACCTTGAAAAGGAGGACTCCAGGATGAATCGGAAACAATATTTCCAGTGGCTGCTGCACCTCCTTGACCGGATTGTTAATCCATGCGGAATGGCGGGCACAAGCCGAGATGCGACGGATGGATTAGAAATAGAAGAACCATAGGAGTGAACTTGACTTGCACATATGGGATTTCTCTCTTTGAATTGCTTCGTGCGCAGGCTAATTTTTCAATGGAATGGCACTTACGTTTTTGCTCCATCGTTTTGGGCCATAAGGATTGAGAAGACAACGATGTTTAATGCAATGTGGTTTATAGTGGATGCATACAACACGGATACGGCAGAAGGTGGAGATCATGTGCTGGTTTGATGTTCAGATTTGTGGCGGCCGGCAAACTGCACGGATGGGCGGCATCGAGTCTCGCTTATTGGAGAAAGGCTTTGAGATATGTGCGGGACACGTGTTTTCTCCTTGCATGGGTCTAACATATTGGAGAAATAGAAAAGTTGTCATATGATTTTTCTCCTTTGGGGTGCGATGGCAAGTTGCCCGTGATTACCAGCGAAGTTTGAGGAATTTTCCGCCGCTAGGCAAACCGCTCCAGAGACTATTACCCTGTTTGTTTGGCCTAGCTTTTAAACTATTACCCCGTTTGTTTGGCCTAGCAAAAGCTGAAGCAGCCATATAGAGTCGACGACCAGACCAGTTTCTTTTCACCGCTAGTTTTAGGCATGGATTTGGACATGGAGGGCTGGCAGTTTAAGCTACTGGGAAAAAATGTTTTCTTTTCGGCTTGTCCTTATTTGCTTGCTTTCTTGCGAAGAGGAAGCTGACAAAAATAAAGACAGGTCTAAAACAAAATTCACAAGCAAAAAAATTATCATACAGCCCACACATGGTTATGTTTGAAAATCTACAGGTTCGTACTATGATACAGACACGGTTTATTTGCTTTGTCAAACATGCACCTCTGCATTGTTCAGTTCAAGCAATTCGATCAGTACAGGACCGGATGGATATGATATAGTGTTGCAAATTCCTGTAGCAGGCTACTAAAATTCACTAGGATCCGAAGTTGTGCGCTATTTGTACTCCCACACTATTATCTAGTACCTACAAACACCTTACATAGTGATACAAGAATTCCTGAACTAAGATATGTATTTAATCGAAGGGATCAATTCGGGGATCATGCTCACTTGCCATTGCCATCCCAGTACAGAGGCATGTTGGGCACATCACCTGCAAACATATTGTGTCAACTTTCAACTCATGTTCGATTAAGTACCGAATGTCCAACATAGCATACAGGGTGACATGTAATAACCTTACTCATAGGAGACAAAATTAGTAAGGAATAGGTATTTATCTTGATTCAGAGGCAGGTTGGAGTGTTCAGTTTAGCATGCAAAAGACTGCTTTACCTTTCCTGCACCAGAGCAGTTTGGGCATCTCTCGGTCTTCGGTGCTGATAAAGGTTGATCACCATCACTGAATGTCGAAACAGGCTCCGTGAGCACAACAGCTCCTGTGCTTGAACAGCGAGCGCAAGCCAGGTATCCTACAAACAGCATGATGGACTCTCAGTGCGACCTAGCTCGATGTGGTTTCAACCAGCTATCCAATAGCTAAAAGGATCTCCTATTCGAGTATATTTTTGCAAATGATGGGCAACAAGCTATCATGTATGTGGTATTATATCTATCATCCGTTTAATCCATCAAAGGTTTCCTTCTGAGTTTTATCTTTACAGTGAGGAAGCAACGAAATAAATATATATATATATATATATATATATATATATATATATATATATATCAGAGATTGCAAATGGGATTCAAGTGGTGTAACATAGTTTTTACACTAAACTATCGTCAAATGAAGCATCATGCGCAATCTTCCCTAGATGACCTGTTTATATCGAGGAGGAGTGGGAGGGTACCAGTTCCTAAACAATATTTGCATCGTTTATCCTCCTGCTGCTTGACATTGTTTATCTCAACAACCATTAAAGCAGAGATAACTCCGACTGCTCCACCTGAGAAGGATGCCACAATAGGATCTACCTGACTACAACACCAGATAGACAAATCAAGAGAATGACACTAAATAATCATGTCGTGCCAATCTGAATTTTCCTGCTAGAAGGAACTTCATAAACTAATCCTGCAACAACGGTTACCTCAATTGCATAGGCAAATGAACATTGCGGATGAAGTCCGCATAAGATGTGCCTCCTATACCAAGTTTAAGTTCCAGCTGTAAGGAGATCACATCGAGTTGTTACACACCCACCACATTTTTTCCATGATGAAATGAATGAGGACAGCAAAAAATTGCTAGTTCAATAGTCGATAATGTTACTTACAATTGGTGCAAGAAATCCACCAAAGACCATTATTGTAGCAATGAGAGTGAAACATGTAGCATAGTAGACCTTCAGATTAGCTGCACTCTGTTTACAGAAAATAAAATATGGTAACCAACTGCTTCTGAGTTTCAAATTCGATACATTATATCATTGCATGCAGTATTACTAAGTAACGCCCTTGCTTAATACTCACCAGGGGAGGCAAAAATGGGATGAATGATGGAAAATCTGGGAGTTCTCCTTCATGCTCTTCAACTGAGATTCCAAGTTCAGCATTTTTTATTCGTTGTTGTATTCTCAATCTGCGAATCTATGTGGAGAAAAAGGAAAATAGGATAAAGTACCAGATGGTATATAATATCAGCTTTGGCATTCTTGCATGGCCAAACTCGTGAGAAGGCATAGTTGAAAGAAGACAAACTGAATCATAAACAGAAAGGAGCTGCACCAGAAGGGCGAAAACTAATCCTAAAGGATCCAAGAATGTTACAAGTTTGCTGTGTGTGCACTTGCACTCATCTATTGTCGCCAATAACATACAAGCCTAGAAGAAAAGATGACCAGACAAGAACCAACATTCCAACAGCACAAGTTACAGATTTAATCTTGAGTACCTAGTTTAATATCACAAGTTCTAGCTCATGAGATTACCATACTAAACATCTTAAACTATATCCTGCAATCCTGCTCCTCAGTACTGCATTTTAGTAGAACTTAGCAATATACTTTGTTTATTCTTCCTTATACAGAGGGATTGATATCAAGGTTACTTTATGAGGAGAGCGACTACTTGCATTTAATGCCCAAACTATATAGGTGTTGATCAGAATTTAGAAACAGCAGGCTATTGTTATCTTTGGCTCGTCGACAACATAAAAGTATATTATGGAGCACTCTTCTTCATCTATTGTCTTCCTATGTACTTAAGACTTACTCTCTGGATTAAGTTTATTCCGTTATCATGAACTATCCATATTGGTACGAACGGCACAAATAGCCTTGAACCAGGGACTTTTTTAGCTAACATAAATAGTACATCTACACAGACGGCCTAAATCATGCTTCCATTGGTAATGTTCTTATATGAAACAGATGGCCTGAATCATGCTTCAAGTGGTCAGGTTCTTTACATTACATGCCAACTGGTCAATAAAATGTCTCAGACAAGCATGGAAACAAATTAGTCATGCATTGCTATAGGTCTTCCCAAGAAAACATACTCCCTCCGTCCCATTTTAAGTGACTCAACTTTGTCTAAATATGAACGTATCTACATACAACAATACGTCTAGATACATGTAATAGAAAGTCAGTTAAAAGGGGGACAAACAAAACCAGGCTCTTACAAATAGCAAATACTATAAGAGACTAGAAATTTACTTTAAAACAATTTATGGGTGCAGACTTTGCTAGTTGCAACAAAATAAACACACCTCCTCCATATGCAGGAATATCTTGTTCCGGCGGCTCCTAATGTTATCTAGAATCTCCTGCAAGTCCAGTTTGGCAAAATCTTGGACCGTCTCAGGCCCTTCAATGATGCAAAACCTGAAAGCCAGAACAAGCAGATTTAACACAAGGTGCCACACACCAAAATGTATGCCGCGGAAGTTGAAGAGCAGATCCAGCGTGCTGGTCTCGTGTGCTCGATCGACAGATAAGGCATAAGCTGAGTCAAGCATATGCTATAGCAACTCCAAATCTTGCTCCTCAATATGCTCGAAATAGCCGTAGCTACGGCACCAAGGCGCAAAACGTACCACGAGCAAACAGGCCGAATCACCTGGAACTAATACCCGAAGCTACCAACAGTTCACACGATAGATCAATACCCTGAGGAGGCGGCGGCGGCATGGTCGTCCCCGGCGCCGAACGACGGGGGCGTCGACGACGACGGCAGGTCGGGGGAGCCGCCGGACGCCGCGGCGGATGCGGCGACCCGCCACCTGCGGGAGGGGGCCGGCGGGCGCAGCCGGTCAGCGTAGGCGCGCGGTGGCCGGAGCCTAGCGGGGCTTAGGCCGCTGCAGGCTAGCATGCGACCGGAGCAGAGCATCGCCGGCTATGCTCTCCGTCAGAACCTTCAAAATTGAGTGCTTATCCGTGGATGCGTAGGCTGATATCGACAGATCGGAGGTGAGACTGATGGATGGATAGGTCAGATATATCGAAGGAAAAGAGCGAATTGGGGCGAGGAAGAAAGAGTGGTGGCTCTGAGTTGTGATCGGTGGAGTGTGGAAGAGCAGCGTGGCGGCAGCAAGTAGTGGAGCTGAAATTTTCTGCTCATTTTATTTCTTTCTCCCGTGGGAAGAAAAAGAAAGTGGAGAAATATCCGTCATCGGTGGGATTTCTGAGGGCGACGCACTAAACAATTTTACACGAATCACAATGATTGAATTAAAAAGTTGTTGTTATAAAAAATAGCAAAACCGCTAAACAAAATACGCCACAAAACAACGCCGACATGTTTTGGATGCAAGGTCCGGACGAAGCCGGAGGCCTTGATTTTCTGATCATTTAGCTCAAATTACCCTCAAGTATTGTGAGAGGGACGGCACGTGAATCAGTCAGTGCCGTTTAGAATATAGATGCTTTGGTTCATGGACTATGTACCGCTATTTTTCTCTACGGAACCTCATTGATTGTGTAGATCGGCATATGCATACAAAATTTATGCTTGTGGATCGTGTAGTTACTACTCCTATTAGTAAATCTACAAAATTCACATCTTATGTCAACTCTTTGATTTCAAATTCCTCTTGTCTCTTGAAGACCGTCATGTGGACCTCAGCTCGAACTAATTAGCCAACTTAGATTTTGAACTTGTTAACAAAATAAGTTTTTTTAGAGAATGCCATCATGGCTAACTTTACTAAGATTTAAACCAAAGTAACATCATCGATGAGAAGCGGTAAAAGAAAGCTAAGAGGGTTCTCCAACCTGCCAAAATAACTACGATAACAGATCCTACCGTGTAAACGAAAGCTCTGATACCAAGATGATAGGCACAAACCCGTTAAAGGAGTTGGCGCCCGAGGGTGGCCCAATCTTCACGTCGTAGGATCAAATCGGAAGGGGATAACTTGCTGCAAACAACAGGGGTAATTACCTTTAACCTGCCAAGGTTGGATGCGACCCGTACGTTGGGGAAGACGATCCGAGGCTGCAAGAACTTCGACCCGCTGTCCGAACAATCGCGGAACCACAAACCGGAACTAACCCACACAAAATGGTCGGAGCTAGAGGTTCCTTCTCGCGAATCTGGATGAACTCACAAGAGCAAAGATAATAAGGATCTCTCAGCAATCTTGCTGCATAAGCTTGTAGCTAAATGGTTTGACAAAAGGCCCCTCTAAGAGCATCTCCAATGACATCCCTCAAAGCTATCCCAAATGTCCTATTTAGGAGATATGGACATTTTGTCTCCAAAATCATCTCCCAATGGCATCCCCTAAACGGAGAAAATGACATGTTTGTCCAGACACATCCCCCAAACTTGCCCCAAATTTGGGGGAGGTTTTGGGTGTCTGGACATTGTCCGGTGCTCTTTTTTGTCCGCTCCGGCCCCACAACAAGAGATGGGAAAAGGAGAAGAAAATGTGAAAAAGAGAGGAGAAAGGATAAAGAGAAGGAAAAGCTAATTTGATGGAGAAATTTGGAGGATGTGGTTGGGTGATGAGGGTGGACATGAGGAGGACATATGTCCACTTGCTCCCCCAAATGACCAAAAAAGGGACATTTTGGGACAAAATTTGGGGAATCCCATTGGAGTTGCTCTAAGGATGTGGGCGATGGGGTTTTATGCTAAGAACATCTTCAATGGCATCCCACAAAACTATTCCAAACGTCTTATTTGGGGATATAGACATTTTGCCTCCAAAATCATCTCCCAATGGCATCCCCTAAACAGACAAAATGTCATGTTTGTCGAGACACATCCCCCAAACTTGCCTCAAATTTGCTCTCTTTTGTCTGCCCAGCCCCACAACAAGAGATGGGAAAAAGAGAAGAAAAAATAAAAGGGAGAAGAAAAAGGATAAAGAGAAGAAAGAGCTAATTTGGGAGAGGAATTTGGGGGTGTGGTAGGGTGATGAGGACGGGCATGTCCACTTGCCCCCCCAAATGACCAAAAAAGGGACATTTGGGGACAAAATGTGGGGATCACATTGGAGTTTCTCTAAGGGACAACCCCCCTTCTTAGGTGTGACATTACTCAAAATATGGCTGGCTTTTATTGGGGAAAACGAAGTCAACTTAGAGAGTTATTGAGGAGTTTCTCGAAATTTCCCGCGGCATTTGATAGCCTGGACACCTATCACCAAACTTGACATAACTTTTGATACACAACTCCAAATGATGTGTGGTTTGTTGGGTTGGAAAGTAAATTTGATTTAGCTTTGTTGGTATACTCCACTTGCCACGTCTCTTCTCCAGGTGGGTGGTAGCACAGCCAAAAGCGGAGGAGAAATGTTATGTGCATTGGAAACACCTCTAACTTGTTCTATTCACTCGGTTTCTACAAGAGCCCATATGTTGTTGTTTTCTCCTCTATATTGTACATGAGTTCAACCAACAACAATGGAGATGAAAGAATAATCATATCACTAATGTCGTGAGATAAACTTAAGTTAGCGTTCACCCGATCACTTATCAGTTTGGTGTGACTTCGTGTGATAGGGCCATTGGTTGTTGGTGTAACATCGATGGCAGGGATGTCTTCATTAACGAGCCCTCAGATCACAACCCAAATGACCACGGAGCTCAACTTTTTTTCCTCGGAGCAGCGGCCCGTAAGGCTGTTAGCCCAGTTAGCGATTACTGAAATAAACCAGCCAGACAAGGTGAAGGTGAGAGAGTAATTAAAGATCATACGGAGTACTTAGGAACCTCTAACCATGCGGCAAGGATTCTCTGCAGTAAGTCACCTGACTTTGTGTGGCTGACATGTGAGCCAGACAACCATGAGACCCACAAGTCAGCCACACAAAGTCATGGGACTTAAAAGTCAGACAATCCACGCCGCTAACCACGGTGGCGTCATAGGCCTCACAAGATGCTCGATTTTACTTTGTAAATTCGTATCATCTCTCGTGCTACCATCTCTAGCCTCTCCCTTCGTTTTGTGCGGCGACGAAAATCCCCGTTCTCATTCGAACCCACTCCCCGATGATCCAATCAGTTCACCCCGATCCAGTGATCTGGAAAAATGGCAGTGTTTAGGGTAGTGGGTTGCTCGGGCAGGAAGTCAACAGTGCTTCCCCTCCCCTCGCCCTCATCCTTACGGCAACGTCCCAGTCTGGGGACAGGGGCGCAACGCCAACGGTGTCCCGTGTTATGCCGGCCCACTCGTTCGTTGGGCTTGTGGACATGCGATTTGGAGCCCATATAATTTGTAGGCAGCTAAAGTAGTGTCCAACGGAAATAACAGCCCACGCCGAATTATCCGCAGGCTAGTTCTGCCCTCCGCGCCGCCACCCGATACGGACTCTAAACCCTAACCCCATCTATCCCTCCCCCTATATAAATTACCCATCCCACGGAATTCCATCATCCGCCGCCGAAGAGAAGCGGTAGGTATACCGTCCAGAATTCCTTGCCACGCCACTCAAGATCCAGATCCGTCCGTTCTTAGGTATTCCCGTTTTGAAGTCAAGATCGATTTTGGTTGGTTTTCTGGTTTCTTTGATGGCAGTGACGATTTGCAAAATTCAAGCTCAACAGACCAAATCACAGGTTTTCTCATGAGAGTTGATCTGTATGCCGATTATCCCGCTGAACTGAGCCATTTGATTTTTGTTATCGATTGTCATTATATTCTTAAGATCTGTTTCCTTTTTCCTTCATGATTAGCTTGTTGGCGTTATCTTTTTTTGGATCTATTTCCTTCATGATTATTGTTTTGTTACATTGGATTGTTCATGATTATTGTTTTGGTACGGAGGTTGTTGCGATGAGGATACAAAGCTCCCTCTTCTGAAAGCATTGAGGACATAGCTGGCGGAATCGAACCAATTACCATGCCACCACTGAGTAACTATGTATACCTCCTAGTTTATTTGCCTTTTTTTCCCTTCTCTAATTGATTCGGATTATGAGGAGGTATTGATGCATAATCCAACACTTGATCCGAGGGTGGCTTCAGCCACCAAATGATGTCATCTTTGCATCTGAATCCGCCAGAGACCAGTTTCTTTTTTCCTACTTGTTTTGATGTTCTTATTATTTTTGGCTTTCCAGTATCAGAGGATGAAACCTCGAAACAATCTTAGGACACCTTCTGACACAGTGCCTATTTTCCTGTGGATGAGAAGGCATTTATATTCTGATGATACTAAGAACTTCCCATCTTGTGTTAGTATATCTGCTCTTGTTCGGCTGCTGCTGGTTACCCCTGTGAGGTAATCGTTTCTGCACTAAAGCTTTAGGATGTAATGTCCGCCAATGATGATTAGCTACATGTTGGAATTACCGTCAGATTCCCAAATGACGATATTTTTGCGGCTTTCTGAGGCTTCTTTTCCTAAGCTATCATGTTGTATTGTGTTAATGAATTCTAATTTTGTTTACTACTATGATAACATATTCCAGTGAGGAGCTCGGACCATAGGAAGTGCCGTTTGACACTGTAAACAGCAGCTGCTTCTCTCCACTGCAAGTGTCCTTCCTTCGACAATAACCTCTGTGGTTTGGTCTGGGCCGGAATCTTCATTTGCACCTGGTTTGATTCAGCTGTGTGCGTGATTTTAAGCGGGTCTCTGAGGGATCACGTCTAACATTTTATTATCTGCTGATTATATATATATGCAATCTAGCTTGGGCCTGATGCCACGTCTCCAGTAGCTACGTGCACTGACTGCAGATGCTATGATTGGGCCAACAAAGAGTCGTTTGGTGTCTCACATGTTGATAGGAACCTGGGATTGCATTCCAATCAGTCTACAGAGCCGGTTATTGTGATTACATCTGTTTTTAGCATCGTCAGCCAAATTGTTGATTCAACATTGTTTTCCTAATATTGTTTTACCGTCAGCTTGCATTTCAAATGATGATAAATTCAAGGCTTGTTTCTCAAAACATTCGCAGTTGCCGCCTAAGAGCTTTCGCCCTGCCAGGCTTGAGAGCTAGTGCTGCTAGATCCTTCCTTGGATGTCTGATGACAAAGCAAGATATTTTCAATTTTTTTTGAATATGCTGTTTCACGATGACTGTTTGAGCGAGCGGCATGCCTGGTGATGATAAATTTAAGGCCTGTTTCTCAAAACATTCGCAGTTGCCGCCTAAGAGCTTTCGCCTTGCCAGGCTTGAGAGCTAATGCTGCTAGATCCTTCCTTGGATGTCTGAAGGCACTCGCTCACTCTGTTTTCGGCCATCTTTTGGTATATTTTGTCAGCTAATCTGTTTTCAGGTGATCCTTTTTTTATGAAGTCATTCGCGGGCTGCAAAGGCGCCGAAAATCACTAGAAGACAGATTACCTGACAAAATATACGAAATAAAAAAAGGCTGACGGTGAGCGACATGATGAAATGCTTCTTTACTGCAGCAACTCAATTTATACCGATAACTAAACCATCGGACAGTAAATTGGTTAAACTTAGCTCTAGATTCGATGAATGATATCGTATCTAGCAGCGATTTTATAGGGCGAATCTGAGTTCTAAAAAATTGCAGCGAGTCATGCTCTGTTACAGTTATGGATTCGCATGAGTCGTCTGTAGAAGAGATCACCTTCACAAACCAAGCATTGGTGTAATCACCTAAACAAACCAAGCATTGGTGAATGGAAAAGTGAGAGAGAATGTAACAATATTGTAGTGAATTTGTTGATTGAACAAACCAAGGATTGCTGGTAGCAGTTTTTTCTTTGGAAGGGATTACAGATGGTAGTTCCATTTACTAGTATACTTGACGAGAGAGCAGGAACTGGACATCTGCGAGCTGGCACAGGCTCATGTCCTTGTTGCCCCCAGGGTCAAAGTTATCGGCTATGTACGTGGAACGTGCGTGCTCACCAGTCACCACCACTGACTTTGATGATGCCTGCGAATCTGCGATCATGCATGGTCTCGCGGCGTGCAAATGCAGAGATATCTTGGCCATTTGATTACGACCTTCAAACTTGCCAACACTGACACGGCCACTATAGCATCGTCGTGTACATTTTAGGCTCGATGTTGGAACGAACGAATGGGAGGGATCGAAACGGATATTTGCCACCAGCCCACCGTGTTTTATTATTCCATATCGTTTTCTCCTTTGGGCCATGCTTCCTGCTCACGGCCACACGTTGCCTAGATACAAGTCTCCGTGTCATTGACAAAACTTGAAGAGGTAATCAATCCTTGAAAGTGGAGACGGATAAACGACGACGGCCGTGGTCAAGGTCAAGCCGTGCCATCAAAATTGGCAACAGCTACCGTGTTCTTCCTGTCACGTACTCACGGGACTCTTGCCAATGGACCGACTGCATCACCACCGGAGGAATACAAATCCGTGTTTCCTTTACGTGAAATTCCAAAGCATCGGATGAGATAAGCCTGCCCACCATACGAGAGGGCATCCCCATGCTATCTTTTTTTAATTAGTTTCTCGTTTCCATTTTTTAAATTCTTTTGATACGATGGACAAAATCCAAAAACTCTTTTCTATTTATGCATTGAGGCCTAATTGAATACAACCCCTCTTCCCAAACTCAGAAGGATAGTATAGTCTTTTCACGTTTTATTTTTTCTTCTTTTTTCTTCGTCCGACTCCTTTCTCTCTCGCAAGGTATCCACTGTGTCAAGAACTGTTTCGATGATCCCTCCGGTGAGAATATTTGAAATTGTGTCTTCTACGACGCTGTGAAATTTCATCACGATCCAACGGTGAAATCTCCGGCTAATACCAAAATACCAAGTGTCGTTCGGATTTTTTTCGGCTGTGCGTGGTAGAACAATGTTCACATGTTTCCCGCTGATTTGAGCCATGCTTTAACAATCCCTTCGGTAGGATTCTGTGGGATTTTGTCTACTACCACGATGTTAAATTTCATTGTGATCCAACGGTGGAATCTCCGAAAAACTTCAAAATACCTAGTGTTAGTTTGGATTTCTCATGACCGTGCGGGACAGCACGAACATCCGATTTGTTCGCATGTTTCCGATGCCTCAAGAAGGGTTTCGCTGATCCCTTCAGTGGGACTGCAGAATTTTGACTACTACTACAATGTGAAATTTCATCACGATCCAACGGTGGAATCTTCGGAAAGCTTCGAAACACCGAGTGCTGTTTGGAATTCTCACGCCCGTGTGGGACAGCACAAACATCCGAATTGTTCGCCTGTTTCCCACTGGCTCAAGAAATCTTTCGTTGATCCCTTCGGTGAGATTGCGTGTAATTGTGTCTACTACTATCTCTTGAAATTTCATGACGATCCAACGGTGCAATCTCCGAAAAAATTGAAAACACCGAGTGTTATTTGAAGCCATACGAAAATGATAGAAGAAAATATTATTTAATGTCCATCCTGTCTTTTTTTATGAAGGTGTACGGAGTAATCTAAACCGTCCTTGTGTTTTTCGTAAGAGGAGGGGGGTGTATTGAATCAGAAGTTTTATGCATTTTAATTTCATCATTAAATAGAACCCCTTTTTTATTTTAGACAAATTTATAGAATGAAAGCTTTTATGCCACCGGAGGAATACAAATCCGTGTTTTCTTTACGTGAAATTCCAAAGCATGGGATGAGATAAGCCTGCCCACCATACGAGGGCATCCCCACGCTATCTCTAGTAAGTCGGCACAAAACAGAGCAATCAGGCGACGCGCACCCACGGCCACGACGTCGACAAGCAAGTGCCAAAAGCGGCAACGAGGATGTCAAAATCACCCCGGGAATGCGATGGGACGTTAGTGGGTGATCTATCGCTCGGATCGGTCTTTCATCCAGTGCTCCCCGTGATCTAGCGCTATAAATAAGACGATCGATCGGACTAGCTTGGTCTGAAGGTCAAGGAAGAAGAAGCTCTTTAGGGAAGGAAGGAGCTGCAAGCCAAGCTAGCATGGCGAGAAGCTGCAAGCAATGGGGAGCGCTGCAGTTAGCAGGAGCGCCTGCGCTCGCGTTCCTCCTCATCGCGTCGGTGCAGTGCGAGTCGTCCGTGCTGCCGCCTGGTTGGACGGGCGGCTCCGGGTCCGACCAGGGGTCCAGCCCTGACGGCTCTTGGAAGTACGAGTGGGGCTGGGCTGCTGGGCCTGGTGGACATGGGTCTGGGTTCGGGTTCGGGTACAGCGGCAGCGGTAGCGGCGATGCAGGCGGCGGCGGAGGAGGAGGAGGAGGAGGAGGAAGCGGATCACGGACGTTTGGCTCACGCGGTGGTGGCTACGGTGCTGGTGGTTACACTGGCGAAGCCGCCGGCGGTGGGAAGGAAGACGGCGGAAGGGCGCAGAAGCAGCCGGACGGTGGCGGCCAGAACTGAAGCCGCCCGTGCGTGCCATTGCCTTGCATAGTTGCATAAGGTGCGGGAGGGTTAATTAGCCAAAGCAGCCAGTATTAGTATATCAACGATGTTGCATGTGTGTGGTGTATTGGTGTGTCGAATATATGTACTCAGTCTCGATCCATCCGTATAAGCAGACTTGTGTATGATGTGCTCGATTGTCGTTCTATATGTATCTGGCTATGCCATTGACAATAGTCCTGTATATTCTACGAGTCGACGTGGGGTAGTCAAGTTGCTGTCAGGAGAAAATTCCGTCTGTCTTCAAGGTTCTGAAGTCCTAGTGGTTGGAAAAATTCTAACTTGCGTGAAGAACAATTCTAACTTGAGTGAAAACAAGAGCTACTGCAAGCTTTCCTCTTCTTTTTTCTTCTTCAGTAAAGTAAAAACCTACAGCAGGACTAGCAAGCAAGCATCGTATACTTCTGAAAGGCACCAACTGATCTGTGCCAAATTGGTTATACGAAGCAGAGGCATTAACTTCGTGCTCCTCAATTCACCGCACAAATGAGCTGCCATCAAAATAAACTGCAAAACAATCGTACATAGTGCAACCTTTAATTATAGTCATACGATAGCGGTTGAAGGGGGGGAATATTATCACAAGCAAAGAGTGCGATGTGAGGCATATATACTCTTATTATCATGGTCATAGAGGACATTTTGTGTAAAAAGGTTGGGGGTGCAGCTATGGTTGATGAACCTTGCAAGGTTGCCCCATTTCAAAGCATCAACAGCGAAGATATTTACTTCATCTTCTCCAGGACCATTCTGAAGGGAGGGTATAGTACTTGATAAGCCGTCCCAACGGAATACATTGTAATAGTTGTGTCCAATTACAAATATGTACACATCATTTTCCCTCTTCTAAGCACCTTCATCCTCCAACAATTCTCCGATATATTCGCACACAAAGCTTCCCGCGGGTATAAAATCAAGGCTTCTTACACGTCCGCCACTTCATGTTTAAAATTGCTCTAACTTGCCGATCAAGCCCGTACGTTTCCCTTTCTTCTCCACAAACTCTTCTGCTTGTCCTGCTTGGAGCGACACAACACAATTGCAGACCTCATTTTCCAGAGCAATGTTTATGTGCAAAATTTCACAGAATTTTTCAGAACTTGTAATGACAAAGGCAACTGCCCCTGCTGTGCACGCGTGTAAAGCACAACGCAACGCCACCATGGTCAAACGCGCTAGTACGTACTGCGAATTACTCTCTCCGTTTCATAATTCTTGTCTCAATTTTGTCTAAAAATGGATGTATTTATTTCTAATAAGTGTCTAGATTCATATAATATTTTGACAAGAATTATGCAACGGAGGGAGTACTTTTTACATCACCCTGTCACACAATATATATACATGCAATGCTGAATGACCAAGACCGTACGAATCTACGGCAGAAGAAAGTTAGGGGATCGTTTCCCCTTTTCGAAAAAAAAGAAGAAAGCTAGAGGAAACTAAGAGAGGAGGAAGACGACCACCTAGCTAGCTAGCTAACATTTTATACAGACAGATTGACCGACATGGCGACATGTATTCTCTCCGTTTCATAATTATTGTCATGGCTAGTTCAAAACCATGACAGTCCTTATGAAAGGGGAGAGGGAGTACCTAACATTCTATTACGCCCCCATGTAATTTCACGCGCGCGGCTAGCTGTCAGATCGCCTTCATGCGGCGAGCTGCTGCTGGGAGCTGCAGCCGGCACCGGCGGCTTCTTCGTCGGAGAGGCAGCAGTACTGCAGCTGCCTCGGCGGAGCCTCTGCGCACAGCATCTCTGACTGGAGCACGGCGCAGTAGTCGCCGAATGTCTCCGGCGTCACGTTCAGGTCGAAGCCGACGCCGAACAGGAAGTCCACCTCCAGGTAGTTCATCTCCGCCAGGCTGATGCCCCCGACCTTGGCGAAGTACGCATTGTTGTAGCATCTGCATAGACGGGCCACATCAAACGTGTCACACTTCAGTTCAGTTCAATACTAGTTCGGAATATAATTGTATATTTCTTCATCTCTTTCAGCTGACTTATGACTGAGTTTACTGTCCAATGATTTTTAGGAGCAATAATGACACAGTTAAACGGGAAGGATCAAACCAAGCAAGCGAACAAAGCACAGCCAGAATTACCAACCAAGCACCCAAACCAATTCTTTATCGAAGAAAACAAGTTCGAATTCTTTAAGGATGCCAAGTTGGGCCAATTAAGTAGCAGATCAATCACTCTTAGCATTAGCAAAGATTAACTTGAAAAAGATGCCCTGGGTCCTGACGTCTATTGGGGTGAAAATTGAGGAGCGAGCAAACATCAGCGGATGGCAAGTTGCCGGTCCCAATCCCCCCACAACTGGCACCGAGTTAAGTTCCAAGCGGAAAGGTGAGTGGGCAGGGGTGGTTTTCTGGTTGATGCCCTCCATCGGGTCCACGGCAGCCACCACGTACGTTTTCTGCTCTGCTGGACAAGCATGATTTTGCCCATACGTCTGGTACTGCCTGCTTTGCTAGGACAAATCACTTTGTGTACCCAGTGCTTAGTGCGAATCCTAGCGTGACAGCGTATATAGTTAAAGTAGGAAGGAACCTACTCACTGATTGCTTTCTTTTGGTGCATGATTATACTAGTACAGTAGTTGATATATATCCTGCAATGAGTAGTATGGATACTTCTGGATTGTGGTGCGAAGAAAAATCATGTATGTATATATGAAGTACGGAGTATGTAACTACGTAGATCCTAATGCACAAACAGTTAATTATTATCTGATGATGCTAAAGCAGATAGAAGCAAAATTCTGAAGAGCGGAACGATGCTGAAGTTACTTCAAAGAGACTCCCAAACTTATTCCTAGCTAGCAGAGATTCCTACGAGGCAAAGCTATGGAGGAGGGGGGAAGCCGGGAAGCACCCAAAGCGAGTAGGAGCAGAGCATTTCGTCACTAATGTACTGACAAGATCGATCATGCAGGGAGGGAAACTCACATGTCATCCATGAACTTGACGGCGGCGAGAACGGTGGTGATGAGGAGGCGGTGCACGCTGTAGGAATCCACGGCGAGGGCGAACCTCCTGCGGCGGCCGCCGCCGCGGTGCAGGAGCCGGTCGAGGTAGATGTAGGCGACGACGTAGCACGCGGGGCTGCACCCGGCGAACCGCGCGATGCGCGCCACGTACGCGCGCACCGAGATGCCGGGCTTCGTCGTCGCCCGGAACGCCGACGCCGACGCCATGGCCGGCGCCGCGGCCAGCTCCAGCTCCGCCGCCGCAGCAGCGTCGTTGCGCTCCGCGACGCGCTCCAGGATGCCGGCGAGGGCGGACACCACACGCAGCATGTCCTGGGCGCTCCCCGCCACCAGCTCCTGATCACACTCGGCCATGGCGCTTCTGGCGTACGGCGGCTAGCTGTGCACACGTGATGATTGATTGGGCTGGTGGAGAGAGCAGGTGGGGGGAGAAATGCACGGAGTCCGTTATATAGAACGGGAGAGAGAGATGGGGAAGGAAGGCTGTTAAAGTTTTTTTCTGTTAGTTAATCAGGTACTCCATTTCTGGGGAGGAGATAGGGGTATACTCGAGCTCAATTGCTCGTGTAAGCACAGTTAAGAAGGAACTTCGGTAATTTGAGCCTTGAAAAATCGTTACGGTTAGGCGTGTTTAGTTACCCGGTTTGGCTAGTACCACTGTACTAGTGGATATAACTATTTTGAAGAAGATGGTGGATATAAGTTAGGTACTAGTAGGACAAAGTGAAACAGGTCGGAATTGCTACTTTGAATTCGGCCATGCCCACAAAAGTCGTGTGTCCTGGTAAATCAATAGACATAATCATTTTCTAAAATTTTAGTTGAAAATCATCGTAATGTAAAATTTTAACTAAATCTAACCTCATTACGCAATGTGATATAGGTTGGCGTTGGACGTGACTATAATAACGCCACATAGCTTGGCATTGAAAAAAACTTAACAATTTTGCGTCTTGGAGGTTAACACCATGATCCATGGCGTTGAATAGTTGGAGCTCAAATACCATGGGGTTGACCCCCTAAAATTAATTTCAATTTCAGTTTTGGAAGCTCGAACGCCATTGAGCTCCAACACCTTTGGCGTTGACCCTTGCAAATGTTGGTTGCTCGAAGAAGTGTTGAGTTTTTTCAACGCCAAGCTATTTTGCATTAACCAAGCCACGTTCAGCGTCATAGAAGTTAGCAGCCGAGGGCCAAAGTTTTCACTAAAATCATTTTGGCTATTTTTTTAGAAAATGGTCGCTTTTGTTAATTTACACCACATATCACATATCTTAGGGTATATGCTAAAGATCTCTTTGTAAGATCATCAATGCTGTACAGCATGCCATAACACAATGTCATGGTATCTTTTGTGCGTGGGAGTACCACGCCACGAAGCCTTAGGCAAAACAATTATGTTCTTCCAACTTTTTTTTTACCAACATTACGTTCTCTCCTTTTCATGTAAGCAGGAATCCCATGCCACGGGGATATGAAATTTACCACCTCTGTTTCTAAGTACAAATGCTCTAACTTTGTCCAAATTCTGATTTGTCCCAGTTTTGTAAGGTCAAAATGTTGGTTTGATGGGCCATGGGTTTACGTAGTCTAAGTCGGTAAGTGACACCCTCAATAGGTTATGTAGTTTCTTTTTCTATTATAAAGGGCCCATGCCACAGGATGCTTACTTAAATTCATATTTGGTGATTCTCAAAAAAAGAAATAAAAAATCAAATTTGAGATCGAGCATAGTTTGGATCCTGGCTCCGGTTTCAATAATCTTAGACTTGGGTGTTATCATTGTTGAAGCAAGATGAAAGTTAAGGTAAGCATATCAAAATTGGCAGGGGTTTGAATTTTAAAAAATAAAAACAGTTGATGTGTTTTCCTCATCCCGGTAATGCAGATTTCTTTTCCAAAGTTTTCATATCCATGGTGGACACGGCTACACGGCTGCACTGGGTACCCTTTTTTTAATTACTCTTGCTTTTTTTTTGTAGCTCTGAGATTTGTCATGCAGCTTGTGATCGAACCAAGCAATATTAAATACTCGTAAAAGTCTGGTAAAAAAATACTCGTAAAAAATGAGCTGTGCAACACAATGTCTTTCCAGCCCCTTATAGAGGCTCAGTTCCATTTTGCATGCTACAGCTAAGCTAAAATCCCTACCGAACGTGGCCTGAACGAACTGACAAGCATAGGAATTTCTTTAGTAGTTCTCACCGGCCAAATGGTGTTTAAAATGTTCTCAGTCGTCATCTTCATTTCGTTTTAAACACCCAACACCGTCCGTATTACTAGTATAATCCTAGTATTGTTCAGTACAGTAGTCACTGGTCAGTAGGTTCTCACTGCAATAAAACTTGCTATCTTGTCTTGCATGCAATCTTGTCTGTTTTTATGCAACTTTCCAAGAAACTGATCGGTGATGCACGTCCTGGTCCGGATACCACTTCTGGCTGGTGAACGATTGTTGTCATCGTCTTCAAGTGCCGTTCCTGTTCTCCAAATTAATCAAGCACTCTTTAGCCTGCTGGAGATTAATCAGCACCTAGCTAGGAGGGAGTTGAGATGACTACACCCACTATTTTGTTTTCTGTGTGGTATGTGTCCCTCCAAATTTTCTTTAATGCGAATTACGCTATGATCAGTGCGTAAACAAAAGCAGAGTATCTGCTTTTGAAGAGAAAGAGATCGCTCAGCGGAGCGGCACCTTCCGATGGGGAGGATGCATGCGACTATGCGAGGGTTGGTACCCGCCAAATCTCCAGAAGCGGTTAACCTGCCATTCTCGGAAGCCCGGCGACACCACCCAGCCAGCGTGCCAAAATTCATTGCTGTCAAGTGACACCAGTGGCTCATTGCCAGCTCCATCCCTGTGCCTCGGGTCTCCATGCTTTTGAGGTGCTATCAGGCGATCGGCGTTGCTAGGACGAACGTGCTTTTGTGCAGGTCAGCAATGAGAGACGTCGGAATTTGGAAATAATTTGCCATGTTAATCTGACCGGCAGGGCCAAGCAGTCCATTCCGTATCAAATGTCTCTAATTTCAAAATTAGGTTTTGTGTTAGCAATCTTATATAACTAAACAGGGGATCCTCACTATTCAAGCAGCCACGTCACCCCTATTTACTGAGCAAGCGAGAAAATTACCCAAAACCATCACATTTGAGGCACATATCTAAGAAAACCATTTTTTTAAATAAAAATTACCCAAAACCACCATTTTAGGGTCGGATGTACTCCCGCGCACTGATTAGCCAGTTGATAATGTTTTGATGAAAAACTGACAATGTGGCCCACATGTCGGTGCTACCGTGGCGCCATGCTGGACAAGCCGTCCGAGTTGTCCCATCTATTTTCTGCACAAATTGGTCCCGTCCCCCGCCGTCTCATCTCTGTCCGGCAGCCACTGCTCCTGCGGGCTCCGTCTCCCGTCCTCCTCCATGTCGAGCTGCCCCGTCACCATCTTCTTCCCCTGGCCTTCATCTCTCTTCCCTTCCCCGAGCTCTTCTTCTCCCCATCTTCCCTCTCCCGCGTTTTCTCCTCAATCCAATCATGGAGAAGATGACGAGCGTGAGGATGTACGCAGCCGTCCCCGTGGTACAGACGCTGCAGGCCTGCTTCCGGTCAACTCGCGCGTCCGCCATGCGCCGCCTGCAACACGCGCCGCTGCAAACCAGCCTATGCGCCGCCCGCTCTCCCGCATAGCCCACGCGATGACGCCCGCGCTGTTCGCAGATCCCATGCGTTGCAGTACCTTCTCCCCGCTTTCGCGCAGAAGCCCAACCCCAACGCTGCCTCCTCCCCAGCCACCTCGAGATCCTCTGCTTCGATCCACGCGAGCCCCAGCCGCCCCGCGTCGGAGTCCGACCCCTGAGATCCGTGCCCTCCATTGCGGACACGCTCTGTGCCCGTGGCGAGCCTGCTGACCCGTGCCTCGTCCGACTCGCCGGGGTTCTTCGCCAAGCTTTGGGGGGGGGGGGGGGGGGGGCAGCGTGGCGCTGGCACCGGCAGTGGCCCCTGTCGCACTCAACGCGCGGAGTACCTCCGGCCCCCAAAACAGTGGTGATTTGATTTTTTTTTAAAGTGGTTTTCCTATAGATGAACATCAGAAGTGAAGAAACATTGAACCATCTATTATTTGAGTGTTTTTTCAACGAGAGGTGCTTGCAACATATTAACATAATCTGGCCAAGAAACACATCCTTCATTGAAGCTCTTCCAGAGATTAAAAATAGTTTCAATAACCCTCTCTTTTTTAAGGTGTTCTCTTTGGTGGCCAGGAACATTTGGAAAACTAGAAATAAGCTTGTTTTTGAGAAAGAGCCTGCCACTTTCCAGGGTTGGCTAGCTAAGTTCATTTCTGATTTATCTTTGCTTGGCTACAGGGTGCCTCAATCCCTTTCACATTCTCTTACTAGTTTGTTAAACCTTTTCTGATTAGCAAGGGAATGCCCCTGTTTGCACTTTTGTAAATATGTAAATATTTTATTTATTCTATATATACAGCAGTAGGAGCCTCTCCTACTGTTTTCCGTCAAAAAACGTGTCGCGTGATTGGGATTCTCGTCGGCCTTTCTTTCTCACAGTCTCACAGCAAAGTCCTACCGAAGCGACCGAGCCAACCCACCCACACGCCTCTTCCATTCGTCGATTGACCGCCTGCACCTGCACCGCCTCGCCTGCTGACGCCAGAAATTCCGGCGCATCGAAACGTCGCGCCGCAGCCGAACTATAGGCTCGCCTCCTTTCCCCAAACAGCCTAAAAATCAGCCGCCGTATGCCAAATATGGGGGGCGCGGCTGGAGATGCTCTTATTTAGTTTGTTTAGGTGAAACAACACTCTGTAAGGTGGTGTTTTTTTTATGGAAAGACCACAAGGAAAACCCTTACAGCGGAATTATGAACACCCGGATTTGAACCCTGGTGGATGGAGTCATGCACCCTTATCTGTAAGGTGGTGTTACTTGTTAGGGCATCTCCAACGGAACCCTTCAAATCCTCCCATTTGTTCAAATCTGTCCATATGAGGGTACATGAGCAAAATACACAACCCAATGAGGGAACCCCCATTTGTCCAAAAGTGGTCCACACCCTTCATATCTTTCCCAAATTTGGGGAGAGTATGGGGAGTCCCCATTTGTGCAAAACTCATCCAAACATTGTCCACTTGTGTTCTTGGACCACATGTCATAGACTCAGAAAAGATAAATGGAGGTTATCATTGGACAACTTGATATTTTGTTCACACTTATTTGTCCAAAGACCCCTCAACTGGACAAATGGGGAGGACAAATAGGGGCTCACCCTTGGAGATGCCCTTAGTCACTAAACTTTGGATGAATAACTACTTTTAAGGTCTGCAAGTGGCTTAATTATCTAGTTGATCTTTTTAGGTTGGTAATACATATACTATTTGCTATGTAACGATATCTACGTTTTGTATCATTGTTAATATAATAATATCTATATTGAGAAAGAGTTTTGGTTGTCATTTCAAATATCTACTTGATATTTTTATGTCGGTAACAGTGGAAATATCTTTAGAAAAAATTGTAACAATATAAGCAACATATCATTAGATGTTTACGCATCACTGCTAAGACAAACATAAAATAATCAATATGCAGCTAGGCTTTTCATCGTGTAACCATCAATTTACAATGCATTGTTATTTCGTATGAAACCAAAATTAATTGAATGCCGCTACTTCATCGACAAAGTATTGAGTATTACCTACAAGCATTATTATAAACATTTATATAATTAACTAAATTGATTAAAAAATTGTAAACATACAAGAAATAAAAAACTGAACGTTACATGTCCATGTTAAATCGTTGTAATTGTTTTTTGAACGATCTCAAAACAATTTTTTTAACCATTTATAATTGTAATTCTTAAACGATATTATTTTTCTCACATATTTCATTCAAATATACCCCACAATGAACACCATCCTCTCCCTCTGCAAAAGTGACAATATCGTCTTCTTAAAGTTATGTTCATTTAGGATTCATAAGATAGATGATATTGATAAATAAATTTGCACATATCCATTTATTTAGCGCGTCAACCACATTATATTGAATATCGGTAACATAGTCACTGATTTCTATTATTGTGCGATATCATAAGCAATATATCTTTTTACAAGGGTCTGGTTGTTTTTAAACATCTTTCAAAAGTCTTAAATGTGGTCCCCTTAAACTGGTTGTAAGAAGATTTTCCCTTAAAGAAATATATGAACTCAGCATCATGTCGGGAAGGTTTTTCCCTTAAAGAAGATATCGTGTGGCCAATATTTAAGCTTAAACTGCAGTTTAGTTTAAGTAAACAAGAGTAAGCATAACTATACTTCTACACTTGATTCAACTCTTATCTGAAATCACGGTAAGTACCGTGACATTTTTCCCCATAGCACAATGTAAAAAGTTATACTTGCTCGGTGAACTCTAATTGTACAACATTTTTACAACATGACGTATACGGCAGAATAAAGAATAAATTAGCAAAACAAATACTTAACAATTGAATTACAACTGGTTAATTAGTAGCAGTAGTTACCATTAGAGCTGCTTAGATGAGTCACAAATTCTTTTTCCAATTGTAAATCCGCAATCTCTAGCAGTGTTTTGAATAGAATCTCAACATCTAAAGAAAAAATTCAACCAGATTGAGACTTGTGCAAAGGATATATATATGATAAGAATAGAATATGTGACATTTTTTCCATGGAGGTGAGAGGCCCAAAGATAAATTCCATACAAAAGTACAAAATAGTATAGAAGATAAAATGTGGTTTGGTAAACAGGAATATGTTTTCCATTGCATGATAAACTCCACTAAATAGTAAGGAAAATAACACTATGAAATAAAAAACTATTGTATCACAGCTTATAATTTGTTGCATATTTGCATTGCAAATTGCTAGGGTACGAGTGGTTGTGTTGCTGCTCAAGTGTAAGTCTCTACATAAATTCGTGTTGCAAAGATTGATATCATGAAGAATTTGTCTATGAGAAATTTCATTATAATTCTTAGTTATATGAGTTGCTTTGTAATTGTTTTTGGACTATGTTTCAAAACCATGTAACTGTAACGTTTATGAAGTTTAATAAAGTTACATGTGATTCTAAAAAAAACTTGGAGGCCATGTTCCATCGCCCATGTTGCCCCTACCACTACGCGGGCCTGCTTGCTAGCAATTAGGTGTGCCACCATGTTGTATTTTTTTCTCTTTTACAAATTCGACTTAGGACAAAAATATACGGCCACACAGGCCTTACATTTTGGAAACGAGCGAGAGCACTATAATGATGGCCTTGTGGGCTAAACAATGTTCGATGTGCTTTTGTTTTCTTGAGATGGGCCCACTATGCTCTCAAGGTAGGGATCTGCAAACAAATCTACCCGGATCTAAAAGAACAAATCCACCCAAAGCAGACTAACAATAGTGCAGATGACGGGGCTAAAATAGACAGTAAACTTACAAAGCCGATCAGAACATTTAACATACAGGCCGTTGGACTGCCGCCTGCGCGTGTGCAACCACACAGGCCTTACATTTTGGAAACGAGCGAGAGCATTATAATGATGGCCTTGTGGGCTAAACAATGAGTCCAGTTCGACATGCTTTTGTTTTAATCTTGAGATGGGTCCACTGTGCTTTATCCACTCGGATCTAAAGAAACAAATCCACCCAGAGCAGGCCAACAATATATAGTGCAGATGACGGGCCTAAAATTAAAAATAGGCAGTAAACTTACCAGGCCGGTCAACACATCTCGCATACCGGTCATTGGACTGCAGCCCGTGCGCGTGCAACCTCACCCTGCCAATGTCCACTCCGCCCCGTGGAGCTCCGCCGGCCGCCCCCGCCGCCAATCTCCAATTTTTGCGGGTAACGCAGGATGAGAGTCTTGTTGGCACTTGCATTCAAATCAAAACTTGTACAATACCAGTTCAAAAAAAACATTATCAACTGTATCAAAGGACGCATTTTCTTCTTCTTGAAAATTTTCTGATGGAAAAGGGCGGAACTAACAAAAGATGCTTCACCTTTTGTACCCACGTTCAAATTCCCAACTTCCATGGAGGCTCACGCCCTGACGATGCAGCCCCATGATGTTCCTCTAACCAGCGACACGTACGGTCGACCTCGCAATGATCATTCCGGCAGCTTAATTGGGACCTCATCAGAGGTCCTTGCAGACGATGATTGTTCGTTTCAGGTTGCGTGACCGCTGCTTTGGCTAGCTTGTGATGCACATCTCTCTGGAAGAAATTGCGAGCTGGCCGGCCGGCCTGAAGAAACAAACGTACCTGCAGGCGCAACTTAATGGCGGTCTGGTCGGAAGCCCGTGTTCGTTTCCGCGGTGCAACGGCAGGGTGCCTGTTGCGCAATCATTAGCATGCTCGTGCGTGCACCGTTATTTTTCTCCCCCTGTTGTCAGGTCAGGCCATCTGTGCGAGTGTGCGTGGCCGGGTACGTGGTGTACCTACGACGGTCTACTGAAATTAGCAACGAATACGGACAGCCAGATCGCCTGCCCCGGCCGCGGTGGTCACTGACTTTCTCTGAAACCATGCATCTTGTGTTTAACCATCTTGAATTGAAGTACTAGCAGTATTCTGTCTCCTCACATGCATGCATGCAGTCATGTAGTAGAAAGTAGCTTTATTGCCTACCAGAAATGCACATACATCAAGGGGATAGATCTTCCGTTTGGCGCTAGTGGCGCTAGTTGTTTGTTCGATATATAGATCCTCGAGCATGCAGTTGAAACTCGATCAGATCGATGGGTGGACGGATGGTATGAAGGAGGTGAAGCAGGTGGTAGTGGTGGCGGTGTGGTCGTCGGCGGGGGAGGCGTCGTCGGAGCAGGGGGAGTGGGTGTGGCGGCCCTCGTAGGTGGTGATCACCATGCGGCAGTCCGTCGACAGCCGCTCCACCCGCTTCTTCACGCGGCAGTTGCTCTGGGTGCACCTGAAGTAGCTCCTGCATGCGTGCATGAACACAGCACAGACACAGACACAGCAGACAAATCATTAGCTCGCACGCAGTTTGCTGAAAACCAAGCGCTAGCTAGCTTGGCCCAGTCCCTAAATATATGCTGGATGAGTACTGATCCGTATATATGGCGCCGCACTGAGCTAGCTAGCTGTGTGTCTGAAACTCTGAAGCAACACAATGATCTTAAAATGTCCGTTCCATTTGTCCCCGCGCATATCTGCGGACGTACGGCAAGCACAGTGTGCAGTAGGAGTACATCCAATTTTCCATAGATCATGCATATTGATAATGTCCTAATTTTTTTGCCACGTACCGTTGTGAAGGGACGGTAACCATTATACGACAGATCACTACTATCTTCATTCCTAAATATAGATAAGAAATCCTAGATTGGTCCCAAGTCTTTAACCAAGTTGACATAAAAAATAATTAAGATTTACAATATATATCAAATAAGTACATTATGGACATATATATAATTGGCAAATTTCATAAACCTAATTTAAAGTTTTGGATCTGGATAGATTTCTTTTTATAAACTTGGTCAACCTTGCAGAAATTTGACTTATGACTTCTTATATTTAGAAACAGAGGTAGTACTGGTTACTGCAAACAAAATGCATTAATTCAGCAGTGATGCTTTTTTTAATGAAAATTACGGCCTAAAACATATAGATAACAATTAGAAATATATATATACATGACGGGGGACTTGGTAACACTTTTCAGTTTGACTTCTACAAATATTATGTGTTAACCGGATATATGTACTTGATCCATTCAGTCTTAAGAACCATGACATTTTGGGCATAGCTTTGATCAAACACTTAGAACTTTGACTGTTCATATTTATTAAAATGCTTTCGTTGGATGTGAAAATCACTTCCATAGATTGGTCTTGAAAAATACTTTCATATTTGTGATGTTTTATAATATACTGTAGCAAAAATTAATGGTCCAAAAGTATGACTTGAATAATCATGTCATTGTCTAAATTATGTGTGAACTTTTGAGTATGTAGATATACATATACCATAATGCATGTAACTACAATCTTTATGCAGGTCCTTACTCTAAGGTGCAAGTTAGTCCTTAAACTTTGAAAATGCATGTTTGGATCCTATTTTTTTTAAAGTTGTTCATCATAGATCTAAATGTGTACTCCGTGTCTGACTGGGTGACGTGGCTGTTTGACCAACGCCACGTAGACATGGGCCCACTTGCAGGTTACCCCTTAGATGGTAAACTTAAATGCCCACATCTACCGCTGCATCGCCGTTTCCATGGCTTCACCGGTGAGGTTGGAGGAACGAGAGGGAGGGGCCGCAAAACGGGAGGACAAAATATGCAAGGGGTTGCTGAAAGATGACAATCAACGTGGTACCCAACACTCAACAGGTGTGTCTAGGCCTAGGTGGCATTGGTCAAACGGCCATGTCACCCGGGTAGACGGGCGCGTACACAATTAAGACCTATGATGAATAACTTAAAAAAAGGATTAGGGTACCAAACATGCATTTTCAAGGTTTAGAGACTAATTTGGCAGTTTTAAAATAGAATTAGGACCTCAAATGTATTTTACTCAGGAATGGATATAAATGGAATATCCCATGTTGTTGCATCATGTGTATATGTAGCAATTGGCACTTCACTGTTCATCTGTCTAACATTCTGTACCACTGTTACTGAGTATCCGTGCAGCTTTATCGCATGCAGCTAGCTAGCAATATATATCGTGCGTGTGCATATAAGACGTCATCTTTTTGCCAATCTCCTCTGTCATAATGCCATATTGCTTCGCAGTTCCCACATGCATCACCCCTTTGTCTTATAACTTTCCTTACCCAGTTACTAGTCTGAAACGAACTATACTCCGTACTACTTAGCACCAGGGAATGGCAAGAAACAACTGAACGACTGTCTGAATATGAACTATTCGGAGGAATGGTGGATCAGCAATTAAGCTTGTGCAGTTTACCTAGCTAATGAACGCTTTTGTTGGCACCTCAACATCACAAACGAAAACGTACAGCTTATGAATCCTTGAGAGAGAGAGAGAGAGAACTTGTGCTTGTGCATCAGAATAATTTATAAGACGCAACTGCAGCTGCGCAGTACAATAAAATCACATGTTTCTTTCCTTCAGTTAAGCCTAGTTATTAGCATATATAACTTCAGTGAAGCCTAGTTATTTGCATATATACTTACATTTTCGTCAAAAGAAACAGCTAGCTAGCACAACTGCAGCTTCTAAAATTGCAGGCTAATCTCAAATCAGGTTTCTTTCTAGATCTATTAGACGATTGATCATGGCAATGGATATGATCTGCTATGAGATCGACTTACTTCTGTCATCGATGGAGGTTTAGTTCATCACATATGATTGCTCGCCTCAATTGTACCATCCTGCCTCTATTCCTAGCTAGTACGTCCGAATAGGTACTGCTACGAATATGTTAGGGTTTTGATTGCCTATAGAAGTACACGTACCTGGGATGGAGGCTGTTCTTGACAACCTTCTGCCCGTACTTCCTCCACTTGTACCCATCGTCGAGCACATCCACATCGCTTCTGGTCTGGAAACAGAACCTCGGCTCCCTCATCTTCCTCCTCACCTTCATCTTCCCCTTCTCCCCGGCAACCGACATCGCCGACCCCCTCCACCTGCACCCTCAAACAGTCACACACCAAAATGCACAAATCGATAACCTAAACACAATTAAATCCACAATGGACACACATACACGTCCATCTCATGCATGTTCTCTCTACACATTTTTTTTTCAGGAGTTTCTCTCTACACATACCATGTACTCGTACTAGAATAGCCGTTATTAGCACCCTCGCATCCAACTCCTGCCGTTATCGAGGTGCCCACCTGATTCAGAGGAATAAGAGAAATCAAGATCAAAACGAACCTCTCCGTATTTGACCACGGTCGAAGCTAGCAAGTATTACCTCTTCAACCCCAATATTGGGCATGAAACCGGGCGTAGGCTTCTCGCAGACGATGGCCGGTGCAGTGGCTGTCAGATGACTAAATGGAAGCGCCGGCAGAGGGTATAGCCCGCAATGGTCAGGATTGGAGAGCATTACGGCTTCTTCCAGCTGGTCGAACGGCATCTGCTGGAGGAGCGCTCTGGGATGGCACGGTAGTTGGAGTGGAGGAGGAAGAGGAACGGAGGGGGTGTAGTACTGATCTGGCACATAGAGGTTTGGATTTGGAACACAGTAAGCCATCTGTAGATCGTGTCGTCTGCGAGCCTTACTAGTGATCACAAGGTGGTTGGTTCTTGGGGCATAGAATTCTTGAGATAGACCTGATCTCTCTCTCTCTCTCTCTCACTGCTTTCTATTTTGGTGTCAAATTGTGATAGGGTTGATACCTCTAGGTTTGAAGTGGTGGGCTATAGCTCTGTCTGGAGGACCCTGGGTCTAGGCTGCTCCCTTTAAAGGGCCCTTTTCGCTCAAATTGTGTCGTGGGTGCAGTGGTTGCTTCAGCGGCAGCTGTTATGTCGGATATGACTTTCCTAGCTCGATACATAGATGCCTTCTACTGCTACATGCAACTAAAAAAAAAATCATGTTTTAACCCATGTCAATCATCCATTATATTAAGAGAAAGGTATAGTTTTGGCCACTCCATTGGCAGCGAATTATACAAATGGTCCTTGAACTCGATCGAAATCGTATACATTTGGTCTCTCAATTGAAAAAACCAGATAGTTTAGTTTTGATACTTCTCCTAGATTTGAACAGTTTAGACTCCACGTGGCCCCATTTCCCCCCGAGAGTTTTCCACGTCGATCCCACGATGCACAGTTGAGTGACCAAATGTATATGATCGATCTTGAGTTCAGAGACCATTTCTAGGGGAAACTTGACGCATAGTGGCATCCGACATTGAAAAGTCTGGGGAAAACCGCGCCACGTGGAGTCAAAACCGTTCAAATCTGGAAGAAGGGCCAAAAGTATCCGGGTTTTGCCCATTGAGAGACCAAATGTATACGATGTCGAGTCCATGAACAATACTTTCTAGACTTCGCTAGCAAATGAGAAACCAAAAATATACTTTTCTTCCGTCTCAAAAAATAACTTTTCTCTTATTAATAATTTCCTTGTAAAATCATATTAAGTTAATCTTTTTCTCCGGTTGCTTATATTTGTTTGTAGTATTATTTGCCGCTTCCCTAATTGCAAACTTCAGTATTTGTTTCGACGATAAACTTTTGGCCACTATGGATCTTTGATGGAACCTTTTTCAGGTGTGGGGCAGACATGTTATTGCGTCGCAGCGATTGTTCCGCACACAGGATAGCACTGATTGTTCCTTTTGTTCCCTGTGATTGCTCGCTGCAACATACTTTTATTTACGCAAAAGGCCACCCGTGTCCAGTCTTCTGAAACGCGCACATATTGCGCCTAGTCTACCCTTGAATCATATCGATCACCTAACTTTTCTTTTTGGGTGAACAGCAAACAAGGATTTGGGCTTAAATATTTTGCGGCAATCCACTGCAGCTAAATTATTACACCTGATACGCATTTCCGTAGCCAGTGTTAGTGTCAAAGTAGTACTCGCTGCAGTTAATGGATGACAATGATATAGAGCCTAGTGCAATGATGCAGTTTCTGCAGAATTCAGTGAAATTACGCTCGTCCTGATACAGAAAAAAAATAGAATAAGTGAAAACAGGGGGAGCTAGATTCGAAACATTCATTTGTTCATCACATGCACGGCGTGAGTGTTCAGTCTCTCATGCAAGATACTCCCAAGTGGGAACATGAATTCCCTGCTATAACTGTATAGAATACATCACGACGTGCGTAGTGTCGGAGCAGTGGGGCTAGCTGTTTTAGTTGCAAGATAATGGCGAACCGAACACATTGTAGCTAGCAGCTAGCTGCAGGCACTCGCCACATTGATGCTTCCAGATCGAGCCACAGATTTGCAGCAGGGGCAAGGGGGATTTCCTATCATTGCAGCCGCGGCAAAAAGCCTCTTCTTCAGGCCCAGCTGTTCCCCTCTCTTGGCCACTACTCCCTTAATGCACATCTCTGCTGCCACATCGTGTAGTATATGCGATCTCCAATTCAAATTAAGGTGCAGAGAAACATATGTGTATGCCGTACACCTTATCATCTGCATGTGTGAATGTACGTATGCGTACAGATCAAACCAAGTGCAGTACAGATCAATCACAGGGAGCTCGAATGGTGTGCCCTGAAAGCTACAGAAAGGGCGAGGCACAAAGAGTTGGCAAGGAGATGAACAGAACAGAACAGGCGCAGATACCGATCGATATCGCAGCCAGCCGGCCTTCTGCATGACTGCATGCGACCGAGGCAGCAGTGCACGAGTCGGCGGCCGCAGCGGCAAGAAAAGAATAGAAACCCCAAAGTACATGGCGCCATGGCGGCCGGTCCGCCGGTGCCGCGTTTGTACGGTAGCTAGCTTTGCGCCGATCGAGACCAGTATAACTACATGGAGAAGGAGCAAAAACGCTAGGGGACAAGGAGATGATACGATCGACCGAAGCACACGAATGATCGTATGATGCATGGCGCACGCCACGCGTACGTACGTACGTGTGTACCGGCTGCACCGCGCGCGCATGAACGATCATTTCCGCATATCCCCGTTACTTTCTGAAGAAAAGTAATGTGTGACACGAGTCACACGACACGCAGAAATCGATCTTAGCGCTCCTCCGCAGGATTCCTCGTCGGCCATGATGATGCCTTTCGTCTCGTCGATCGATAAGCTCGCTTGGCAAGTCGAGAACGGACACGACCAGATCTCCTCTGATCTCAGACATGACACCACGACAACCCTACGCTCGGTTTGATCCCCAAAAGAGGACGCAAGGGCTATAAGACTCTAGCAACAAGAAAACCAAAGGGAGAGTGTTTATTTGGTCGGAAGCCTCTCTCTGTCTCTCATTCATCGGTCGTAGACTCGTACTAGTACATATACACAGACACACGCACGTCGTAAGTGGATTTTGTTGTCTGTATCTGCACATTAGGACGACATGCAAAGGCGTAGAGTAGAGACCATTGGAGTGGTCGACCTTCTTTGCGAGAGGAGTACACGTAGGTGCATCTGCGGAACTATTCAGGATGTCCAGTTCCAGACCAAATCCTCGTCGCTACAGATTACACAACTGATACCCTCTGGTCCCGGATACGTTCCTAGCTAATCCATAGCCAATTGATCGAATATCCAGGCCATGAATGAGTTAACAAGTTCCGGACAATAGCACACAGAATTGGAGGACTGGGTTGCACTGGATGCAGCACGAGAGCTAGTTGCCTAGTTAGCAGCTTGTAGTTTTTGTATTGTTTGTCTGAAGTATGGACCGGGCAAAAGAGTATAGCCCCACACACCTGACCCCGACAACAGGGAAGCACCACTTCCCCGGGACAACAGGGATTCTCGTTCTCCATTCACAGTTTTCTGTTGACGAGGCAAGGTTAGTTCACTAGCTGTCTAGCACTAATTATCTACAGCACGTTCTGATCAGCTGCTGCTAGGCTGCATACCACGAAACGGGTCTGCTTTGGAATCAGTTTGGGACAAACTTCATGCATCAGGGGAACGAGGAAACTCATGTATCAGCTGGGCGGTATATGTATCAGGAGATCTCATGTATCAGCTGGGAATTAGCAGGAACAGCTAGGATAGTTGTTGCTCGAGAACAAACCGCCAGGGCGCCAGTACTCCCAAATCACAACTCAGATTAGATTTCAGAACAGCCTCATGTTTACAAAGGCAAAGAGCCAAAGACTAGGACGCGCTTCATATCGTGGTATGATGGGCAATAACACACACACACACCCTACAGATAGTCTGCCCGCCTGGGCAGCTGGTCGAACACTTTGAGTCACCCAGTTACCCTACGCGGCATGCTATGACCAAGAAAACCCTGCCCGAGAGCTCAGGTTACCAGAGTACCTAAAACATGACGATACAGGTGCATCTACATTTGAGAATCCTCACTGTGTAAGGGCACTGGTCGCAATCCTTTGGCAACTAAAACCTTGAGACATGTAAGCCATGTTAAGGTGCAGTTACTAGCTAGCGGGCTAGAAGCTTGTATGATGGCATATCCTCGATCCGCAGAATATCTTCAAGCAACAGTTCCCTTTCTATCTGACGTCGTGTAGCTTTCATGACCGTCTGCAATTTCAGTAGTACAATCCTCAATTGGTAGTTTTTTGCAACCATAGACGAGCTTGTCAAAAAAAGGTTACTAGGGGAGAGTTTCCTAGTTGCAAGAACTTGGATAGAAAGGCAACATACATTGAAGTCCATGTAAGTAGCGTGCATATCAAGCCATTGCTGATCCATCACCTTGAAGGTTACGCAGTAGATAATATCAAAAGCTCGATCATTTTCTGAATTAAAGAAAAGAGTAATCAATATTAGGAGCACTATCAATAGAGCCTTCACTTATCTGACATTCATATGTGTTGCCTACTTATAAAAAGTAGAACTAAAGCAGGATATGCTGGATTTTATATAGTTAATACTGATCATTAATGGTCACATGGGACAGGTTTAATACTCAAAATATATTGCTAAGAACTGGTGTTTTAATTGCAGCCATCTGCGCAAGCATACATGCTTCATGTTTGATGGTTCAGTGGAGGAGGAAAAGTAGTTATGAGGGCATATTGGGTGCAATACTGCACTAGGCCACCAAAATCACTCTTAGAAGTGGTGAAAAAAATAATCTAAAACAAATCATGAATTCATGACATAGACATATCATACCACAAAATTTCAAATCCAACTTAAATTCATAGCTTGCTAAAAAAACAGATCCAAATAATGAACAGTACCAAGTTCAAATTTGAGGTCAATAGTATCGTGCTGGTACTATTCACAGTTGGGTTTTTCTTTTTGTTGAGCTGTTATACAATTTGGACTAAAATTTCGTGACACATAGATTTTTTTTAGGACACCTCAAAGGGGCAGGGAGTTACATGCTGTTTTGGTTCAGGAATTTGGGGCTTAGTGCAAGTCTAGGTACACCTCAAGGGTGCTAATGCACTCAATATGCCACCATCATGTAGATTCCGATCTCCATTCCGTAAACATGAAAATGAAAGAAACTGTACCTGAAAGTAGCTTTAGAAAAACAGCTCCAAACAATGACCTTGGTTTAACTGCAGAAGAAACGAAGATATTCAACATGAATTCAAATGCCATGCACTTCAAAAGATTTTCCAACATGTTGAAAGA
This sequence comes from Brachypodium distachyon, assembly GCF_000005505.3. Classification (NCBI taxonomy): domain Eukaryota; kingdom Viridiplantae; phylum Streptophyta; class Magnoliopsida; order Poales; family Poaceae; genus Brachypodium; species Brachypodium distachyon. The sequence goes on from NC_016133.3 coordinate 51,353,272, forward strand.
TCTGCAGGAACTGTTAGAATCTAGTAAACATATCCACTATTTTCTAAGCACAAAACTTTTGTAAACCAACCTGCTTGTAGATCAAGCATCTGAATGAGCATGAATGTTATATTTACACCAGCTACAGCAAATGGATATTCCCAAATTGCACGGTCACCATTCTGCTTACGAAGAAGTTCCTGAAAAGATTTCTGCATAGAAAGTAAATTGGTTAGTGCAATGATTATGAATAGGAAATGCAAGGTTATGGGGTTAGTATTTCAGTGCCATGATGATCAACATTTCAATGATAATTTCAGTTTTGATAACCACAGCAGGTAAAATATTGCCTACTTTCAGCTTTCTGTTTTCTTAGATGTACTTTGAACTCATTGTGTAGTGTAACTATACGAGATACACTTTGACCTTTTTCTTCTTTTCTTTTGTTTTGAACATCAAAGTCATTATCACAGAAATATTAGAAAATCTAGAGCCAGAAAAAGCAAATGATGCCACATTTCATTTTTAGCACTACAGGGCTGCACATAATACAAGCCATCTAGATTATGACGTTATACTTAAACAGACGTACTGAAGAGTGAGGGCTTCATCAGAACCTCAAGCCATCAATAGTGATTAAAGCAACCTTAGGGTACATATAGCATCCTTAGAATTGACGATTCGCACTCACCGGATAGTTCCTGGCGAAGAACAATAAATTTTCCAGGGAGATGAAGCCTCCACCTCTGTAATGCCAGGATGGAGAAAAGATCATACATCTCATGTTCTATAGTTTGGCTACAGAATACCGATATGAAGGGTACTGACTGGAATGAAGGAGAAATCTAATACCTAAAATCTGTAGATGGGTCTTTCCCTTGCCAGCCCATTTCTTTCCATTGTTCTGAAATTAGCCCCTGAAGCTCAATTCCAGGAAAGGAAGCACACCAAAGGGCCTTCAGTTCTTCCTGAAAGACGAAAAAACAGGATTACAGCTAAAGCAACTAACTCAACTTATGAAGAGGAACTTGTTGGCAAAAAATAGCACAGGCATTTTTTTTAGCGGGGAAGCACACACACCGAATAGCATGGAATGTCAGACATTCTAAATTAAAATCCACGTAGTACCAAGCAGTTCGGAGCAATATCAGCCAAAAATAAGTACCTGATGCTCTCTGTTTGAACTGTCATACTGAACTTCTATCCGGTTCTGTAACCTCAGTAAGCACTCTTCCTGCATAGGCAAAAAGAAAAAAAAATGACTACATCCACGTGGAACTTCACTATCGTAGCATGAATGTAAACTTAAGAAAGCCACAAAATCATTCAGGGAAAACTGAATTCTGTTGAATATAACATTGAGGCCAATTAGGTGAGGCACGGCAACATGTATGCAAAAAGTGCATAAGATCCAGATGCGGGTCAGCAATACCGAGATGAACTTCGGGGACACCAACGCAACAAGTGATCATTCTCCAAATACGGGCACAACATTAGCATGACAGAAGCAAACCTAGGGATCAAACCAATGAAGAGGAAGCTATCTTCACCTGAACAGGCGTCAAATCGAAAGAAAGGCGGGCGTCGCTGTCCCTGCCCTGCGCGCAGACGCAGGAGAGCCCCCTCCCGATCCACGCCGTCGACCCCGTCACGACCTCCGCTGCAGCATCGCACACGAACACATAACCCGTAAGCATCCGCGCTAAGAGCAGCAGTTGCCAAGAGGAGACAGCCCGAATCGGAAAAGAAGCTAACCCGAGGACGAGTGGTGGAACGCGACGGCGCCGGCGGCGCGGTCGGAGCCAGCGAGCCGTCGGACGGCGACGAAGGAGCCTGCGTTCGTGTCCATCTGCCCCAGCCCGCGGCACGGCACGGCACGGCCCTGGTGTCTCCCCCCTTCCCGCTCGTCGCTACTCGCCGCGATCCGCGCGACGACAGGGGTCCATGGGCCGGCCGGAGCTCCAATCTCGGCGGCGGGATTGCGCGGGCGGATCCCAAGGAGGCAGGAAAGGAAAAGGGGGACCGGATTGGCGAGGCTTCGCGGCGGCCTCTTTCCGTCCGTTGGTTAGTTGGTTGGTTGGCTCTGCCTCTTTCTGGTCGGGGCGCTGCTGGGCTGCTGCTGTTGCTGCGCTGGTGAACTGCTGGTGGTGGCATCCTGCTGCCAATAAATTGATAAATCCTAAAGCGTACCTTTGCTTCTCTTTGATTCGCTCCAATTCTTTTCTCGATTCGGAGCATATGTGTTTATCGAAGTTTTAAGTATGCTGTAGATTATATATTTGCAGATGCGGGTTGTCGTTCAAATGTTGGAGCTTAAGGGGTGATGACACCTTGCCCATTGTGTATTGGAACAAACGTGCTCAGTTTTTATTCAAGATTTTGTACGAGTATGTTATTTCACTTGGATATCATAGCATCATTGGGTTTATTTTTGTTGCAAGATTGGTATGTAAAGATCCATATAGGTGGTGTGCTTCAACCTTCAACCAACCCAAGGAGCTTCTGAAATAGTACTACTGTGATGCTCTGAAGTTGCCCTTGATTTCGATACGTAGCGGAGTCAGTCATCATCAAGCCCATCGCAAAGGCAAAATCAGTTTGGTTCGATGACGGATGAACCCCAAATTCAATATTGGATGAGTGGATCTGTACCGAACAAACGAATCGTATGCCGCGTCGCTATCCACTGGACTCAATCCCCCATCTGCCGCTCGATCTTCAAAAAGGCAGGGAAATGGGTCAGGCTAATCATACGTACGTGATGCCCGCTCTGCTTGCTACTTTCATCATCAAATCTCGACACCTCTCATCTCTACCATATAAAAAAGAGAACGCCTTTTCACCTCTTCTACTAGTACGTGTTCTTCCTACTACCTTCGCTTTGAAGCTGTGCTTGATTGAACGCCATCTTAGCCTAACGAGGTACCTGGTGGCAGGTTGTTGTCGTTCAGTTTCAGTGTGCGCTGTCACGGCGGTATTTCACTGCAAGTCTGCTGCAACAGACAACGTAATCGCCCAAGTCTTGTCGAAAACAAATTGAAGATCCAGGGTTATGAATTATGATCGGTTCTTTGGCTTCTTGCCGTATACGGCCGCGAGAGCGGCCGGTCAGGACCCAGGAGGACAAGCCTGCGTAGCAGCGTGCACACTGCAAAGACAAAATGCGGCACGAGCAAATAACCGCTGGAATTACTCCATTTTTACTCATCAGTCATCACCGCTGATTATCCAAGCCAGTAGAAAAAAGCAGGATCAGTCAGTGGCAACCCATGTTACAATTGCAGCGGGCGTGCATGTGCGACCGCTGTTAGGCGCGCCACCCCGGCCGGTGCGGGTGGTGGTGGGCTGGTGGCCGGTGGGCACGCGCCGGACGGACGCCTGGGCACCCGCTTTCCGCTGCCGCCTCTACCCCTCTTCGCTAGAAAAAAAAGGAAAACGACGGATTGGGCCCGGCCCCTTCCGTGCGACGCGAGCGAGACGGACGCGCGTATACGTGCCGAGGGAGGCCGACGGCGACTGGGCAAGGCCGGGGGAGGCCGGAAGGGCCCGCCGATGTACTTGTACATGTAATAGCAAGCAAGCACCTAATCTGTCGGGGGCCGGTGCTGGCGCGGGACGTGTACGTGTACGTGTGCGTTGCGTGCGTACTTACGTTGTATCCGGCCAAACGTGGGAACGGCGGATGTGATCGATGTGCGCCCCGGTCGGTCACCCGGCGCCAACCGGTGCATCACATCCATGGATGGATGGATGGATGGATGGTTGCAGTCACGTACTGTATGTTGTATAGTTGGGGTCTGAGTGTCTGACGATGTGGGTGTAGTTCTAGGATGGATTTTGTGGTTGGGAACGGAATATCGGAACCCCAGAGATTAATTGTAGGATAAGGGTAGTTCGCAGCGAAAGGGAAAGGGAACATGGGCGTTGGGTTCCTTCCTTCAATAAAGACGTGGATGCTGAATTAGTTTGCTCATTCAAGACAACACAGTTCTGCGAGTGTGCGAAATAAGCATTTTATTTTTTCATCAATTGTAAAAAAGAAAAAACACAAACCATTGAAGCTAGAATAGTAAACTGTAGGTCAAAATAACAATATTTCGTAATGAAATTTTATGTAAATTTTGGCCAATTAAAGTATTTTTTATGTATAACTCAAACTCAACAATATTTCGTAATGTAATTTTACAAATACGTAGTTTGCACTAAAACAGTGACAAGTATTTAGGAACGGAGGGAGTACATGAAAACAATTCATGAATTTTTGAAACACTAAAACTATGATTTTACATTAAAAAAATGGGAGTCAAAAGGGGTATCAGTGTTAGGTGTTCCCTTGTTTGATGCCAGGCTCGATTTAGTGGATGAGGATGCCGCATCGACTGATGTTTAATCGATCTCGTATAAGTGCAAATGGCACACACGATGATGTTGTAAGCTGCAACTCTGGTAACGTCGATCACGAGAAAATGTGATGGCTCCGCGGCTTGGTATTTGTTCCTTCACACATTGCTACGCGTTGCATTGCGTCACATGTGGCCCTCTGTAACCGGGGAACTCCATGAGACCACCAATTGGTGGCCGTGCTCCATCATGATGCCGATCCCCTAGGCCTCATCATGCTACCAAATGCAGCCCATGGAGCACCAGTAGATCTCAAGGTTGGTTGACATCGAGTATTGATGACCCAACCATGGAGAAGGCAATGTATCAAACCAAGCTTTGGGATCTAGCTTGGGGAAACCAAGGAATATCCATCTTACCGCTCATTGAATCCTTGGTGTTCACTAGGATACATTCGGTTGGAACAAAGGGAAATTGAACTAAAAATTCATCATTCCCGTCAATCTCCACCAGGAAGGGCATAACCGAATTAGCCCTTAGTGAGCGGAAGTGCCAGATTTCATGACTACCAGATACAACTTGAGATAGTAGCTTAGAACTTGTTTACCCAATTTGGATGTCATGTTAGCAATTAGGTGGTGCATACGTTGTATCGTGTGTGCTATTTTTTTAATACTTTGTAACAGCGTGATATGCACACTTTATTGATAGATGATTATCTTTATCTGTTGATGCAAGGCCAAATCCAAGTACGGAGTATATGTAATTGTGGGGCTTATACAATGTGCAGATTCTGATAGGAATCAGTCCGTGAGGGATAACTCATAACTGTCAATACAGACTTGTAGGCACGACGCTTTATTGAGTGGGTGGCGGTGCTTAATTATCCCATATAGTATTAATTTGATTAGTTGGTGAAAAGATCACAACTTAAAAAGTGTAACCCGACATGATTAGATCCTACGAGATCATCATTTGAGGATTAAGTAGGCGGAAGACTTTAACAAACTCATCTTTTGGTGGCGCTTCTTTTCATAGAGCATGTCACTTGCTCCGCTATCGGTGTCATCGTGGTTTAAGGTTCTAAAGTCACCGCAAATTAATAGTCTATCCATATCAAACTATGGGGCATACCTATTTAAAAGTTTATTTTAACCGATAATTAGTTCACCTAACGCGCATGGCTTGAGAAAGAAAAATGAAAATCATGGGTTTCTATGGAGTATTAAAGATGTTTTTCATTAGTATTAAGTCTTTATGAACTAATCCACAATATCGATCAAAGTTTAAAAAATAAATTAAACGTGCACGCCATATATTTTAGAATTGAACTAGTACTTCTTGAAATGGATATGATGGAGGGGGAAATTAAGAATGTATGGTCCTCACATGATGGTCGAGCTGCATACTCGAAACCTGATTAATGAACTGAAAGTTTTGAAACGGACGATGGTGCACTGGTTAATCAATTGGCAGGCAAGCAATCATCAGATTTCTAGCAAGTATTTGTTCTCCCCTAGTAGGCTTGCGAGCATAATCGTAGCCAGTCGGTCCCTTCTTTTTCTTGACACGAAGATCGCATCTCCGTAAACTCCAATATATAAAATACCTCTGGAGTTGAGCTAGCATAGTGTACTTCTTCAATTGGATGGATCCCGTCGTTGCTATGACGATATCAACGGCAAATTCTTTCCCACTTGGTGGAGCATGCAGTATACTCCAAACCGACCAGATCTCTTTCTGTTGTGCGTGCTCCCTATGTCTTCCCCTCACGGCGTTCACGGCCTGCCAGATGTATCTACGTGGTACATACTATGCTCTCTGTTTTGCACGTGCGCTCTGATGGACTCCTACCAGGTAAGTAACGGCAGAATCACCCAAGTTTACCCAAGTTTGCCATTTCCAGCATAAATGCCACTTGCCACTGGATAAAGCTCCAAATGTACCGGAGAGTCATGTGTGCCAGAAACTCACTGGACCACTCAGGGGCAGCAAAGAGAACACATCCAACCAGGAGTCGTAGATCGTAAAGGAAAACAAACGTTTTCAAATTAACATGGGCATTGTTTCTTTCTTTTTTTGCGAGAATGGGCATTGTTAATTTGCAGACGTAGCTAGGACATAACGTTCACCACCTGGATCTCGACCGGAAGGGCACTGCAACAACGTGTATGTGCTTACTCCCGCAGGTTCCCAGCCTAATAAAATCGCTGATATATATAGATCGGCCTAGGTTAGTGCTTCCGGCTGAGTCATCGAGAGCATAGGAATATGGCGACGCACGTGGAAGACAGATGCCTAGGTGTGGCCGCTGTGATAAGGCAAGTGCATGCAAAGATTCAACAACTTAACGCACGCTCCTCGATCGATCGATCCCCACGCTCCCAAGGCATGGGGCGCCTTTGCGTGTAACTGGCCGCCACACATCTGTTCGTGCAGCCCGAGTATAGAGCGGAGAAATTGATAATGATGCACGGATAAGCGCAGATCACCGAGGCACCGAGCAATGCATACACAGCGTGGACGCGTAGTACATCGTATCACAACCACTGAACTGCACTCCCAGGTCACGTCGATGATCTGGAGCTGAGAGCTTTTGATCCGGGAACGAGTGTAATCTCGAGGAAAATCGGGGAACGCACGGTTGCGCCCTGCGGCCGCGGGCCAGCCTTTGGGTTCCGTCTTTCTTTTTCCCGGACCTACGTGGGCTCAGGGCGGGATGCTAGAGCTTGTGCAGTGGGCTGCCGTTCGTACGGCACCACGGCACCAGGGCCTTTCCCAAACAATATGCCCTCAAAAAATATCTCCAAAATCTTCTCTAAAATATACAATGTCATTTTCTCCTTTTACCAACCGTCTAAAAAAAAAGACTCTCATCTCAAACTACACTATGCATGTTCTGCTATGTTCTTGACTCGTCAATGCATTAGAAAAAGGGAGTGCCTATGGCTCAGTCGACTGAGAAAAAAGTTGTTTCTCAGTCGACGAGTCTGTACGCAAATCGATCGATCGATCCTCCCGATCAGGTCCGCTCGTGGGTTTCTTTTCTGTGCGTGTGAGGATCTGAGCCTGCCGTTCTTTGGTTGTCTGGGAAAAAAACACGTTGTTGCCTACGTATATAAGAATCGCGCACAAAATTTTGCGCGCAATTTTTAGAATGGCGCACAAAATATCACTTGCATTTTTAGTATGACGCATAAAATTTCAAGTGCAATTTTTAGAAGCGTGCATAAAGTTTCACCTGCATTTTTAGAATCGCTCACAAAATTTCATTTGCATTTTTAGAATCGCTAGAATCACGCACAAATTCACCTACAATTTTTAGAATCGGCACAAAATTTCACGTGCAATTAGAATCAAGCATAAAAATTTCACGTTTTTTAGAATCACACACAAAACTTCACATGCTGCAATTTTTAGAATCAAACACAAAATTTCAAGTGCAATTAGAATCGCTCATAAATATTTCACGTGCAATTTTCAAAATCGCGCATGAATAAGTGCATGATGAATTAGTTGCATACAAAAAAAAGACAAAACAAAATAAAATGAAAACAAAGAAAAACAATAAAAAGTAAAAATGAACCAAGGTACAGAGAAGAAAAAAAAAAGGAAAGAAAAAACAACAGAAAAATGGACCTGCAGGTGAATCTTACCTCCCACCTATACATGCAAGACCGTAACGAAGCTAAACACCAGCCACGAAACCAGCAAATTCGTTTTCTATATTCAGTTGTTTCTTTTTTATTTCTATTTTGTCTAGATCGACTGAGAAACTACTTTTCTTCTCAGGCGACTGATACGTAGCAAATCTGTTAGAAAAACTTAGTCTTGCCTTAAAGCGTCTTCTCAAAGCAAATGGCCTGATCGAGAAGCCAATCAAGCCATTCTGCAAACCCTTTGTCCCAGCCTCTCAGAGCAAAGGGGAAAAGACTGATGTGAAAAAGCCACTGCCAGTATCGATCTCCACAGTCCCGCATAGAAAGCAGCCAAACAGGAGCGTTCTGTACTTCAGCTCGTCAATTACCATGCTGTAAGTTAGAAAATACTCCAGGGTATACAATTATACATGACGAGTTCATTTTTTTCGTTTGGAGATAATTAGGATAGATAGATAGCACAAGGACTTCTGTTCACTTTAGCCTCTACAATTCTAACAGGTGAATGCGTACATCTTCCTGATATATGTTGAACTAATTATACAGAAAGAATTACAGAATCAGGATAAATAAATACAAATGGAAGAGACGAAAGAAACACGGGCAAAATATTGGAAACCCGTTGTCAAGGCACATCTACTACAACGCAAAGAACAAAGAATGGTAGTTGAGGCTAAGAATATAATTTTTCCATCCTTTCCCCCCAGCAGCCGGGAACTGAGCTGAACACTGGTACTCTAGGCTTTCTGCCCTCGCATCTAAGCAGTCGCCGGTGGGGAAGAGAAGATGAGGCTCATCAAGAGCCCGACCAGGATACCTATGATCCCAGCGAAAGCAGCGAACGTCAAGGAGAAACCCATGTCGCCTTTGCGGCTTCTACACCTCCTCAGCACATCCTGGAACATTAAGGGGGTTTCTATTCAGGAGAAAATCCAATACAGGTGAAGAAAAGAGTAGACATGTCCCATCCTAATAACCAAGAAGATGCTCGACATCCACCAAATATATGTAGGCGATCAGCATTTCGCACACGACGCATCCTACTCAACTCATGGAGAACCTTTAGCCAGGTTTAGTACTTGCTTCCATATCAACAAATTACATTTTTTTTCAAGTGCAAAAATAGTAGAAATGTGGGAAATAAGTTTTTGTATGACTGGCAGGTGGCACCTCACATTTCCAGTCATTTTCTACCAAATCGGCATATAAATTTTTTCATGTTAACTGCCCTACGAAAAACATTGAACCAATAGAAACATCGTGGCATCAAATTTCAAGTCGACACCAATTAAAATATATAGAGCCAATGACCAATTAAAGAATAGAAAGATGAGGATTATGTTAGAGGATACGAATGCTCTGTCCAAGTTCCAGCTCTCATTTGTTTTCTCTCGATAATTTTTTTACTGAAATAACTTGATATGGTAATAATAAAAAAAAATGGTAATCAAGCTGTAGTTTGTATTTGGAGATAAAAATATGAACAATCACACACTTCCCTAATTTTGCACTTTCTTGTGGATTTCGGATAGGAAGAAACTAGCAAGTTGAAAATTCAAATGTTCATATGATTAAGTGAACTAGGAGCTGAAATGAATAAACAGAGAGCAGAAACAAAATAAAGCAATGGAAAAAGGTTGATATACTGCACCAGTTCACGTTGCATTTGCTGATTTTGCTGAAGATTATTATCCCTTTCTTCCTTCAGGCGCTGTATTGTCTGGATCTGGATAAAAGAAAAGGCACAATTTACTGAGGAACAAGGACAAAAGATCACAAAAGATGTTTTTTTTATTAGTACCAGCTTGATCAGAAAAGTACATAATTGCAGTCGCAATGATCACATTCATGCAGGAAACACTTTAGAGTCACATATTTCATGAAAAAGTTTGAGCTGGAATATGTCAATCAGGATAAAGGAAGATACACCGGTCCAAGTGGACAAAGGGAAAAAAGATCCATTTCTGGTCCCAGTACACTATTTGCAAGTGCATAGGCAACATCTTCATGGGCCTCAGGGGGGCATCCATCCCTACCTCAATCATGACATCGAGCAGGAAGTATAGATAACTATTTCTCAAGCTCAACTTTATGCTTATTTCAACCATGATTCGGTGCTTGACCATAGTCCCATTTATCATTGGTTTTCAGGAAAAATAGTCCCTTTTCACAATTTATATCATCAAAGGCAGGACATATTTTGTTTGGCGGTTGAGAACTGAGACCATAAGAGAGAAAGATTATCTGTATGGTATATCACAAGAGCAAAAACAACTCATCCTGGCGCAAAATACTGCAAAAGTGCAAAATAAAGAAACAGATTTCCTGTTCTTAACCTAATTTGTTTTAAGTGTGTAACACAATATTAACGAGTTCATAGAAGCTTCAAGTTGGCCATGTCAGAAATGGGAGAATGGTTCTTTCTGAAAGTTCATCAGAGAAATATCTTTGCTAACAGTTTTTGTGGTTAAGTTTTCAGATGAAACTGAGATTTTTTTTTTGAGGACGTGAAACTGAGATTTTCTGTGTTGGGAAAGAGTGCATTACCTCTTCAATGCTTGCATTCTTCAGCATCTGCAAAGGTAAAGTGTACAACATGTGAACTACATCAGCCTTTGCGTTAAAAGCAAAACATGTGTTTCATACATAAATAACACCAGTATCTAAACTCACCGAGAGATCATCAGACCCCTGTCTGAAGCTCCTGTTTGCGGAAGATGTAACACCAGAGTCGTCTGAGCTTCCACTGGGCAATGTGTAAACAACCCTAAGCTTCATTTCCTCAATCACCTTGTCACCTTCCTTGTTGAACTGAAAAATGCAGAAAGATGGAAAATAATTGGTGGACTGCCAATTATTTTATTCTGATGACAATGCATCATTAAACCATATAAATCAGTCATTATCACCGTATCAGGGGGGATTTCGTCCATGTCGGTACTGGCAGCCACCTTGGTGCTCTGAATCAAGAACTTATCCTTGGATTGCATATCTGGTGGGTACTCTTTCTGTGCCTGTAGGGTAACTACAACCCCAAACAACAAGGCAGATGCACATACATGAAAACCAGCCGAAGAATCAATCCTAAATAGAAAACATGTCCAAATAATACCAACATCAAAATGCCAAGAACCAGGTATATATTTACTTGTTATGGTGCAAGAATCCCACGGCTGGACGATGCTGGCATTCGGCCGGACGAAATACTTCCTCGGAGATGTCGTCTTGACCTGAAAAAAAAAAGAGGAACAAATTCCGATCAAGCCTCGTCACCAGGTTTCACCAATGCAAAAGCAAAAATGGAAATGCCACGGACCTTGAACGCAACATGGTGCTCGCTGTTGTTCACGACCTTGAGATTGCAGTAGCACGGCTTGTCCAGCTCGACTACGCACAAAATTTTAATTAACAGACAGAGAGGGAAACCACGGAAGTTTAGCCATTTTCTGCAAATGAGAAGGAAAATCCGAAAGAACTCATCTGAACTTACACAGGAAGGTGAGGTCGTCTGGGTAGACGGAGATCAGCGTCCCGCTTCCCCCCATCGCCACACCTGATCAGAGAAACCGCAAACAAACCACGAAACGCATAAAAATCGCTGCATTGGAAGAGTGCGAGAGAGATGAGGTGCTTTGATTCTGCCTCGTTTCTAGAGAGGATTCCAACCTTTCTCTCCAGGAACCGAGTCGGCCGAAGTGAAATTGACGACGGAAAATGCAGCGATTTCGGAGGAGAAATGGGAAGAGGGGGGCAGGGGGCGGAGGAAGAAAGAGAGAAATGAATGGGTTCGCTTTGCCTTTCTTGGCTTCCCGGCGACATTGACGGGGCAGCACTCACTTCTTGGGCCCGTGGCAGATTGCGTCTTCTTCTTCCTTTTTTTCCGAGCGAACAGCACTGTTCTCTTTTTACATCTTATTTTATTGGTGGTTGGTGATTTATGTTACTTTATTTATTCGTGTGTTCTTGTCAAGGACACTTGGCAGTTATTTTTAATCATTTAAAGACTGTAGCATATTTAGCCAAAATGCACTGGAAATGCTCTCATCAACAGTTCACATACTCTTTTTCTTGCATCTTTAATTGGAAAAAAAATCCAATTTGATGAAACACTTATGTGTTGCACATTGAGTAGTGCCAAAAATGGTTCTGGAGAATATTCTTATCTGATTAGATTAATTTACCATTTCGTCTGTACTCTACTTAACAAATAATTGCGGTATATTGAACCCATACTCTACTAGTGGTAGGAGCTCGACAATTTTTAAATGCCTAGCAGTTTGTTGATGAGGTTTTCAACTTTTCAATTAATTGGCAACAACTAAGAAGTGAAGAAAACAAACAGTGTAGGACCCATTTGTTGCTTTAAAGAAACCAGAACTAAATAATTATGATGGTATCAAGTAGGCTTAACCCTCAGCCAAGAAAATTTAGATAAATCACATCTTCTGCAGGATGCTTCAGCAATCATAACTACACCATTACAGCTTCAAGCTTCCAAGCAGATTGCCAACTGATAGAAACTTTTATTGTGTTTCTCGATTGGGCAAGCAATGTGAATTCCAGTGGCAGCAATGCTACGGTCAAAGAAACACCCAATGTCGGGTAACCCATGAATACAAGTTACCTAAAGCTGGAGAGGAAACTGATAAGATATGACTCATCAACCAGTACTGCAGAAAACGAGCTTCAACCCTATTTATTTCGGCTCATCATGTGAACTGCTAATACATAAAAAACCAGACCTACTTTCTAGTAACAACTGTTCCTTAATAATAGCAGCATACGTACTGTTAACCAACAGTTTGGTAGGTAGGTAGCTGAGAATAAGAACGGGTGCAGTTAAATTATCATAACGAAGAACTAGTACGAATTTATACACTGAGAAGTACACTTCGAAGGCAAGACAAAATATACGCCAAACAAAAAAAACAAAAAAGATGTAAAATTAAGTGACTCGGGTTCAGTGATTACAGTGCATGCACATATTTGAATAAGAATGCGAAAACTCGTTTGCCATGGAAAATCGAAATGCTAGTGTGAGAACCTCTTCTGCCAGCAATCTAATTTTACTTGAAGGTTGAGAAGCGGGGAAGCTTGTTCTTCAGGTAGTACAGCTTTGCCCTCCTCACTTTCTTGTGTCTGATTACTTTAATCTCCTTGATTCTTGGTGAGTATCTGCAATGGAATGTACGGACCGAGTAAGTAACATTCATTGCAGGAATTCTAAATCATAGCAGTTCTAGACATTGTTTTGACCTTCAAGCATTTCTATTTTGACATGCACAAGAAGCAAAACATAATACTCCAGTTTGGCTAGTGCTTAAACAAAAGAGCCATTGCTTATATGATTTCTATACAAGGTTAGATGTGAAAAATGAAGCAACCGCTGCTCCGTTGTTTTCTTGTTACTACGGAAGGTAGCTGCAAATAAACACGTTTCTAAATTCTAACAGCAGCCATGTGCAAAGTGAAGTACATCGCAAATATCGCCTTCTGATTTATTTGCGAAGTGAGTGCATTCGTAAGTTGGGAAACCTCTAATCTAAGTAGAATAGTACTAATGGGAAAAGTTATTTGTCTAATCTGAAGCTTCACATGGATGATATAAATAAGAAACAAAAAACGTCAATGCCCAGAAGAATTCAGAAATCAACTTTTAACAATGAAAAGAGTATACTGGCAGCTAATCAAATGATTCAACTCCTACATGATAGCTGTCCATTCCTGCTAAGAAAAAGAATAATCCAAGTTGCAGCAGTTAACTGGTTTTCTTCACTACTGACAGACATAATCGTTTAGAAGGGGAATTCAAATTGACCTATGCCTAGTATCTTACACCAAACAGATCATAAGGTCTTAAATCAGTTCATTGTAAATTCAATTAAATAAACACTTCAACCAATTTTAAGGTAAACATTAGTTAACTAAAGTATATCCTCATATCTAACCTGATGATATAACTAAGATGCACTTAAAAACACATGGGCATGGTCCAAATTTCTAGTAGTTAAAGCTTTAACGCTGTGGGCCTAGATCCACAACGGGATAACTACCATGCTGAAGATAGCCAAACGGCATGGCTGCAAGGGATTGGATAGACATAGGTTTAGACGAGAGAATATTTGGGACATAATAGATTGTTTCTTCTGGCTTGCTCCCTTATATAGTAGATGCCTCAGGCCCTTGATCTCCCCTAATACGATTATACTTACTAGACCTTTCCTGACACAGCTGGACTCTTTTCTAATCCTATACGTTCCTAGAGGACTATTCCTTTCCGTTTCCTTGCTGTTGCAGTCCTTGCCAATCATGTGACCATGCTGCAGTATGAGCACCCTGGTTGCTGACCGACTGGCTGCATGCTAACACCCACAATAGTACAATAGTTAAAAAAAGTACAGATATACACTTAATTTTGTTGCAATGTGGATATCAATACAAATTCAGTGTCACCATTGACAGCTGCGATGTTATCCACGCTAAATGAAAAAACTCTGTAAATCAAGTAAACACAACTTACATAGGGAATGTAATTTCAACTCCAACACCAGCAATAATCCTTCTGACACGGATTGTCGTGTGAACACCAGATTTGTGCTTTGCAATGATTATACCCTTAAAGAGTGACAATCTCCTCTTGTTGGGCCGTTGCTGCAACAACATTTACTTCATGTCAACAACCCTCAAATTAGGAATGTAAAATTGTATTCAAGAGTGGTGCACATTCTGACCATTCTAAGCTCAATGATGTCACCAGGCCTCAGATCTGGAAGTGTTTTCACCTTCTCAGCCTCCTCAATGAACTGCTTGTTCAGAATCTACGGCGCCAAATAATTCAAGATTAGTATATCACATATCAAGTGGTCCAAAATGATCTTGGATGTAACAAGTGATATCAATACTATTATACAGAAACCCAATGAACCACCAAATGCCATACATGCAGATGCAAGCTTGCAAGATCACACTTTTTTAGCAAGCTCACAACATCATAGAGGTGGATCCCATCTCGGTGTCTCTCCACCAGCAAGCCTTTCCAGAAAGGGTTGTGTTTAATCAAGCTATCTGAACCCGCAATGAGAAAATTCAGTTGCCCTTTTTGCTTGCTAAATCCACCATATACCATACTACTAGTATATGTTAGTACTACGTAATGAGATGGTACTCCAGGCACTACACTGATATGAACTCGACAGACAATTCAATATTATTCGTCTCGGCAGCATACACAACTCAGCATATTAGGCTAAGAAATGTCACTCATCGACGGCATACTGCTTATTACCACCAATAGCTTCGCCAAACTTGAACGGAGGCGGAGGCTTGCGGAAAGCAAATGTATGAGCAAGAGATTCTTACCCCGATGATCTCGCCGAACTTAATCGACTTTTTCCTCGGCGGCGGCTCGTCCACTTCCTCCGCCACTGCGACCGCACCCTCCGCCTCCCCCTCTTCGGTGTCAGCTGCGGCAGCGACATCCTCAGCCTCAGGAGTAGGATCGGCCGTAGGCTCTGGTTCTGCGGCACCGGCGTCTGCGTGGGCGACTAAATGGTTGGTCCGGCGATGGGTGGCGGATATGGAGAGGCGGCGGAAGGAGGAGGAGACCGCGAGGAGCTGCGGCGGCGGAGGCGAGCGGTGATTGAATAGAGCGTGGGGGAGTAGTGTGCCGGTAGCGGCGGCGGTGGCGGCGGCCATCGAAAGGTCAGGCGGGGCCAAGGTGTCAGTGCCGTCGCATGGGCCGGAGGAAGAAGAGGGAGGGAGGTGCCGGACGGGGGCGGGGGAGGATTTGGAGATGAACGTTATCCTCCGGCTCTATCTTTTTTGTTGGCAGAGCTGTGCCGCTGCATGTAGGCCCACATTCTATCCAAAGGTCGTGACCGATCTGAACCGTTGATTATGGCCGTGTGACGCTTCGCGTGATGGTCTTCCACGCAGCAGAGCCCCCACCTCTTTTTTTAGGTTTTGAAGTCATCTATTTTGGTCAGATCTTAATCCAACGACAACGACAACAGAAAGATGAGAGAGTAAAGATGGCTCACAGATTCTAATCCAACGAGTTTGAAACGTCGCCTAAGATTTAAGTCCTTAACTTAAAAATCTGACGCCTGAGATATACCCACACCCGTATTTGTTTCAAAGAACTACGACAAGCAGCTAGTTTGCACCAATTTTATGATTAAAATAAAATGTAAGGGTGTGTGCGCAAGTTGATGGCAAGATTATACAAGTTAAGTAGTTAGCAAATTACATCGCTCGAACGAGGTGGGACAACATAAATGACATGTTTGTCGTTAATACTTTCCGAGGATGACAATTGCATCTAGACTGCCATAGGAGAATGTGGTTCGAGCAGCGTTGAAACGTGAGGTGAAGTTGTTCCTCTTCTTGCCAAAACACCAAAGGATGGAATGAGAACGGAGGATCTGGCCCAATCTAAGGTGTTTTGGTCCAATAATTCCGAGACAGAGGCACATTGATTTGGAGTTCGTCCCAGAGCAGGAGAAGCGAACCACATCGAAGAAATGTATGAGCAGCAGTTTCTGAGAGATGAAAAAACGGGCACTTGTCAAAGTCAATGAGCCATATGCAGAATCGCTTGTCGTTGGTGAAGAGTCTGTTATTGTGAGTGAGCAAAAGAAAGATGCGACACTGAGTGGTAGCGTGGGTTTTCCAGACAGCCGATGCAAAAAGAATGGTTTGGCTTAACCCCCAAAAAACGGCCTTGTAAACTGAATCGGTGAATATAGACTTCCCGTAAACCCGACTTTGGCGGGAGTCCGGCACCCGTTGATTTCACGATCACATAAGCCGAAATGTTTTGCAAGTTAACCAGACCCATTTGGTCTGTTCCAGAAAACCTAGCTTAGAAAACAATGAGCCTAGAAAGTGAGAGTAAAAGAGAAGCAACTGAAATACTTAGGCATAAGGTGTGAGATAACAAGACATGAAACTGTGAAGCTAAGGTAGGCTCTCAATTCAAAGGTCAAGCCAAAATAAATATGGACGTACCGTCACCTATAGTGCGATCTTGAAGATAGAGCAAAGAAGTTCTAAACCCGAAAAGATGTACGATGGAATGAGATCCTTCTGAGTCACCTAAGTCTATAAGTAGACCCCACTTATCACATGGTTTAATACTAGGATTTGCACCGTCTCACATGTAAGTTTAAGGCCAAACAAGTTTAAATTATTTGAAATATTGAAACATGTTTAGGACCAAACAAGTTTAAAGCCGGTTTGAAACTATGGTGGATTTGCCATAAGCAATTTCGAGAACGTGTGAAACTAGTTTGAAAACGGACCCTTGAAAACGTACGTGTTTGAAATCAGTTAGCTCGAAGAAAAAGTGTGAAAGTGAAAGAATATTGGGAGAAAAAGCACACAAGAAACGGAGGACCCTTTGTTTCTTTTTTGAGTTAGACAGTAGTATGAGGAAACCGAAGGAAAAAGGAAACACAACTCGAAGTCGAGCCCATAACCATATCGGCCGCGTGTCCTGCCCGGGCCCGGCTGCCCCGCCACGTCCCCACCCCCGCCCCCGTCCATTCCCCTCCCCCTCTTCACAGGACATGGCGGAGCCACCGCCCGCACCGCCCATGCCGAAGGCACCGCCGCGGCCGCGGCCGCGCCACCACCACGCGCCGCCGGGCCTCCGCGCCGTGCCCGCCTTCTCCTACAACGCCCACCGCAGCCTCGTCCTCGGGCTCACCTTCCTCGCATATGCCCTCTACCACGCCTCCCGAAAGCCGCCCAGCATCGTGAAGCGCGCCCTATCCGAGTCGTGGCCACCCTTCTACGACCCCGCCCTCCTCGGCGAGACGGACGTCGCGTTCCTCGCCTTCTATTCGCTCGGCATGTTCGGCGCCGGCCATCTCGGCGATCGCCTCGATCTCCGCCTCTTCCTCGCCGCAGGAATGGTCGGAAGCGGCGCAGCCGTTGCGCTCTTCGGTGTTGGGTACTTCCTTTCCCTCCACTCGCTCGCGTTCTACGTCGTCGCCCAGGCGATCGCGGGCCTGCTGCAGTCCACCGGTTGGCCCTCCGTGGTGGCCATCG
The DNA here is from genome assembly GCF_000005505.3 of Brachypodium distachyon. Lineage (NCBI taxonomy): Eukaryota > Viridiplantae > Streptophyta > Magnoliopsida > Poales > Poaceae > Brachypodium > Brachypodium distachyon. The sequence goes on from NC_016133.3 coordinate 51,371,304, forward strand.
TCGGCAACTGGTTCTGCGGCCGGAGACGCGGCCTCATAATGGGCGTATGGAACGCGCACACCTCCGTTGGAAACATCAGCGGCTCGCTCATCGCCGCCGCCGTGCTCAAGTACGGGTGGGGCTGGTCGTTTGTGGTCCCAGGAGGGCTCATTGCGATCGGTGGTGTTCTCGTGTTTTTCTTCCTCGCACCGTACCCAGAGGACGTCGGCTTCGCTCCATTGCCGCCCAAGCAGGCCAGTGAGACGAGCACGGACGAGGAGGACAGAAGCATTAGCATCGCTGGTGGCACAGGCGAGGAGGGCAGGAGGGATGCTGTGGGGATTTGGAAGGCGTTCTCGATTCCGGGAGTGTTCACGTTCGCGGCCTGCCTCTTCTTTGCCAAGCTGGTCGCCTACACGTTTCTGTACTGGCTCCCGTTCTACTTGACCCAAACTGGTACGCCCAAAATTTTTTACATCAGAGACATTGGTGAAATTATCTTGTTTGTTGAATGTTGATTCAAAATTGACTGCATGTGTTGTAGTAATTGCCCCTGAACTTGTAGTAATTACCTTTCATATGCTTTTAATAATTTGCATTGCGGTATATCCTGCGCTCAACAGACACCACACAGAAAGTAAAATGTAGCAGGAACTAATGTACTATTGGCTTATCAGATTATTAGTTAATTCTACTTTTTACCCGTCAGTTGTAACTTTGTGATAATTGTTACCCCATTAAAAAAATCTTGCCACATTTTACCCTTTAGTTTTGACTTCATGACAGCAGTTACCCTTTATCCCATTCTATTATTTTTACGGACATGACAAGCTGGATCCATCTGTGAGGATGATGTCACAGCTGACTTGATAGATAACTCAAACACATAATCATTAATGAGAATCATTAATGGCATATCAAAACATGTTAATTATGCCATATTGTGTCAGATTGTTTGGATTTTATTAAGTTTGGACACCTTTGGTTCATAATTTGAGAGAATGTAGATTTTTTACAGAACTTTATGAAATTTAACATAAGCTAATGCTTTTGTGTCCGAGAAGTCCACCTGTGGGTCCACTAATTTGGGGAAATATTGAAACGAGGTAAAAACTGTCAGATGATCCCAACTAAGGGGTAAAACGTAGTAAAGAAAATTAAATGGGGTAAAAGTTGTCACAAAATCATCACAAGGGCCTGCTTGGATTGAATGTTTATTTTTGTGTGTGCGCATTTGCGTGTGCGTGATATTAGTTCATAGGGGTAATGAGTGGGATTCACTCTCAGATTATCGACGCACTATTTTACATCTGAGATTTGTGTGATTACTCAGAGTTCATAATTGTTTTGCTCCTCCTTTTTGAAAAGAATATGCTAAGATGACTCTCATGCTCACATTGTTCTGTTATCTTGTCCAACTGTAGTACTTGTGCTTTTTAGATCAGATAGATTGAGTCAGGCTTGCATCATTATATCTTTGGGTATGCGCACTTTTTTTAGAACGGTATGTGTGTTTTGTTGCAGAGGCTGGGAGAGTGTTCTCTTCCATCATCCAAAAATACTGCATGGTACCTTGTTTGGAGGACCTCTGTCTTCCAACTACCTTCTTATATTGCTGATACTGTCCATATGTAGATTCTAAATTTTAAATGCTACTGTTTCTTATAACCTTTTATCTTTTTCAGCTATTGGAGGAGAGTACATGTCGGTCACAGATGCTGGTTATCTATCCGTTTTGTTCGATGTAGGTGGAATCATTGGTGGAATTCTCGCTGGGTTCATGTCTGACCAGCTCGATGCTAGGGCCACTACTGCAGCAATCTTTATGTACCTGGCGATTCCGTCTCTTTACGCCTTTCATGCTTATGGCAGTACTTCCAAAGTGACAAACATTGCCTTGATGATGATCAGTGGCTTGTTTGTTAATGGACCTTATGCTCTGATAACAACTGCAGTCTCAGCTGATCTGGGAACTCACAAATCCCTCAAAGGAGATTCTCGTGCGTTGGCCACAGTCACGGCAATTATAGATGGGACAGGATCGCTTGGTGCTGCGTTAGGGCCATTTGTGACGGGATTCATTTCAAAAACTGGATGGGATTCAGTGTTCATAATGCTTATACTTTGTGCATTTATTGCTGGTGCATGTTTATCAGGTCTTGTGAAAGCAGAAACTCTGCAGATTATTCAGAACTGGAGGAACCGTTCAACTAACACGCAGAATGGAATTGCAGGTAATGACTCGAGAAGCTCGTGGCATCTATCCTCATTTGGAGATGTCATATAAGTAATGTATTCATATCTTGTGCTGATGTTCCCTTCCTCTTTGTCTCATAGATCCTGGTGCTGAACCACTTTTAGGGGGGAGTACTTGATGGCATGGCTGTTTTGGCGCAGGTATCAGGGGAATATGTATACATTTGTGTAATGTTGTCGTAGTTGAGATGATACGGTATGTTGGTGCTGATGATACATTTGAGGAAGGCCAAACCGGACAGAGAAAATGGAAACGGTTTCCATATGTTGGTGCTGATGATCCCAGCAAGCAAATACGATTGGATAGCATCTGTTGTCTTCTTTTCTTTCACAGGGAAAGTATAGTGCATCTTCTAGTACGGAGTAACATTTTTGAAAAAATCAAACTGATGTAGGAGTAGGATCTCTGTCTTTTCTCATATTGATGTGCTTTAGGGACTAGATGAACATCATGGAGGAGTCGAACGGCTTCCTGTCTGAAATGAATCTGAACTCTGAAGACGGTATTACAATGTTTATACTGTATATACTTTAGAATCAATGTTAATCGAACCGGATCTCTAGTGAGCACTTTGGTTTTTGCGTCAGGATGTGTATTTTTGTGTACTCTTTTATGCTTGAACTGCCATTATTGTTCTGCTCCTTTTTCGAACGGTTTTTTTTTCCTGCGGCTGCAGGAACAACATACTGTCTCAAACATACTGTTTTTTTGACAGAACCTCGTCAAGAGGAGAGGGTGTTCCTGCATTTCATTTAAGAAGAATATAATGGCTCCGTTTATAAGGAAAACCGAGCCGAAAACCAACCGTACAAACACACAATGACGGAAACCCTCATCACCACATGACAAGAGACCGAAGCCTCAACCGAACACAACCAAATCCTGGACCGCCATCCCAACATCCACCGCTCGCATGCGAGCCACAACGTCGCATGACCCGGACCCTTGCAACCCTAGCTACACAAGAAAACCGCTCGCAGACCACGGCCGTTCCGCCAAGACCCGGTGCCCACGTAACACAGCGCCGCCGCCCGAACCATGCGAAATGGCGACCCCACCTCCTAAGGACGCCATTGCAAAGCTTTCCGAGGCCGCCGCCGCCTCGACGTCCAAAAAAAACCATCCGGGGCCGCTGCCCCGGCATCACTTTCCCCGACGACAAAGAACGATCCACAGCCACGAGCCCTCGCTAGCCACAAGGGTGTGTTCTCCAAAGATGATGTCTCCAAGAAGGAACACGACGTAGACGTCGTCGTCATCCGCTCCATCCGGAGCTTGGGTTTTCACCCGGAGAACACAAGAACCTCGTGCCGAGGCATGAGAAAAGTCCCGCGACGATGCCTTCAGGAAGGAGAAATGACGCCCAGGGGCGCCATCAACGCCGGCACCGACCAAGGTGCAAGGATTTATCTCGGAGCTCCTCATCCCTGACCAAGCCCCAGGAGGAGCCGAAGTCACAGGAACTAAAGAAGCTGCTTCACGCGCATCCGGCGCCAACAGCCAACCACCACCACACGACACGCACACCGCACCACCTCCCACCACGATGAACGTCGCCGCGTCAATCCAGGGAGAGATCCGCAGCAGAATCCCCAACCGGCCGCCGCTCACGCCCCGGGGCCGTCGCCCCGACTTCCTCGCCGCCGACGTCGCGCCCACACGCCGACAACGCCGACCAGCGACTCGCAGACAACCACCGAGTAGCCAGCCCGTTGGTCGCCCCTGCACCCTCCGACGAGCCGCCCCGCGCCAAGAAGCGCCGAGTAGCCCCTGAGGCCGCCAAACGTGGATCTGGGGCCTCACCCGCGCCCCCCCCCCCCCCCCCCCCACGCCGCAGAGCACCTCCCTGCCCCAAATGCAGCAAGCCGTCGAGTAGGAAGGGCGCTGCTGCGCTCCAGAGCCGCCGCTCCGACATCCCACGCCGGAGATCCAGCCGCCGCCGCCCCAGATCGGCGCAGACCGGCCACCACGCGCCATGCAGAAATCCTGCACCAGCTTAGGCAGTGGGGCCTGCCGCCACCGCGGCAAGGCCGGCGGCAGCGGCGGCAAGGGGAGGTCAGGTGCAGGGGAGAGTTGGGCGCCGGCGGGATTTCTCCCCCGGTGTCGCCTGGGTGCGAACGGGGGGGTTGGGGCTAGCTTTTTTTCGAGGAGTATATTTTTCTCAAACATACTGTAAGCAACAAGATTTCTGCTGCTACCTTGAAAAGAACGATCTCTGCTGTCGCTTGCATACACCAGGAAGAATCAAAGTATATTTTTCTAGTAAGAATAGTGTGGTCCTAATTTTTTGTCGTTGTTTTAGTTCAAACAATTTAGGACGGCGATGCAAGTCGCAGTTGAGTCACGTATTGTTTTTCACATGTAAAATGTGTGAACCTCGAATGGGGTTCCACTGCAGTAGTCATAGGCTCACAGCCTCACAGGACGCCAACTGAACTGGCCTTGAATTAAGATGGCCATGAACGATTCATATGAGGGTTTAGGATAGAAGCAACCAAGTGACCAAAGACCATGGCGCCGTCTCCGGTAAAGATCTCGTCTTCAACCGACGGCACTGAGGCGGTCTCTGCAGATTCGTGTTTCCCCAAGTTTGTACGCGAAAATGTCAAGAAAAAGCTTTTCCTTCCATTGTCGAGGCCGGCCCGTTGGTTGGTCCAACGACAAAGTATTGTTGGGCTCGACGTGCAGCATATGTAGCCCATAAGAGTCAATGCCGTCAGCGCAATGCTCCATTTTTTTTAGGCCAACCACACAACTTTATTAACTACTCCCTATGATTCTAAATTCTTGACTCAAATTTGTCCAAATATGAATGTATCTATTCTTAAAAAACATGTAGATACATGTAATATTTCAAAAACAATTTAGGATCGATTATCAAACACTTGTTTATAATCAGTCGAAGACTGTGACACAAAAAATTAGGAGCAGACTCTAACCAGTCTGACGACACACCTTGCCTAACTGCAAACCGGGCACAAACATGTGCAACAGTGTTGGCCTCACGCCTAACAAAAGAAAGTGTAACTAAAACAAACTTGACGTAACTCTACGATCTCATGGATCAGCGCAATGCTCCAAAAAAAATACGAATTAATTCATGATGTCTACCGGTACTGGCGTTCTTAGCATGCGAAGCGAAAATAGCTTTTTGCCGAGGCTTCTTCAACCTGCCGATTCCAAACACCACAAAAAAGCCACCGTCCGCTAGCCGCACTATCCTCTTCAATTTTACCTTTTATCAGCAAAGCATGCATCTCACCTTCTACATAAAACACATGACTAACCACGGGTGACGTGCAGCGAAGCAGGCAATTTCACCGACGATCCAGAGCCGAAACATCCGCGCGACCGCGCGCATTAATTAGTTATTCAGTTCTGTTCACTAGCCATCTTGCCTCTACAGGGCGACAACTCACTCAGTGCATGGCGACCCTGCCGAGCGCAATGGTCATAGCGGTGGTTGGGGGAGAGAGAGGGAAAAGGTGACGGACGGGATGGCTGGCGGCCGGGCTTGCTTCCCTTGCAATGCACCCCACCCTCCAAATCCTGTCATCACTCCGCCACGTTTGCCGCTGTCGGAATCAAAGGGGAGCTTAATCATACAAGTATACGTCCGTTTTTCTTCTCGTAGCCCCGAAAATCCGAAATGCATGCCTGGATCCCCGATCAATTCCGCGGTGCGGCCGGCGGTGCAATTGTGCAAAGCCTCATTATTGTACGTATACCAGGCCGTGAATAATCGGCAGACAAAGGCCTACGAGAAGGAGACCCACGCTATAGCTGTTGGTGGAAGATCGATCAGAGCGGCCGCGTGGACCAGGAGTCCAGGACCGACCGGTCGATCTAAATCGTTTGCGAGTCGCTGTCGGGCGTCGTATAATTGCGATGAACAGCGGCGGGTCGGGTTCCTCTTGGTTGGTAGGAGGATACATCAGATCCTGCGAAAGCTACCTGCGTGCGTCTCATTTCCGATCTCGCTGCAACGTCGTGGTTCAGGAACTAGAGACGGGTGCACTACAGTGCATGCCACTTCCGGCAGGTCCCTGTTTCTGAACTGGCCTGGTTTGCCTGAACAACCAGCCTGAGCATGCAGTTGCGCTCTGAAATCTGAATGGATATCGTCCTATTTTTTAAGTCAGGAGCGGTGGCCGGTGGGTGTGTACGAAAATTGGGGGCGGACGTGTCCAATTGCTTCAGTTCAGTGCCTGAACTTGCTTCGGAGTGGAGCATAAGATCGTTTTGTCAGTCTTGGTGATCGGTCCAAGTGAGAGAGAGGCTTAGCTAGCTAGCTGCATGTGGAAGCTCCAAAAGATGATTACAGCAGTTCCAATTTTTCTCCCCGGTTTTGTTGCTGTCACGAGGATTTCTTGTTGGCGCTTCAAATCACCACACCCTGTATGCCATTGCCAAGTGCCAACCGATGGTTCTTGTTTACTCGAATTCCTTTTTTTTTGCGGGCGTGTTTACTTGAATTCCTGCAACCTTAAGATCATGCATGCATGATCAGCATTCAGCAGTGCAATGCCAGCTTAGCTACGTACCTAGCTTGACGCCAACTTCGCACCATTAGCTGAGAAAAGGATTGAAATGACATGCTATGATTATGGAGAAAAAAGGAGACACAATCAGTATGTAGGAATGGCGTGGATGCCATGCAAATCACAACTAAAATTGTCGAAATCCTCACCTTTTCTGAAATAAACTACTATTATGAAAAGTTGGTTGCTTTACCTTTACCTTTAGTTAGTAGACTCTCTTCGTTCTTTTATAATCGATCTGAGGAGTGACACTGTCTCTGCATTAACCTTTGACAGACTATCACATGACAGAGTTTCAATTTAGGATTTTATCTAACTGCATGTTTATGCGAACTGTCTAACGAATACGACCACTCTTTTTGTATACTAGTGTTCGTGTCAGTGGCTCAGCGTCAGGACATGTATGCACAGCCCAGACTGAACCAGCAGCCTTAGTTAATTAACGTTCAGTAGCGCGGCGTGTTATCACGTTGCTTCTGTTAAACCTTGCCGGACAGACACTCCTCTGCAGAGCGCAGGCATCGCTATTAGATGGACAGGGTAATGGCTGAACCTCTCGATCAGTAGGATCGGAGGGAGTAGTACCGAAAAGGCGGCAGAGCTGGCATTTGCACCAACCAATACAAGGACAGGGCCCGGCCCTTGCGCATTTGCCTCCCAAGTCGTACACTCGTACGGCTATACCGATCGATATACGTAGATACGTACTGCAAACCGAGATCGATCGGTGGGCAGAGCAGGCCAGTGACATGAGCTGGAGGCTAGATAGCTCAACACATCAATCGCCGCGCCCGCTATATAACCACGCTCTCCCCCGATCTCTCTTCCTCCCCACTACTCTGAGAAGCTAGCACCGATCGGGAACGAGCACCAGATCGGAAATGGCACTCCTCATCCCGCTCGTCCTCGCGCTCCTCGTCGCCTCCGCCGGCGCGCAGATGCCGCCCGTGCAGCCGCCGCCGACGCCCAGCGCGCCACAAGCCCCGACGGCACCGCCGGCCGGGAACCCGCCCCCGGCGCCCACCGCGCCTCCCGCGGGCAACCCGCCTCCCGCGCCCACCGCTCCACCGGCCGGCAACCCGCCTCCGGCTCCCACCATGGCGCCTCCTCAGGCTCCACAGGCCCCGGCCACTCCCCCTCCGGCGCCACAAGCGCCCCTGGCCCCAATGACCCCTCCGCTTTCTCCCACCACGCCGCCTCCTGCTCCCACAACCCCTCCCCCGTCTCCTCCCACGCAGCCTCCGCCCGCCCCTGCAACCCCTCCCCCGTCCCCCCCGGCCACGCCGCCCCCGGCACCCGCCACCCCGCCGCCGTCCCCGCCCATGTCGCCGCCACCCGCCACGCCTCCTCCCATGGCGACCCCGCCTCCGTCCATGGCGCCCACCACCGCCCCGACCACCGCCCCGGCGACGTCCCCCGCCGCGACGCCCTCGATGTCTCCCACAAGCCCCAAGACGCCATCCCCCGCCGGCGCGCTATCTCCGTCCGGCCCAGCGCTCGCGCCCGCGGGCGGCACGCCGACCACCGACAGCAGCGCCACGACCGCGCGCTCGGCCGGCGCCGCGGCGCTCGTGGTGGCATTGGCCACCGCGGGGCTCGCCGTCTTCCTCTGAGCAGCTGTTGTGTACTCCTTTCCCGCGTCGCTCCCGTTTCCTCCGTGTCGTTATTTTTTTTTTCTTATCGATTCTTGCTGTAGTGCGCACGTACGATGCCATTGGTTGTCCGTCCCGTTTCTGATTTCATGATCCGCGGGCGGTGGTTGTCGTCGGTTTAGCGCGTGCACTGTGCTGTGCTGAACGTTGATGATCGCTGCTCCATTTTGGGTTCAATAGAGAGAGGATTTGTACATGTATATTTCCGGTGTATCATTTCAGTAGCCATTTTCAATAAAGTCTTGAGTCTCCATATCCATGCAGCTGAATTACTGTGAATCTGTTCTCTGCTGACTGAAGCGCGGAGTACTATACTGGGTCGCTCATTAAACGAGCGGTACGTGAAATTACCGTGGCTCGAAAGTCAGAAACCGTTTGAATCTCGCGACCCGTTCATGTGCGGCGGTAAAAAAAGCACGGACGCTTTAGATCGCGCGTGGGATCTCCGCCCTGACCTGAGCTACGAAAAGCCGGAAAAAGGTCATTTGTTGCAGCCGTACAGAAAAGCTGCTGACAGGAATGAAAAAATTATTTGTTGAAGTGACCTGAACACTTTCTGAAAAAGAGAGGAGACAATGCATAGTTGAGCCTTTTCCTTTTTGCGTTTAAGCAAACAGGCCTACCCGCTGCCTGCTGGGTCGAAAGTTTTAAACTGCCGAACTTTTATGTTGATTTTCCTCAAAGAATAAAAAAAAAATTGGTATGGTGATGGACATGAAAAACAGATTAGGTACTACTCCGTGCTAAGGTTAGTAAACAGTGCCACTGAGTAAAAATTTGAGATAGATTCTTAACACAATCCTCGTCCACATGCCTCATTATGAGGACAATAATCACAAGGAAGCAGTATCCGTGAGCCATCCATTGCATTGAAAGCCATCTAGATCTGGTACATGTTTGGCATCGCTGTGTATACGTAGTATCATGTGTGTTCTCCAGTACAATAACGCAACGTAGATAGAACAACTGGAGAGGGGAACAAAGCACGGAGATCGAGCGTCGCCGTGATCCGACTAGAAATGCACCTGTCACCAACCCCAATCAAGCTCCTGTGCCGATCACAGCGCGGAGCAGCGACATGCATGTACGGGGACATGCCTTTGGAGAAAGGCCCGGAGAGGCAGGGCAACATATGCACGTACACACGGTAGGTGCCGGGCGGCGGGGTCAGCAGGGTTTATCATCGCAAATGATTTGTGATCGAGTGCAGCTGAAAAGGAAAGTTTTCAGATGGATGGACAGAGAGAAAATTAATGGTGGGGTCGGCATGCAATGCATGATCATCAGCTGAGGGCGTGTATAATGGGGTGACGTCAGTCTTCTCTTAGCGATGCCACGTAGGATAAAATCTGATGTGAAAGAAAGATAAATTAAAAAAAAGCACAAGGCTTCTCTTAATTAAGAGATGATCTCTTCAGAAGAATGATACGGCAAAGATAATACAAATTTTCCATTGTACTAGATTTTGCCTTTTCTTAGCATTTATTTAGTTAATTTTATTCATCTAAGAATTAATTTTAAGATATAATAATAAGAAATAATCGTTGTACAACATGTTTTATTTTTTTTTAATTTACGTGCCATAGCTAAGGTAAGTCAGTCCTATCACTAATGCATGCATGGACCCCAAACTCACCAGCTAAAAGCGATGGAAACGCCAGAGAAGCGTATTTCGATGCTTGTACAGTGATGGATCTCTCACTCACTCTCTCTCTCTCTTTCAAGTACAGCGGCGGCCACACCGTCGCTTAGGAGACACGCTCCCAGCTCGGATGAGTAGACATCACGCATGGGCGTCCATTGGAGATTTGGAGGAACTGTTCAGAGCTCACTGCAGAGAAGCACGCAGGCATTTCAACATTTTGGTGCCAGCAGTACCACACCACGCTGCCACGGCATTGCTTACTTCTTCTTCTTTTTTATTGCTCGGTCTGCAGCAGCAATTAGAGATTTTAGAGGTCGTTTCATTTCTACAAGAACAATCGATGCTCGTGTGCGTTCATTTTCATCTTGTGGAGTGGAAAGGTGTTTTCTGCCTCGTTTCTGGCTCTGTCTTTGCACATAAAGAGGGAACAGGGTGTGGTTGGAAGGGCCATGGGTATGGCCATCAATTGTCCAGTACTCAATCATGCTGCGGCCTGCGTGTGGGCCAAAGCAAGAGCCGGGCCGGGCCAAATAAGAATGCAGCACAACGGAGCTGCAAGGAGGAATGCCGTTTGCTCGATCTCTCCTCCTCGGTTGATGGATGAACATGCCGAATGCCTGATGTGTTCGGTGCATGTCACGCGTTGCTTTTTATCCTGTTAAATAGGGATGGAAACCAAATCGATGTCTATTCGTAAAAGTTGAGTTTTCCAGCGGTGCTACTCATCTCTGTCACGACACACACCCGCATCAAAACTGGTAAAGACCACCGCAGGAGAGTAAGGAGTTGAGTTGGTCTTTTGAACGGTTTTAAAGTTTAAAGAGACCATACGAAACACACATGACTTATCTCTGTTTTTTGTTAAGTTTTTTTTTTCATTCAACCGTCTCTTTAAGCGTTCCAATCAATTGAAGATCGGAGCAGGCACTTTACCCAAAAACTAAAAACGAACTCTAAAACTCGTTTCATTCTCCTCACACGGTGTCAGACACGTTCACACGCACGCACTCACACTGCGAGACCTCATCGTGGCCGGATCTGAGATGGTCATCCAACCCTCTTCATCGTTTTTTCCGGAACGGTGGTCTATTTTTCAGATCACTGTCCCTGGCGTCTTCTGGTTCTGACCGGCGACTTTTCCGGCTGCTACGTCAACAACGGTTCCCTGGCTCTGACGTGGTTCGAAGGTCCAGAAGCAGCATCGAGCTTCGCTCAAGGCGCGCCACCGGCGAGTGCAGCAGGAAAACAACGACGTTTGCCTACAAAAATTTGCGTGTAATTTTTTTTTACTTTAAAGATGATTCTGTAAGGGTTGGTTGATTTTAATATATATCTTTTCCTTTAAAAAAAAGACATGGCGAGAGGGAGCAGCCTGCTCTTGCATTGCAGCAGGCCACTCTCCCCGCATCAGTTCAGGCGTCGGGGATCTCCACGCCAGCATGCCCTGGAAAGGCCGCAGTATGCCGAGCCAGGCCTGGGCTATAATAATGTGCAGGGTTCAGGAACCAACACAAATTGTGGCCCATGTGACGTGGTTTGTATGGTCGATACATCTAGATCCAAAGTTTCGTGTGCCGTCTTCTCTATTTTGCTCTGGGCCTTTAAAAACAATGTCCCGGCCCTGATCGTGTAGGAGGTTTAGCCACGAGCCCACGATCACGATGTTGTAGTGTCTCACAGTGTTTTCCTCTCTTTTTTACAGGTAGCGCGGCATGCGCGGCGCACGAACGAGACAGCGATTTCGGAAGAAAACGTCATAAACAACGAGGGTCTATATCACAGTGGTAGGAGAAACACGATGGATCTCTACAGAACATACAACAGGCAACCGGGGAGCGCGGAACGGCCCCAAGCAATGAAGAGCCACGGCGCACACACAGAGGCAGCGTGACCCGAACAACAGTCGAACTAAACAGGCTGATAAGAACGTGAAAGCAGCACTGCCTCTCGCCTAGCCCATCAGGGCGAGGCCCATAAGGCCCACGGCCCCAACAAGCGGGCCCATCGCGAAGCGGGCGTCGACGCCGCTGGCCCCGCCGACGCTGTCCGCCGATTTGGTCGAGGTCGCCGTCGCTGGCGTCGTAGCCGCTGGGGTCGTCGTCGCTGGGGTCGTCGTCGCTGGGGTGGTAGTCGAGGGCGTGTCCGACGGCGCGGCGGGCGTCGCGGCGGGCGCGGGGGTGGTGGCTGTGGCCGCGGGGGAGACCTTGACGGCGAGCTTCATGCCGCCGGCGCAGTGGCCGGTGACGCCGCAGATGAAGTAGCGGGTGCCGGGCTTGGTGAGCGTGATCTTGGTGTCCTGGTCGCTGAAGGACTGGATGGAGTTGCTGGCCGAGCACGCGCTGTAGTCCGCCGACCCAACCTCCGCCACGTTGTGCGACGCGCCGTACTGGAACACTGTACGCGCACAGCACAAAGGACCTCACTTTGGTCAGCCTCACCATTGTCACCAAGGCACAATAAATCAAGTTATGGGCCGCCAGCGCCGCTGACACGTACTACATGGACCATTTTGCGGCCCAGCAATCCAACAAAACGGCGCATCGTGAAGACACGCTGTTGGTACAGTTTCATAAAATGCTGATGCTACATGATTTTCAGTAAGAACTGGAAAGCACCGGTACTGCACCTACCAAGCGTGTCACCGACTTTGAAGGTTTTGTCGCTTGCCCAGGTGGTGTAGTCGACGCCGCTGGCCCATCCCGACGAGTCGCCGACGGTGTGGTCCACGGCGAACGCCGGCGCCATGACGGCGAGGAGTACCAGACCTGCAGCCAAAAGTCCATGTCCTGCCATGGTGGTAATAGCAAGGCAAGGAACACCGACTCCTCGCGGATGACTTGCTCGGGGAATTTCAATCAGGAGACTTGGCTGTTGAATGCGAATGCAAAGGATTGCAGGTAGTGATTGATGGTCCGTGCATGGTTACTGCCTATATAGGCTCGGTGAGTCGGTGAAGAAGCTAGCTCGTTGTTCAAAAGAAAGGAAGTCAGTGAAGCGGTGCAGGTAGTACAGTACTCTACTGACTAGCAGGTTTTGGTTTGGTTTGTTCGGGTGCAGTTGGGTTTAGTTGTGCTCGTCACCAACTCTCATCTTCTGCCGTTCCCTGATTCCTTCAACAATCACTAGTGCCATAGGTTACAGGTACCAATGACGCTTAGCCGCTTAGTTGATCACAACAAATAGTTCAGTATGATGTGAAGAAAGCAATATAGCCATACTTTTCTACAAGTGTGTGGAAACAATTGGGGCATCCATATTATAACCTGCTAATGTATGTCACGGTACAGGCTACTAGCTAGTCCAATATTTTACATGCAAAAGCAGCACTTGAATTTCATTGTTCCCCTTTTAGCATAGTCATCTAAACAGAACGACACGGAGGATTGGCTTAACCAAACATCGTAGGAATGTAAAATAGACAATACTAATGGAAACACTAATCTATTTGTAGGAAAAATGTGCACAGTTTGGAAGAAGAAGAATTAAAAAACGCATTCACTCGCAGAAATAGGTCAACAAAAGTACAAGAAGACATTGCGAGGTGGCAAATGTAGGTTGAACGGTTGAACAAACCAATTAATTTAATACCAGCGTGTACCTTTTCTTGGATTTAATATAATCCCTCGTCGTTTGCTTCCCTCGTTGATTGACTGGTTTTCCATATCATTCCATCAAGCAGGTGGGCAGGTGCAGACTGCTGTTGGAGAGTGGACTGTCTTCGCTGGATGGCGAATTAGCGATGCCGAATGAGCCTCCATATTTCGTAAAGCCTTGGATTGCTGGGCTTTGCGAATGAACATACCGATTGAACTTTTGAGAAAAATGGACGCTGAAACTGTTTTTTTCTTCCGAAAACAAAGTGAGTACTCACTATCTCTTTGTTAATATATTGATGCACACAACATTACTGAAAATACAGGGAGGTAGGAAATTCATGGCATATGATGGTGGTCGAAGATGTTGCTAGGTTTTTTAATTGATGCACACAATGTTCCCAGAATACACCTATGCGGGTGCATCATTTACTCAAAGAGACCGTGTCACGGTTACAGGCCCACATGACAGTCATACAAGAATTACTCGGTTACAATCCACGGCAAATGTTTCTAGTTTCGGTGTTGAAGAGCTTGAAGTGCTGCAGGATTTGTCTAAAAAAATGTTGAGGGCAGAAGGCGACTGATCCATAGGAGAAACGTTGAAATGGAGAAGCATGTGCTTGTGTATACAAAGAGGCACTGCGAGTACGAATTAGTGGCTAGTTTGTTAGAGTAACGGCCACACGAAACCGCCGTTTGTAAAACAATTTTTTTAGAGTATTTCCGTTTCATCAAACCACACATTTTGTAAGTAGTGTTTCACATAATCACAATTGACACTAACTATTTCACAGAACCACTATTCTCCAGACATGTCTTTTATTTTTTTTCTAAGAGGTTTTTTACGATACCTTTTACTGTTGTGGGAGAAACGGAGTAGTAAACCATCGGTTTGATTTGGTCAATTTAGACTTTTTTACCATATATCAGTTGGTTTAGATCTGATCCAGAGATTAGACCCAACGGAAAAGCCCAGTAAGCCAAACACGCACCAGGTTTGTGTTCGTCGCCACCGCTGCACTGCACGGCCTCTCCGCTCATCAATGCCGCCGTGCTTATCTCCTCTCCAACGCCATTTCCTTCACCACGGCTGCAGCTCCCTTTTTTTTCTTCGAAAATGGAAGTTTTTATTGATCTCAAAGTTATATCGAGCGATACAACCAAAGAGTATCACACCCCGGTCCTCTGCGCCGAAGCACACACAGCCACACGAGTACGGAACAAAACTCAATTATTACAACGAAAGAAAAATAAAAACTCTAAATGGGTCCGTAAACTAGACCGCCACCCATAGTGGGTAAAAAAATCTCTGACCACTTGCTCCAAACTGCTGCACGCCATCAAAACCAGCTGGTGATCCATAGGCTTAAAAGAATAGACCAAGTACGGAGCCAATGGCTGCAGCCCCTATGCCTCCTAAATTATGCTTCTCAAGTTTCTGTTCAGCAATTTCCGGTTTCTCCGTATCGGTTGTCTCTCTGTTAATTTCAGTGCACTTTGCAGCTCCCTGACTGTTGCTTCTTGCTGGACAATGTCGTGATTAACTTGAACGATCGTGCACTGCGATTCAGGCACGATCTCACCATGGAAGCCAACGGCCCGGACCTGTGCCATCCTGCTCGCTATGTCAACTGACGAGTATAGATACTTATACAAATCCACGTCAATTAATTTGAAATGGAGGGAGTACACAATATGGAACATATTAGGGTTCGGTTGACTAAGCTTTTGATCACAAATTACTTCATTAATATGTGACTAATGCGATCAAAATCATAACCATAAGCAAATATCCTATTAATAGAGTAATTTGTGGTCAAAGCATTGACCAAAGAAAAACTAATACGCCTTCAATTATTGGACGGAGGTAGTAAGTATGCAATGGAGTTGCACAGTAAACATCATAACCTGCAGTATGATCAACACAAATCAAGCATTTTTTTTGTGCGACCTAAAAACAACAAATTTACTTTTATTAATATATATTTTCGTACGTGGAAATCAATATGAATATATGGCGAACACATTTTGCTTAATTATTTGAGTTCCCTGCAAAAGGAAAAGCACAACACTGCCTGACGCAAGATCTCTCTCTGTTTTGGTCGGTCTACATGGGGATGGTCGCGGAGACGAGGAAACCATCGCCATCCGGCATCACGACGACGAGCCCTTCGTCCCCACGCGTCACGATTCTGCACGACACCTGCACGGGCTTGGCGTCCCTGAGCGTGAGCTCCTCCAGCCCCAGGTCGCTCCACTGCGCGGCTTCCAGCGCGGCGTGTCCACCGCCGGCATCCGCGGTGACCGTCTCGATGGTCGTCCCGCCGCGGGCGGAGTCCTCGGGGGCGACGACGAGCGAGAACCGCGGCGGCGCCCTGATGCCGGCGCCGGCGCCGCCGAGCTCCTCGCTGGCCCGCGCGATGCACGCCCTGGCGAGCGCGCGGCGGGATTCGGGCGAGGCGGCGGTGGCGGCGTTGGTGGTCCTGAAGAGCGCGGTGTGGGCGTGGAGGCCGTTGTCTTCGGCGGAAGCGGCGGAGTCGATGGGGTAGGAGCGGATGCGCTTGCAGCAGATCTCCGGGCGCTGGAAGTAGGCCATGTACTGCATCATGGGCCTGATCGCGGCCTTGTTCTGCTCCTTCATCTCGGCGTGCGTGCGCGCCCACGCCAGCAGGAACCGCGCCAGCGCCAGCGGGTCCGCCAGCAGCGTCGTGCAGCTCACCCCCACCGCGTATCCCCCGTCCTGGAACCGGTTCAGCTGCAGAGCAGACGAGTGCATGCATCAGAATTCGTGCTTCTTTCTTTTGCTTGTGCAGCATTAAACATGAACTCATCTCTACTCAACTGTACGTAGTACTGCATTGAATTCCATTTAACGTGTCAGGCTGTTGGGATTGGTCATTCATTGAGTACCACTAGGCACGCAGGAGTTTACACGAGTTCCCGTTCGCGGCCTGCACATGGAGCCGGGCCGCAGCTGGTGACTCTGCTGTGGCTGGCAATGCATTTAACTTGGTAGGTGGTTGTTTATTTCGGCCATATAATAAATGCGTACACCTTACTACCTGCTAACCTGCATGATCCGCTACTTCATCTACGGTTCCAGCAGGCAAGTGATGCGGGAAATAGAATAGTCCAACCATTTGACCGTTTAGTAAACTGATTCCAATTTTTGTGGAAGACTTGATCCTCGAGTTTTATTTTATTTTAGAAAAAGGGCTGGGTTTCTTTACTAGGGCTGCAGCAATCTTGTGCAAGAGCAAGCCGGTTAACTACGGGCAACTGCAAAGTGCAAATCAACTTTTCTTGCCCAAAATAGAATAAAGCGAGCACCTGAAACTGATAACTTGACGTTTGTTTGATGACGAAGGCTACAGATGAACATGTTTTTCTGTCAGACGGGTAGCCCGAGCATCACTGGACTTGACTGGTTAGCTCCCAACCGCTAGTCACGATTGAACGGTCAACGAAAGTAAAACTCATGCAATCGGCGGGCGTTAATACACTGGCCTGGTAAGTCGATGCCCAAAGCATACCTGCATGAAGAGGAGCGAGCACATGTCCGGGTCCTCGGCGGTGACGTCGATCCATGGCGCCAGCGCGGACTCCTTGCGCACCCGGTCCTTGTCCGCCAGGAAGTCCTCCATGGTGGCCTCCACGGTGGCCTGCTGGAACCGCACGCCGGCGTCGTTGAGCTTCACCTCCCAGGACCCATCGCCCCGGCGCCGGAGCCGGCCCGCCATCTCCGGGTAGAAGCACAGCACCTCGCCCAGCGACTCCTTCACCCACACGCCTTCCTCCCACTCCGCCTTCTGCTCGCCGCCGCGGTAGTAGAGCACGGCCCGGAAGCGCCGCTGCAGCGCCGCCTCCGGGAGCGGCGGCGCGGCCACGGCGATCAGCCGCGTCCTGTCGGGCTCCACCACGCGCGTCGGCAGCCCCGTCTGCACGGACTCGATGTGCACCTGTGGCACTGCCGCTGCTGCCATTTTGGGACCGGATCGCGCCTTGTCTGTGCTGTGCGTTTCGCGGCTGGCACAAGGCTGATTGATGTGGCTGATCTGCGAGTCCGGGATGGAGGACGGCTGGCCCGCTATTTATAAGGGGTTGCCAGGTTATCTCACTTGCCCTTGCTCGGAGCAGTAGTTGTATGTGTGTTCCTGGGAGGTTTACAGCATTAATGAAGAATTAATATTCCAATGCCTTAACGCTGTGGAGGCCAATAATGCCAGTATACGTGTAACACCGATACACCACTCGGGTCATGGGATATAAATTTTGCGAGAAGTTTGTCTTTCACTCGCCCAGGCACATTTTGGGTAAGTATCGGCGTTTGCATACGAGAAGTGTCCGGGGTGTAAACTGAAACCCTCTACCTTCCCTAAATCTTCTAGGGTAGAAAGCGTCAGAGATCAGCCGAAATTAAAGACACAAGCCATTGCACGCCGTTCACTCTAGATGACATGGAGAGTCAGTATTGACTCTACCATAGAGTCAGTACTGACTCTTCACGTAATCTAGAGTCAATGGTAAAATAACACGTGCAATTGTTTGTGTTTTTAAACTGACTCTAGATGATTTGTTAGCATTAAATGCGATATTGCACAATGGTTAAAAGATCGACTCTTAGCTAACTCTTAGTCGGCGAGTCTTTCCTTAAGAGTCTGACTCTTCATGAAGAGTCAGTTCTCTTCTCTCTCTCATTTCTTTTTTCTTAACACAAGCAAATTTTAAATAAGAGTCGGTTAAGAGTCAGCCTTTGCGGATGCCCTAACATGCAATGACTAGAGAGAATCAACACTAATAAATTGGTATTCCAGTTTTTCGTTGGGTCTTACCTGTCTCTTTCCTGATTAAGCATGTTCGATCAGATATGGTATTGTCAATGGCAAAAAATGACTTGGGCGATTTCCTTCAAAATGCAAAGAGAAAATCACTACCTGTCACTTACATGTGGGGTATGGGGCCACTTGTAAGTGAGACAAAATGGATCAACTGATCAAAGTGCAAAATAAAAGTGGGGCAAATGATCGATCAAATCCTAAAAAATAAGGTGCACATTACTCATATTTTTTTTTTACCCATGGATGTTAATTGATTTTTCCCAACTAATTAAGTAAACAGCTCGGCTTAGAAAATATCAAATACATGTGTATAACTCTATTTAAAATACAACTCTCTCACGACATATTGCTTGACATATCAAATATCAGATATTCTGTATATTTGTTACTACCCATGAAATCTTTGGCCTTTTATTGCATACAAATGTATACAAGTGTAAAAGCAATGCCACTTGTATTCAATCAAGTCTTGTGTTCTGTTTTCTAGAATCTATAAACTAAGCTAGGATTTATTTTGAATGCGCTTTTCTAGTGTATTTTCGTTATGTGGTTGGTGCCGCCTAATTTGTCCAGAAAAATTTCATGGCGTAACTCACGAGGAACATACGATAGCAAAACAAGAACTCCATAAAAATCATGATGCAGAACATAAGAGCGCACATACTATTTCTGAAAACTCTTATAACTGCTAAAAGCGCACGACTCTATTTTGTTGTTTGTAATACATGTGTATTCATTGATTCGCCTTGAATAGATCATGACGGCAAAATGTGTCGAGGGCAATGATTCAGTCCTTTCGAAGCTAACTGCATCAGATGGGATAGCCTCTATTTGTAGAGAGAATTCCATATTTCCCACTCAAATTTTGCCCATATGTTCAAATGCCACTCAGAATTTCCTTGTTTCAAATTTTTCACTGAAATTTTGCATAGGGTACAAATATGTCACTACCGTTAGTTGACCATTAAGTAAGAAATGAACAATTATCAATTTTTTCATATTGACCAAAATACCCTTGGGTCCACATTTGCAGTGGGGTCATGATTGATGAATCACTCGAGAAACCAATCTGCAGTAATTAGCCAGCCATATGGTCTAGTAAATCTCAGGGCAATCATGTGCCAATCATGGAGTTGCTGAGGGCCCACAGGTTGACCGAAATGTTGAATGGCCCATATTGCAGCTGAAAAGCCCATGGCGTAGGAGAGCGGACACAGGACGTGCGTGCGACTGTAGCGAAAGTTCTAAAAAAATTGTATCGGGAAGAGAAGATGACGTGGCACCATGAGGAAACAGTAATCATTATCACTCATTTCAACTTTTTATGCCAAAATCACTACTATTCATTTTCAATCTTTGTTGAAATTTACTCCAATATAGTGTGTTACTGACATCTTAAAAATCTGAAATTATAAGTTCTCTGAAATAAGTATTTTGTTGTAAAGCAAATCAACATATTACCAAGGGGCGAAATTGTCCTTTTATCTCTTACTTAACGGTCAACTAACGGTAGTGGCATATTTGTAACCTGTACAAAATTTGAGTGGTAAATTTGGAACAAGAAAATTTTGAGTGGCATTTGAACATATGGGCAAAATTTGAATGGCAAATATGGAATTCTCTCCTAATTGTAATGTAAGACCAAATAAAGCGCATCAGTTTTGAGCAAGGCATTTCAGGAGTTCGGTAGACTGCGGACACTGCACTTTTATTTTTCGGAAAGCCCTCTTCAGGCCCCAAAGCATCTTGAACGAGTTCAAACCTAGCTTCATGCTGATTGCTGAACTCTGTCATCCTGCAGCTTCAGTGAATGGCTAGGAGCCTAGGATAAAAAAATCCATTTCATTTAGCAGTTTATTTTTGGATTTATTTTTACGGATTTGCTATTTCTCGGGTGACCAAAGAAAAAATTATTTCTAAGTCGATATTGATAACTATCCAACCTAATCATTAAGATTCATGCAGATAACGGAAGGATGACAAAATCTTCATCAACAGACTGTAAATGTTGACTGAGAAATGTTCAATCCCTTACTTTTGTCCACTAACCGATATGATAAAATTTCTGGACGCAAGTCTACGATTAAGATCCCGACAGAGGTAGTTTAATTCTCACCTACGGCATCAATATCAAAAAAAAAAATCTCACGTACGGCATCATATCTTGATAACGACTGCCAACAATATGGGTCTGGATTAAATTAAATTGCCAACCTAACTAGAGGTACATTCGTGTGCCGGTATGGCACAATTATGGAGGCAGCTATCAATAATTATCTGCCAACGGTATGCATGGATCTTGATCTGAACAATCTAACAGGCAAACTAAATGTGGATGGAATAGCAATAAATAGTATCCAATTGCTATTTGTCAGAATATATTCGGATTGAAATAAGTTTTTTCGAAGTTGTGATTTAATAAAGATAATTTTTAAACAACGATATAGCCATATCAATTCATTAAAGGAAGTACAATAGAACAGAACAACAGAAACAACAATATGACCCCAATAAAACCCTAAAGCTTCGTCAAGCTTCGAATTCAATGTTTTTAGATCCATCTTTGATATCTTGACATTTCTATATATATATGATGTTGAACTTGTAAAACTGCAAGTTTGCATAGGTTGGAAACCCTAAGAATTTTGAAAAGCCGCATGAGTCATCCACCTGAAAATGTGAGGACCAATTATTGTTGGGGTTAATTCGATACATGCCACTGCGATATTGGCGATTTTGAAAAATGGTACTGCACTTTTCATCTTTTGAAAAATGCCATTGCATATCTGTAGATTCTTCGGAAAATGTCACTTCAATGGGTCGAATGATGCTGCAGTGCATTTTTCAATGGATAAATTTACAGTTGTATTTCTCGAAATCGCCAAAATTGCAGTGGTATATATATCAAATTAACCCATTATTGTTACGCACATCTCTGAGGTGACGAGCAAGCCAAGGCCAAAAACATGAAAAAATGAGTCACGAGTATAACTGACTCTATGAAGTATTACACTATGGCTACGCCAATAGAGAGATGGAGGCACACGAATCCAATAAACATGAGAATTTGACAGGAACACAAGAGTCAACAGTAAAATATGAGATTCTTAAAAACAGAGTAGGCATCAAACGTAAAAGAGGTTGGAGAGAGAGTCCATACTCCATAAAAGAGCATGACAGCATCCATGCCTTATTATCCGATAGTTTATAGAAATATTTGTAAACGCCTGAAATTTAAAAATGGATGAAAAATATTTGCAGTTCTTCATGGATGGTCTAAGATCGGATTGACACCACAGCGTGTAGTCCGCGCTAGCTCAGACGTAGAGTACGAGTTACTCCTTCCGATTCATAAATAAGTGTCTCAGATTTAGTACTCCCTCTGATCTTAAATTCTTGACTCAAATTTGTTCAAATATGAATGTATTTATTCTTAATATTTTAACAAAAATTTAGATCGGGAAAGAGTAGCAAACTGCAGTCCTGGATGTTGGGACCAATTAGCAGCGTAGATGTGCCGGAGCCTATTTATGCAGGCGGGTTGGTTTCGCAGTCGGTCATGGTAATGGTCAGGTTTCATGGGGGAGTTGAAGGACGTACGTACCGGTGCGAATTGCCGCCTTGCCGGTGCCAACTAACTTCGTTGGATCAACTTGTCGTCTTCATGGTCTAGTTGTTTACGAGCGTCAAGTCCGAGCACTTTTTCCTGGTGCGCGGTCACCCACGAATTTGCAAACTTCAGTTAGATCTAGCTAAAGACGTCTTGTAATATGGACCATTCATTTTTTTAGATGCAAGGACCAAGACTGATAGTCCCCAATACTTCATCATGGATATCTGAAGTACCATCTAAAAAAAGGGAAGATTAAAGAACATGAGTAAGATCGTAAATTATTGGAAAAATGGGTTGGTTTAGGCTTTTCCACCCTTCTTGCCTGCCTATTTTTTGTAGGGAAAAGATAGCCAATTCCGTCATTTCGATAAGATAGACAGAAGTAAGGGGTTCCGAGAGGGAGGAGTAAAAGATCTTACAGATCAGTGGAGCACGTTTGGGATCTGCTCTGAATCTCCTCCCAAATCAGATAAGCTACGTCAAGGGCGGGGAGCGTCTTTCTAAAAAAAAGATCCTCCATTTTTTTATCTAAACCTGTTGTTGTTCTAGAAAACAACAAGAGTAAGGGGTGGCAATGCTCGATGGCACAAGTGCATGAATAGTATGCAGGACGTGTACGCCGGCCTTAGAGCATCTCCACCAACAGGAGAAAACTGGCTCCCAAAACCAAATACCTGTTTTCTCTCTCCTCCAAACAACTCCACTAGCTCTCCTAAAACACTTTACAATCAGTAAATTTTTTGGGAGGGAGGAAAAACCTCTCTCATCCCCCCTCCAAATAGGGAGGCAACACCTGGAGTAGAAAAAAAATTCCTCCTCCGTGTTCACTCCCAACTGCCGCCAACTTCCTCCCGCCGCCGCCAAATCCTCGCTGCGCCGCTGCCCAGAAGTCCCCACCGCCGCCTAGAGGGTCACCGTCGGCCCCAACTCCATCCCCCATCCCGGCCCGGAGGTTGCCCGCCCCTTCGCGGCCCCGCCCCGCCCGCATCAGCTCGGCCGCCGCGGGGCTATCTCCCTGGATCTGTCGCCCCATCTTCCCGACGTCCACGCTGCCCCCGACTCCCTCCATCGTCGCGGCCGGCGACTCCCTGCACCACCGCCCCTGCAACATGAAGAAGGCCACTGGCCGGGCCTGCCATGGCCGCGCCACCGGAGCCCGTCGCCCGGACACGGAGGGACTTGCCAGATGTGTCCCCGTCTGCCTCTGGCATCAAGTCGGGCGGGGGAGGACTCGCCGGTGGTCAGCTCTAGCTTCGCCGGGGATGTTCAAAGGAAGCCGAGGGGAAAAGATAAGATAGGCACAGACAGGTTGCCCCTGTGTAAGATGGAATATAGGCAGCTGGTTTTTCTCATGCCGGTGGAGAGAAAAACTGTGAAGGAGAAAAACCTGTGTTTTCTCACTCCCAAAAACGAGTTTTTCTCCTCCACTTTTTCTCATGCAGGTGGAGATGCTCTTATAGCGAAGATCGCCGTACACTTGGACAAGTTGACACATCAATATTTTTTTGAATAGATTCGGTCGACCCTGCGGGTACGACTTAGTCCTATGTTAGGAGAGGCTTCGAGGGGGTTGTTAACCAAGTGCGTGGGCCGAGCTCGTCTACTCAAGTCACCTATAGGGAGAGATCTTTCGGGGCCGCCTCGGATTTGGGCCGAACTTGTCTTCCCAAGTAGCAAGGTTAGGATACCCTCAAGACTCTAACCCGATCCCTCTACTTCGAGTCGAGGCCGTACTAGACGACCCAAAATCTCGAAACTAGGCTTCTTAAGGTGCGTCCTCGAGGTCGCGTCGAGATTAGGCTCGACCCAAGCACTCGAGAGCAGGCCCTTTAGGTTGCTCTAGCCCTCTCCCCTTGATCTTATTCAAGTTGAGAGTGAATGATACATGCCCCATGGGGGCATTTATAACCTAGGGGTACATGACAAAAGACCATGGTTACCCTTGAGGGAGAGAGAAAAGTGAGGGCAAAGCGATAAAAAGTGCTTCTTCGTCCATAGCTTTTATGTGCACTAAGTGGGGAAAGTATGGGTTGGTTCATGGTCCACCATGCACCAAAAGTCTCGTTCCTACACCTTTCTCGGCCCTTACTCAAGCTCCTCTTCCTTTGACCATGGTATGAGAGGCTTGACTTGTTGAATTCTTTGACCGGCGCCTAGTTGACATGACTATACCTTGTTGGCAAATTGATTGATCCTTGGAGTTTGTTGATTTGGTCGTCGCCACATAAAATTATGGCCCGTTCCATATAAGAATTTTATTTTATTACAACAAAACCAATGGCATAGCTAGGAGCGTGGCCGGGTAGTCCATGGACGACCCTGAGATTTTCCTATCCTCTATATAACATAGATAAAAAAATACAAAACATCAAAATAAATAAATTTGTATGAATATTTTTACCGTTGGACCACCCTAAAAATTTTAGTTGGGTACTCCTTGTCCAATGCCCATACGAAACGGAGTATTAGGCACCATCTGACTTGCCTTGTACCAGATGTTTAGACTTGTTTAGCGTTCTAGCAAATTATGGCTGCCTATTTTGTCAACGGGATTCTGAAAATGCAGAAACAAAAAAAGAGAGTAGGAACTCATTATTATGCATGTTGAATCTCGTAAGAATTAAAGCACAGTACACAAGATTTTGTGCTGAGGATATTCATATGGAATTCCTATAAAATAGAAAACACAAAACAACTACAGAGTGTCAATAGCACGGGCGTTTGGTAGGGTTCCGGTCCGTCCCCTGTGATTTTCACCCGGAAAAAAAAACTACAGTGTGTCCAGACAAACAAATGAATTTTACGTCATGCAATTACTTGGGCTGAGGCGCAACCCGATGCAACTACTTGGGCTGAGGCCCTCGGCCGTACAAACAAGATTCCTGATGCAACTCTTGTGCTGAGACGCTCGGTCGTCGGCCCAATCTGCTGTGCAAGATGATGGGCCGCGTTCCGTGTTATCGTCTGTTCAAAGAAAAGATCGACGCCGCATGTCCATACGAGAAAAATTCAAGCCCGACCGTACTTGGCCCATCTCATTTGGACCATATAAGAAAAGCATGAGCTGGTTTGTTGTTGCTGGTACAGCACGCACGAAAATGCTGCCGGCCTGTGAGAGAAACGGTACACCGAGAGACGAGCTGCAGACAGTGTGACTGCCTGACTGTGTGAGCAAGCAGGTGTGGTTTGGGGAGCCCGGGAGGATCTACAGTAATTGTTGTCAAACGATACACCGTCCATGTTTTACTGACCAGCTAATACACTCGTGCGTGTATACGACTACTACATCTTGAAGTCCAGAACCTTCAAAAAGACTTTTTACGTACGTGCTGCAACACGCTGACTTTATTCTTTCGGATTCTTTTGTCCCAGACTCCTCCAATACGATCGGCTCACGGGATTCACATGGATCATTGGAGGTCGAAAGAACGGAAACATCTTTATGCGGCATGCGGCGCTATCCCCATCAATCCAGGTCGCTTTCCACGGGCATTCTGGCGCGTGTCCTAGAGCTCCATAGCCTTGCCGAAGCTCCTTTAATTTTTACAGTCACTCCTTTCCCTTGCTTGGTTCGTATTATGGAGCTTCTCCTCCATGAATTTCTCCTTTTATTTAGTTGGACCAATGTCCAGTTATCGACACCGCTCATCTCTGGCCATGGGCGGTCCCTGCACGTGATTTTGCCTTTTTATCTTTCGAATGATCCTATCATCCTTTCCTTTTTATTGTTTTAGAATTTCTTTCGCGTTTAGATCCTGCTCTACGTTTGTGAGATTCGTCGACCCCATGCACAATGGCGCAGTAGAGGTCCACGACCTGCCGCGTGGGCATGGTCGGCCCCGCCACTCCCCGCTAACAGTAGCTGTACAGCATATCGGCACCAAACAAAGCTTGGCATGTGATAAATGATGTGCCTTTCGTCTAGATTTTTTTTGTTGGAACCCGAAGAACTTGATCTATTTATTAATTAAGAAGAATAAAGTTATTCACGTAAAATCGGGTAAAAACCGTAACAAACGTCCATGGCGCCATCATGGAGCATGACCGCACCAAGAAACACACTGGCCGACCTGGCCACCCACACTCACTCCACTCACGCAGCCGAGAAGATGCCCGTCGAGATTGCTCGCAGAAGTCATCGTCATCACACAAACACTACTCCTGAGCTGGCGACTCTGACATCCCCACCAACGCCCAAGAACGGGTCACTGCCTCCGCACGCTCGCAAGCTCGCGTCAGCCCATGCCAAACAGTCGGCCACTCATGCCAACGACCAAGTGGCGCCGATTCTGATGCCGAGCAAAGAAGGGACGATATGCAATGCTTGCGCCGAATAGGAATCCCGCAGATTCTGACCACCCATCACCAAGTCATCGTCATCACGCATCACTCCTCTGAGCTGGCGACTCTGACTTCTCAGCGACGAAGCAAAACAAACCTTGGAGAGCCATCAAACACGTCGGAAGGACCGACTACCAAGAACCATCGCCGCAGTCCAAACTCCACTTGACCGTCGTCGTTGCCACAAGAGACGCCAACGAACTCCACACAGCCAGGCGCCCACAAACCGCAGGTCCCATGGTCAATGCCTCCTCCACAAGCGATGCCTCCAAGGAGGGAAGTGACGCAGCTAGCGCCACCAAAAATGGATCTAGGATTCCCTCGGAGCTCGGCTAGCGAGGAGAAGGTAGGACCAGGCCAAATCAACGATGCCTCCAAGGAGGTGGACGCCCACGGACGTTGCTATCGCAGGCTCCAGCCAAGACCAAGCCATCTCTACAACACATATGTCTTGTAGAGATATTTTCATTGAGGCAATATACTCTTTGTCTCTACCCAGAGACAATTTTGAGACAGAGCTTCATGTAGAGGCAGTCTATGAGGCGCTATGGATAATGTCTTAAATATAGAGACACTAGTTGAGACATTATGGTGTAGAGACATTTTTTGAGGCATTTAACAGATTGTCACAAGACTCGTGTAGAGACATGGTTTTGAGATACTTGATGAAATGACCTTACGGTATGGTTAGAGACACTATTTGAGACATATTTTATGTCGTGTAGAGACACTCTTAGCAAGTTTGAGACATGTAACAGACTACTCGTAATAATTTCATTAGAAGTATAAGCAAGAATTGGTATCAGGTTGAGATGGTTAGGTGAGTATGTAGTTTTCCTTAAGGTCTTGAGTTCGAGGATTGATTTCAACATGATTTATTCAATGTATATTTTCTAGAACATGAGTATAGAGACACAATTTAATGTCTTTACAAAATGTCGCATTGAATGTAGAAACAAAATAGTGTCTCTATGAAATGTCTAAAAAGTATAGAGACACAATGCAATGTCTTTACGAAATGTTGTATTGAACGTAGAGACGGTATAGTCTTTACGAAATGTCGTATTGAACGTAGAGACGGTATAGTCTTTACGAAATGTCGTATTGAACGTAGAGATAGTATAGTGTCTGTATGCAATGTCTAAAACAATAGAGATGGTTTATTAGTGTCTCATCACACATAGCGACACTGACCGTAGTGGCAGTTTTGTGGCATTGTACCAAGTGTGTCTAAAGTAATGTAGACACAATTATAGTGTCTCTACGAACAAAAAATAATGTCTCTACGGGCTATTTCTCTTGTAGTGATCGTCGGCCCACTCCAGCCCGCGCCTATGCCAGCGCTGCCGACCCCCGCCAACCTCGCCGGCCACTGCAACTCAAGCCCACGCAGGCCGCCTCCAACAATCCGAGCACATCAGACCCGCACAGGAGGTCGCCGCCACACCCCGGAGCCGCCGCCGGCAGTCACCTTCACTTCACCCGAGGAGAAACTCCCGCGCGCCCTGCAACTCCGAGCCGTCTGAGAAGAAATGCCCCCCCGCCGTCCGCCGCCGCCGCCGTCCGCCTATGGGGGCTTTGCCTGCCGGCCTACTCCGGCGGCAGCGAGGGGAGGACGAGACGTGGGGGAAATAGTTGGCGGCGCTAGGGTTTGCCCGCCCGAGCAGCCCCTGGGGCTGGGAGCGATGCGGGGGGAGAGGGATATCCAAGAGGCTATAAGATCATATTTGTTTAGATTTTTTTTAAGACCGCCTACAATACCGTTATCTGGTAAGATAAATATTGAAAGCGCAATTTTCTTCGAGGCGCACGATAGACCCACAGTTCACTCACAAAGTCGATCACGCCAGTATACCACTGATCACAAGCGAGGCATGTCTTCAAAACACGCTAGCAAACAACTCTTGATATGGTGCCTATTTAACACGTACTCCTACCGTCCTACGTGTCCACGTACAAAATGTAGCATATTTTTGGTAACCATAGAGATTACATTTGAGTTGGTTGCGAACCTATGATTGTTGTCAAAACGATGAACTCCGGAAAATGGATGGTTTCTAAATTGAGGAGTGTAACCATTCGTTGTTATCTTCCAAACCAGTCCCTAGTACATCTAACATTACTTCTGGAGAAGTTGGTGAATTTTCTGCTAAGAGTTCAGATCGATCCTACTGAAGTGAAGTTTGAGAAATATAGTACAGGAGTTAAATGTAATTCGACAGATTCGCTCACTGTACTTTACAACAATTTATGTCATCAGGCCATATAGTAATGACCCAAAAATTAAATTAAGAATAATAAATAATACTAAAATTTTACTATGGACAATTAAGGTTAAGCATGTGTATCATGTCATCATCTCATGTATTAATAATTGTTGTATCGATTTAAAACTTTCGCGACCACTATTGTATTACCATTTTTCAAACCTCAGTAAAATAACCATTCCCAACTCCTGAAACTTTTTGTACAAAATCACATATATGTAAGATGAGCAAATTAAAAATTTCAGGTCAATCGGAATTATTTTACTACACGCTTTTATTTTAAACCTGATTTGAATCTCTGTGTTTCTCAAAAATTCAAACTAGATCCAAAAATTTCGAAACTTTTATGTAGGTGTAAAACACCATTCTAGACCTACCCTCAAAATTTCATCAACTTCTGAGTTCGTTTGGACTATCAAATAAATTGTACAAACTTTAGAACATGTTACTCCGTAGTAGAAGAATAGAAAGGGAGGACTTTTGACACGACAACCACTACAGGGCCACATCTTGGGCCTCGTCGCTCACGGAAGCCCAATACGTGCTACGATTCTACCAACTGGGCTTGCTGAGTCCGTAGCTTCTTAAGGCATCGAGAGCAGTAGGAGAGGGTTGAGCTTTATGATCTATCATCCGTGACACCTTATTTCCAAAACCTATAAGACTCCTAAGGAACTAGACAGAAATCCCCAAATTCAGGCTCCATCCTTACTCCAATTCGATCAAATCCTTAGTAGGCACATAACATAGTGGTATCAGAGCAACCGATCCTGGAGAGACCAAGCTACTACACCAAGCAGGCAAAATTACTCATGTCGCGGGAGGCGGCGATCGCGGATCTGGCTTCGGCGGTGAAGGAACTCGTCGCTGGCCAAGGGACGCAGGTGGCGGGGAAAGAGCGTCTCGTGGCGGAGTCGATGACCCTTCGTGATACTGTGATGGAGGTCGCCGGCCAGTGGTGGCCACAAGTCGAGGTCGACATGGAGGATCTACATCGGCAACTCGGCGACCTTCGTACCCAGGTGGACACCCTCCTCATCAATCCGCGGGGCGAAGGCGCAGGGATCCGCAGCTCAACGGTGGTACGACACTGATCGGTGCCCATTTTAAAACTATTTTCAAACACATTTGGTACTGATCATGCTTGAATTTGAATTAATTCTATCAAAAAGGGCCAAAACTGTCATTTTACAGCACTGCATGTCTTTTTGCAGAAAAGGTGCGAAAAGGCACCAAAATTCTTCTTCCTACTACATCATGAAGAAAAAGGTGCAAAGAAGCATGGAGGAGAAAAGCAAAAGCAAAGAAAGGGAAAAGGAGAAGGGACGATCAAGCTAACAGCTGACTAGAAAAGGGATCTTCTTTGGTGTCAAGTTTGCTAAATGAAGGGGATGGGTGCACAATTCAAAAGATGATATTCACAGCTTAGGAAGAGAGGAGAGAAGAGAGCATAAAAGGCAGAGGCTTCCCTGCGTCACACACACAAGCTAAGGGAGAGGGAGTGGTTGAGATCAAGAATTATGGAGAAGAAAGGGGAAGAAGAGAGGAAGCTGCCAGATCCAAGGCTGTTTTGGGTGATTTGGAAGCATCTACACCGAAATCTTTAGTGTTGTAGGAGAGGCTCCTACTGTTTTATACACACACACACACACACACACACACACACACATATATATATATTATTAAATAAAATATTTACATATTTACAAATGTGCAAACAGGGGCATTCCCCTGCTAATCAGAAAAGATTTAACAAGCTAGTAAGAGAATGTGAAAGGGATTGAGGCACCCTGTAGCCAAGCAAAGATAAATCAGAAGTGAACTTAACTAGCCAACCCTGGAAAGTGGCAGGCTCTTTCTAAAAAACAAACTTCTTTCTAGTCTTCCAAATGTTCCAGGCCGCCAAAGAAAACACCTCAAAAAAGAGAGGGTTATTGAATCGATTTTTAATCTTTGGAAGAGCTTCAATGAAGGATGTGTTTCTTGGTCAGATATTGTGAATATGTTGCCAGCACCTCAAAAAAGAAAGGATGAAGGATGTGTTTTTTACTATTGTTAGGCTGGATCATCATCTTCCTTGTATCAATTTCTCTTCTGCTGCAAGAAATTCTGTAAACTCTGATCCTATTCTTCTCTATCTTTAGTTCTTCAAATGTTCTTGTTGTTCCTGCTGAAATTATGTAACCTACTGCTGAATCTTGTCTGCGACTTAATTCTGTTGGCAGAAGCTTAATATAATTGTTGTGTTTGCTCTGTTAAATGTTATCCTGTGAAGTTTATGTTGTATTAAATTGTTTACCTTTAATTAGTTGTCCTTGTGTTTGGTCTAGTGGTGACATGATCTGACTGTGATTGCTCTTCTTCCTGATCTAAAACTCTATCCTTGTCCAAACCCTTGGGGTCAATCTTCTCTAGTTCTTCTACAAGTTCATCTACCCTTTTCCAAAACCCCTTGCTTGCTAAAAACCTGAACTCTGTCTCTGGTAGATCTGTTCTGCTAGTGTCGTTTTTCTTCAGTTAAGTTGTTAGTTCTGTCTGTTCTTCAGAAAGTTCAGTTAAGCTTTTGCCAGATTTGCTACAGTCAACAGAAATACCAAAATTATTAGTTCTACTTTGTTGTTTAATTTTCAGTCAAAACCCTGAATATTTGTGAGTTTAGCTTGAGATTTGGAAAGGAATCATTGCATTAATTCCTGTGGAGAACTTCATTTAAATTATTGCTAAAACTACAGTTTGATCAGTTGGCGCCGTTGCCGGGGATTAATCAATGGTTGCTAACTAAAATCTCTAGACTAAGCCTTGTTACTTATTACTGTAATTTTGTTGTTGCTTCGGCTTATTAGGATACTAACTCTTAATCAGTTTCTTAGTTGTGCTTGTGTGCAGAAGAATTGCCTTTTAAATGCAGAAAATTGCTGTATGCTCACAAGAAAGCAGAGAAGACAGTTGTTAGAGAGTTTAGAGCCCCTGGTGATGATTCGGGTTGGGGGAATCGGCAATTTCATTTGCATCATACTCCCCATCTTCGTTTGGATTTTTCACCATTTGAGGGCAAGCTTCCGGACGTGGCAATGGCGTGAGGCCTATTTTAGGGTTCACGGGATGCATCCAGACTCCTGGATCGATAGAACCACAATTTACTTCTCTGGTGTGGCTGCTCTTTGGCTTGATCAATGTTCTTTTCATTTTGATAAAATGAATTGGGAGGACTTTTGCTTTTAAGTTTGTGAACAATTTGGGCAAGAGGAGTATCAACAAGTGTTTCGACAGTTTTTTCACTTGAAACAATTGGGTTCGGTAGCTGAGTACACTGAGAAGTGTTCCGAAACTATGCATGCTCTCAAGGCGCACCATGCTTCCTGGGACCCGAATTTTTTTTCCATTCCCGTTTTGTGGAGGGGTTGCGTGATGATATAAAAGCTGTCGTGTTAGTTCACCGCCCCAAGGATTTGGCTTACAGTGATCTCTGTTGCTTGTTTACAGGAGGAGGCGCTTGCGTTGGGCCGTCGCAAAGAGGCTAGCCGCTCGGTGTTGTAGCGAGCCAATTTATGAGGCGCCTTGCTGCTTCCTCCACCACCTCCTCGTGTTGGTGTTGGTGTTGGTGCGGAGGACAAGCGCGGTCGGGAAGCGTGTTTTTCTATTACAATGACGCGAACTCTGCTAGTACTAGCTTATAGTTATCCTTGCAGTACTAGTTTTTTTGCTTCGATTACGCCAACTCTCATTGTCTAAACAGATCGCACGTGGTGGTTGAGCGGCCGGTTAGTGATACGTGTGCATCATCGCCGAATCAACCAGCATGTGAGAGCTTTTGGGGGTGTGCCCATCTCCCCATTCCAGCGGCCGGATATGTATCTCTCGGTCGCGGGCCAAGCGTTGCGCACATGTAACATCGTCCACGAACACGTGCCTTCGAGTTCGAGACCGTACGTGCACGACAGATCCACTCGTGCGAGTCTCGCAACATTCTGCCGAAAAGCAAGACCCCGTAGCTTTTAATTTCGTCCATCACACGCGATCGAGTAGCTAGCGACTAGGAATTCAGCACGAGGAACTCGACGCTCTAGTTAAATTTTTTTTGTTAGCGCACAACCGCGCAGGTGATTCGGAAACATGCATGATCCAATTGAAGCGGGCGAATTCTTTCGGCGCATCAGACCGCTGGGCCTATTCATTCAACCTCACGGAGATGTTCTCCCTGTCTTTTGCACGGCCAAACGGTTGGAGTAGATCGAAGAGAACGTCTCCCGAGCCTTTTGCATCAGCAAGAAAGAACTCTTTCCGTACACACATACGAGCATAAAGTAAAGAAAAGATCCAGGGGGCGTTTGTTTGAGCCCACAATTGAATTGTCAGAGATTTGGTTGCCAAAATATTTGTTAAGATTTGGTTTGTCCATGTGTTGGTCAACTTTGACAGAATGAACTAGAGTTGACAGTGAAACATTGGCTTGCAAAAAATTAGCTTTCATTCAAATCTTGGTAGATGACGTGTGTTATCATGCACGTTGGTTTTGGTAATACAAGATAGAAAGAACTCAAATATCAGAATAATTTACAAAGACACGAGACATTATAGTTATATTTTCAAAAAACTAACTCATATTCCAGTCAGTAACTGAAAAGAGGTTTGAGTATGTTTTATTTTTTTAGGTTTGTTAGTGCCTCAATTTTGGGCGTCAGGTGTGTGCAATTTTTGTGGAGACGGGCTGTTGATTTTTGACAGCCCACTCGACGCTTTGTTTTCTGTTTTTCCCGAGTGAGTTGTCGGTTCAACCGATTGTATTCTAAAACAGCACTCAACTCCACCTCGGCCTAGCTTTATCCAAGTGGCCCGATGGTTATGGTCACTAATGACGAGGAATGAGAGGGGCCGGTTCAGTTTTGTCGTCCTAAACGTAGTCCGCGTAAGTTTTCTTAAAATACATATACATTTAGACTCTTCAAGATAAATACTGATTAATCATTATACTCTTACCTTTTGTTCAAAATAATTTAAATGTTGTCCTATTGGATGAAGGAAGGTGGAGCCAAAGAAAATAAAGACTCAAAAAGTTTCAAAGAGAAAATAAAAGCTCAAAAAGTGCAGCTACTATACCAAGATCTTCTTTTTTGAGCATGCTAGCCAGGTAAAGTCAGGCGATACTAGATCGTAAACAAATGACACCAATTAACGCAAAGTCAGTGGGGGGAGAGCCAACTAAGCAACTTGGTCCAGTGGATTCGTCATTCATTAGTACCCTGCTTGGGTGGTTTAGCGTACATGGCCAACTCACACGACTGAACTTCAGGTTGCTGCCACGGCAGCCCATCCGATCGTCCATCGCATTGTTCACGCAGGCAAATGAAGATGAGGCTTGCTTCGGTACAATGAATCTATCCTCAATTTATTGGCTAACCGCTCTCCTCCGTCCACAATGACCTGACCAATCACTTATGTTTTGGCTGATTAGTCATGTCCGTACACATGGACTGACAAATCAATCCGTACTGTCAATCTGGAACCATTCAAATACTCAACACATCTCTCTTGCCTCCCTAACTTCTTATCTCCGTTTTACATTAATAGGAAGGTGGTGAGCGATGAATTGATCTCATTGAGATTTCGCGACCCGGCAAGCTTTCTCTAAAACGCGTATACAAATCCTGCAAATGAAGATAGCCATGCACACTACTGCTACTCCCTCCGTACCAAAATATATCCCATATAAATTTGTGCACTTGACCAAGACAGTTCTCATTTTTTAATGACTGGTCACTCGTATTGGGTTAATAATAAATGGGTGCGAGTAGTTATTGGCCGGATAAAAATGAGGTGTATTGTGTAACAAATGAAAAAAAAATCTATACACGTTGTATTGTGAAATGGAGGGAGTAGTATTTTTGTGTCCATGGTTTTCGCGGCTCTCGTCGTGTGGACTTGTTCACTAAACTCATTGTGTAATGAATTTCCAGTATATCATGCCAATTTATATTGTGTAATGAATTTCAGTATACACGTTGTTTGGGAGCCATGGATTACACGGGACATTGTTTGACACTAATATTTGTTTAATGTTTGCATAATACTTTCCATTCAAAATACAGAAACACTTGAAGTGCCAAATGAGCCGTTTGGCAGCCATGGATTACACGGGATAATTTCTAGATTTCTTTCATAATACATCTCATTTTTTTCGAAAAAGGGAAGCGATCCCCGGCCTCTGCATCAATTGATGCGCACAGCCATTTTTATAATACATCTCATTTTTGTAGCAATTAAAAGCAGTCCTCGTTCTAGTGTTTTCGGTTGGAAAGAGATTTGAAAATATTAGGTGAATACATAATCCACCTAATCCCTAGATTTCCGCCCACAAAATACACTAGTACGTCTTCTTTTCCGGTATACAAGGCCTACGCATACCCCTATGTCGATGATATAACCAATGTGACGTTAGTTCTACATCAAAAATAATCATTCGAAATTTCAAGTGTTCTATTTCTAATATACTTTTGCTATATCAAATTTAGATTATATTGATCGAACTACTGATCTAGAGATATGTGTGGTCCCTGTATATACTGGAAAAAAGGAGCACCAATCAAGACCAAAAAATGAAGAATCGCTAACGAGGTGTTGGACAAACGAGCCTAGGCTTCACCATGATGGAACAAAGCTGACGGTGGTGCTAGTACCAGGGACAAAGACGATGGTTTGTGGCCGAGTGTTTGCTCAGTTGTGCTGCCGTTTTCGCGTCATTATTACGATGGGCCTCTGTAATAATTGAGAGTGCATGTGCTGGAACTCACAAGAGAAATGATACATGGACATCTGGTTTTATTTTT
The DNA here is from genome assembly GCF_000005505.3 of Brachypodium distachyon. Classification (NCBI taxonomy): domain Eukaryota; kingdom Viridiplantae; phylum Streptophyta; class Magnoliopsida; order Poales; family Poaceae; genus Brachypodium; species Brachypodium distachyon. Next base: position 51,406,857 of record NC_016133.3, read on the forward strand.
TAACGGAAATATGGAACCGATGATGTTTTCCTCCGTGAGAATCGTAAATGGAGTAAAGTTTTATTTGCCTCGTTTCAACAAAACCCTGTTATGAGTAATGAGATGAAGGCTTCGTAAATCATATCCAATTCTGGACAATGATCACTGTTGGCTGACACTGTAGTATGCAATTGAAGAAAATAACACGTTGAAAAAACGAGCGAAAAGCACTTTCCTTGGGAAAAAAAGGTGTTTCACTATCAGGAGAAAAGGACCTTGTCAGTACAGAAAATTCAGGGAACACAAGATTGCGCGATAGGCCAACACGTGGTATCAGGAGAGCCTGGTCCAGCTGAGCAACACGTCAATTCCCATTCGAAATGTATTTGCGTTTAATTCTTCACGAAAATACTCCAGTCCTTACCGTTCCTCCGAGCTAGTAGAAGAGATCAGATCAGCCTTGCGAGAGCGAGAGCGAGACCGAGACGAAGCAAAGATTTGAATGGAGTCTCGTTGTGGTGTCACACACGGACACACCAGACCCCGGACACGGTGTTTTTGACTGACAACCGGAGTTTTTTATATAATCCTTTGATCGAAGCTTTGTCGTGGACGAGTTGAGCATCCGCGGTCAACACTGCGCATCCAGCTGCCAAATTCAGGGGGGTCACCCACGACGACCCCCCAGATGTGAACCCAACACCCCTCGCGTTACCAAGACCAGAAACCACATGCGAGCTCGAAGAATACTCATCTTACTAAAACATAGGGCAGGACTCAGGACGGACGTCGACATATATAGCGCTTCGTCTCTAGTCAAGGCAACAAAGTCCAACACACGGACGAGTAGTAGTACCGCGTGGTTAAAATCACGCTCAAGCTTAATCCCCAGATCGAGGATACTGCCGCAGCATCCCTCGTTGGAGGCTGACATGTGGACCCGACCCCACCTGTTTTGGTCCCTCTCCACCAAAGCTGGCCACGCACGACGGCACGAGAGACGAGACAATAGACTGTTCCGCACGCATTCCGGCACCCGGCTCGCGCTGTTGCGGCACGCGGTTGGCTCTCTGCGTACTAGGCCACCTCACCCCGCGCGTCCCGCGACCTTGTCGCATTGGTCCCGTCCATGGAATCGCGACGTCAAAGTGCACCGCAAATTGCAGCCAACCGCTGCGCTCTGTTCACCAATTAACAATTGACCCTCTTGCGAGTGCCTCTGGGTCCTGGATTCTTCCCCCTCCCTCGGCTATCGTTATATAAGGTCCCGGACAGACACGGACCATGGTGTGTCCATCTCGCTCTCGCTCACAGTTCTCGGTTCCCTTCGGAGGCTTGTGGGTAGGTGAATTCGTCGGTTCTGTGATCTGCCTGCCTGCTAGAGTACCGATCTAAGAAGAAGCCGATGCCAATTGCCGCGACCATGCCCGGGGCCGTCGCCGCGCCGGTGCACGGGCCCGTGCACGTCGCCCCGCGCCACGCGTCCCCGGCGCGCACGGCGCCGCGGCGCGAGCAGTCGCCGCTGAACCCGAGCTCGCAGGCGGCGCTCCGCGCGGGCTCGGCGCCATCGCCTGGCCACGCCGCCTCCGCCGGGGGCTGCTGCTCCTCGTCCGCGGATGGCGTGAGGACTCACATCGCCAACCTTGACCGCGTGCTCGGGAAGCCGCCGACCGTGCCGAGGACCATGCCGGCCCACGCGAGCAAGGCGGAGGAGGAACAAGAACAGGAGCCGCTCAACATCAGGCATGGGCTCCTCAACGCGCTGAACCTGTCCTTCTTCGTCCCCATGCCCGGGATGCGGGCACGCAACGCCGCCGACGAGCACATGTCCCCGCGCAGCCTGATGCACATGCAGCAGCTCCTCTCTGCCGACTCCCCGCGCGCGTCCCCGCGGAGCACCATCGGGCTCCGCTGGCGCAGCCTCCACGGGGAAGACGGCTGGGCCGGGCTCCTGGACCCGCTCGACTCGGACCTCCGCCGCGAGCTCCTCCGCTACGGCGACTTCGTGCAGGCGGCGTACCAGGCCTTCCACTCGCTGCCCACGGCGTCGGCGAGGCACCGGGGCCTGATGCTCCCGGACCGGTCCTACCGCCCCACGCGCAGCCTCTTCGCCACCTCGGCGCTGTCCATGCCGCCCTGGGCCAAGCGGCCCAACACCCCCGAGTGGCTCACGCAGCAGTCCAACTGGATCGGCTACGTCGCCGTGTGCGAGTCGGAGCGCGAGGTCGCCCGCATGGGCCGCCGCGACATCGCCATCGTGCTCCGCGGGACGGCCACCTGCCTCGAGTGGGCCGAGAACCTGCGCGCCTCGCTCGTGCCCCTCGACGGCGAGAGCTGCGCCTGCGGCGACGACAGCAGCAGCGCCGCCGGAGCGGGAGAACCCAAGGTGGCGCGGGGGTTCCGGAGCCTCTACAAGACGGCCGGGGAAAAGGTGAACAGCCTCTCGGAGGACGTCATGGACGAAGTAAAACGCCTCATGGAGAAGTACAAGGGCGAGGAGCTGAGCATCACGGTGGTCGGGCACAGCCTCGGGGGCGCGCTGGCGCTCCTCGTGGCCGACGAGATCGCCACGACCATCCCCGACGCGCCGCCCGTCGCCGTGGTCTCCTTCGGCGGCCCGAAAGTGGGCAACGCCGCGTTCGTGGAAAAGCTCAAGGAGAGCGGCAAGGTCAACGTGCTGCGCATCGTCAACGCCGGGGACATGGTCACCAAGGTGCCCGGGGTGGCGCCGCGGCTGCCGCTCACCAAGGAGCAGTACCAGCACGCGGGCGCGGAGCTGCGCATCGACAGCAAGAACTCCCCCTGCCTGCGCCCCGACGCCGGCCCGGCGAGCCGCCACGACCTGGAGGCGTACCTCCACCTCATCGACGGCTTCACCGCGACGGGGCACCCGTTCCGGTACGACGCGCGGCGCAGCGTGATCAGGCTGCTGCAGCTGCAGAAGGGGAACGTGAAGAAGGAGTACGTGAACCGGGCCAGAGAGCTCGGCGTCGACCCCGCCGCGCCCGCCGACGTGGGCCGGAGCATGGCGTATGGCAACTGCGCCGTCGCGAGCCCGTCCTGATCGACTGAAATCGTGCAAGTGATTTTCCGTAGGAACAAAAGGATTCTTTCGTTTAGTCGCGGGCGGGTGTCGTGTCGGTTGCAGTACAGGAAAAAAGATCTCATTTTTCCTCTTCTTCTTTTCGACGCATGTACAGGGAGAAAATCATGCAAGCATGATAGTATGGCATAATTGATCAGGTGAAAAGATCTGAGTGTTCTGACCACAATGTTTTGTTCACCACTTCACCTCTTCGTTCCATTTTCCTCGTGAGACACACGAACCACGTATTCTCGAACCGAAAAGACAGAGGGGGGGAGACCCATTCCCTACAATACAATAGAGTGTGGAATTTTTCAACCCAGGTAGCGTTAACATCGACTTTTCACTATCACCATCAACGTACTCAACAGCGTAACCAAAATGAAAAAAAAATATCTTCCCAATGGTTCATCCCAGCAAGCTTACACTTCTTACAGTTAACAATTCATCAACGCTGTCTGTATGCTGATTAATTAACTGAAGCAGCAAAGTCGCAGCTTGAGGAACGCATCGTTTTTTATGTGGTTCCTACTTCCAACACGAGGTCGGCAAACCGAAGTTCTTTCTTTACTCCCCTTGGACGAATCCTATTTAAAGTCTTCGAGGCCTCTTTCCTCGCAGTAGAGTTTTTCTCAATAGGAAAATCCATGATGAATCCTTTCTAATTAGTACTAATTACGCCTGTCCATTTCTAGAAGCGTACACGCGTTTTAAGACTAAACATTGACCATCAGTTAAACCTAATGCGTAGGTTACGTGGCATAGAACTATACCATTTGAAAAAAAATGAAAATGCAAATTTTGGTGGTAAAATTTTATGGTCAAACTTGTAGAAATATATGGGTCCAGGCCATATGTACTAATCTCGAAAATCTCATAAGCACATTAGGTTGAGTGGCAAAATTGAGAAATTTAGTTAGAGGAAGACTTATGTAAAAGTTCGTGTGTTTGACTCCCCTTGAGACAAGAGGAGAAGAGACAGTAACACGCACTCACACATAAATGCCGTGTTTCGTGATGAGACTTGCGAAGCTCATCATTTTACATGGTTTTGAGTTTTGTCTTCGGATGAGTTAATTGGAGTCTTTTAGGATCCTACTATCCAAATAGGTTTTTGAACGGTTTTCAATTATGTCAGTCGTCTCGCATCCTCAATGAGTGGCTATATAAAAAAGAAGTACACTGCCAACCAGAGGCTGCATATATGATATCTTAACTTCCACGCCCTAGCCGACACCATTTCGATATACGCCACTTTTAGCTTCCATTGCCAACAACTGTGTGTAGGACTGCTCGAAAGAGAAGGCCCCCGAAATCATGTCCATCAAGATCCGACAACATGAGTGGTCGATAAGATTTTTTGGGAGTGTTCTCATGTGACTGCTCGCTTTTGTCGACTACATCATTAACGACATCTTTATTGGATCTAGATCTGAAGGTTTTTTGTTTGCGCTCCGTCCTATGTTGGTAGTTGCAGTGACGATAGAGGTGCAAGTTTGGTTTCACTTTAACCATTGTTTCTCATGCATGTTTCTTTCTTTTGCACTTGTAATCTTCTCCATGGCGATATGATGATGAATAGGCAGCTCATGTCCTAACTTGCAAGGGATGTGTCCTCGGCCACATCACATTCACCGATCTAAGATGACGACTCGAGCAACTCTTTAGAACCATCAAGGTTAATCAAATTTATGTAGATTTAGTCATTTGTAAGTTTTTTCATCGAAGTTTGGATAAATATCAGCGCACGTGCAACACGTGGGTTTCAAGAAGACGGTTTTGAAAGTTTTTTATGCATCTTCTGGTTTTATTAGAAATCTTTGTTGATAGATGTACTGTGATTAATTAATCAATGAAATCTGATCATTCGTTATGAAAACAGAACTGACATCACCACTTAATTCTCGCCAAAAAAAATTCACCACTTAAGTTTTTTTATTACTAGTAGTACTATGAAAACAGAACTGACATCACCATCTGTGGCGTGTGGACTATGGCCTCGGCTCACTGTGAAATGGCTCACACGTCACACCGCTAGGGTGACACCGCACTGAACTGCTCAGCTCACATCGATGTTTCGATCCCTGTCTTCCAGAATACGCAGCCCGCGGGGGCGCGGGGCCTCCTCTCGTGACCTTGCCGCCTTCTCCCGCCACCTCACCGTCCGCCTCGCTCCAGCGACTCCCGTAATATCCGTGTGCCTCTGAGACAATTGGCTGGAACAGCCAGAGGTCAAGAGCAGCCAGAGAGCGCGATCAAGATCGAGGCCGACGCCGACCAGATGGCGAAGGTCGTCCTGGTTGCGCCGTTGCGAGCTCCGTGCTGCCAGTTCTCTTTGCAAGAGCCGATCTCAAGGTCATTCTTGTTTCGAACTTTAGACTGAAGTTTGAGACATGGGATGGTTAATTGGAATGTTCAGTTCAGGTCTGAGTGCAGGACATGTGAAAATAGTTGAGGTGCAAGAAGCACTACCGGGAATTATTCAGGGTTGGTGAAGTGTAGAGCTGAAAACGTACACAAGAAGTTATCATGTGTTGCGAAGGATCGAAGATGCTGGAACAACGAGTGATTGTCAAAAATAAAGACTCAGCTGGGAGCCTGGGACAGAAGATGAAAGGAGCCGGTCTCTGGAAGAATATCAAGGATTAAGAGGCAAAAAGGATGATCTTGCTTGCTAGGCGGATGTGGACGGACAGAAAGGAAGTGGGGTCAGTGACTAGTCGACGGTCTGGTTTAAAGAGTAGCAGCTATGAATTGTCGGGTGGATGATTAGAAGCATCATGAACATATGGTCCTAGTTCCTAAAATAGTCACTTTGCACGGGATAGTTGATATTGATTTCCCAACGAATTTATTTTACCTACCATAAATAGTACTACTACAGTATTAGTACTTCCAGCATACCCTAAATTTAATCTTCGGATCAGTAAGATTAAACATTTAATAATGTACATTATATTAAAATTATATGTATGACTCATCCCTCTTGTTATCTGTGGATGGTTGTTCTCTCTGTATAAGTTGTTCTCACATATTGCCGTTTGTTTGAACAGGCACTCTCCGTTCCAACAAATTGCTGTCATTCAAGGATCTACTTTGGGTGGTACGCAGAACTTGATTTTTCTTCCAATCTCTGTATATGTGATGCTGCCTTTAACCTTCAATATATTAAATCTGTTTTATCTTATGCAACACAATCTTTGCTCCAGCGTTTTGAATTTTTTAATGCATTTCGTCATCCTTATAAAATGCAACCCTGGGATTGCCAGAGACAGGCCTTGCTAGTATTCTATGCCACAGTGCTCTTCTTTTGTAAATAAATTGTTTGAGGAATTGTCCAGATGGCCTCAAAAGCAAAATGACAATGCGACTGTTTGTTTTGGAACAAACAGTTGGGCTTCTGTAATCTACCAGTAATATTATCCACCACCAATAAGCCCAACTGTTTGTTTAGAAGGCCTTCGATTTGTGGTGGATAAATAATTTAACGTGGGCCTGGTACTGGTAGATTACAGAAGCCCAACTGTTTGTTTAGCCTGGTTGTTCGGCTTAGCCGGACCGGGCCAGGCTTGTTTAGACGGAGCTCTGCACGAAACTCACATCTTTGTCCCCGCATGGCCACGCCATCAACTGTGTTCCTCCCTAAAAAAAATTTAACTGTGTGCCAAGGAAGGAAAAAAAAAACTGCGTACCTTTCGATGGAGATCGGCGGCGCATACGCGCCCTCGTAGCCTCTGGCCGGCTGCTCGCCGATATCGGCGGCAGCAGCGACGGAGGCTCGCAGTCCTGACGGCGCGGCAGTTCAATTTCCGGTGGCAGTAGTCTGGCTGGCTGGTCAGTTGTCACGGTCCCAGCGGCTTCGAGGTTCCACGCAGCAGCCACAGCGGAAGATCACTATCCGACAGTCCTATTGCGTGCTGCCTCTGTCTAACGCAAGAACTCTTGTCTCTGGCCAGCACCACGGCCACTCTCCCAGACTCCCAGCCTCACCCGCCGCTCCACTATGCGCAGCCTCCGGGGCCTCCTCGCCCTCTCCGGCCACCTCCCGGGCCGCCACGCGCCGGCGAGCGGCGCCTCCTCCTCTCCCCACAGCGCCCTCTTCGCCCGTGCCCTCCAGATCCTCTCCCAGCCGGAGCCCGTCCGTCTCGAGAAGCTCTCCGCCCCCGACTCAGGTTCGTGATTGACTCATCCCATCTCGCCTATCTACCTTTCTTCCGGGGGAAATTGTGGTTTCAAACTGTGGCTGGCTTCAGGGATCGTGGAGCTGAGGCTGGAGCGGCCGGAGGCCAGGAACGCCATCGGGAAGGAGATGCTCAAGGGCCTGCGGAGCGCGATGGACAAGGTGGAGGCCGACCCGACGGCGAACGTCCTGCTGTTAGCGAGCTCCGTGCCCAAGGTTTTCTGCGCGGGCGCTGACCTCAAGGTGCCACCTCGACCACTTCTATGCTGCAAGTTGGACGAATTTCTGCTCTAGCTAGTTACAAGAATTTCTTTCTTTAGCTTGTGATTTTGGTTCCTGTAGAGAAACTGTCTAATCACATTTGCTAGTGTGGAACTTCTTACTTCTTCATATAATTGAACAGGGACTGGGGCATTTCAGGCTGATTAGTAGTCATTTATAGTGAAATATGTGAAGTGCCTGTTCAAAAAGTAAATGATAGGATAGCTGACAAGATTGGTTAGCAAAATAGATGAGTGACACATTGCCACATTGGTACAGGTGGTGACATACAATTATCGGAAAAATGATTCAGAAAAAAAAATACTTGTCCTGGTTGAGTTGTGACAGCCTATGGAGGTGTTGGCGTCTCAAGCAATACCAGATGGGATAATGTGAAAATAATCCTCATGTTTGCACCTCTTTTGGAGTAACAAATTGAGAAATTATGAGGTCAAAATCACGGTCTGACTTATTAGGAGAAATCTAAGTATGTTTAATCAGTTGGATCATTGAAACATAGCAATTGTTGTTCTGCTGTGTTTGTGCTATTTGCTTTGTGAAGCAATTTATTTGAATTATTTTCTTATGTCTGTGTGCATCACGTGATGCAGAGGCCGGGGGATTTGTCCTCCTTTTTGAAACAAAAAAATGATCTCCATATCTTCTCTCTCTAAAAAAAAGACGATTTCCATATCATTATAGAACTAAAAATATCAGATATGTATGTTGCATAAAAAAAGGTGAATTGCCTTTGTTATGCTTCCTCTATCATATCCTTTACTTTGTTCTGTGTTGATCATGTTCCATACCTCTTCAAATTATGATGTGTTGACAGGAAAGGAGGTTAATGGGTCCTTGCGAAGTCCGGGAATTTGTTAATTCCTTGAGAGCTACATTCTCATCCTTCGAGGTTTGTTCCTGGATGCATAACTTAGTTAATTTAACATGTGAATTGTTGATGAAATAAAGCCACATATATCACTGTTTAAGTTAAATGCATGCTCTCCTCTTATTATTAGCTAATGTAATAGTAGTTCCTTAATACTGAGTTAATTAGCATGCATGACATGTTATTTTATCTGGTGTGTTTATAATACTTGCAAGGTTTTGCTTGTATGAGCAGACACTCTCCATTCCTACAATTGCTGTTGTTGAAGGAGCTGCTTTTGGTGGTGGGCTAGAATTGGCTCTTTCATGTGATCTTCGTATTTGTGGTATTGAGTTAGTCTGCAGTGCTCAAATTGCATATATCTTATAGAAACTAGTTATGTCCCTTCCAAACAGTTGAATGCATCTCTTCGACATGCTTTGCAGGGGAGAGTGCAACATTTAGCTTGCCAGAGACCGGCCTTGCTATTATTCCTGGGTATGTGTCCAGGATGGCGCTTTCTTTTGTAAGTAATTTCTGTAATTATTGTCGACATTGTCTGGAATAGTAACGCGTATTACTCGTCGTATGAATTTACCTAGCAGTACTGGACAAACTTTTGCACTGTATAAATTTTTCTTGCTTAGGTGCATCAGTCCATATTTCATATGAAATGGGAAATGGCATTCATGATTTATGTTTTAAACTAAAAGCAGGAGGCTTTCATGTGTTTCATTGTACTTGAATAGCACATCATAATAGAAGAGCTTTTTTACTATACCTTGGTACTCCATAAAGAAAGATAGTGTACCAATCAAATCCAACCATTGATTTAGAAGGGTATTTCAGGTATTTCCTCTCCTCCAAAACACCAATATTATTTCCTAATTAATCAGGCCGCCGCCTCCTCCAGATCGTGCTTCGCCGCCGGCATCTGTTCTCCTTCCCACCGCTGCGACCATGCCGGTAGCAATCCAAGCAACGAACTAGGCTGGAACGCGTGCAGGGAAAAAATCATTGCTAAGCTCTACCATGAATCCAATCAAATCAATCACGTGAGATCAATTGCTTGTATCAGCAACTATTCGGATCCTTCACAGCCTATCAATCAATCATTGGAAGGCGGAGCGAACATCTGCGAGGAAGAGAGGCACGAGCCCAGGCCATACTTGAAGAACTCGGTGCCTCTCCAGGGTGCCCGAGGCATGGTCTTTCCCTCGTTGTTCGTTCTCCGGCGAGTGTTCGTGTGAATTGGACACTAGATTACAATTGTACCCCTAAACTTAAGGTGCTCCCAGTTTTTTTATGTGGTACTCCCTCGCGTTTAAGTTGGAGTACCAATTAAACACATCCGTTAGATCAAGCGAAATAGATGGTCCATATTAATTCCAGGGTACCGTAAAAGAGTTCTAATAGAATTGGTTTGACAATTGCTGGAATGTCCACAACGAAATGATGTGCTTCAGCTGCTAACATCCACCTCTTACAATATATAGAGCTGGAGGAACACAGCGTCTTCCTAGGATTGTTGGAAGGTCCAGAGCAAAGGAGTTGATATTCACTGGTCGTAGATTTGATGCGACAGAAGCTGTAACTATGGGTACGGCTAGGCTAGCCTCGTTGAGCTTCTTCCTTTATGACTTCCTGTTACTGCAGATAAGCTTCTATCACTTCTTAGAAGAATCAGCATGACATGATGTATGTTTTGCATGGCAGGAGTTGTAAACTACTGTGTTCCTGGTGGTGATGCTTATCAAAAAGCTCTTGAACTTGCCCGGGAGATAAATCAGAAAGTAAGATACTCCCTCCGTCCCATAATTTTTGTCGAAATATTACATGTATCTAGACGCTTTTTAGGAATAGATACATCTTTTTTTTTTGGCAAATTTGAGACGAGAATTATGGGACGGAGGGAGTACTTCTGAATATATTATGTGCTTTATTTTATCTGATTGAGCTCTTGTGTGGCACAAGAAGATTTGCAAATATCTACATTCCTCGGGAACACCGTTCCCTGTTCCACCCATACTAATGTACTTACTTTAACGCATATTACTCGACATTTAACTTGGTCATGTCCTTGATCATTCTAGATTTTCTGATGTTAGTTCTTTCTTCCAGGGCCCGTTAGCATTAAGAATGGCCAAGAAGGCCATCAATCAAGGGATGGAGGTAGACCTGTCCTCTGCATTGGCCATCGAAGAAGAATGTTACGAGCAAGTTTTGCACACTCAGGACCGTCTTGAAGGTCTAGCTGCATTTGCCGAGAAACGAAAACCTTTATACACAGGAAAGTAATGCCGTAATCAGGTTGCTGTCTTAGCATCTCATGTCCTGATCTGCAAGAGGATTGCAAGATGTATGCAAATTCATGTATTTTGCCATAAAGTTCAGATAATAAGATGCATCTTTTTTTTGCCTAGGTTAATAAGTTGCATCTGGAGTCCTACACCTTAATTTTTAGTGTGTCAAGATTGCCTAAGCCTGAAAACCAACTTCGCCCCTAAAAAGTACTACTCCGACCCATATTACTTGTCGCAAATTTATGCAAATATGGATGTATTTATGTTTAAAAAGCATCTAGATACATGGAATATTTTGACAAGTAATATGAGTCGGAGGAGGGAGTAGTACTAGCCTATGGAGACTCTGCAATTTCGATTTGTCATCGTGGATAGGGTGATCAAGCCGGATTTTACTAAACGACTGGAAACCGGTGCTGTGAAACAAGCGCAACTTATTTCGAAAAGGTTGAAAGCTTGTGTAAAAATATAACTACAAACTCCACTAGCCGGTTACAATATTTTGGATCAAACCGGCAAGGCCATGGATGAACACCCCTAATTGCGGAGGTATCTAAAGGTCTGACAAAAAGGTGGAACAAAGAAAGAACACTAATTGCACGGCAACACAAAGGTGCCCTACTCTTGTTTTAGTGCTGTTAGCCTCCTTCAGCTTGAGTGTTAGTCACTCCGTTGATCCGTTCCATAATTCTCGTCGAAATTTTACATGTATCTGGACACATTTTAGGAATAGATACATCCATTTTTGGACAAATTTAAGACAAAAATTATGAAACGGAGAAAGTACTCTTGTTTCTGGTGCTGTTAGCCTCCTTCAGGACTGGATTATAGGCTTGAGCGTTACTGTTAGCATATTTTGCATACACATTTTGTTCATACTGTTATTTCTCCCGATGCTATCAATTGCCCAACAAGCACGCGGGCTCAATAGTAATCCTAGTATACTATAAAGTCCACGCGGGCGAAATTGCGAAGGTAGTACGTGCAGTTCCAGACACACTGCCAACCCTGTCTGCCATGCAAGGCAGCCATGATGAGCTTGGAGAGGCAGCAACACACAGGCACGCCAGTACCTCCCTTGGCTTGTCACCGCGGTGGCCGGTGCCAAAGAGAAGCACAAGCTGACAGGGCCCCACGGCCTTCAGATTCTCACAAGTCCTTTTTATCAGGCCGAAGGCAACCAGGCATCATTTCATCCATGGCACTGATCGACGTACGAGACCCATCGACGGAATGAACGATGCCTCCCAGAAGACCAGAGCTGAGAGCTTGGACTCTTGCAACTTTCCCCGATTCCCAGGGGAGCACAAGGGGGAGAAGCCATGTGGTTAATCATTTTACCGTGCATGCATCCCTTTTGCTCCCTTGATCATGATGCGTCCTCAGAGGCTCAGACCTCCCTATTCTCAACATGATCTCCTCCTGGGCGCATTCTTGACAGAACGCATGATGTACCACTACTCCTGTGGACGCTGCTGCTGCTCTTTCCTAGAGCCATGGGCGCGCATCTGAAGTCAGAACAATGCAGAAAATATTGCATTCCAACCGAAAGATATGAAAGCTGTAAATGGGAAGTCGTGCTCGACCGGCCAGCGGAGGTCGAAACTTGAGGTAGATCGTGGTGATCTGCATGCATGGCGCGTCAGAGTATGCCATGATTTTTTTTTCTTCTCTTTCTTTAACTGACTGAAAGCCTGCCAATCAACTTGATGCGATTTTATTTTAAGCTGGTATAGTACGGTTTTTCTACAGAGTTGGTCCAGGTTGCCCTTTTTGAGTGTTCGTCAGATCAGTCTCATGTTGGGTATTCCTCTGAACTAAAACAGAGTTGGATCGGACGGAGGGGGTACGTGGATAACTTTATTCGCTTGTGTCATTTTCTCCTGTGGAATTTATGTAAATCGCAGTCTCTTCAGCAAAACATGGCATAGTTTTCGTTATTTTATTTTTGTACAAGTCTGTATTACCCCCCGGAACTCTAGGGATGGTTCGCATTATCACACGGAACTCTAAAAAACGTTCAAAGTACCACACTCCCCCTCAACTCTTAATACTGCTTAGAATATCTTCTCCTTCATCTCTAGCTTGTTTTGACCGGTTTTGGCTGTCGCGTCAGCTGACACGTGTATAACAAACATTTACTCACAAGTCATTTTCTCTTCAATCGTAAGTTGAAATGCTCTGAAATTTTAACAGTGGGCTCAGGACAACATTTATGGTTTTCTATATTAATTTGAATCTCAAACATATAGCAAATTTGAAAATACTTTTCTATATTTTCAAAAAAAATGTAAACTATTTCATTTTTCTTGAAAGAACGTGATTTGAAGGCGTAAGTGTCACAGTCTTGTGAGCTTTACCTGCGCTGCTGTCGTGCCGAGAATGGATGGTGACATCTCTCAAAAAAAAGAACGGATGGTGACAGGTGGGGCCACATTAGCCCAGCGTGCTTCAAAGCCCCAGCCGTATCGTGGCAGTTAAGTTCAGCTTAATTGTAACTAACCTGTTTTCCGTATAAGTAGCACAGTGCTATATTAACTTCATACGGAGTATGAATTTGTAGCTACACAGACCCAAAAAAAAGTTCATAGGTGTAAATAATTGTCTTTTTTGTACCATACAGAACAGACATAGTTAAAATTAACATCTACAACATTTTTTTAATTATTCCAAACTTAAAAGTGGAAGAGGACAAACATACATTTTTCGACTTTAGAGTGTTAACTTCTGTGACCACTTTTTTTCCGACGAAAAGAGCACATCGTGCTTTTCATTACCAAAGTGGTCGAGAAGAACTCAACCAAGTAATAAATACAAGATTAAATACAGAGTATTTTTTGGGTGAAGATTAAATACAAAATTAACTTATGTGGCCTCTTTGATTTGTAGGATAGGAAAAACATAGGAACACAGAATTGTAATATCATGCTCATTTGAATCCTACAAAAATGTGGTCGTACCAAAGTTGGTTTGATTGAACGTGGAACAAAGAAAATATAAAGGGATCTTAACAAGAGGAGTGGATGCAAAATTTCAATCCGATACATTTCAGCAGCAGCAATAATCGCAGATTTGTGCCTGGTTTAAACTTTGTTTTGGTATCTGAAATAAATCTAAAACATGCAAGTTTGGATGGAGGGAGTAGTATGAAGAAAGTTAATTTGAATTTTTAATGCACCGGGCCCCCCAAACTTTACTCAGTATTCTCTCGTGTGCTCCATCGTTTAATTATAACTGTCCGTCGAAGAAATCAAGAGTATAGTTATTGCTATATTTTCTATCAGTATCAGTGCCCTTACTTAAATCCGGTATCTGAGCACGTCTCCCGTTTGCTTCCCCCTCCTCCCTCCACTTCGTTCTCCTCTCCTGACCACACTAAGCTGCTGTACTCGGGAACTAGCAGTAACGGTGGCCGGTGGGGGCGGCTATATCTTCCTGCCGAGCCCCACAGCCCCCTCGCTCCGTGGATCTTCTTCCTCCTCGCGCGAGCGCCGCCACTCATCCCGCTGCCGAGCGCCCGAGCCCACTAGCTCGTCTTCCTCCTCGCTCGAGCGCCTCCACCGCAGGTTGATCTCCCCTTCGATTCTCTCGCTCCCGACCGTTTCTCCTCCCATCACCCCACGAACGGATTCCGCCCTTTAGATCCCCGTTTCATAATCTTCCCAATTCGTAACTGAGGCAAAAATCAAGGTAGGGCGGGCGCCCTACCTTGCCCTACTGGGTCCTCCGCCCGTGTTATTCATGGCCAATTTGGCGCTCTAAATTTCTGTTTTTTGTGTCTCTGCAGAGTCGAGTGCTTCTGGTTCTCCTGCATTTGCCCTCTTGGTGCCGATAATCGAACGAGGAGAAGGCTGGATCTTGGTGGCAGGAATCCTCTCGATTGCAGAGAAGTTGCGGCCTTGCTTCGCGTCCCTTACAAAATTTGTGTTTTGGTTCATTACGGCCCTCCCTAGTCCATACTCCTGGAGCTTGCTTGGTATTTTGGTGCAAAGAGTTATAAAGTCAGAAAAAAAAATATCCTGAGTTTTAATCCGGTGGATTGTCTGAAGAATTACCTCATTTGGTGGACATAATCATCAAGAGGCGACCGGATATCGTTCGGTGGTTGGGCCTAGCTCTGGTAATGCTGAGGTTTGATGGAGGTCGTTGATAAGACTGCCGAGCCAAAGGGCCCTTCGGTGGCCACTGCTCAGCAGACAAATAATTCAGAGCTTCCATTATCACTAATGATAGATGCATCAAGGGAAAGGGAGAGTACACAGCAGTCAGATGAGAAGGATCTGTTAGCTGAAGGCGAGGAGAGCTTCCAGAGCGAGGAATCATCAGATGAGGGTGGGCGGAGTTCATTCTCCGGGGTGAGCCACCCCCCGGAACCAATTGACGTGGATCTTATGAGTACGGTGTATGTTGCAATTGACGAGGATAAGCCCGAGCCACCAGGGTGCTTGATGCGAGGCCTGTCAGCTAAAGGACAGTCTATAGAGGACATTTTTATCCATGTCTCTGATGTAAAACCAAATGCGGTTGTCGGCGTAGGCAGTGTCAATGGTTTGGTTGAAGATGTGTTGTCAGGTGCTGTAGCGGCGCCATTCCCAGCCACAGTTGTTCCAGAGCCTATCGAGGTTGTGCCCTCAATTCAGGCATTGGAGGAGAAGGATTGTGTCTCTGGTGCATCCCTCCCTCCCAGTGGCACTACCAGCTCTCATAGTAGTAGTGAAAGCACCGGCATCGTTGCTGCCACAAGCATCAGGAACAGTTGCACAAGCACATCTGGAAGTGGACTCATCACCAGTGAACCCATGGTAACTGTGGAGAGAACACAAGATAGCACAAAGGTTAGCCTCCGAGGCAATTCAATGGAAAGTGTAAAGATTAGCATCAGTCGAGCGAGTGATAGCAGTGGTGTTAGCGATGACAGCAACTGGAGTAACATCACAGGAGCTGCTAGCAAGCCTCACAAGGGAAATGATCCTCGATGGAGAGCCATTCTTGCTGTCCGAACTCGGAACAATGTGCTTGGGATGAGCCATTTTAGACTGCTCAAGCGTCTTGGATGTGGCGATATTGGCAGTGTGTACCTCTCAGAGCTGAGTGGGACAAGGTGCTACTTCGCAATGAAAGTAATGGACAAGGCATCCTTGGCGAGCAGGAAGAAGTTGAACAGGGCCCAAACTGAAAGGGAGATTCTCCAGCTTCTGGATCATCCATTCCTTCCTACTCTGTACACACACTTTGAGACCGACAGGTTCTCATGTTTGGTCATGGAATTCTGTCCGGGTGGTGATCTGCACACACTACGACAGCGGCAGCCACGAAAGCACTTCTCTGAGTATGCGGCAAGGTAATCTATGTTCCGGTATATTGCAGTTTCTTAGGTAAAATTGCGTATCGACCTGTGTTTATTTTTCGGCCAGTATAAGAATTTAGGATCGGAGGGAGTACCTTACCATCACTTCTTTTTTGGAAAGAAAAAAAGCCTTACTGGCATGTTTATGTTGATATATTTGGCGCTTTCTGAGTTTGAATCTTGTCAGGTTTTACTCTCATAGTACATGTTTACATTTTGAAATTAGTATTACTTGTGCTTTGGCATAGCTTTGAATTTTCAAAATAGTACTCGTATTAATTGGCCTTTGACAATGAAATTTGAGAAATAGTACATAAAAGTCAGGTCGTTAGGCCAACAGCCATGGAGTATTGTAGTACATTATTTATTTCCACAGCGGAAAACAGTACAGTATTTATGAACAGATGGTACCTGATGGACGCTTACATAGTACACTACAATTTCCACGGATCAGGACATATCTATGCAAATTTTATGTACTATTTCTCAAATTTCATTGTCAAAGGCCAATTAATACGAGTACTATTTAATGGATTAAAAGTCAACCATTACATAGTACACTACAAGTCCCGGATTTAGATGATCCATGCCATGGACAGCACGACAACAGTCAAGCATGCTCAAATTTGCTTTACTGCACTATGTTTTACAATTACATGGTAGCTTGTTCTGTTGAATAATTACCACTAGTATTGAGCATATAGCCATTAAGCCATATTGGATTCTGTTCTGGCCGAAGTACTTACGTGATGAATGTGTTTGTACCCTGAGCAGGTTTTATGCCGCAGAAGTACTCCTAACTCTTGAGTACCTGCACATGTTGGGGGTTGTCTACCGGGATCTGAAGCCAGAAAACGTCCTGGTGCGTGACGATGGACACATCATGCTCTCCGACTTTGACCTCTCGCTGCAATGCGCAGTGTCGCCTACGCTCATCAGAGCATCAGCGTCGGACTCTGATCTCAGAAGAGCAGGCGGTGCGTTCTGCGTGCAGCCTGTTTGCATGGAACCTTCTTCAGCCTGTATCCAGCCCGCGTGCTTCATGCCCAGGATGTTCGGCCAGAAGAGCAAGAAGCAGGGCAGCAGGAAGAAGAGGTCTGAGCTGGGACAGAGCTTCACCACCCTGCCGGAGCTGGTAGCCGAGCCTACGGCGGCTCGGTCGATGTCGTTCGTCGGGACCCATGAGTACCTGGCCCCGGAGATCATCAAGGGCGAAGGCCATGGCAGCGCCGTGGACTGGTGGACCTTCGGCATCTTCTTGCACGAGCTCCTTTATGGCAAGACGCCATTCAAGGGATCAGGCAACCGTGCGACCCTGTTCAACGTGGTCGGCCAGCAGCTGCGGTTCCCTGAGTCGCCGTCGACGAGCTACGCGAGCAGGGACCTCATCAGGGGGCTCCTGGTCAAGGAGCCGCAGCAGCGCCTTGGCGTGAAGCGGGGTGCCGCCGAGATCAAGCAGCATCCATTCTTTGAGGGCGTCAACTGGGCGCTCATCCGGTGCAGCACGCCTCCTGAGGTGCCGAAGCCCATCGAGGCCGAGCTGCCGGCCAAGTATGGGATTGCACAGCCGGTGGCGAGCGGCAGCAAGAGGGAGGCGGCATGCACCGAGGTGAAGTCCGGCGGCAAATTCCTCGACTTCGAGTTCTTCTAGTTCTAGATGGCCACGGCCATTGCTTCCTTTTTCAGTTTCTAATTGCTTGCGTGTGGAGTTCCTCCTGGTTCTGATTCGACCAGTGTTAGATTTAAAGCGTTATTTCAGCTTTGCAAGTATGTAACACTTTCAGAACCAGGGCAAGAGATTTATCAGATTTACCATTTGCACCGCTGCACTGAGCTATTGCATCAGAACACAAGAACAGATGAACAAAGCATCTACAAGCAGTCAACCATCTTTGTTGCCATCACAATTATTCTTACACAGTTACACTGGAATCTTCACATAACCATCTTGATGGCAATTCACCATTTTATGAGTTAAAGGAGATCTGTAGCGTCAACTAGCTGGCACTGGCATCAGTTTATCTTCTCACCCTAAACCACATGGGCAGATCAGGCTATAAGTTATGCATGAACAACGTTACACATATAGGTTACACTAAATGTACTAATTCAGTCTAATCTGTGGTAGATTCTCCAGGCAATCGCTCATACAGCCGATATATCAGCCGCGATTTTGTCATCTGAGGCTCTCTCTCGAGGACACTGATTACATCCTTCACAGAAACAGTTCGTTGCGGCCCATGTGAATGACGCTCCGCAAATGTACCCCTGCCTTGGCTTTTCATGCCTCCTGAAATAAATAGTATGATGTGTGTCCTGAGTTTGGAAGACAATGATGCTGCAGTGTGAGAATAATTTTAGGCCAGATTGCTTCTTTACCAGTTCCAAAGGCTGCAAAATGGCTCCTCTTTGAAGCTTCATTGTGTTCTGCAGAACCTTTTCCAGTTATATGTGATGGCCTTGGAACTGGTGCTCGCTTCTGCCTAGCTTGTTCAGCCATCAGCTGCCACTTTGACAGCATATCACTTCCTCCAACTGCCTGCCGGGCAGCAACATTTGCAGCTGTAGTTCTCATTTTATCATCCTCTTCTTTGTTGGGCTGCAGAAGATTAACAATATCAGGAAAAGAAGGGCGGTCAAACTGAGAGATCGCATCAGATAGTTACCTTTGCATTCTTTGGACGACTTTCCTCTTTTTCTTTGTCCATCTCTGCACCAACATTGCCGTCCTCCTGCAAAAGGAGGAACAAAAATTATTCAAGTCAGCAACAAGCACTTCCATGAATTTTGCAACAAAAAAGTGAGCAAATAAATCTTCTAGCACGAAATCAGGGACACATTTATTAGAGAAAATGCCCTGCATCCCACTCCTAAGTACTCCAATTCCTCCTATGGCACAGAAGGAAATGGAGTTGTCAGGGTGGCATGTCGTGAATTTTGTCCATTTACTACCCAACAATTTGTTCGGTCTAGAGTATCAGCAAGCTAAAGAGACAAAAGGAGAAAGGCAACATAGCTATCTAGATTGATTCAATTTAATTTCCTTTTAATTGACCAAAACACAAATGAAATTGACGAGCACTGGTGTATTTATAACTAACCAGTATCTGTATAACATCTGGAAACGTGTGGGTAAATAACTACACATACCATGCCAGTAATTAACTAATAGCATGGTAGTTCGTTCAATGGATCAAACATGCCATGCAAGTTGAGTAAGTAAAATGGAAATTATGGAACACCTCAGTTTGTTTCTTGTTCTTGTCAGTTTCTGCTTGCTTTTTGTCCCATTCATCTTTAGCTTTCTGGTTCATCTGCAAAATTTGACGGCCGACATCTGAAGTAATAACTAGTCGATGACTAGTCTTCTCTGTGTCGATTCTCTAGCAACAAAACAATTACATTCAGTATCCCAGAATATCATACTATACCATAAATCAGAAAATTGATAGCTGAAAGTGAAAATAAAAAATAACCTGCTTTGAAACTCTTATGAGAGTACTTATGAATCTTCGCAATCGCTCCTCCACGCACTAAGGAAGAGTTAGAGTTAGAGAATGGTACCACAAAATTCTGAAGAGACGGTCCTATGAACAACTTACCATTGATAAGCAGCTCTCAACATCAGCACTAGCATTCTTCAGGTTACATTTAAGAACTGCCAAAAACGTGTCGTCAGTTCGCATTGTTTTGATAGTTATGTTGTTGTATATGTAAAAATAAGTTTTACAGAATAAAATCAAGTTCAAAGGGTTAACTGATTTCTGCTAGTTTCTTCAGCAGAGGGCCCTTCTGCAGAAAGAGATTTTCTTCTTCTTCTTGTACAATTTTCCGTGCTGCCTCTGAGACTAGGTTCTCTTCCTTGGGGGCAGAGAGCAGCTGCTCTTCTTCTTCCTATTAATTATAAAAGAGTATGAATGGAATATAAACAAGACATACGGATATGAATAGAAGTCAAACATCACCCAGAAGGATTCATACCCTAAGATTAACACCACTAACAGCTGTGACATCATTAAGTTGATCGATGCTTTGTTCCTGGAAGGCTCCGGATGTCTTTTGTCTTTTGCTGGACACAAAGAATTAGGTTGGGGTTATCCATAAACCATAATACATTTATAAATCAGATACCAAAACGGTAGAGGTGGGATAATGTGAATTATGAAAACCTAGATGGTGATGGTGCAGAGCCAGCCATTTCCAATGATTTCTTCTGGACACCAGATTTCTTATTAGTCCTTGTGGCAGGTGGTGTCGATGTGTTAGGTGGAGCCTGACAGTGCAGCCAGAAGAGTAAATGCACAATTTACATGTGAAAAAGCATTTCCAAACTGCATTGTTCTGAGATATGGAAAAAAGGCAAAGGATATATAGGATAGTCATGCAACAGGAAACCAGCATCCAAAAAATTTCTACCGATTTTGCTAACTAAATTACATGCCTAATGTTCATTTAGAAAACAGATACCAAACACATACCATGAAGGCTGAACTGTGCTAACTAACCTAATCTCTCACGTTGGTTGTCACAGCTGCTGATGACAGGCTTGACACCACCTCTCCGCCTCTCCTTTGATATCGTGCTGTTTTATTTACCATTTAGCACTCACACACCGATTTCCCTGCACCTTTATCTACTTCAGCGCTTCTTCAAGCAACAAGAAGCTGCCCGCATAATCTTTACATTAAGGTAGTGTTTGGTTGCAGAGCGAGGTGGAATGGAATGGAATGGCTCTATTCCTATAGAAATGGAATGGAGTGGAACCGTTCTACTTTTGTATATTCTAGGAACCAAACACCAAACCACCGGTTCCACTTAGAACCAAGTGATTCCTACATTTTTGAGGACTGAGATAGTTAGGCATATTGGAGGAATATTTCGTTTTGAGGAACCATATGGTTTCATTCCACTTTCATATATTCTAGGAACCAAACACAAGAATCGTCTTCAAATCTGGAACGGTTCCATTACATTCCATCACATTCTAAGAACCAAACACTACCTAAGGTTATCAGTGCACCCTGAGGGGGATAGCCTAGGTGTCACCTAGTTGACCAACCAAGATACCAATTAAAGGAAATTGGAGAAGCAATAGAAAGGGGAAGCTAAGAAGAAAAAAACAGGTGCCAGGGATCAGAGGTAGAGAGTTGGCAATGGGGCTTGCAACAGTACTAGTGCCGCAGCGATCAAAGGGAAGGAGGTAATGGGCCCTGCAACAGTCATCATGGGCAGGAAAGGGCCAGCAAGCTTAGCTCTGAATCACCATCGACCCATCTCTCTCCTAGGTTAGGACCCTTGGTCTGCCAAGCTGGGTCCTCAAGGATCTATTGACCCATGTGGGTACCATGTACATCCCCCATGATACTCAACGACACCTGGCCAGCTCTTTTTATTTTCAGGTGCCTATCTAATCATTTCCATGCAACGTGAGCCTCCACAGCACCTAGCCCCAACCGATTGGATACAGAGGTGTAATCTAGGTGGTACCTTGATAGCAATGGCCTTGAAACTATCCATGTAATAACTAACAGTCAAACCTCGTGATATAGATACCCCATCAATCCACATTCTCAGACTGTCTGGAGTAAACAAAACTAGCAAATGATGAAAATATCTGGTGCTTTGGGCTTTTGTGGTATAGAAATATAGATTCAAGGATGATTAGTGAGTGAATTTGTATGTGATCTAGTTTAACAACAGAACTTTAACTCTAGTGTAAATGACTGACAGTATACATTTTCTGATATAAATGCTTCAAGACTTCAAGATGTGAAGATATCATAGATAAGACAGTGTTTATCTGAAAAACTATGAGGGTGATCTCACAGACATTAATTCTAAGATTTCTTTTTCTGTTTGTTTTGGCGTTCTGTTGTGGACTTGCATCATGGAATCCAAACAGAGGGAGATCAGAAATCCTAAGGCAGTAATATTATATTAGGAAATATAGAACTGAAGGAGTCTAAGTTACGAGGAGTTCGAATTGTGGTAGCAAAGGCCAAGGACCTAGGCATCCACTATATAAGGATGTCATGTACTCTCTCCCAAGTTCTCTCATCTAGTCTAAATCTATCTAATTCCTCACAGCCATACTGCTATCTTCAGCACAGTAGTTACCAGTTGTGGATCAAGGTTCACAAAAATTGGTATCAAACCAGACCAGACCACCATGGCTTTTGCCGCCGAGAAAGGACACTCCGTGTCAGGATTCATCGTGTCCTCTACCCTATCACAGAGAATGTGCTTAAATCCTTATGGAGCAGTGGAGACCATTGAAATTTTTCCAGGGGCGATGATGCGACACGAGCTTTGGGAAGCTTGCAGGGACATATACGAAGGGCTGTAGTCAACTTGGAATCGAGTTATTGCCTGTATTATTCAACATATCAGGTGCTACAAAGTTTGCGTAGCGATGCAACAAGAATCGACGCTACATAGGTACTGCAGTAAAGAAGAAGAAACGACGGCAGCGCAGTGGCGGCAGAGGCCGCGGTGGTTGGTGCAGCCAGAGGTAAGACAGCAGCACAAGCAGATAAGCACAGCACAGATTAGGGGTGGCATACCAGCAGTGGCATGCGCATCCATAGTAGAGCTTGGTGCAGCCGGAGGCAAAAGAGCTGGCTGGGCACAATAATAGGGGTAGCGGCTGTACTAACCTTAGCAAAGCCTCCTTTTTTTCTCTATAGCAGAGAGGGCTGCGTCAATGGTCTCCTCTGATTTGGGCCAATACAATCGGTCACAGCATCAAATATTCTTTGATTTGGGGCCACCACAGGTACCTTTCCCTTTGGACAGAGCATGGAGTTATCAGGCGTGCATATCCATCAGTTCGTTGTAGATTACGGAACCAGTCAAGGAACTTGCTAGATAGAAAAGGGAAATCAAGCCAGAAAGGAGGAGACTGACTGGCAAAGGAATTCTCATACGAGTTGGGGTGTCCAGCATTTCATCAAATTTTCCTTGTCATTCATGTTGCCGTACTCTATCTCCAAGCAAAAGCAAACAAGGAAGCTGTCTACATGTTTCCAAAATATAGACGGAAAGGAGTTCACGACAACCAAGAGATCAAGAGACAATTATGGTTAGGAGCAAGCTACGTGTACCCATATCTCCTATGAGTACATACTACATAAGCAACATAGAATAAAAGGAAACTCTGGACCCTTCCAGTGTGAGAAAGTATTCTTTTTTCAAAAAAAAGCTCATCGGTCATGCACTACACAAGGAATTATTGGAGGAGTCTTATTCTGTTAGGTTTCCAAAAGATCAACCAAAATGTAGCACGCAAGGATGCTGCACGCTCAGAAGACACGGCTGCAGCGTCATGGCCTCTCATCTACCTGGGGTCATCTAGGCCCGCAGCCATGGCAGCCACCCTACAGCGTCTGGAAAGGGTGTAAAATGTTGTGGGCTAGCAGCATGGAATCCAAACAGAGGTCAGGGGTCCTTTCAGTATTATATTAGGGAATCTATAATTGAAGTACTCTAATTTATTAGGAATTTTATTGTGTTAGGAAAGGTCAAGGGCATAAGCATCCACTTATAAGGATGATATGCATCAATGTTTGGCGCAAGCAAGAAAGAACCAATCTATTTTCTCATCCATCTGACTATCTTCAGAACTGTGGTTATCCCATTATGGATCAAGGTTCTCAACACATTCGTAAAAGATAATGCATATCAGGAAAGCATAGATAATATACTTCAAGTATCAATGTTTGGGGCAAGCAAGAAAGAACCAATCTATTTTCTCATCCATCTGACTATCTTCAGAACTGTGGTTATCCCATTATGGATCAAGGTTCCCAACACATTCGTAAAAGATAATGCATATCAGGAAAGCATAGATAATATACTTCAAGGAGTTATTTCCCTGTAATTATCCCTTGTATTCTTTTGAACTGAATATTTGGTAGTGCAGATTAATTTAAAGGATTTAAACTGATGTGAGATTTGGAAATCAATAACAATTCAAGGAACTATATAACAGAGAGGTGAGCTAATGCAGGAGGTTGAATTACCTGCTTCCCATGCAACTTCGCCGAAGGACCTCCTGTGCCAACCATGCGGGCCTTGCCTGCTGACTCAGAATTTTGTTTTGTATTAGCTTTTGGATTCAAAGAATTGGTTTTCGTGTCCTTGCTTTGTTGTATTTGGCGTGCAGATGCATTGTGTTGCATCGTCGGATGAGTAGGAACCGTCCCAAGTTTTGCAGCAACCATTCCATGAGAATGCAAGGCAGGCCGTATATCAGATGCTGAACTCTGTGGTCTAAGAGGCATTGAACCACTGATTGGCCGAGGGTATGCCTGGGGAGGAGGGTTAGTGGTTCCATATAAATGCGGCAAGGCTTGCTGGACTTGTGTGGAATGCTGCGGTTTGTTACTTGTTTGCAGTGGAATTGGTGGGTTGATACTAGGTGGTCGATTTGGAATAGCATGCATCCCCTTTGCATCTGGATTTTGGACGGAATTATCATGAACAAAATAATGCACACTGCTTTGCATTTGTGTGCCTGGAAGTGGCACAAAGGTCTGTGGTGAGGATGATGCCTGGCTTTTCAGGCCCTGGTTAGGTGGGGTAGGCATGCGAACTTGCTGATTATGCAGTTTTGCTGATCCACTGGCAGGACTCTGTTGCGTAGATGTTTGAGATGCATTTCCCTGGTTATTCCGTTGTGCCTGGGCTTGCATCTGCAAATAAGATCAAACATAGACATGAAATATAGTATATTGCTCATACAATCGAATAACTCAATAAAATATGGAAACATGGACTGGTGCTGGTCCCTCATTCGTCCAGCTGGTGAATAATTAGTTACTAAAGGGGAAAATGGAGCAGTCGCATTAACACAGTTCACTCACCTGTGCAAAAACTTTATGGGCTGCCTGCTTGAGCATTTGATCCCCAACAATATTCCTTATGACTCTTAAGAAGTCATCTTTATGGACTTCATTACGCTGCAAACAAAGAATGGAACAGCCGAGTCAATTTAATTTAGCGACACTGGTGCAAACTATATTTCTAGCTTAGATGCCTTTGTCAGTGTTCTTTTATCTGATACCTCTGCATGGGCAACAATTTGCAGCAAGAATGATAATCACTTATTTTCAAAAACATCATGCTTTCCCTTATTTTCAGCAAGGAAACTTGCACCGACCTTGTATTACTCCCCTTAGCATCGATTTGACAAATATATGCTTTGGGATCTTCATCCATACTGAAAGCACAATAAATCGGTAGCATAATCTATCATAACAATCACTCTCGCCAAACGTGATACTGGGCAGTGTTACCACTCAAGTGGCCAAAAGTAACTCATTCAATTTTCTTAGTAGTGCAGATGGTCCCTTTCCACTAATGTTTGTTGTGATCTTTTTCTCTAGCTTTTACAGTAAATACATATTTTAGAAAGCTATAGCACCATAGGAAATTAGGAAAATATAAGTTTGAAAAATTACTCCCTCCGACCCATATCACTTATCCCAGATTTAGTATAAATTTGTACTAAATCAGTGACAAGTAATTCCGGCCGGAGGAATAATAGATATAAGTCTCCATGCTGAATTACCACATCTAATAAAATAACAGAGGAATGAACAAAAATCGCACCCTAAGTTTTGCCCATACAGATTGAAGCTGCATATCTTTGTCTTTATCAAGATGTGCTTGTAGGATTGGAATCAGCATATTAAATGGTATAGATGGCTGATATCCCCTCTTCCTTGTATCCGGGGCACTAGGTGGTGCTCGCTGACCAACCATTGGATTTGCTTGCTGCTGGACTCCGGAAGGTTGAGCAACATCTTCCATCGAGCCTGTAAAACTCTGCTGACCAGCATAGTCTGTTCCTTTTTCAGACAACTGAAAGCTATTTGTATCTGCCTGTTGCAGTTGATTCTCGGAAAGTGACTGCTCTTGTTCTGGCTGGTAATGGTGTTGCTCTAGTTGTACAAAGTTTTCACTTATGGATTCTCCAGTTACCAAGTTTGGTTGAGATAAATGATCTGCTGCATCCATATGTTGCTGCCCTGCTTGTTCGCTTGTCTGGCTACTTCCTTCGTGCTCTGCTGCTTGAGGCTGACCAACTATAGATTTGGACACATCACTTATATCCTGGGGCAAAGTACCTGGAGTGGAGAAACAGAGATTATTCATGTTTCACAAACTCTCGACAACAAAAGGTGGTGACCATCACATTATTGAAATGCTAAGACATGCAGAATCTTCAGAAATAGCAAGCTGCAAGCAAAAAAGCACATAGTTGAAAATGCAATTCCTCAAAAGTAGACATGAAACATTATGTTTGTACCACATAGATGACCCGTTAGGTCATGATTTCTCTGACAGAATTTCCATGAATTTTTACATGGTTCAATAAGTGAGCCCAAAAGAAACAGTTATTCTTTCCACCAATATTCGTGCTGCTGAAACTTGTCCAATGTACTGCCAATATGGATACATGCTGTAGTGTAAAAAAAACATGGATACATGCGTACAATTATAATTCTGCAAAGTACTTACCAGTAGGGGCGAAGTCAAATGCCACCAACAATCCTTCATATTATGTAAAAGTCATTCACAATTTTAAGTTTTAACATGCTTTGTTTGCTGGGCCACCTCCAAGGTTCCAACTATTCAAAAAAGCACTGGCTCCATATTAACCTCAGGTCTTTTCTACAGACTTTCTTTTTCTAACGTATACCCGGTCTACTTCAAAAAAACTACATTGCAACTCTTACCAATCTATCAGTCCTTGTAGAATTTCGCTGCAGTTCTGTTGAACTTATAAATTAACTACTCCCTCGGTCCCATATTAAGTGACTAATTTGTCTAAATATGGACATATCAATATATATATACTAAAATACGTCTAGATACATGTAATATTTCGGCACTTGATATGGGACGGGGGAGTACAAGATTTGTTTCAAACTGTTGACCTCTCCCAATAATCTGTCGAACTTTCAGCATTGGTATGGACAGAGTTGCCAATACGCTGCATGACTAATTTCACAGGTTGCAGACGAGCGAGTTGACCAGAATCCATGGAAGTGAAGAAGTTTCTTCCATGTTGCCAAATAAGCCCCTTCGAAGCAGGACAAACGCGAGAACCAACCAAGAATTCTTGCATGCCTCCAGGCCAAAAAAGAAAAATGGAAACTTGCATGTCGGCATGCCGCTGAAGGTGGATTACTAGCTCAGCAGGTTCCCAGAACATAGCATGAAATGGATGGCACACGGATAACAAACAAAAAACCAGCGACGCAAAGCAAATCGAGGCATGCTAATCATGCAAAACAGACCAAGACCTGATCCTTTGCAGCTAATTACAGAGCACCACACTGCAAACAAGAGAGGAGTTGGCCCATACCGCTGGATGATGGGACTCCGACGTTCTCTCCGGCCTCCGGCGGCGGGGAGGCCATGGACGCTAGCAAGCAGTGAGCTCGGGGACCACGAGCGACGCGTCTCCGATGATCTAGGGTTTCACTGGGCGGTGACGTCTAGGCTGCCATGGGAGCAGCGAGGAGAGCTTCCGTACGGCGTCCGCGGCGGAGTGATCGAGGGGATCCCCCCGCGTTTCGTCAGCGGCGAAGTGGGGACGGCGAGGGACGGCAGCGCCGAAATGTGTTGACGGCTTGACGCTGGTCAAGGTCTCGAACTGCGTGCGGGGCGGAGTGCGGCTGCGGACTGCGAAGGGCGCAAAGCGGCGGCGCGGCCTGTTGGGCTGACCTTTAGGAGAGACTTGGAGCAGGCCAAAATTGGATGGGGGATGGGCCGCTTTTCGGTCAAAACTAACCAAAAAAAACTCTGTGTCTGGCTGTCTGCAGGGTTTTCAAACTTAAAAAGAAAAAAAATCTACCACACTGCAAAAGATCAACCGAACACAACACTGCAAAATAGTCAATTCCGAATTAAATACTCACTCCGATTCATATTATTTGTCACAGTTTTGTCCGTACGAGAACTTTTTTTTTAAGAAAAGGAGACAGTTATATATTAGTCCTTTCTTTCCTGTCCATCCTATTGTTGTGAATCTTATCTTTTTTTCATAACACAATGTGTAGAAAAATTTTGCATTCAAATTTCACAGCATGACAGATACTCAAATTTTGTGTTAAACCTTTTAACTTTTTGACAGTGCCATCGCATTTTGCCTCTACGAGAACTTTTTAATAAAGGAACGAGAATACGAGATTGGCTGATTGAGAGAGACGCGTACAGAGGACGCCACCTGAGCCCCCATGCGTCGAGAGAACGCCAAGTGCGCTGCACACCGCAGCGAACACAAAACGCACCAATCGGCCCACGCGCCGCTCATCCGCCTCCCCCGTTGCTATCCCGTCTTTCTCGTCTCTATACTCGCCAGGCTCTGTTCTTCTTCTCGTGTTCTTCCTCCGCGCGCCGAGAAGATGGGGAAACGATGGATCCCGCTCGAGGCCAACCCCGACGTCATGAACCAGGTGAGCACGACCTACCAACCCACCTCTCTCCCCCGGCTCACCCGGTGCTAGGGTTTCGCTTCCTTCCGTTCTATGCGCGCTCTGACTCACTGATGCGTGCAGTTCATGTGGGGGCTGGGAGTCGCCGAGGGGGATGTGCAGTTCTGCGACGTCTACGGCCTCGACGACGAGTTGCTCGCCATGGTTCCCCAGCCCGTGCTCGCTGTCATCTTCCTCTACCCGCTTACCTCCAAGGTAAGATTCCTCATGATCCCTCTTGAGGGGTTCGCTTTGCTTCCGATCGTGTGATGTGAAGAAGTTGACTGTTGATTTCCGTGGTGATCAGGATGAGAAGGTGGAGGAATACGATGCTTCTGCCACCTCGACGGCAGGGGGCAAGGTACGGTTGTGTTGTTCTGTTCAGTTTTTTTTTAACCGGGCAGGGCATCCATTGTGTTCGGCTGAATGCTTCAGCCACGTATTATGCTTTCTGGTGTAGGTTGGTGCGCTGAACTAGCTAGGACATCGTCTAATTAAACAGTGTGCAAACTAATTTTCAGGTGTTTTGTTTCGTTAAGTGTTAACTCTATTTATTTTGTATGTTGGACTATCATGACCACATCATGTTAGGGGCTTTTCTTTGTATGTACCACTGTTGCAGAGGTCCAAACATTGTTAAACTTGGTAAATATTGTTTCTGTTGTACCAAACACAATTGTTGCGTGTGAATTAGTTTGCCTTTTTGAATTGTGATCTTCACTCTATCTGCTCATAGTCCCACACGAGTTTCTGATGGTACTGTATCAAAATATTAGCATTTGAATATACCATCATACCCATCTGATGAACTAGACGTTCTGGTTTATGTGGTTTTCGGGAGGTTTACTCTTTCTGGTATTGTTGTATGATGCGTTGCAGGAATGCCTCCAGATTTCAGCTCCATAAGAACTCTAGATATGGCTGTACTAGCACACAATGGTTATTTTTAAACAGCAATTAGGAATATGCTTTTGCAGCTATGATCAGTGAGGATATCATTTCACCTGGTCATGGTTGCCAAGGAGTGTTCTTTTGCTCCAAAAGTCACATCCATGTCTTTTTTTTAAGACTAAGTATCTGGTAATTTGACAATTTTCTGGTGCAAGCATGATCTTAACCTCCCTATTCCTATGAAATAAACATCAATATCAAATATATTTTTAGAGTAGTTAATATTGATTCTTTTGCAGTATTTGTAGCTGCCTTGCAACTGTCAGCTAGAAAGTAGGATGCATGAGAATTCTCCATGAACATAATACTTATTTTATGCATCTTTTCACATGCATTACTTGGACTTGGAAGCATATATGTTGATTTTATAAATTCAATGAGCCATAATCCATGTGCATTCCCTTCTTATTTATGGGCATGTAGGCTGAAAACGCTTCTTTTGCCATACTGAAGTTATGTGCCATAGCCAGTTATAATTAGGATATTATTATTATGTTTGTACGTAAAGCTGTGGTGCTCCTTACTAACATAATAGGATATTATTCTGTTTGATCCTAAAGCTGTGGGGCTCCTTACTAACATATTAGGATATTATCCTGTTTGATCCTAAAGCTGTAGGGCTCCTTACTAACATATTAGGATATTATCCTGTTTGATCCTAAAGCTGTGGGGCTCCTTACTAACATTTGGCAACTGGCCACTTCCCAACACAATGTGTATTGTATCCCAATTTTTGCACCAAAGCTTTGCGTGATCAAACAGATTTGCATTCTGCTGATCCTATTTCATGCCACCAGGAGCCTTTTATGATTCTGTGCTTATGTTTCATTTTTCAGTGCCTGTTTCAGTAAACATGTTTCACCTTTGATTCTTCTTTATGGGGGCTTCCCTGGATTCCTATTTCCTCTATATATTCAGCATGTTGAGAGTGCCATTATATATTAGATAAATCGAAATGCTCTTGTATTTGTTCATGCATAATGTCAAACTGCACACCAGTTTTTATGTCAAGTATGTGGATCTGTTTTGTTGGAGCAATATTATCAACATGTGTATATAGATAGTGTTTACCGTTCTAATCCAATAACTTTTCATGTAGGATTCAAGCAAGGTGTACTTTACAAAACAGACTGTTGGCAATGCCTGCGGAACAATTGGCGTTATTCATGCAATAGGGAATGCTGCATCTAATATCAAGCTTGGTAACTTTTGCAACTTATGATACATTTCGATAAGGAATGCAGTCTATTGAGTCGTTATGTTCCAAACTGGTCTTTAGTTACACAAACAAAGCTGTCAGTTAAGAATAATCTAATAGACAGGAAAGCTTTACTCAAGTGATTCGGTTTCAGTGATCCAGTTGTTTGTGAGTATTCCCAAACAACAAATGGCAAGCGTCCAGGTCTATATTGTTCATGTACAACGTTGTTTGATCATAGTATAGATAACTTGCGCTTGGTTTGTAAACTTCAAAGTGGAAATGGCATCAGGGTATCAAAATTAGGCCATCAGCAAGATTGAAAGAAAGAAAGAAAATGCTGAAATACTTTGTACTCCATCCGATCCATAATAAGTGTCTTACAGTTAGTACAATTTTCTACCAAGTTAGTACAAAATCTGTGACACTTATTATGGATCGGAGGTAGTAGTAAGTTTTATGGCTATCTTCCTGGCTCTTGTGATGAGAGTACTCGTGATGATATTTCATCATATACCTGCTAGCTCAATTTCATACCCTTATCTGGCTTTCTGGCACATTACACACATATCCTATTTTATTTAGTATTTACCCTCCAACTTTTTTCTGATATGTTACGAACCTATTTAATGTGTTGGCTTCAGCACGAATTTATTCTATAGCTGCTTTAGTTTTGACTACTTCGACTTGTAGCAATGTTTGTTTACTCCTTTTCTTCTTTGCAGTTGAGGGATCCTATTTTGATAGGTTTTATAAACAAACAGCGGGTATGGATCCAGTCCAGGTTAGTATTTGAAATATTTTAAATCATTGATATCTCCATAATGAAATCCTTACGTACAACATGTTTCCTACTCTCAAAAAAAAAATCCTTATGTACAACATGTTTCCTATTGTGGTTTTCAGCGTGCCGCTTTTCTCGAGGAGGATGATGAGATGGAGGGTGCTCATTCAATCGCTGCTTCTGCTGGTGACACTGACGTAACCACTCCCATTCCATTCTTCTTACTATGCCCGCTTGATATAGCATCGAACATTGTTGTGTTGAGTAGGCATTCTTCAGTTCATATCACTTCTCCGTGGGATGTTGTTATTCATACAAAAGCTGAAATTAGACAGCCTCCATGACCTCATGCAAAAGTTCAACTTGGAGCATAGGACTTTGGAGGTCTGTTCTTATAACAAAAACACAATCTATAAACACTCTTTCAAGGATCAACCAGTTACACTATCACATTATGATACTGCAGTTGTTAGATGAGACCAAAAGGGTAATAGACTTGTCCGAAATAGTGCAAGAGGAAATATGCCCAAATCAGTTATATCCTCGTTAAAGTTGAGGCGAATGTGCAACTTATATTAATTGTTCTCACTGTGCAGGTCAATGTTGACGTGAATGAACATTTTGTGTGTTTCTCTTGTGTTGATGGTAGGTCTACTTAAATGTTGAATCCTGCATTCCGACTTTACAAATTTACGCCCTCCGATCCATAATAAGGGTCTCAGACTTAGTACAACTTTGTACTAACTTTGTACTAAATCTGAGACACTTATTATGGATCGGAGGGAGTAGTAATCATCTGTTGGCCTCTAATAATATAGTTTGTTTTTTTCGTTATGCGACAGGTGAACTCTATGAGCTTGATGGGCGAAAATCGAAGCCAATTTCTCATGGCCCTTCATCACCTGATACCTTGCTGCAGGTAAAAATATCATGTTATCGGTCTTGTCGCTGTTGTCTCTTCTGTGAATGACAGTTATAAATCATATCTGGTCCATGCTAAAATACACTTTGATGTTAGCTTGGTCTTCAGCAATTTTTCTCCATTTTTCCTGATGATTTCTTCGATGTTCTCAGGATGCTGCAAAAGTCATCAAAGCCAGAATTGCGACAAACCCTGACTCTATGAACTTCAATGTCATGGCTCTTTCAAAACAGTGATTTAAACTGGACTGGATAGTGTTGATCTTTCCTTAGTCCGTATACTCCAAGGAGAAAGTAGAGACTTTGATTGCCTAAACTTAATTGTGCTTGTTGCACAAATTTTAGATCCAGTAACCTATTATGATGTTTGATATACTCTCCTAGTAATCGAGATAGAACTGATATCGCAGATTTATGTTTTTCCTGGGTTTTGTACCGAAGAGTCGAAAGTCAAGAGTATTTCCAGAGCAGTAATTTGTTGTTTTTATTTGTCGCAAAATGGGATCTACTCTTTGTTTGCTCGCCGGCATGAGTTCCTTGATTAGGCTCAGTGCTGCGTGTGTTTACTTGCCTTGCATGTGGCCCGAGACAAGCGCGCTGTGTTTGGTTGCTTGCATTAGGCTATTTGGGCTGGTCTATGCTTGCTAATGCAGAATCCAGGTGTTTTGTTGTCCGCGAAGACCTGATGTAGTCACCTTGCACC
This sequence comes from Brachypodium distachyon, assembly GCF_000005505.3. NCBI lineage: Eukaryota > Viridiplantae > Streptophyta > Magnoliopsida > Poales > Poaceae > Brachypodium > Brachypodium distachyon. The sequence goes on from NC_016133.3 coordinate 51,439,922, forward strand.
ACTTGTTTGTGTTGTGGTGTGGTCAAGATGATTTCCATTTAAACTTGGCACTGTCTGTTCTCATGTTGCATCAAACATGTAATCATATATTATGTTTAGGAAAAAAGGAAGCAACGAAGTTTTTACAAACTAAATGTCGTGGTGGTGTCACGGCAGATGTCATAGGATGGCTTAACTTGGGGCCGATGAACGAAGGAGGAATCGAAGGAGGGAGGACGTGAAAAAGAACACGCACGATTCACACAAGAACACACAGATTTACCCAGGTTCGGAGCCCTCTTGTCGAGGTAAGACTCGTACTCCTGTTTTGCTGTATTAGCCGAGATAAGCAAGCTCTACAATGGCGCTCCTTGAGCTGTATTCTTGAGGAAGAAGAAAAAGGAGAAACCCTAAAATGTCTAAGTGCTCGATCTCCTCTCCAGGGAGGTGTAGTGCTCTATTTATGGGCCAGGCATGTCACACTGACATGCGGGCCGAGTCTAATGTCACCTTCCTTGGGCCCCGCCGGGCACGCGGCTCGGTTCCCTCCAGACAGTACCGCAGGGGACAAGACAACTTTACTTTTTCTGCCAGCCTGCAACGGGTACAGCTATCCTCTGCCGGTTTCCGTCATAGATTCCCTTTCGGTGTTTCTCTAGCGTGGTCACCTGACACTGGTACGTAGACGCTGACTGCTTTTCTGAGATGATGATGGCGCTGCTTTACTTTGCACCGCATGGTCAGGATAAGACCGTTGAAAGATCTCGGCACCGCCGAGGTCAAGGGGGCTCGTCCTTATCCTGCAAACTTACAAGATAAGAAAACTATGCCGGCATACGTCCGGGATGCGGGCTTATCGTTAGTTTAACTTTATGATGCCGGCATACGTTGCTATGCCGGCTTTGCCTCCGTTATCTCGGTTAGAGTTGTGTCGCCATGACCCTACCCGGGATCATCCCCCGACACTGAATGAAAATAACAGTCCTTAAACCTACTTAAACCGCTACTTGCTTCACCCTTTTCCATCGCATGATGAATCGCGTCTTTGTCTTTATAAAATTAGTGATTAGTCTAGTCTTCGTAAAAGTAGTGATATCTACTGTAGCATACCCGGCACAGTCCGTTGACACTGTATCTTGTTCGTCTAGGATGTTTGTTGTAATCCTAACATCTTGCACTTATCTTTGCGAAAAGGAAAAAAAAAACCTCTTGTACTTATCATGTCGCATATGCAATATAAATAGATGCAAGCTGGCTGGGTGTTCCCATGGCAAAAACTACAAATTCTAACTGATTACTTACAAACTTGAAGCAATCCTCCTTAGCCTTCTCTCTACTTTCAAACCCTCGCAACTAATTTTCAAACTAATAACTGGTTCATTGCACAATTGCCACGAACCATACAGTCCTAGTTTGCTACCTGTGCACACCTCGTACCAAGTCATCTAAAATCACAGAACAAACATATCAGCAAGTATAATAAACATGACAAGAATGTACTCCGTAGAACATTAACATCGCGCCACTAACATTTCTATGTACTGCAGATTCTGTCTTTAAAAACCGGGTCAAAATAGTCGTGAGAAAACTCAACTCACCAGCCGTATTTGTCTCTCTTTTACTGATTTACATGTCGAAAGGGCATGTAAACGGAAATATTTCCAAAAATTGAAGTATATACTACTAGTATGATACTAGGTGATCCCTAAAAAAAAAGTATGATAGGTGACTACTGCACACGGTTGTCCTGTCTGCACACAGCCTCCAGCCCATTCGCGAGCGACGCCGAGAACGCGGCCATGGCCTGGAACACCGCCGGCAGCCTCCCCTGCACGCCGGTGACCGCCGCGGACCTCGTGGCGTCGATGGCCTTGGCGTGCCTCCTCATCTCGTCCTCCAGCATCCTCCGGCACGCGGCCACCTCCTCCTTCCTCTGCGCCACCTCGTTGCGCGCGCTGTGCACCTGCCTCGGGTCGTCCCCCCACATCGGCGGCCTCCACAGCGAGATCCCCGACGGCACGTACGAGTCGTAGTAGCTCCTCTCCACCTGCCGCAGCATCCGGGACTTGCGGTCGAGCTCGCGGGAGTACTGCCTCACCCGGCGCGCCACCCGGAGCTCGTCGCTCTGGTGCGCGTACAGCGCGCGGACGGCTCCCGCGAAGCCCTTGATTGACTTGAGCACCTCGGCGCAGTGCACGCGGTCCAGCACCTGCTTCCACCGGTCGACGAAGTCGGCGAGCTCCACGGCGAGGACGCGGGAGGCCGCCGCCTCGGCGCCGCCGCTGCTGACCGGCGTCAGCGTCCGCTGGAGCCAGCCGTGGAGCGCATGCACGTAGTCGCGCTGGTGCTTGACGACGTGGGACAGGGCCGCGTGCCACGCCGACATGGCGGCCTCGAGCGCCCGCGTGGCCTCGTGGTGGATCTCCGTGGTCGCGTCCATGGACGTCCGGCTGCTCAGCCCGCGCAGCTGCTGCGCGATCAGGCACTGCGCCTCGTGGTGCTGCCGCATCGCCTTCCACATGTCGCGCGTGGCGTGGCAGAGCCCCAGGACCTGGCGGGCCAGGTGGGCGTCGCGGAGGTCGGAGATGGCCGAGGCGGTCGCGTCCACGGCCTGGGACGCCGTCGTCAGCTGCGCCCTCGACCTGTCCCACGCCGCCTTGAGCTTCTGGATGTCCACGTTGATCTTCCGGCTGTACTCCTGGTCCCGGAGCTCCGTCAGCTTCTTGTCGTGACGGATCTGCACCCGCTCCCTCGCCTTGACCTCCTTGTACAGCTTCTTCTCCCAGGCCACGAGCTGCTGCAAGGTGGAGCTATGCCGCCGGCCGCCGTGCATGCTGTCGATGCGGTCGTGCGCAACCGATGGCGCCGACAGGCAGCAAAGCACGCCCAAGAAGCTGTTCGACCCACCTGCAAAGAATATTCAGGCAATCATGTCAGTTTTCAATGTTCAGATGTTATGGAACATGTCACACCGTTCTGTTGGACAGTGAGCCGTGACCCTGGCTCCTGTGAGTGACAATGTACTGGTACTAGTAGGGCTTACCCCTGAATTCGGCGTTGCTGGTTTCGAGGACGCTCGACACGGCGTCGCCGGCGACGCTGACCTTGACGAAGTACTCCTCCAGTCCCGCCGCGACCTCCGCGAGGCTCCGGTGCCTCACCTCCATCCTCAGCTCCTGCACTCCTCCGCCGGCGCCGGCGCCCTCCATTCGAGTAGTGGCGCCACCAAACGGAGCCTCGCCAACAACACCCTCCTGAGCCTCCTCCTCCGGCTGCTGCTCCTCGATGGAGCGGAGGAGCGGCGGCGGCGTGGAGGGGACAGGGACGGGGCGGTGCACGAGCACGGCGGGCGGGGTGTGGTCGGACACGGGGAGCGGCTCGCCGACCGCGAAGCGGGTGAGCGTGGACGCCACGAGGCTGAGCGACCGGAGGTACCCGGCGTGCGAGGCCGCGAGCTGCCGCCGCTGCCGCGCGGCCTCTCTCATGAGCCCGCGCCGCTCCCGGCATCGCTTCGTGTGCTCGCGCGCCGCCGCGCGGCCGGCGGTGCCGTCATCTCCATGGCGCGACGACGCCGTGCCCATTGATCTAGAGCTAGTTCGCGAGCAAGGGAATTAACGTAACGTACGTAGTTCTTGTCGAAGGGTGTTTGGAGGAGGCGCGCGGTGCGTTGAGTACGTATCGATCGATGCGATGTGGGGACTAATTATCGGCGGGCGGCGAATTAACGGTGAGGAAGCTAAGCAGAGCAGGTGTAGCTAGGCGTTGTATTGGACGGAATGGCGCGTTGTTGTTTATGAACACAACGTACACAGTGTGGTGGTCGATGGAGCAAAAGAAAAGGATCGAAAGCCAAAGCCGGGAAGAAGGATAGGAAAGTGGTGGGAAAAGATTAGAACGAGCGTTTCGCCTGCTGAAAGGGAATGTTGAGAGATGAGGCCCGGCCGTGTGTATGGAACGCGAGGTATTTCAAGGGGGTTGGTTCTTGGTTGGTATACCAGAAGCTCGCGGCCGGTCACGTATATATAGCTTAGTTATTTGGTGCACTTTAGAGATAAGCGGGATGTATGCAGACATGCACTACGTGTATTAAGCATTTGAGCCGATTCGTGTCGGTACTACTGTACATCAAGTACTAATTAATCTACTGCTAGCTGATCCTACTCCATCAGGATTACGGTGCAGCGCACTGGCATACTACAAAATGTACATAAGTTGAATAGGACAGTTTAGGATTATAATGCATACGTGTCGTCGTCGTCGTCAGTAAGTAAGTACATCCCAGAACCTACCTGGTTGACTCAGTAGTACGCAGTTGAGAAGAGTCCAGATTCTCGTTGCACACATATATGCAGCATAGAGCGCATGACTTCGTCCTAAAGGCCACCGAGCGTACGTACGACGACTCATATCAACCTTTCTCGATCCCTTTCGCCCGTTAAAAATTGAAATCGTGGGCTGTCGGCTCGAAATAAAGGAGGATCTCACACGAACGACCCCAAGCGTACGCGGCTAAGAAAACGGAAACCAAGCCAAAAACGAGAGCTTATCTTCTCTAGAGCCTCCGGTCTCCGGATGCATCGTGTCACGTCCGGTGTCACCTCCCACCGTTCCCCTCATGTCCCCCAAAGCTTTTTCGCGCTTCGGTGCGCCTGCTTTTCGGGTTAAGATCCATTTCCCTCGCATGAACGATCGGATACGACTATAGAAGCCGGTCCAAAAAGCGCATTTTGCCGTCCCCTTTCTATCTCTCTCGTTGCCAGCTTTTTGGGGCTTCGCGGCTGACGACGGAAGATAGGGCTGCCTTTTCTTTTCTCGTGAGGAAAAGGGCTGAAGGGTTCCACACACACACACATGGCGGTGCCGTCTTGATGATTCCAGGGAAATGGGACGACGTAGTTGAGCTGTGCGCGATTAAGATTCGAGGGGCTCATGGCCAGTCGCTGGTAATGCGACGCGCGGGGCCGATTCTCTGGTTAATCAGTCGGCAGAAAGGAGTGATCAGAGGATATAGAGCTAAGGTGTGGTCAGGAACTCGATCAGGGCCATTGCTGGAGTAGCAAGTATCGAAGAAAGGGAACCGTTGTTGCAGAGAAAACTGTCGTTTCACATATCTATTATTTCATTCCCGAAGAAAAACATACTCCCACGGATTTTAAATTGTTGTCGAAATATTACATGTATCTAGACACTTTTTAAGAATAGATACATTCATATTTGGTAAATTTGAGTCAAGATTTTAGAATCAGAGGGAATGTTTGTTTTTCAACACACTTAAAAGCAATGGTGGACCCTTTAAATCCGGTGAGAATTCCATATTTGCCACTCAAATTTTACCCATATGCTCAAATGTCACTCAGAATTTTCTTGTTCCTAATTTGTCACTGAAATTTTGCGTGGGATACAAATATGCCACTATCGTTAGTTGACCACTAGTTGACCTTTAAGTAAGAGATGAAAAGATAATTTTGCCCCTTGGTACTATGTTGATTTCTTCTACAAAAAAGTACTAGTACTCATTTTAGAGGATGTATATTTCTAGATTTTTAAGATGCCAGTACGAGTAAGTTTCAGCAAAAATTTGAAATGCATAATCATGATTTTGGCATGAAAAATTGAAATACTACCTAGGACAACATCTGGAAATATAAATTCTCTAAAATGAGTACTCACTCTGTCCAACAAAAGATGTTTCAAGTTTGTAAAAATTTGGATTTATCTAGACATGACTTAGTGTATAGATGCATCCAAATTTAGTCAAAATTGAGACATCTTTTGTTGGATGGAGGAAGTACTTTGTTTTAAAGGAAATCAGCATACTACTTAGGACAAAGTTGTTTTTTCATCTCTTACTTAACGGTCAACTAACGGTAATGGCATATTTATACCTCATGCAAAAATTTCTGTGGCAATTTTGAAACAAGAAAATTCTGAGCGACATTTGTGCATATGGTCAAAATTTGAGTGGCAAATATGGAATTCTTTCTTAAATCTGTCTATGTACACCGATCCTCTAGAAAATACTCATTCTGATTGCTCGTTTTTAAGGATGCACACATCTAGATGTGCAGGCAGACCACGAGCGAGCCGTTGTTAACTGTGCTTTGTGATGTTAACCAACCTGTGTTTTTTTTCTATTTTAAAGCAGCATTTAGTGATACTTTGGGCCTGGAAGAACAAATAACTTCATTGGATTGCGCATTTTAGGATGGGGGAAGCAGCATAAAGAATGCAATTTGTTGTATTGTTCCATTCCAAAATATACTTAGGGCATCTTCAATATGATTGTGAGCTAGCCTGCCACTCACATCATTGAGCACGTCACTCCGCTCAAGTGCTCAAAGCAGCCTTGCTCGTACAAGGTTACCACGGAGGGTCGGCGGCACGAGTTTGCCTTTGGATTTTGAACCTGTTTTTCGCTCCCTGATGGAATCCACGCGGGAGACGCTATTTAACTTTCTGTGGCCGACTCAGCCAAAGTGGGAGCGCGGCGGATGTTTCTCAGTTATCCGAATCAATCTGCGAAGGCAAAGGTGACGAAAAGGGCCGGGGAGAACGGTCAGAACACGCCCGACCCGCCATCCACACCACGCACGCATGGCCAGGATCGGCCACTTTGCTGAGTCAGGAACGGTCAGCTAATAGTAATTCCGCGCCCGCTTTCTGTTCTAGACGGCGTCACCTTCGCCCGTGCGCATCATCTGGACCGGTCTTTTGGTCTTCGGTTCATACTCAAGTCGCCATCGCGTCGCGTCAGCGGTAAGACCGGATGGAGACTTCCGTAGAATTACCCTAGCAGCACATCGCTCCGTAACCTGTGTGGGGAATGGGATCACGACGATTTTATTTACGTACATTGTTTCTTCGAGAACCTGAATTTGCTGTTCGAAAATCTTGTGTAACAGGAAGTAGTGTTACCCATGGGTTTCAGGTATGTCTCTACCACCGATTGTTTTTCTCTGTCAGAACACCTGAAACGGTAGTTTTTGTAGCGAACTCGGGACGGTGGCTCCCTCGTCTATGTGGGCCCAGAATGTGAAGCCGGCAAGATGGATGTAAACTGAAATCGAGTTTCCCTCTGGCGCCGTTGTTCTGAAAACGTTCCACCGTTTCTGAAAACCAGTTTCAGAGAAGTGGCTGACAGCTGATTTAGACTGGGATCAAACTGGAGTGCTACTCCTAATCTTTACTGGAGTGAGTAGCGTATCATGGATAAGCACGAGGTTGATTATTTAGCTCGGCTGCTTGCTTTCCATTTTACTACTCCTCCGATACTAAATTATTATCTAAAATTTGTCCAAATATGAATGTACCTATTTTTAAAAAACGTCTAGATACATGTAATATTTCGACAACAATTTAGAATCAGAGGGAGCAGTACTCTGTATTGTACTATATTACTATATCCAGGCGTGACCAAAAGGATGTATCTTGACTCCTTTGTGCCTCAAAGTTGCTGCACCAACCCATCACGGCCGCACCACTCGATCGCCTCGACGGCTCAAAGTTAGCAGATGGGAGATTAGTTTAATTCGCGAGTGCGTGCTAGCCTACTAGGCTGGCCCCTGCCGACTTTTCTGTTTGTTTAAGTTTAAGGTGGTCCGTCTGATTTTGGCTTTGAATCCAGGTCTCTGTCTGTTGACAAAATCTTCAGGCTAATCCGTGCCGTGCATCACCTCTCATCTCATATTGTCATTCCAGTTTTTTTAGTCAAACATGTGATCCTGGCCACGGCTCACAACATAATAACTAAACTATCGGTGAAGCACGCACATATGGATTATATAATATTAATCATGTCGTTTAGTTAGACCATGAACGAGAAACCTGACAATGTATGGAAGGAATCACTGATGAGATACAGTACCAAAGAAGAGTTGAACAAAGAATATTCTCCATTGTCTTGTGCAAGTCTTGCACTCTCAATTAAGCAACTCTCACAAACAAGCTTCCAGATTTCGCTGCACCACTTGCTAATGTGCCGATGCCATCATGCTAATAACCCATAGCGACAAATTTCACACGGCACCACACACATGAGACCCATGAACACCCTGATTACAATGGGTCAATTGCCACGTTTATGTGATTGCCTCCAACCCATGGCGTTTCTTTGAGCAATGCATTACGCCATTGACCCCTTCTGGATGCTCTGTTCCTCAACTTGCTCGATACAAGCAACTTATCACTCACGAGAACGGCCACTGATTCCGTGCCCCCGCTTAGCTCACTAGCTGCTGGACATGACCTGCGGCGAACCATGGCTGGGCCGGGAGGGTCAGCTGGACGGGAGCCTGCACCGGCGCCGGCGGCACCAAGGCCATGGCCATGGACGCGGCCGCAGCCTCGCCTCTCTTCCTCCGTTTCGACGGCCCGGAGCCGGATGAGGTGCCGCTGGAGGAGGATGGAGAAGACGAGTCGGAGTTCGCCGGCTGGGGTTGGGGACACGGACGCTTGTCTCCCACGGCGGCGGCAGCGGCTGCCGCGGCAGCGATCTCGGAGCCGATGCGGAGCGGGAAGTTGAGGAGCGCGCGGGAGCCGCGCATGCGGTAGGCGGCGCGGTCGTACGCCACGGCGGCGTCCTCGGCGCTGTCGAAGGTGCCGAGCCACACGCGCGCGCCGTTCTTGGCCGGGTCCCGGATCTCCGCCGCGAACTTGCCCCACGGCCGCTGCCTCACCCCTCTGAAGTGCTTCCCCCTCGAGCTCGAGTTCCCCGCCGCTGACTGCACCAGCTCGGCCTCATCTTCCTGTGTCCCCATCGACGTTGGCGTCTCTGGTGGCCCGGGCGACGCGAGGAAGGTGCCGAGGCAGCAAGAACTGTCGTAGGAGTCCGGGGAGGAAGGCAGGGGCTCGGGCTTGACGGCGGCGAAGGAGCCGTCGGGGAGCCAGCCGCAGGAGAAGGCGTCGCGGAGGGCGCCGTAGACCACCATGTCGTCCGCGTCGTTGGGGCGGAACGGGAGCGACGAGCTCCACTGGTCCGCCACGAGGCTGCCGAAGCTCGTGCTCCGGCAGTACGCCGGCCGCGACGGCGCCGGCGGCTCTTCCAGCTCCAGGAGCTGGTGCCGGATGCTCTCCAGCGCTGCCGCCCCGGACGCCGGATTGAGCATCATCATCTTGTGTATTGTTTAGTGGCGTGGGATTATCCTATGATGATCTCGAATTTGCTCTTTGGATTTGCGTTGTGTTTGGGAAAAGTTTGAAACGGATTTAGTGGAATTGTGGAGGAGCTGTGTTTGGTCCTCTGTTTATATATACAGCGTAGCGGGGGCGTACGTTGTCGCTTGTCCCGTGCTCCAAGCTTCGTTGAACTTTCCTCCTGCGTTAGCACCACGTGATAGATTCAATTGTTTTTTCTATCCGTTTTGGAAGATAGTGACGATGTTAACTGGTACGGGGTAGCACTCCAAGTTACTGCTAAAGAATGTTGATATGGAAGTACCATGATCAGTGGGTGGATATTTTGTAGGCGATGCTCAACTAGACAAATTCAAGATTCAGTCAAATTTTAAGAGATTGTCTATTTCTAAATCAATTTAAAAATAGTTACTTTTCAATCGTAGTCATTCTATTAAGATTTTCTCACAGTTTTTATTTACATGAATCTTGCATGTATCTCAATGACCGAATCAATCAGTGTTAGCGTCGATTTAGAAATAGCTATTTCTCGGTTGCTATAGAAATAGCAAAACCGAAATTTTGAACGGTTGGATTTTGTCCTAAGGTTCATGTGTCAGCTTCTCTCCTCTTATCATTGGTGGGATCTTCTATTGTCATGGAGCTAGAGTTTACGGCTTAACTGAAAGGTCATAAAAAAATTGTAGCAGAGTAGTGGAAATTGGTCGGGGTAAGTCGGTAATAACGATCCGCCAAGTACAATGCAAATAGGGAAATCAACTATGCTAGTGTCGAACATTATTAAATACAGACTAAAAAGACTGCAACAACGTCTATTAGGAGATGAACGACAGCTCCAAAAAAAATTCGGAACAAGGTTTATCCTGAAAAAGTCGGCTCCTCTCGTGCACACGCCAGTTCTGGTGACAAGTGGTGCGAGCCGAGGAGTTATGACCATACCACTACCAAGAAATGACGGATCACCCCTTTCGGAGAAAAATGTCATCACCGATCTACTGGTCCCACACGAGCAGGCTAAATGATGTCGAGGTGGCAAATTTGGCTTTGTCACATTGTTGATGCCCTTAGTTGAAAAAACTGCTCGAAATTTAAATTACAGAATGTACAAAATTGACCTTGAAACGGGATATATTCCGCATCCTGATTGCACTTCTGCCCAAGATTACAGAGAGAAGCCGATCGTTCACAAAGTTGCCGCCTCTCGCCATCACCCTCGGAGCCAATGTGACGTCACCTGCACCGAGCTCTGAGACACAGAAGCTAGGATCCGGAGGCATGCGGCAACTGTTTGAGTTCCACCGTGGTCACCGTAATTTCACCACTGAAGATACTTACTATCCCCATGGGCCCATCCAACATGCGTTTGTCGTTTGTATTCGCGCGCATGGGCACACATAAAGTTAGTTTAGCAGCACTACTATTTTTAAAGCGTGCTGAATTGGGCGTTCACGCCGTGGCAGGTGCATTTCCCCTGAGCGCTTGACCTGGTCGCGGAACCTAACCATAGCTCCTCGCCAACCAAAATATTCCAACTTGACTTTGATTCGTGTCAATAAACTTATAATACATGCAGCGGAAACCGTGCATACACACAAGATACTGTCTCGCGCACAGTCGGGCATGGTCATATGGAGCAACCTGACAAGAAAGGGATGGTTGGATTTGGCAGTTCATCCGGTGTCAAGGCTCCACGGTTGACGGAAAAAAATAAGTAACAGAAGCATGTAGCAGAAATCATCGTATCGTTGGAAGTGGTTGGGATTGGGACATGGGGACAGGCGAAACTTCAGGGGTGTTTCCTGTGTCCGACACGTGCAAGAATGGCTGCACAGGAAAATCTACTGATCCACCAATGCTCCTTGTCACTTCGATTTTCCGTAGAGGCTTCGCCATCGGTCCAGTGATAGCAAATCGAAGCGACAAAACCATTATGCTGTCTTCGAGACCTCTCGTGCAGGAGCACCGGTGCACCCGTCAGGTCTCGTTCGGCTCACATCACATCCGTTGAGATTAAGAGAGATTGTAAGGAATTGAGGAAAAATGAACTAGTCCCTCCGTCTTGAATTGAAGTACTAGCAGTATTCTGTCTACTCACATGCATGCACGCATTCATGTACTCCGTACAATCCTTTCCATTCTCCTTGAGTCAATGTAAGGAATTGAGGGAAAATGAACTGTAATCCTTTCCATTCTCTTTGAGTCAGGGCAAGATGGATCGAAACGAAGTCCCCAGATCGATCGAAACACTGTACTCCAAGACAGGCTGACTATACCGGGGACTTCAAATCGAATCGGACAGGTTTGTTGCAAGTCTGGAACGGATAATTACGGCCCCCGGCTCCAAACAAAATAAAGCCAACTTTTGCCAGGTGCACCGAACCTGCCTCCTGATCCAATGAGCACCAACTTGCGAAGGGAAGACCAAGGGAAGAAGTGGTGTCACTTTCCATCCGGATAGACTTTTCGCAATCGAAACAACGAATCCTCACGTGTTCTGCTGACCGTCCGTGCCCGGGGGAGATGATCGGTTTTAACTTTCCCGGTCGTGGTCGCCGGGATGGGGCCAGCAGAACGACCGAGCTCATGCAGCACCAGGAATGGCGCAAGTTGGTGGATCGATGGCGCGCCTTCTAGGCTGCTTCCCCGCGATAGAAACCAGCTGTGAGATCCCTGACCTCACGGGGAACGGAAGAAATTTTTTTGATCCGGAGGACGGTCGCCATCGGTTTAATTCCGCGCTTATTCAAGCCCTTGACACAACGGCGCGGCGACGGGCATGTATTAGCGATCTGTGCCCCGTTGATAAGCTATGAGCTGCCTGTGGAGCAGCTGCTGGCGTCATGGCTCGTAGGTTTCGGTAATTGGTCTCTGGTCTCCAACGTTGATACCGCACGAACGATCAACTTTTTTATGCACCACACGAGATGATATGGCCGACATAAATCTTCGCTTCTATGTAAAGGACTCGATTGGTGATGGTTTGGAGCGTGGACTTTTTTGTGTGTTAATTTTAGTGATTTGAAGATTTTGTTTAGGTCTTGCTTGGTAATTTTAACGATTTGAAGAAATGAATCAGGCCTAATGAAATTCTGGCTCCACCATTACTTCGGACTATGCTTATTGTTGTTTTTGTTGCAAATCATCTGTTTTTGTTTTTTAGTTAGAAAACGATCGACGTGTTTGTCTGTGGAATGTTAATCCAATGACAACAAGTGAGAGAGAAGAGAGTAAGGATGACCTTCATATTTTAATTTAACGTTAATGAAATGTTTACTTAAATATCAGGAAGAAAATTGCATGCGGTTACATTAACTTGGCAAGGATTTTCATTTTCATCCATTAGCATGTAAATTTGAAAAACGGATCCATAAACTTAGCATGTACATCCAGTTTAGACCAAATGGTAAAATTCGTGCGTAAATTTGACACGCTGGTTGCCAACTTGGACACGCGGGTTGTTATTCGCAGTTTTGCGGGCGACTACAATCGGCCCAAATGCTGCAAACCAGACCAGAAGACGCCTAGATTAAATTCCTGAACTCTACTCATACTGGGCTCAGCAGTGATCAATGACCATTAAAGCCCAAGGAGAACAATCTAAAAAAAGCCCAAAGAGAACACACCCGCACTGAAGCAAGACAAAAGTAGGTCTTTTCCTCCAGCTACCCGGCCACTCGCTCCAACTCCGGCGACCTCGCCGCCGCCATGGAACGATGGACCGGCGTCCTCCACGTCCCGCTCTCGCAAGGAGGTCCCCTCTTTCGCGTCGCTGCCTCGCTCATCCTGACGCCATCCAAAGCCCTTGCCGTACATGAACATCGAAACCCCCACCCTCGTTTTCTCTTCAGACAATAACCTTCGAAGCCTGACACCCTGATGCCGGCCAGGTTCCACGCGCCAACTCGATCCTCTTCACGGGCGACCGCGTCCGCGACACTGGGGAGCCAACGATCGAGCGGCTCTCAGACGCTACCTATCTCGCCGGGCTTCTCGCTGGGAAGCTCGCAGGGGAAGCCAACGCGTGGGTGGTCGATGCCGCTTCCTTTGCTGGGCAGTTTGCGGTTTACCGGGAGCTTGTTCCGTCCGTGGACGCCGTTGGTGACCCCGAGCGGTATGACCCCACTGACCTACCGGCGGCGACTGGCGTTGCCAACATCTTGTCACATTGTGTCGGGGAGGTATGGTTTTGGTAAATTTTGGGAAATGTTCAGCACTTGCACTCTTGCAGAATTTGTGGCTAGGGTAGGATGTGTCAGTAACTGATATCTTCGTGGTATTCGGTCACATTCTTGTTAGTATTTGATATGTTAGGTGTATTTTAGTTGAAGGCAGCTGCTATTAGGTAGTAGTGGCACTCTGGAATTAGTTTGACGGAACACTTGTTGGATCCTTTTCTGATAAAAGAGAATAGGTGGATCCTCTATCAATTCACCAATCGTACATGAACTAACTGTATCTAAGGCCGTGTCTAAAGATGATGAACCTAGTTATGGTGATTAATGCACTGCTATCGAATTCCCTTTTTTATTACTTAAGCAGATGTCTTGTGTTGACAAGATGCTTAGCATATTTATGACATGCTGCTGCAGTGCGTTTACCTTCCCTCAGGGGCATGTTGGTTCTATAAAATTAGCGATTAGCAGGAACCATAACATTCCTAGTAATCTTATACTCAGGAACCAGAGAGCAAAGAACAAAACTATCATAGATTGCTATGTTTGGTACAAATGTAGAATACCCAAGTATTTCTAGGATTATTAGAACATTGCTCTTGGATTTTATGTAGTAATTGGGTACATTTTCTGTCATTATGAGGATAGTGTGCACAACTACAACAGCCTGTCACTGATCCAAGTAGCAGGTGTGTAAGATGCCAAAATTTCCCGTGGTCTCTTCATCAGTTTTTAGCATGTCAATCCCATCGACAGCCTCTCCGCGCATGTGCACACATCGTTCTATATGTTCCATCATAGGACGGTATAGCTTGGTAGGTTGGGGTTGACAAATAGCGCAATCTTTACTCAAACATACAGTTACATGTTGTCATTTTATGGATGAAGTAGTCTGCAGATGATTTAACATGGATTCTTGGAACACAATGAATAGAATAGCAACAATGCTGATGTCCGGAGAGAAAAGCTTTAATGCATTCCATGGGCATGAGAAATCTGAGTCAAGGGTAATACTAATACCACAAAATTGGTGCAATATAGTTACATCGGCAATATTGTATTGCTATCCTATATGATTCTGGATGGTGGTGCTAGATGCAGCAATTAAGCAAGATTAACCCATATGGCTGGGATTTTTGCGAGATAACTGAAACCAAAAAACCTTTCACGGACTGTTAATGTCAAGTATATCCTTCCCCTCACTATTGGAGAAACCTAGTTTGCTAAAATTATGTTAGTGTCTTTTCACGCCAATATGGTTTCTTGATCTTTGATAACTGTGTGCTACTGTGCAGAGTGTACATTGTGATGTTCAGTTTTCTTACAGGCTCTCGCCATTCAGTCTCCTTTTCTGTGTTTATTTCACATCGTTTTTGTGTCTGTTCGTTGAATTAGAATATTGTAATAATATTTTCAATTCTTGTAGTCATGCTACAGTTAAGCAAGAACGATGTACCTTTTCGTGTCTCCTCGTTGATTCCTCACATCAACATTTTTGTGAGCAGATACAGAACATGATCAGGAGAGGGTCATTGAAGGATTCTGAAAACAATCAAGAACCCTCTGCATCATTACTCTCACACTCTCCTCCTAAGACTATCATCCTGGGATTCAGTAAGGGTGGAGTTGTTGTGAACCAGCTTGTGACAGAACTTTCTTGTTGGGCATCAAAATCAACCAACGGTTTAGTTGATGTTTCACAACGAAACCCGGCCCTGCTGATCCTTAATCTACTTGTTCCTGCTACAGCTAGTGATGTTTTATCAACCATTTCTGAATTCCATTATTTGGATGTTGGCCTCAATTGTGCTGGAGCATACATTACTAATCTTGCAGTGATTAAGGGGATAGGTAATTATGTTTCCCAGATTACTGATAATCTCCGTTTTGCCCTCCATGGCACTCCGCGGCAATGGTCTGATCCGAACCGCCCATGGATCCTGACAGAGAAAGACACAATGCTGCAGTTGCTTCAAGACGAGGCTAAAAATTGTGAAGGGAGACTGCTGCTATCTGAAAAGAAGTATTTTGATGGTAGACCACTCAGTCTGCTGATGCATTTTGAGATTTTGGAAGTAATGGATGTCGCTTGATATTCAGTCCCCGCAGCTTGTAGCGTTGTACTCGTCTCCAGAGCATGTCCAGCATGTACAGTGGATAAAGAATGTGAATATGCGAGTCTTAGATGCTTTCATCCTTGCAGACTTCACCATAGTTGCATCCTTTCATTTGTTATGCTTAAATATATGATACTCCCTCTGTCCCATATTGTCGCAACTTTGTCGACACACTTAAGTACATCTAGGTACATGGTGTCTAGACAATATTGTGACACTTAATATGGGCGGAGGGAGTAAGTCTTTACTGAGCAACCAATGCCAGTTGAATTCCTCAAACCAAACATTCGATGAAATATGGTTTAGAGTTTATTCAGGTACCAATTTTTGGTGTCCGGTTCAGGGCAGACGTCTTCTTATGTGTAACATGACGTGAGTAGTGGAAGCTTTGGAGCAAGCTGTTGTCCAATCTGAGCTCAGTTTGGCCATTGTAGTCTACGGACAAATTCTGGTCACGGGTCACTGCAGGCTTACCATTCTCATTCTGTCATGCATACGTGCTTAACTGTTACCAGTTTTTAGCTGATGTTTTTTGTCAGCTATTCCGTGATTCAACTGAGACCAAGTCTCTGCTACTCATCATAAAACGATCCGTACTCCGCAGAGGATAGCTCCAATTCAGTTGTCAAATGTACCATGACAGACGTCTTTAGCTATGTCATTTCAATACAGCCGAGTCTTACCGTGGAGCCCAACATATCCAGTTATTGAACGCGTCACAGCTGGAAAAAAGAAAAAAACAGACTCTGCATTTAGATCTCACTACGGACCAGGAGATCCTACGTTGGTGCTACCGCAATTTGCATACCGAATGGTGAATGGATCCTTGGTCAGACAGAAGGATCCCCTGGCCCACATGATGGATCAAACCTAGCAACGCGTATATGCAGTAAGATAATGGCACAAGGCCGGTAGTGGTTGATTGGTTATGTCAGTAAAGTAGTCCTAACGCATTACTAAAACCTATTGTGATTCCAGCTAGTAGTACATTCTAACTGTTTTTGGCTCGCTCTCTACGCAAACACCTGAATCAGTCAAACCAAAGGACTCAAACAAGTGGCCAGATAAAGTTTAGGACTCGCCATTTTTAGCGGACTGACCATGAGAGGTTAGCGCCCTCGTGATCTCCTGGCTCATAACTTAATACGATACGTCAAAATCACGCGGCATACGTTCAGTTCTAGCTAAATAAAAGCCAGGAAATTCTGTCAGGGCGGCCGAAACCGGATCACGAGGCTTGGATCCATGCCCGGGGTGTCGTCGTTGCCGGGATACATATCGAGCGAAAACCGCACGAATGGATCAACCGCATGCCGCCAGCGAACCAAGTCCAAAAGTAGGCTTTTTTGGGTGGACGATTCGCTCTGCTTTCGTAATCAACCCTAGAAACAGTCAGCCAAGAGTCAAGAGAAACAATACAGTATGTTTCTTCTTTGTTCTCATCGTGCATAGTAAGACCTCCTCAACGACATAAATCTGGTAATTACTAGTACTAACGACACCGCAGCAAAGGCGTCAACGTGTCTGGATTTGCGAAGCGACTTATGAACACGTCCTGCATTGTTTGCTTCAGCCTTGAGACCTGATGAGAGTCCAGACTCACGGGGAGTACTCCCTAGAGAGACTCGGGTTGCCCCGCATCGATTGCAACTCCGAGCCATACACGAGCGAATATTTAGATTTTTATGCGTTCAAAGCAATGCCGCTGTTTTCTAATGCTTTACGACTTGAAATAGCGTGTGAGGTACTACTCTGTTCTTTCCTGCAACACCGATAGGCTCTTCTGCCGAACAGGGATTGGTACCGGCCCTCAGATCGAGCTCACCGGTGGGCATTATTCTAGCTTAACTCGCTCGTTACAACCCAGGGCCGAAGACAGCGTGACAGGGCGATGTGGATGCTGAGGTGTTTTGGCAGGTTTTACGGCCATGGCGAGCGCGTGTCCACCTTTTTTACCCTGGATATTCCCGGCCACATCTCTGTCTCCGCATAGGGCGTATAACCACTTACCAGTCAGGTAAAGTCGTATGATAGCTAAAGCCTTGTATAGCGACTGTGGCATCGTAAAATATATAATCCGGAGTAGTTACTAGAGGACTACGGCCAGGCGGCGATCTTTTACTAGGATTAATAAAAAACAGAGTGCAGTGCCGGTAAGCAAGCTAAGCTAACGCGATGAGTTGAAACACTGATCTAATCTGACAGTAATCTAGCAGCAATACGTTTCTTTTCCTTTTATTTTTTTTCTATTTTGGAAAGAGGATTTAGCTGCATCACGTAAGGTTGGCATGTAGTACATGCAATGCAACAGACTGAAGGATCGGGAACAACTATGCAGCAGATAAGGCTCGGTACGTAGTGTTTGCGCAAAAGGCAAAACCGCGTGGCCCGATCTCGGGGACCTGGTGGAGGACGCGGTGTTTAGAACGGCTGACATCTTGCATGCCGTGCCATGCGTGTCTGGACGCTCGGCCGGCCGGCACGCACGGGCACGGGCACGGGCACGGGCACGGCTCGATCCAGATCCCCAGAACACGCACGGAGCTCGCTCGCCGCCCGTGACTCGATCGGCCAGGGGGGCCGCGGCCTGCGCTAAATTGGCGTTGTATGGCGCCTGTACGTGGGGCACGCCGCGCGCGGGGCCGGGGGATGCGTGAGCCATTGGGTTTTGACTTCTTGCTGCGTTTTGTACTAGTATAGTCCACCCGTTTGACCTGGTTTGCCAGTACAGTCCTGCACCCTTTATCCGTATCATAATAGAACAGTTTGAGGTATATTGCGTTCGATGAAAATTTACATCGTTAATACTCCATCCGTATCATATCACATCAAGTGACTCAAATTTGTCCAGATATGAACGCATCTACATATTAAAATACGTATAGATACATGTAATTTTTGTCACTTAATATGAGACGGAGTAATTATATGTTTATATGGTGTAAAGTTATAATTATTACTAACAGATTTTAAATTGAATACTTGTGATACTAATTTCATATATATGAATCATCGACAAAGTCATGCAATCTCGATAAAGCTTATCTTATCGAAATCTAATACACCTTATATGTTCCCAAATGAAAAAGGCATTGCTCACCCGCATCTGTTTTTGTACGGGAATCAACTTTTACCTCATGAATCACACTGTTTATTTTGTTTTCTGTGAAAAAGACACATATCTGTTATAAGAGTCCACCTGAAGTACAAAGAATCTCAAACGTCTTTAATTTGAGTTAGTAATCTTGTTCGATCCTCATGCCTCCTTAAAAATCTGTTAAAAAGATTTTCTCAGGACCACTTCGCTAAAAAGGGTGATGTCCTCGGTTGGCTAGCTCTATCGTAGTGCAGGCAGCCCGCACAGGTTCGACCCCTGGTTGGGCGCGATTTTTGGGTGTCTCATCGGGATTTTGTTCCCTTCTGTTCTGCCACTCTCACGCTTGTCCCTCGCTGGCAGTGCAGCGTACCCCTGGCGACGGAGTCTGTTAAATCCAGAAATCTAGTATGTTAATTTAAAAGGCTAGCCTATACTCTAGAACAAGGCAGTAGTGCGTGAAAAAAAAGGTGCTTGTCCTTACCGTTTGATTATGGGGTGGCTATATCTCAATTGACGTATCAGAGCCGTTGAATTAATATCTAAACGTCAATTCACTATTCTTTTTTCCATTGTTCTTCCGTGTCTTAAAAGCGCAGGTTATATTTAACGGTTGAAGAATCAACTTATCACTAACTAAAAACCAAGCGACTTAGATATAGTAAAACAATCTGATTATTTTATGTGCCTTGTGTTTTCATTTCTCATCAAGTGCACATGCCCATGACGTTGCATCGCACGGCATCCAAGCATCCAACAAATATAGGTGCACATGACATATTACATTTATCTAGACGCTTTTTAAGAATAGATACATTCATATTTGACCAAATTTGAGTCAAGAATTTAGAATCAGAGTGAGTACCATTTTACCCCAAAACCAAATAGGAGGTACTTGCCAAACCGCCCAGCTTGCTATAGCCCGGTAGGAGTGTGTATTTCTTAATCGTGTTTCTTATTCTTATTCGACCGAATTGCACAAGAGATTATCTCAGTCTTTAGAAACAGACGCTCCTTAACTTTAAGGGAGTGGCTCAGTCTCAGTCGACTGAGACAAACATTTCTCAGTCGACCAACCATTACAGCTCCTAATTTAAGCATGAAACTAGCTATGGATTCACTTGTTGTCCGCCCGTGTTCACCCCTGCGTATGTGCTGCCTGATTTCTCTTTTCTTTTTTGAGCTCCAAGTTTGACCCAGCATGCACATTGTTGCTCTCTAGTATAGATACATTCAAATTTTGACAAACTTGAGACATCTTTTGTTGGACGGAGGAAGTATGTAGATTGTTGCACCTGCAAGAATTAAACTTGGAGCTGCAAGGATTTCTATTGAACCAGAATTTATGTGAAATTTAATTAAAAAATTGCACGTGTACGGAACCGAAATTTATGTTGAATATTGCACCTGCAAGAATTAAAATTGCAGCTGCAAGGATTTCAATTGAACCGAAATTTATGTGAATTTTAATCTAAAAAATTGCGCTGTTTGCCACGATAAGAACACGGATGGGTACGTGTCGATCTGTTTGCCAGTGCTCGCGTGTACCGGCTGCGATCGAGTTAACGAGGCTATCTGATCGATCGGCCGTGTCAGCATCTGGTGACACGTACGCACCCGCGGGAGCGGGGCCAAAGTAGGTCCGGCACCGTCTCGCATTAATCGCCCCCCGCTCGTCTCTGTCAATATATGTGCGGTCGATGATCTCGCGCCGAGGGACAACGCAAGGTGATGTCATGCTCTTGCATCCGTCTTTACCTCGATTGGCGATACAGTACGTCTTTTGTGTGTGCGAGTTTTGATTTTACTGGCATGCAGCACGATCGACGACTTGAACCCATCACCATTTCTTGCGAGTCGTTGTAGTCGGTCTACAGTATATATACTCCTAGTCCGTGTACAGTGTAGTACACTACTCATCATCATTTCATCCCACCATCGATCATTTCTTATGTACAGTGGACTTCGGCAGGAAATTAGACACGAGAATTGATTCTTAAATGCGTAAGAATATCTGCTCATCCTCATGCTACTGCACGTAAAGGATAAGCAAAAATTTCTAGAGTGCTGTATTTAAGATTTAAGAATTAATTCTCTTAATTTCGTAGCGAAATCCACTGTACACGATGACATACTACCATGAGACAAAAAAGAAATATGCTGCACTGGAAAACAACAGATTGAGACCAAGTCTTTGCGCGCCACATTAGTTAGTTAATCTAGCCAGTGATTTGTCGGCATCTCTGTGCACGTTTACCCCGGATGTTCCCTTTACAGCTACTCCTACTTCCTCGCGTGAGCTCATGTCTCGGTGAACACGCACCCAAAACAGCCAATTAAGCGTGATTCAGCGATCCCCTGTACGTAATTAACACGGTAACACAGGTGCTACGTGACAAGTCGGTAGTTAAGGGCCGACCAAGTGAACCCTTTTCGTCTGCGAAGCCAAGTTGCGAGACTCATTTAAAGCTGTAGACTATCAACAGGACCAGGTCTGCTGCACATGGCCGCAGCTATACGGGTCTCGCTCACCACCTTTCCTTTCCTAAAAGGATCGGTAACGTCCTGCAGGGCTACCCAATTGCAAGCTGTACTTTGTAATTGTCAATTGCACGTACAGGAGTTTATGTCGCTGCCTTCCCGTTCTTGAATATATAGATGGGGCTTTGTAAGTGTAATACTCCGTACTAGATTTAGATGTGATCTGTACGCTGACTTAGGTGCAAACTTGACGAATTTAGAACTTGTGTACTCCAATGCATGATAGTGAAGCTCGACCGCAACGCAACGTACGCGTACGCACGGGTATTGAAATTTATGCGACCGTACTCGTATTGACTAAGCTACGTGATCAGAGAATGTACATACATGTGCAACTTCCGTCCTGAAAAGGCAAACGCACATTTTGTTGAGGGATTTATTGGTTCAGCAAACGATGGCATGCAGGTGCGTGCCTTTACACATTGATTAGCCGACCTAGGTATAGGGAGCCAGCCAGCCGGCCGAATAGCCCAAATTTCCATTTCTAGTTAACTGATCACCGGATCACGACGCATAATTAATCACATTACTATCACACTACCGAAACGTGGCCCCTGCAGCCCGCACGTCAAATCACGGAGTATAGTTTCACACCCTCTTCTTCCCGCCCCCCGTCTTCACTCTTGTTTTACTAAAAGCACGGAGAAAAGGGAGAGAAATTTGTCTCTCCTGCAACCCGGGGGCGGCCCTATAAGTAGCCGAATCAGCCAGCCTAGCTTTCTCCACGCAGCGGCACTTGCACATCGCAGACCTCCAAATCCAACAGGAGCTCCCGATCTCTCTCTCTCTCTCTGCCACCTGATCACCGCCCCCTTTAGCGTACAAGACGCATGACCATGGACTTCAGCGGCGACATCGACGACTTCTCTCTCCAGTACATCCACGAGCAGCTGCTGGGCGCCGATGCGTGCCTCCAGCTCCAGGGAGCCGTCCCCGTGGCAGCAGTAGACGACTTCGCCCCGCACCTGCAGCAGCCGTCGGATTTCCAGCTGCCCTCGGAGTTCTCCCTGCCGCACCTGTTGCCGCCTCCTGGTTACGTCGACCTGACGAGCCAGTACCCGGATGCCGATGCCTACGGCGCGGCGGAGCCGGTGATGATACGGTTCGGGGGCGAGAATTCCCCGGTGCCGTCGTCGGACCCGGCCCGGAGGCGGCCGTTGCTGACGGTCTCGCTGCCTCCGGCCTCGCACCCCAGCTGGGCTGCGGCGCCAGAGGCCGCGGCGGACGCGCTGAACGACTTCCGGAAGTACCGCGGCGTGCGGCAGCGGCCGTGGGGCAAGTTCGCGGCGGAGATCCGGGACCCGAACAAGCGGGGATCCCGCGTGTGGCTCGGCACCTACGACACCTCCATCGAGGCGGCCCGCGCCTACGACCGCGCCGCCTTCCGGATGCGCGGCGCCAAGGCCATCCTCAACTTCCCCAACGAGGTCGCCTCCCGCGGCGCCACCGACTTGCTCGTCCCACCGCCACCACCCGCAGTCTCCCACAACAACAAGCGGAAGCGCGCCGACGTCGTCGATGAGGAGGAGACCATCAACGCGAAAAACGTCAAGGCCGAGGCCGCTGCTTCCGCCGCCGCATCGCCCGCGTCTTCGCTGACGGCGACCTCGACGGTGACGACGACGACGACGTCCTCCTCAAGCGCCAACACCACTCCATCGTCCTCGTCGTCGGATTATTATTACCAGGCCGGCGGCAATTCCGAGACGTTCGGCCCGCTGGCGTCGTCGACCAGCTGGACGTGGGAGCAGCTGCTGGCGGAGGGGATGTTCGGCGGCAGCCTCTCGCCGCACCCGCAGCTGGCCGGTGGCTTCCCGGAGGTCTGCACCGTCAACTAGGCGCCCGGCCCGGCCCACCGCCGCCGGTCGATCGCCTAGCTAGCTGAGCATATGGTGTGATTAATTAGGAGTAAATTATCATCCGCAAAAAAACATTAGGTGTATATTAAGCGGCTAATAATTAGTGGCTCCTCTAGTTCGTGACGACGGCCTTTGCTTTGGACTCATCTCGGGAGCTTTGGCTTGGAGCTGTGTGCATTACTGTACAGTCTGTACAGGGAAGACAGGATTTGAAGATGGGTAGAATATTAGCTCATGCATCATGTCACGCATCGACATAGAGATGCATGTCTGGAGATATATTGTAAATTAAGTGAAGATGGGTGTAGTATATTGTAAATTAAGTGAAGATCCAAGTGTGGATGCTTGTTTGTGAATTTATGTATCATACATATACATCGGTCGATCGATCGATATGTCCATATATGCAGTTGTGTATGTTTGCCTGTTGGTGCCATCAATTTTGATTTGATTAGGACTTGAGGTGTAGACAGGAGGCACACAGCATACAGCACAAGGAGGATACTTTTGAATCTCTTCTACTGTACAACAGGCCGTTTGGAAGTCTCACATGGTTTGGTATATATGAGTGAGTTGTGTTGAATGGAATTGATGTATATGTATTTCATTCGTCTTCCCGTCAACTTGTACCTCCTTGTAAAATATATGTAATGTTTAAGGAAATTGATGTACTCCCTCGTCCAACAAAAGATGTCTCAGATTTGTCAAAATTTGGATGTATCTAGACATCAATTTGATGGTTATCTGAAATTAGTTATCTTAAATTTTCGGTTGTCTCAGTTATCTGAAAAATGCACATCAATTTGCCTAAAGTTGCTGAACTAAAACCATGGATGGAGCGGAAGGCCACGTACGATCCCCACACTCAAGTTTGAAATGCAAGAGAATCTTTTGTATTTGTCGGAAAATAGTCAAATATTTTGTCCCCACTCAAATTTGCTTCAGCTAACATGTACAGTATTTTTTTCTCTTTATTTGACACAACCTAAAAATCGGAGCCTTGTCAAGACTGTTTGGATAAGCCGCACTGATGCATGCATGCATCAAAAGTTGACAACTGCTGTCAAGAGTACGTTAAGTGACCTCGATCGTCAAAACAGAATCCGGAGAAGACTTTTAAAAATCAGAGCTTACCGCCACATGGCTACTCGACGCACCTCTTTTCTGCAATTGGAATCTAATCAGATTATATTATACACTTATTACAGTGGACTGGACCCGCCGTGATTTCATCAATCATCGACCAGAGCATTTAGATAAACACCGGATAATTCGATCGATCGATCCCGTGCATCGGTGCATGTACTTCGGCTGGAACGAATTAGACATTGGACGAGGCCACTCTAGCTATCTAGTGGCTACCATCAGACTAGTCACTAGTTAGCCAGGAAATACTTTTGTTGGTTGCTCTCATCGGTCCCAAGAAGTTCTTGAAAAAAAGATCCAAGTTAGTGTATTCTGTTATGCAAAAGAGAGCGTCTAAATCACGCACGTCCATTGAGACAGATTGCCTCAAGCCCTCAATGTGGTGAAGCACTATCGAGTGCTCGGCTGGGATGGCCTCGCGCAAGGAGGTCGAGGAACCTGGTTCTGAATGTGCTTCGTTTTCTATCCAGTTTTTTTACTAGGTGCAGTGCAAATGCGGCGGCTCATTGCTGTGCTCGACTTGTGAGTACAAAAAGGACGTCGCAACGATGGCTGGACCATGTCCCGCATTTCTGGATTCTTGCCTAGATGCTGGTTATATCCAGAATTTGAGTGATGAATAGAAGTCCCTGACTTCATCACAAAGAAAAATGAAAGCAAAGACAACCATTTTGCCCCAGAAAAGAAACCCGACACATCCAAACCAAAGCAATAAAGCCACAAAGATTAGCAAAAACGCACGTTGCGTCAACGGGTGGACAAATGTAACATCCCGAGGTCAACCTGCTCGCGACCTGCAAGCCTAGCCCTGTCGGTGTATTCCTAGACACCACTACTGTATGGTTGACATTTTATACGCGCAGTATTAATGTGCATGGTTGTAATGCTACTGTTTAATACTCCGTACATTTCAGTTCAGTTGCAAGGTCGACGAGAGGCAAGGAGCAATCACATCAACACAGGGCCAAAGTGATAAGGATTGGGTGGGGTGGGGGGGGGGGGGGGGGGCGCTAACCCACAATGAATACGCCTGCCTGCATGCATTCCAGTTTGCTGAAAGCTTTCTGTGTGCAAACTGAAGTGAGAAGTCAGAGATGTTGTTGGAGAATCTGTTTGCCGTTGGCAGTTCGAGGCTGAGCTACGAGAGGATGACGCAGCGGCAGTGCCACGAACAATAGGTGGCGGACGATATAGACGTGGCTGCGAAAAAATCGAGAAAATGTGGGTGCAGTTTCAAATTTTTCGAGAAAATGTGGGTGCAATTTTATATTTTCGAGAAAATGTGTCAGCCGGCCCACGAAAATCCAGGGTTTATTTGGGATGGTTTTATACTAGTCTGTCTTGATTTGATACTCTGCCTCGCGCAATTAACTGCATTCTGACGAATGATTCAGGACGATGTCAACAGATGAGTGCAGTGACGGGCCGACGACCCCTGCCCTCATGCCCTGCCGTACCACACCGTGTCCAGCTGGGAGCAGGAGTTTGACTTAACACTGAACTTCATTTCCGGTGGTGTCTCTCTCGCCACGGGACGACAAACTGTTTGCATGATTGGCAGCAGGGTTGTCCTGCTACAGGCTACAGCTTCCGTGTACGCATGTGCTACGTACTATCTTCGTTCCTAAATAAATACCTGTAGTACTACTCCTACACGTATACACGGCTCGTAAATACGGTTCCCAGAAATTGCTCCTGCGGATTGCAGAAACTCTAGCCATGTTACGTGCTTACCGCCTAGTCTGCCAGAAACTAATCAAGCTTCACAATCACAAAAATGGAGAGCTAGAAAAACAAAAGGGCGGCATGCCAACAAGAACACTGAAGCGCAGAGCGAGACCCATCAGATCATCGCAAAAAGTCAGCTGCCTTCTGCCTGGCCAGCCTGGAAGTCTTGTGCTAGGTGGAACTGGAAAGAGCAGTAACGGACACTATGCGTAGGCATGGCAGTGTCAATTCGTGATGCGGACAGAAACAGCGTTCCATCGTTTTCCGTCGGCGGCAGCTGCCCCCGCGAGCCCATTGATGGCCGCCGGGCTGCGGTCAACCCCGTACGCACGCGCGTTGAGCTACCCAGGCCAGCCTACATCTTTCTCTCTTTCGGTTTCGGCTGTCGGGATCCCTGGTGAACTGGGCGGTGCTGATTCACACGAGACGAGCTAGATTTCGTCCCTGCGAGACCATTAATCATCAAAATGAAAAGGAGGGAGGGACAACCGAAACACTCCGGGCGATGAAGTGGGGGTGACGCCGCCACGAAACGAAGCGCTAGCCGGGGCCGCCGAGCGGTGCGCCGAGACGTCGGTGCCACACACATGCGAATCATCGTGCCCGTGTTCATAGCTGGGCGGCGTCAGTTCAGTGTGCTGAAATTGTGAGTGTTACCAGAGGACAGCACACAGCTTCTGCGGTCCGGAGTTGGTATTGCCAAGGCATAAAGCAAGTTCTGCATATTTCACACAGTTCCACCTTCTACTCAGAGAAGAATACCATGCCCTTACAAAATCGCTTTTCTCTTTGAAAGAAAGAAAACACTTTGACTACCTTTCTTTTTTGGCTACTAAAAAGAAACACCCAAAAGTAACTTAACACATCCGCTACTGCAACTAATGCAAGCTAGATTTGTAAACAGCAAGGATGTTAACATGTTACTGAAAGTTTTTAGACATAGATAGCAAGATACTGGGTACAAAGAAGAGTATTACATGACTAACATTTGATACAACAAAGTCCAGTACTCTCAAGCTTATTTTTGCGAACAATTGCTTATACAAGCGCAGAAATAGCAGCACAACCTGTTACCTGCGCACAGGCCTCAACTATTCCGGCAGCAGATAAGTTTGCCTGAAAATTTGATGTAACTTTGTTAGAATCACACACATAAGATGTCTGACAGTACAATTATGGGAATAAACTTGACCATGAATCAAAAGAGATCACAGTTCAGCATGTTATGCAATGTGCTTCATCGTTCAAATGAATAACTATCAAGGTTGTTTGAACAGTCAATAGTCATTGGTAATGCTATGGGGTAACTGCAGCCATGGGTGGGATACCTAATCCATGCACTTTCATTTATGATTTTGCCAACCTATGTCTCACAACAACTCCAGCCAGTTTTGAGAGTTATTGCTGGAGCCAGGTCAAATCCAGTTCTGCATATCAGGACAATAGACTCTAGAATGAAGTATCTGATTTTTATAGAGAAATACAACCATAAGTTTGATAGAACTATGGCACCTACAGAACCTCATTATGCACTGCTGCCGTCCCCTGATGCCATTTGGGACAAGGAAGCGGAATGGAGGCATTTGCAGCCCATGCTTGGCGCTTGGAGAACTGAGGGACAGGCGAGAGATTTGGGGGAACAGTGTAAGGAGTAAATAAAAGATGTTCTGGAGTGAGTTCAGCTGATTAGTTTGTGGTTGTGAGGTAAAGAAAGAGGAGTTTGGGGGAATAGTACAAGGCTAAATGGGAAGTGGGCTCTAAAAGCATCAGTAACACAAGAGGGTTCTGGTCTTGTGTTTTTTCTAGAAAAAATTGAGGGAATACCAACCTCAGGGTTAAGGTTGACGGTGCAGATCCAACACAGGAGGCAAATCCCAGGTATTCCTGGCTTCAGGATCATGTTAACTAAGTTTTGCCGAAGGGCAGATATAACATTTTATATCAGATCAATGGCTACATTATTTATTTAGGAAATGTGAAAAAACAAATAAAATGAGGGTAAATGAAAACTGGAAAATGTTGCCTTAAATCATACGAGTAAACATGCACGTGCAGTGCACGATTTCTTCACAACATAATCATATGGAACATGTATGCTGCAATGGAGATGATTGGGGGGTGAGCTTGTGCAAGTGAAACAGGGAAAATAGGATTTGAAAGATGAAAAGAGGATCTAAATGTCCATTATTACATGATAGTATTAGGCGAGCAATTGCTAAATTAAGGGGTTAGTTTTTGGAGAACCAATTATTTTTCTCAGCCCTTGAACTTGGTAAGCGTCAAGATCTTCAATCAGATTGCCAAGTAGAAGTTGGTCCGCAATCAGAAAAACTGCCCCTAACTGTGTACCGAAACTTTGTCAACCTTGTAATCGAGAGGTTTGCAAACTTCACATTGGTAGCAAGTTTTACCTCAAATAAACTGTTTGAAAGTCAGTAGATGGACAGTGATAACCTTACAACACTGCTAGCCTTTAGCTCAGATATATATTGAATAATTTCCTAGGGTGATAATAGCATCATATTACACTCCTCTTGTTAATATCTTGTTTGTTTTTAATGGGGACGGTTACTTACTACTGTGATATATGCTCTTGTTTATATCTGACACGCAATAACCCACAGCCCTCTTACTGTAAGAACAAACAGCAAGGTGTTTTCATCATGGCTCAACCATATGGTTGTACAAGTTGGAACTTGGAAACATAGACTAACCCATGTACGCCAATCAGATAGGTGTATACGAGGATGAATACGAACCGAGCACATGGATAGGTGGGAGAGAAATCCAATCAACCAAATTCAATTGAATTTAACCCAAGAGTTCACTTTGTGTTAGATTACAGGCTACATGAGATGTGATAGCATTTATTGTCATTCGACCTTATCTTTAGGATGCTATACTCTCTCACATTCAGCCATATTAATCCTCTCTTTTACATGGTATCAGGGTGGTTTCGGGTCCTCAACGTATATCCATGATCTCTCCCAAGAGGGATCATACGACCCTAAGCTAGGCCACCTTTAGCGAGCCTTCAATCACTTTGATTGGATTTCTCTCACTTATCCGTGTGCTTATCTTGTATTCACCATACACCTAACTGATTGGCAAACAACAGACATTGTCCTGGACATACATAATTGACCCCCACCCTCCTATCCGAAATGAGTTGGTACTTTCCATCTGAACACGTAATGTCGTAATCCTCTTATGTTCAAATCAATCATACCAAACATACAACTAATTTGTATAAGCGAAGTTGAAACATTTGTAACTTGGATGCATTGGTAAAAGACTCACTTTTCCTTCACGCAGATTTTGATGCAATCATTCCAGTCTTCCGGGCATAAGCAAAGATCCCACCGGCCTCAATGACCGGCCCGGCATCACCAATAGGCTTCAACTTGTACTGCTTGCCGGAGGTGTGGTTAATCATTACAGAGTTGTCGAGGTCCACCGTGACTACATCCCCGGTCTTGCACTCCTTACTGGCACCGGTGTCCGCGAGCTCCAGAGGGTACACCTCCCCGGTGGCCACGGAATTGCGGAAGAAGATGCGGGCGTAGCCCTCAGCCACGACGGCGCGCGCGCCAGCGGCTCCGAGCGCGACGGGTGCGTGCTCGCGGGAGGAGCCGCAGCCGAAGTTTGCCCCGCCCAATATGACGGCGTATCGGGACGATTCCTCGCCGGGGGCTATAAATGGCGTCGGGTAGGCAGCCGTCGGGAGGCCCGCGAATGCGAAGGAGCCAAGCTTGCGGTACTCGTCGGGCTTGGATGGCACCAGGGTCAGGTGCTCGGCTGGGATGATCTGGTCGGTGTCGATGTTATCCCCCACGACAAAGCACTCTCCGTGGAACGCGGCGGAAGACAGCGAGCCACCCGTGGCGGCGGCCGCGGTGAGAGGGCGAGTGCGGTGGAATCTCAGCGAGACTGTGCCGCGGCGGCGGGGGGGGACCTGACTGCGGGCTCTGGTGGGCACTGGGCCGAAGGCTAGCGCCGCCGCAGCCGCCGCCGCAGCCGTCAACGAGAAAACTGGAGCCGCCGCCATGGTGGCAAGGCCGTGTGGTGGAGACTGGAGAGGCGAGGAACTGGAACGTTAGGGCCGGCGGCTTCCTTTCGTCTCGCAGTCTTTGCTTCTTCCCGATTACTCTTTTTTTTTTGAGAATTCTTCCCTATTACTCCTACGGTCTCATTTAGTAAGCGCTGCGAAACATTGGCCTATCGGCAGATATTTGGGATAGAGCCCTTTTCTTCCGAAAAAGATATTATATGTATGTATCTAGACGCTTTTTCACAGAGATACATCCGTATTTAGGCAAATTTGAGACAAGTAATACCGGTCGGAGAAAGTATTGTGACAGATGTCCCCTTAAAAAAAACTGTTTGAGCCAAAATGTTTCGGAAAAAAAATTAGAAAAACTACCACACTGTCGTGTGTTAGCATTTTTACCGGTTCTTCTCATCCTCGGTTGTTGTGAAAGTGGAGAAAATCAAAATCAACATTTTGTGAGTTTTAGGTTCTTGCAGTGGCTTTGTATGTTTTTAACGACAATGTCAGTGGTGGCTTTTTGAAACAATGATTTCTCGACATCAATTTACATCCAGGCTTGCCTTCACCACCAACGTCAAGACCAAGTGGTGTTTTGTTGCTATGGAACGATGGTTTTCAACGAATATCGTTTTACACTCTTGTCTAAGTCAATGGACACGTGATGTGCACGGAAGTTTAGCGTGACAGGGCGAGGTGCGCGTATCCACAATCATTGGCAACATTTTAGACTAAAGTAAATCAACTAAGCCAAACAAGGTGCTAAGCCAGCATTTTGCAAGTTTACGAACTAAAATGCCCTCGCGCGAGTACATGGATTGTTGCCCTAAATTACTCTTGAATTCGTGTTTGAGAATAACATAGAATCTATTGTACATAAATGATCAAATTTAAATCTAATGATCAAAGTTAAATCTCAAAACACACATGTATGTATCTTATTTTAGAACGGAGAGAATATGCTAAAAAAGTTAGTAATACAAGTCGTCAGATAGTTGTCTGAGGTGAACCGCCGAATTGTACCCAGCAGCTCGGGAAACCGCCGAATTGTACCGGGCGGTGGCTCGCCTGATCACCAAACAGCTGCGCCTGAAGATAGCGTCACATGGTCAAAAGAAACGGCCGTTCATTACTCCTTAATTAATCCAGAAAATCAAAATCAAATCCAGGAAAAGAAACTCCATTGCCACCGTCTCGTCGTCGTCGTCGCTCGGCCCACGCGCTCCGACCAAGCCCCAGCCCTGCCCGTTAATGGTGGGCGGGCTGCGAGATCTACTAGGGCTCGTGGGCTTCGCCGGCGGGAGGAGATAGATGGACGCCCAGAACGGCGGCACGCTGACGCCGGTGTTGCTCAACGTGTACGACCTGACGCCCGTCAACGATTACCTCTACTGGCTCGGCTTCGGCGTCTTCCACTCCGGAATCGAAGGTATTGGTTCGTTCTTTGCTTTTCCCCTTTGTTCTGTTCTTAGGGCGGAGTCTTCCATGCCCGTGGTATTCTACCCCTGGTTTGGGTAAACTGATGGATTCGATTACAGACGATAAGCAATTGGTTGTGGTTCCGATTTTTGAACAATTGCCTTTGCTGTTTTAGCGTCAATTTAATGTTCTGGAGTTTTCCGACTATGAATAGAATGTTTTGGTTACTTCAATCGTGCGATAATGAGTTCTGCAGGACGATCCAAAATTTCCCTGCCATGTCTGATGATCTGATCAATGGTCCAGGAAATAATGGGGGAAAGGGGAAACAAATATTAAGGAACAATGTATTGTCTTGTGAATTCATAATATTGTTGTTAGTAGGTTCTTTGTAAATCCAGAGGACAAAACTTTCAGAAGTTCAATTTGCCAGGCACTAAAATTAGTCAAGACTTGAGACTTGCTTGCAGGCTTATTTCATCTGCATTACTACAAATCAAGCACTGCTGTGTTGAACATTTCACTTATGTTTGCTATGGTCGTATTTTCCTTTTCAAAATCTTCATGTCATGGTTTCTTTTATACCATCTAGCTCATCTACAAAAGCTTGAATTCAAGATTTCTTTTACCAATTTCTATTTCTCAAATGAGCAGTTCATGGCATGGAATATGGATTTGGAGCTCATGATTTCTCATCAAGTGGTGTATTTGAGGTGGAATCAAAAAGTTGCCCTGGATTTATCTATAGAAAAACGCTGTGGCTAGGCACAACTGACATGTCCCGGGAAGAGTTCCGCTCGTTCATTGAAAAACTTGCAGGGAAGTATCATGGCAACACATATCATTTGATTTCAAAGAACTGCAATCATTTCACAGATGATGTCTGTAAGAACTTGACTGGGAAGCCCATCCCTGGCTGGGTGAATCGGCTGGCCAGAGTAGGTTGGTATCATTGTATGTTTTGCTTCCTGAGTTGGTGAAAAACATAGCTGATTGGTTACTTTTTCTCTCTCAAACTCTAGGTTCGGTTTTTGACTGTCTACTGCCAGAAAGTGTCCAAGTTTCTCCCATCGGACGTGTCCCAACTCTTCGTCCAGTTGTTGGTCGGTATCTTTCTATATTTTCTACCATTACCTTTCAAAGGAAACTTATCTGTTGTCTCTTTCTGTTAGTGTTATTTCTTGTGAAATTCTGTCGGGCTAAGAATGAAATTTTGTATAGTTTGCATTCCTTTTAGAAAATGGGCTTCACCATTTTAGTTGATTAAGATGTGATTGTTTTCCTTGTCGTTCCTTTGAGGTTAGAAATTTTACTCTATCTTACATGGTAGTCAAAAATATTCACAACTTTGTTTGTGTACCCTTTCAGTTTGAACAATTAGTGTCACCATCTAAAAACTGGTATACACACTGGTAATTTGCACATAATTAAGCTATTAGTAGTTAATAGCAATTAATTGTCTTATTGAAAAATCATACCGGGCTAGCACTTACGACAGTATCTTGGACTAATGCTTTGAAAAAATCCATTGTTATATCTGAAATGAATTATCTTGAGAGAAAGCTTTGCAACACATGAGAACACACATGGCGTTCAACGTTTTGTATATATAACTCATGCATCATTTAAATTCTTTCAAGTTTTGTGTAGCTATAACCTATAGGAAATTTGATTAAAAGTGAGACAAGTTCTGTTGGTTTTCATGCTCAACCGAGCAAAACAAAGATATGCTATTAGTTTTCATCAAATCAATCAAAGATATTCTAGTAGGTTTCATCAAACCAATCATATATTCCTGACACAAGAAAGTCTGGGCTGCCAGAAAGGTGGCTATAGGGCGGTTAGATGAAGAAAATGTAGTAGTGGAGGAAGCGTTCAAAGCTATCGGAAGTCTGTTGTGTAACATTGTCTAGAAAAAAATGATGCGCAATCAGAAACTATAATATTACATGATTTAAGAGCTCTTTTATTGTCTACTCTCCTTCTCTTGGTATATTCAACTGCAGTAGAGTAATCACCCGTTTAAGTTACCCTTGTGAACAACCGCATTTTTAGGGCCTGTAAACAATGGAGGGATTGTAAATACTATGTCCTCTTATAGTTCTGTTAGTTCTTTGCAATCTTATTGACCATCCTCATTATTTCCTCTAAAATATTATCCAGATGATGATTTGGATTCAGTATCATCGTCAGACAGCGATGAGGACAAGCACCTGTTGCCAGCGCCGTCTGCTGACTTGCACCCTGTAGATGTGCCAGTAAAGCTAGCCAAAGATCTTCTTTGAGAGCACCTGGGAGCTTGCCTCCGGTACAACTGATTCCTCTTCACGGAGTTTCGCTGTCCTAGCAGATACAGGATAGGAATCGGCCATCTTCTGCAGAAGAAGAGTCTAGTTACTTGATGTTTACACCAGGTCGTGCATTGACTCTGTTATATCATCCGGCCAAATGTCGTCATCCCTGGTAGCAGTGACATGATGTTAGTCTGTATTCATTCAGCTAGCTGGATAGGCATCGTTGAAAATGTTGCCTCGGCGATGCTTGCCTGAGCCCGACAATGAAAGTACACGAATACATATTTTAACCTGCTACCATAGATCTGTGTCCATGTACATGGTTATTAACTACGATCTGTACAATGGCTCGTTATTTTTTTTCTGTGCTACAAGTGCCGCTGGCGATGACAAGATGCTATTTCTTGAGCCAAGATGACAGATGGATTGCTAGCTTCCCGTCTTAACAGTTGCTACCTCTATTCCAAAGGTTTGTCAGAGGAGTGTGCACGACATTGCCCTGTATCGCCATTTTGAAGTAAGGGCATGTTCGGGAGGTGGAAGTGCCTCACGATGTTTCTAGTACGATTTTGACACGATAAGAGAGAAATCACATTTTAATTCATCACCTTTCATCAAATTGTTGTATTCTCCAATATGAGACACATGATGAGAGTATCAGACATATATCGGACATGTAACGCAAAGCAATTTTGAAGTTCAAATCCTTTAGTCCTCGTGTATTCAATGTTCAAACAGCAAATCCATGCCCACTCGTTCTTGAAAATGCACATCACCACAACATCAATTAAACAAATGGTTTAGATTTACAAGGACAAGGCTGATACTGCGGCTACAACACACAGCACACATGATCACATGATGAACTACGACGGGGCATCAGGCATGGCCTCTCTCTCTATATATACTTGATCTATGAAACACTTTCCTTTTTGAATGCTATCTATAAGACACTTGAACCTGGGTTTGCCATAAACGTGCTCACCAGGCTCGGCAACTCAGCAGTTAGCAACTTGTGTCTGCTGGCACAAGCTTTGTTTCCGGAGATCAGGGTTGTTCACTACAGAATGAAATGGTCTATCATATGCTTTATGACATCAGCGCCTTCTCTATGCATTACAGGATCTTTTACCTGTCCAAATTGCATTTGTAGTAACACAATACTTCAGCCTCAGCACTATGTTCCCAGACATTAGCAGTATAGATATCATGGGATTTGAGAGTCAAAGATATACCTGAATTACACTGTGTGCAGCAGATCTTACTTTGCTCTTGTGGAAGCTAACATCGACCTTTTCCCATGACACACGCTTAAGCCCTCTGAGAAGCCGCTCTGCAAATTTCAGTAAAAGTTAGCCCGTCCTATGTGCTTCTACTTAAAGGACATGACACCTGATATAGGAACCAAGAGCATATCAATTACGTCTCGCATTTTCTGATTCCTTGGTCAGTATATTATACATTTTGTGGGAACTCATGATGATAGAATCTTAGAAAATAATATTCAACATTGTAATGACTGATTCAGATTAGCCAGAAAACTGTCCCCATGCATGTGGTCTCATTTGCATCCATATCTGCCAACTTCATGTTACAACTAAACATTGTGGAGTCACAGACATCCAAGGAAAATTGATGTCTAAGTTAGGGACCCCATGCAACATGGCATGGCAATTGAAGACATGTTCAGATATTCCCATGCCCCGACTACTCTGTTGAGTTTGGCCAAAAATGAATCAATCTCAAAGTTTATTTTGCAAATACATGTAGACATTTCTTGTCTTGAAACCAACAGGAACTGTGAAGCTCGTTCCCAGCCTGGGCAATCAACATGTTACATGCATAAAAGCAGCCGCATCACAAACTCCCATCTAGTGTACATAAACAAAATAATAGTTTAAACAACAAAACTAAGAAAGTTTAAACCATTATTTCAAAATTAGGCAGGATTCACATCCTATATTTCAGCAACCCTGCCAGTCACGCTATTGGGATTCGGGAGGCCTGATGATACATAAAACAGGGAGAAAACATTGCTTCGGGCACCAGAATGCTAGCATCCATACTCTCATGTTATATTGAGATTTCTAGCACTGCTTCTTTGTCAAAATACACTAACTTTTCCCTCATATACTGGCATTTAATACTGTTTTGTCAAAGATCCTTTTGTGTAAGAAAAAAACTAGTCACAACAAAGTGAAATACAAATACAAACACAAATGACTAATTGCTTTTATTTTCCCAGAAAGGATCAAATGTATACTCAGAATTGTAATGCAAACCTTCTAGAGTGCAGTTATCCTTGTCCACATCAGTAACATCACCAGGAGTTTCTGCTTTGGATAGTTCCTCGTATACAATATGCGGGTACATCTTGCTCATTGAATCAATCCACTGCAGAACACACAAAATCATGTTACAAATAACAAATTATGTGAAAGACCATGCTATTGGTTCATAATTACAGACCAAAAGTTACACATCAAAATTCATAAACCGTTACATTGGGTAGTTCGGAGCCCCCCCTGATTGATGATGTCCTCCACCCGACAATATCTTGAGCAACAACAGTTATGGAAAAAACTCTCAAATGCTTATTGTTACAAGCCTATTTAAGAGAGTAAAGTAAGGATACGATCATAACCAACATTGGAGTATGCAACTCTTCGCTTAAATGCTTGCAAAGCAGACCTACAATAAGAAATGAATAAGCATGAAAAGTACAAGAAGTATTCACAATCCAAGAACATAGAGGCAATCGGCGAAGACAAGCATACATGAACTGTAGCTCCCCACAATCATCCACCATACGTTCCAATAATGGAGGCTTTCCATCATCATTATCAGTTAAAAATAGGTGCTTGCCAGTTTTTCCGAATATGAAGTGAATGATGCAGCACGCAAAATTTTCTATGGCAGTAACTCCAAAGAGGAAAGGAACCTGCATATATGTAAAAAATCAATGAGATAAAGATATTATACCATTTCTCTATCTCTGAACATAGTGATGTAAGGTAAAATGGAAGTATTACCTGCTTGTTTCCTCTAGAACCGAGATGTGGTGATGCAACCGTTATGAAGTTGACTGCCTCAAGCCCATGTATATTACCTCTGTTGTTGTCACGCAAACTTTCAGGTGCACTTTCCAATTCTTGTCTCGGTGGTCTATAAAGTCTTCCAATAGCATATCTTGCAACCAATCCTCCAACGGAATGCGCAACAAAAGATATCCTTTTTATTTGTGGTCTTCTATTGATTTCTTCAATAACCTGACTTGCTACATTTTTGTCATTAAATTGGGAGAATGAAGATATAAAGCACACCAAGGATATATACATCCTCAGCAAAAATACAAGACGCACAATGAAAAACTAACCTCTTGTGCCAACCGTTCACCCATCACATCAATGCCATCTAAAGTTAGCTTGTGCATGTTGCGATTACTACCTACAGAATTAAAATATTATTGGACCGTGCAAGGAAATGTAATAGGTTATGTATGATTTCAATGCAATAATAAAGGTACAGGGAGAGAGGAAGTCTTGCGTTATCCTGCTAGTGCTAAAATGGTTTTTCTTATGTCAACATCGACACATGATCGATGTACATACGGACAGCATCAAAATCACCTGCAATAATGCTCCGTTTTGCATAATAGTAATAAATTCTACAATGAAAGAATCAAAGAATGCTGCACTTTTTTGAAAAAACTTGACATTTAGGGAAATTCTTCTTTTCTTCTTTTTCCATTTTTGATAATCTGTGTCAATAGCACAGAATCATGAGAACCACTAAAGAAAGAGCAGCCTTTTAAAAACATTAGTGTAGATTGAACCAGCACCTCGATGATAAAGGTTGGTACACTAACCATATAAATGCATCAACTGTAGGTGTTAAGGGTCAGTATTTACGATATCCTGAGATGGCATATTGTATTTGTCATGGTGAATGTACTAGAGTCTAGAGGTGTGTGCTAATCCTATAACTCTCTATTCACTAAACTAAACACCAATAAGATTGGTGAGAGATAGATCTTACAATGAACTATGACTCTGTCTGATAGCAACTTATCAAATTGCTCAGCTCCAAATTTCCAATCTGCCGCACTGTAGAAGTGAAGAGAGAAAGATCAGTACAAGGGGAAAATAGCAAGTTAGCACAGCTCGATCACTCATAGCTACAATATGCATGTGTGGCTCCATTGGAAAAATATATAAACGTAAAGTCAGCTAGTTAGGTACTCTTAATGCAAACCTAATTTTGCGTGCTTGGCTAGAAATGCTGAATCTGCGTGAGCCACGTAGCGTGAAGAGATACTCCATCTTAACTCAGTTTGCTATGTGACGTTTATCATCAAAGATCAAACAATTCGATTTTCTTTGTCTCGCGTGTGACCAACTGGGACACCAATACTATTGCCCCACAATCCTTTCCCTAAACCGAATTCGAAAACAGAAGCACGAAAACTAAGATAGCCATCGCAAATCCGCAGAGTTCTCGAAACAACCGACAGGCCCCCACAAGGATTGGGAAATCCAAATTACGAGAATAAACAGAACGCAAAATTTGATGCTAGATCGCCCCTCACGAGGCCCGCAAGCGTAGTAGCCCGTACCTCCCGACGATCCCGTGGACCATGACCACCAGGTGGTCTGGCCCGCCTCCGGCCGGTGCCGCAGCCGGAGCCTCCTCCGCGGCGGCCTCCCGCCAGTCTCCTCCACCTCCCAGGTCACCCATCTAATTACCCCGCCCCGGCACACGCCGCCCGCCAATGGAAGCGGAAGGGGAACGAACGGGAGGGGGGAACTGCTCGGGGGGAAAGGTTGCTCGAGGAGCAGTGTTTTATAGGGCGGGTTCTCTTCTTCTCTCGCGAGCGCCTCCGCGGGTAGGCGACGAACGGAAACGGTTGCCAAGGGGATTGGGCAATGCGCAATGGTCATCTTTGTCCCTGTGACTGGACGGTGACAGGTGGGGCCTGATGATGGGCGGGTCCACCTGTGGGGGCCATGCCACGCGTGGCGACCTAATCGGGAAGAAGAATGGAAGAAGCGCAGCCGCCAACCGGGCGACTTGACTTGCGAGGCACCCGCCGGCAGCCCGGAAGGTTTTGATAAAATCGACCGCAAGTTTGATTGATTTTGATTCGGCCCATCACAAGCAGCATAGATATGGACCCCAATTTGATTGATTTCCTTGGCTTTTTGACAATGAGATCTTCCAGTATGAAACATGTTACATGTGGGCTGGTTAACCTTACGACGCCTGTGCTTGAGCTACGCTGGCCAATTCTTTCTTTTCACCCAAAAAGGTGGTCACGCTTTATTTAGCACATACGTGTTTTATTGGTATAGAGTGGAGTAGAAACCGGGGAAACTCGTAGGATTATTGTAGCTTGAACCATTTGGCACCGATGCACCTTTTTGGATCCGACATAGGAGCACTGAAAGATTTGTGACTGTACCTATGGGGGTGTAGAAGGCAAATTTGGACTTCTTGCCGCCCAGGGCTCTTCTTCGTCTCAAAATTTAGAAGGGCTTGATAATCGTATTTTGCTATCCTGAAAAGTTCTAGAAAAAGTTTCACATGCTTTGATTTTTTTTGAAAATGAAATGTGTTCGCTATAGCCGAAACCTATATGTTACGACGACTTCTTCGGAAGGGGACGATGCTTATGCTCGATGTTTCAACTTGGAGGACATATTACTCAAAGGCAATATTTCCGAAAGATTCCCAGTCAACAAATTTTTTTCCAGCAGAAAGCTAGGGAACGACTCCCGTGCTCCGTTGTTATATTGAACCCATCCAAACTCAAAATTTCGAATTCCGTCCCAAAATAAGTGATGGCTCGGTCAAAGTTGGTCATCCATGGGACCCGTTTAATCACTACATGTATCCTAATTAGCCAATTAATCCTCGTAAGTGCGCTTAAACAATTTCTCGATAGCCGTTCGGGTCAGTGTCGCTAATCGGTGTTCTGGAGTATTCTGATATCTAAAGGTCGATGTTCCGTAACCAGAAACTCACAATTGAGTGAGGGGCAACAAAGAGCACAATGAGTTGTCGTCATTTGGCAGTTGGCACCACGCATTAGCGGTGCCGCAAACATCTTCAGTGCACGCAAAAATCATATGCTGGACCACATGCGTACCGCATTGCAGCCACCGGTTAAATAGCTTTTGCTGATATTTTCTGACCGCCTAACGCACACGACCCTTTCAAGGATGTGTCGTCTCAGGAACTGCCGAATGCGCATAAATATATACCGATTCAGATTCAGATGTTCTTTTTTTTCTGCTACTGCTGAAAATAAAAAGGCAATGCAGTGCGATCCGTCTTGAATGGTGATCGTTGACACACCGGCAGAACAATCGCAGCCAGTGCTAGCTAGCTGCCCCGCTCCATGAAGGATCATTCTGGCCGTTAATTCCAGAGCCGCGCCCTACGTCCCTTTGATGAAATTAAATGAATCTAATGACGGATCAAGGCGTGCATCTGTCTGCATCTATCCATGACGCTGCATTGATTGGTCCCTCTGTAGCGTGATTGAGTGGTTCCGTTGTTGATTGTTCTAACATGCCTCTTAAATCTTTAAGGTAGCGTTTGGTGCATTGCTTATCCTTCCACGTCAACTGCAAGGCAGATCCAGCGCTGTGGCTGTAGGCTTGTGGCCAGGCAATCATCGCCGCAAAAACTACTCCTATGTGACAGGGAGCATGATCCGGTCCCACCGTCAGCGAAACAACACGGAAGCAAAATTCCCTGCGCTGCAGAAAACCAGGAGATTTTTGGCCGTGTCTTCCTTTTTAGCGAAATGTTTCCTTTTTTTAGGGGACAGCGAAATATTTTCTCTAGAATCACCCCAAAGGCCAAAAGATGCCTTAGTGCTATGCGGGCCGGCCATGCGGCCCATGCCCGTCTCAGTTTCGTACTCACGATCACGAACGGGAAAAAAAGACCAAGAAAAACCTAGATCCCTCCCCTGACGGCACAAGTGTCCGCACTTCACAGGAGTAGGCAGTCCACCTGAAACATTAAAGGTTGCGGGTGGTTCAGATGACGAATAAGGTATCGTTGTGATTTGGGTTGCGACCCTACATTTCAACATGTTCTCACCGTGGTGTTGATGTGGCTATTGTATCTTCCGTTTTCCGCTGTTCAACATTATGTTTATTTTCGAGCTAACCAATGTATCTTGATATTTCGTTGTTCAACATTATGCAAACTTGTAAGTACTATTGAGTTCTGGATCAAGACGATGTAATAAATTTACTTTGACCTTATTTGTATCTTGATATTACATCTTGAAACTGTGTGTGCTAGTGAGTCGATCCAGAGACTAGCACTGTAAGCACAGAGATCGAACCCTTTATGGGCGCGATCGCTTCATCTTTCATGATTCAAACTTGTTTCCTCTTTCTTTGTTGGAAAATCCGAACTAACCATCCAGGGATGACTTCCCCCACAGGCATCACAAGAGATGGCTCGCTGAGAAATTAGGACCAGACGCTGCAAATAGTGAACATGAATTTACAAGGAAGATACTTGCCATTGATGCTAAAAATTACCATGCTTGATCCCATAGGCAGGTATGCAATATCTCCCCTCGGTATTCAGTACAAATTGGTTGTTGACGTCCTTTAAGCTCGTTACTTCATACTTGTATACTGTACTAACTACTAAGCAAGGCCATCTAGTATCTACTATCTAGAGAATCTAGGTTTTAATAATGAAATTGCTTTGCCCTGGTGTAGTGGGTTTTCAAGCATTGGGTGGATGGGAGAGTGAACTGCAGTACTGCAACAAGCTGCTTGAGGAAGATGTGTTCAATAATTCAGCTTGGAATCAGGTCATTTGCTTGTCCTTCTTTGGATCTGATTTATTGTATTTATTGTGCTATTTCAGTCTATTATTCCTTACTGTCATCTGAGTTTCATAGACCATCATGTCTT
Organism: Brachypodium distachyon; assembly: GCF_000005505.3. Lineage (NCBI taxonomy): Eukaryota > Viridiplantae > Streptophyta > Magnoliopsida > Poales > Poaceae > Brachypodium > Brachypodium distachyon. Next base: position 51,481,400 of record NC_016133.3, read on the forward strand.
AATTTTGTCATACCATCCTGACAATTTTCTTCATGCCGCATGAGTGCCTTCTTCTGCTGAAACTAAAAACAGTTCTGCTTACACCTAAGTATGTTAAACGTCTTTTTGCAACAGAGATACCTTGTAATAACAAGATCACCTTTGCTTGGGGGGCTTGTGGCAATGCGTGACTCAGAAGTGGATTACACAATTGAGGCTATTATGGTGAACCTTCGGAATGAAAGCCCCTGGAGATACCTCAGAGGTCTATATAAGGGCGATAATTACTTGCTGGTGGCTGATGGCTGCATTTCTGATGTCTGCCTCAAGATCCTGAAGGATGATTGGACCAGCATATTTGCTTTGAGCTTGCTGCTCGATCTTCTTCGCTTGGGCTTGCAACCTTCGGATGAACTTAAAGGAACTATCGAATCAATGGAAAACTCTAATCCTGAAACAACGCATGTTGATCTCGCAACTGCTATCTGCTCAATTCTGCAGAAATGTGATCCCCTGCGGATAAACTATTAGTCATGGTACAGAACAGCTCTTTCTTAGACCCATCCTGGAATATTCAGATGAACACAGTTCCTCGTGATTTAATTTAACCAGCATAATCGCCCAATGACAAATATTCACATGTTATCTGAGTACATTTCTTTATTTATTTTGTCGTTTCTCCAACTACATTGCTCCAGTAATTGTGGAAATCCTCAATCTGTTGGGTACTACTTCAGCCACTTGTATTCTTAAACGGTTGCATGTGTTGTTAACTTGTTATCATCTGTATCGTATTAATGTAAAAAATCATGGAACAATTGCATTTCTTTTACCTCATGTGTGCTCGATGAATTTATACTGTACAGAGATTTGTTTTTCTTGTTTGTTCAGTTGGCCCCTTTATTTGTTTGTGCAAAACTCTTATTGAAACCTGCTTGATTGTAACTAAGACATGTGCTGTGCATTTAATGTGGGTTGCATTTTCCCTTTACAGCACCTTGTCCGATGGTTCGGTTTTTGGATTACAAGCATGTATGTGCTCTCAAGCACATAAGCACACGTTGATCTAAAAGCAAATGTTTAGATAAATCTCCAATTTATCACATTGTTTACCACTGAACGTTCATGCCGGTGAAGGTGCTCCACCAACGTGGGTAGGCTGCACAGCCGCAAGCCTTACCCATGAGCCAATGCTTAGTTCGCTGTTGATTTGCATCCGATGTGATGACCACCGTCGCTGACGCTGTGACCCCGCCGCCCACCCTTCCTCCGATGGAGCCACCGCCTGTCCTCGACGACATCCTTGTGACCGTTGTACCGTCGGAGTCTCTGGCGCCGGAGGAGAAGATGTCAGTGTATTTATTTGTTTGGCTGTTGCACACGTTGTTCCTACATGTTACAGAACATGCATTCTACAATATGTTGCAACAATTATCAGTGAGCTGTGAAGTATTTGTTTTGATGCCACAAATGATACATTTGTGATGTTTTGTGTTACAATAAGTTTAACTGACCAATGTTGCAAACATATAAAAAAACTGCAGCAGGATTTGATGCTACGGCGATCAGACATACGAGATTCGGAAAGCAGGATTTGATGCTACAATGGATTTGATGTCTAATGGTCTTAATTTTCTATTTTCTTTTTTTCAGCTCTCAGATTGCCCTGGCTGTACAGTTTTTGTTTTTCTCCTTCTTAAATAATGAATGCAGCACTGCTGCTTTCGTCAAAAAAAAAATTCGAAAAGAAGGCCGGACGGTGGGAAGATCCAACGGCCGGGAGGCGGGAGGCAGTGGATGGAATCCCCCAACGAATACCTCCCGTTGCCCTGCTTATATTGGGCCCTATAATGGGAAGCTTCAATAACGGGCTGGGCTAGAGCCAATGAGGCCAAAAGTAAAGGAATACCAACCCGACTCGGGGTCGTCTCCCCGTAGCCACAGCCTCCGACCAGCCCCTCTCAAAGGATACCGTAGAAAAAAACAGCCAACCAACCCCAAGCGCAGCGAGCGGGCGGCCACGCCTCTCCACGAGTCCATGTTTGCATGACGCAAGAGCCAACGTCACTCCTCCCGGTCTGGAGGCGGACGACTGCGCGAAGGCCCAATACCCGACGCCACTCGGTCCACGCCACCACCGCAGACGCCATGGAAGGAGACGCGCACCACCGGCCCTCCTCCTCCTCGTCGGGCCGCACCTTCCTCTCTGGCCTCTGCGCCGCCGCGCTCCGCCGCAAGCCCCTCTCCGCGCGCGCCTCTACCACCGCCTCCGGCGAGGGCCTCGTGCGGCAGCTCGGCGTCCTGGAGCTCGTGCTCCTCGGTATCGGTGCGTCCATCGGCGCCGGCATCTTCGTCATCACCGGAACCGTTGCCCGTGACGCCGGTCCAGGTTAGCCCCTTGTTCCCCTATTTCTTCTCTTTTTTGCGGATAGTTCCCCTATCCACTCGAGTAGATAGTAGGCACCTCACCACTGCTCGGTGTCTCGGTCCACGTAGAGATTGGTCCTACTGCAGTTTGCAATCAATGATTTAGTGAGATACCAATTCACAAGAGTTGCAAGGCATCGGGCATTGCAGATTTGCTTGACTGCAAGCATCCTGATCCATGCTGTCCAGTAATGGATCCAAATACCTAGTACTCCTATATCCTTGTGCTGTAAAGTTTGGTAGTTGACGATCACTTCACAACATTTGCTTGAGCAGTCCGACGGTATAAAGATATATAACTTTTGCAAAGTAAGGCACCAAAGTGCGACCTTCGAGGATCCAATTCTGGTGGGCTGCCAGCATACCTCGCTGGCTAACCACCCAAGCTATGCTTGGTTCTCTTATGTAAAGCTTGTTCCCTTCTCATTTGTGCTGGAAGTGACAAGGTTGTTTGAAACAGGTGTTACGATCAGTTTTGCTCTGGCTGGAGCTGCGTGTGTGCTCAATGCCTTGTGCTATGCTGAACTGGCATCTCGTTTTCCTGCTGTTGTCGGGGGAGCATACTTGTACACATATGCCGCGTTTAATGAGCTCACGGCCTTCTTGGTGTTCACTCAGTTGATGCTTGATTACCACATTGGCGCAGCAAGCATTGCTCGTAGCTTAGCAAGCTATTTTATCCAATTCGTGGAGCTTATTCCATCTGCAAAGGGTCATGTTCCAAGTTGGATTGGGCATGGAGAAGAGTTTTTTGGTGGTGTTGTCTCAATTAATATATTGGCTCCGATTCTTCTCATCGCCTTAACTGCGATTCTCTGCCGTGGTGTCAAAGAGTCGTCAGCAGTGAACACCTTTATGACTACACTAAAGGTGAGACTGCTTATAAGCCAAGATGTGGTTTTTCGTCTACCACAACAGTAACTTGTTGAAAGTTGAAGTGGCTAGGTTAAACATTGTTATAGGACAATTTTGTGGTGTTCTTGAGAGAGTGATTTGTGCTTGCACAAGGCAATATTTTCCATGATTTATAATTTCCTTGCAACACAATGCGATTTACAATGAGGGCAGCACAATACAATTTACCATGAGCAAGTTTTCATGATTTGCTCAAATGACTATTAACTCTCTGTGTGGTTTTGTTTGGTCTGTTGTACTTGATTTGATGATGTAGTTGTTTGTTTATATGTGCAGATAATCATCGTTATAGTTGTTGTATTTGCTGGTGTGTTTGAGGTGGATGTATCAAACTGGTCACCATTTATGCCCAATGGTTTCAAAGCTGTTGTAACTGGATCTACAGTAGTCTTTTTTGCATATGTTGGATTTGATGCGGTTGCTAATTCTGCTGAGGAAGCTAAAAAGCCACAGGTAATTCAATAAGGTTCCATGTTTATCACCTTTAACTGACATCATAAAATTCATTCGCTTCTCGGAATATGGATTTAGAAATGCTCCCCATTTTCCCATGAAATTGTGTCCTCATCATCATAATCCGCTAACCTTTTGTTTTACTCTCATTCAAACAAAATTGTACAGAGGGATTTGCCTATTGGCATCCTGGGGAGCCTTGTAGTATGTGTTGTACTATATGTTGCTGTGTGCTTGGTGATTACTGGAATGGTGCCATATACATTACTTGGTGAAGATGCTCCCTTGGCTGAGGCCTTTTCCGCTAAGGGTTTGAAATTTGTTACTGTGTTGATCAGCATAGGGGCTGTTGCTGGTCTTACTACAACACTTCTTGTCGGTTTGTACGTTCAGGTAACCTTATAACTCGATTATCTATCAATTATCATTGATCAGACTAATAGTTTCTTCTGGATCTTATTATTCCACCTTACTAACATTGCCTCCTTTTGAACCGTAAATAGTCACGTTTGTATCTTGGGCTTGGAAGGGATGGCCTGCTACCTTCGGTATTTGCTAAAGTTCACCCAATACGTCATACTCCTCTGCATTCTCAGATCTGGGTTGGTTGTGTTGCAGCAGTCTTGGCTGGCCTCTTTAATGTGCATGCACTCTCACATATTCTCTCAGTTGGCACACTGGTACGAAATCTTCAGAAAATATTTGCAATCGCGACACAAGATCTCACAGTTCATTTGTCACATTTAACTGTTTGTTTGCCTTTTTTTCATCTGGGAGCAGACGGGCTACTCAGTTGTATCAGCTTGTGTGATCACACTTAGATGGAGTGACAAGTCAACTAGTTATCGCTCCCTTGGAAATATGTCAGTGTGGCAGGAGGGTGTTTTATGTCTTGTCATGGTGGCTCTCTGTGGTTTTGTAGCAGGAATTTCGTACCGGTTTAGCTATGCTATTGCATTCATCATTGTAGCTTTTCTGATAGCTATTGCTGCCAGTTTGGCTCTCCAGTTTCGACAGGTAGGTTCATTTTCTACCAATCTGTACTATCAGATAAGGTTTCATTATGTCATCACTAAAACCTCTGATGCAATCTCAGATGCACCAGATGATCCATGGTTTCATAATTATTAGTAGCTATTGCATTAATCATTTGTAGCTATTACATGAACCACGTTCTCATGCTTTGCTGTTTGCAGCCATGTGAAGGATGTCATTTAACAATATTTTAGACGCACGGATGCCAGTTCCCAGCTATCATTAGTGCTTCTAACCTTGTATGACACGCATTTACAGGTCTATGTTCCTGTGGATCCGCCTCGCTTTTCTTGTCCTGGAGTTCCTTTGGTTCCCGTGGTCTCTGTTTTCTTCAATATGTTTCTGTTTGCTCAGGTTGGCGACATTTTACTTCTAACTGTATTTACTATCACGAAAATTTTGTACTTTCTCCTGTGGAGGTACAATGCCTTCAATCTTCATTGCATCTGTTTACTAACAGTCATTGGGACTAATGGTAATTGGCAATGACACTTTGTTTGCAGCTACATGAAGAAGCTTGGTATAGATTTGTCATCCTTAGTCTCATCGCTGTGGGGGTCTATGCCGGATATGGGCAGTACAACGCAGCTCCTTCCACTTCAGATCACCCCTCTGTTGGTTACCATGGAGTTCCTTCTGAAGCTGCATGATACTGTATCGCAAGCCTCCAAGTTCATCGGAAAATTCTTGTACCATGAGATCTTCAGGAAAGCTGTGGCTATACTTCTCTAGTCTCTACATAGGGTTGTCCATAGTCCGTAGTTCCATGTGGGCATGTGCAGTTGTGTACAATGATCTGTACTTCTAGTATTACAGTTCATATGTAGTTGTAACAAAACTCTAAAGCAAAGTTGTATGTGTTGTGTTGAAGAGAAAAATGATATCAGAAGTTGCAGACAGAGAAAGTGAAGATGTCTTTATTTTTTTGATATATCAACAGGGGGATAGAAATCCCCACATGAATATCATTACTCAAAATATAGACTTTACAGGGTTCACAAGACGCGAGGGTAGGTAGTGGCACCAAAGAGAAGATATAATATCTTAACTCTTGATGATTTGATATGAGTGATTTTTTGCAAAAGTGTTGTTCAGGGAGATTTTTTTCTTCTGTTTTGGCGAAAGTGTTTTGTTTTTGTGACTTCTCTTTGGCAAGATTGTGAGGCCTTCTCTTGTTTTCAAATAACCTGTCTGGAGGCCGAGCGGGAGGATGACGGAGCGAGCCCAATGCCCATCGCACATACATAACCGGCGCTATTTGCCATCGGCCCAGACACCTCCGCGCTCACCCCTCCCGCCGCCGGCGTGTGTAGTTCTTCGTCATTCCTTTGCCGGCCACCGTTCATCTCCCGGCAAAGGACCACCCCGTTCTGGCGTTCCCTTGGTCCTCACTCAACCAGGAGGAGCCCGGCACCGCGGAAGTGCGGCACGGAACAGTGATCAGTGCAGCGGAACCAGACAGCTAGTACTGCTCCTACAGCATAAATAAAACTCTCAGTACCCTGCCGCTTCACTTGATTTAACTCCAGTACTTGCTGGTACTAGTAGTGTAGTGCCACTCAATTCAATGACAAGGCATGAACCCTCCGCAATGAATGAATAGACAGCGCAGCGTATCGCCGAGAGGCCGTAATCGATCAATCAAATCGAATCCGCCGGCACCCCCCAAGCACTCGAGAGCCAGTCCTACCACATGACGCCTGCACATGGGCGCGCGCGACCGCAAATAAACCGGCCGGCTCTGGCCGCACCCCTGCTCTCGGGACCGTGCACACGCCCCCAATGAGTTGCATCCAAATCCGGACACGCGCAACCACTGCAACTTCTTTGTCAATTGTCCTTGCAGCTCGTTTGGCATCCATCATTTAAATTATTTGGGTATAAAATAGTAAAATTTATTTTAAATTTAAAAAACAACTTGTTTGGTTGGCACAGATATAGCCACAGAAATTCAATCTCAAATTTCATGAAATCACACTATAACTAGCCTCAATTCCTCTCTAAAAACCATCACTTCTCTAGAATTGTCTCTCACTCTTCAATTTCATGTGGTAGACAAACATAATTTTTCAACCCAAAATTTAAACTCGACCAAATAAAATCCTATCAAAAATTGAATTTCATTTCATTTTGATCAAATGAAATGAATTCTTGGTTGCCAAACCAGCCGTTATAATTTGTTACAGCACGGCGTGCACCAGACCAGACGGGCCGGCCGGGGGGAGCGCACGCGTGTACGTAGTACGTACGTGCCGACAAGATCTACGACGACGAGAGCCAGGGGGGACCCCGGGGCCAGATGCCCAGATGACGACGGGTTTGGAAGCTAGTTTGAATCTTTTTGGTGCGTTGGTTAAGCGCTGGGACAGGTCTCCTTCACGTGCCGCGCCGCTTTTGCCCCCCGGCCTGCGAAAGAGACGCCGTGGCAACCTGGCCAGTGCAAAGAAATCAAAGCCTGGGTGAGAGCACTGATCAGCGCCACCCACCTACCTGATTATTACTCGTCGCGGAGAGGCTATCTATGACGACACATGGCTTTCGTCTCGTCACGATAATTGAAGGCGATTACAACGCATCGGGGCTTTATTTTTGTCCAAAACCTTGAAGCCCAAGATGGTCGTATATATCTTGACGTCGGTGGGATTATGAATAGAGATGGTTCCCTTTTGAGATTAGAAAACAAACGATTCCCAGCAAACGGCAAGGGTGCATTACGTACGTGCACTTCCGGTGTCGGCGGAAGAGAGCGTGGATGGTGACACCTATTTGAGGGAGGCCATACGTTTGAGGAATCTAGCTATCAAGTGGAGGTTGACAGGAAGCTACCGCACCAGACTAGCAAAAACTATACCGCAGGAGTATTGGAGCAGAGTAAACTAACGTTAGTATGTTACTCGTAAGGACAACAATCTCCAACTGTGCAGAGGCCAAAAACAGACAATATTCGGCGTATTCCCCTGGGGAGAGAATCGCTAGTTGTCAGTATGTAGAACAAGTGCACGTGCATCGAGCATCGAGAACATCACAATGCTCTACAGTTATAGCAGTGTACTAATAATACGCTTTACCAGTCATGTTTACTAACACATGCCTTTCTCACTTCAGATACATTATCGATTTTTCAAGTAAAGCACAAGAAAATTACAATCGAGTAATCTCATCGAAGTTGAAGGAGACCCCTAGCTAGTAGTATATCTTATGACGATCTCCTCTGCATTTACCTTCTATGGAGAGTTGGAGGCAATTTATACATTCCAAGGAGATTCAAAGATTTGAAACGTACGTCCATTCTCCAATCGTCCAGCAGAAATTCCTTCAGCCTCGTCTCATCATGTAACGTCTGATTGTCTGAATGCATCACTGTCACTGATCACTCTCATCAGTGGTCCATAGTACTGCTGTAATGCAATGCTGATAGAGTAGCAACTAGCCAAGCTGGTGAACCTACCCCCACTGATTATTCACTTTGCTATCTCCTCGAGCCTTCTGAGTATATCCTTTGTATTGGGCCTCAGCGACGGTGAAGGGCTACAGCAAGCCGTGGCCAGCTCGAAGAACGCATTCAGGCTCTTCTCGTTCCCCGCCTTCCTGCTTTGCCTGACGAGATCGGAGCTGAACGCGTCGGATATCTTCCTCTCCAGGACCAGGTTTTTGAATGAGACGGGCAGGAAGATGTCACGGGAGCTCGGCGTCGGCGCGCTCTTGTCGTTGTTGGACGGCTCCTTCTGCGCGAGCATCTCAAGCAGAACCACTCCCAGGCTGTAGACGTCGCTCTCCCTGGTGGCGTCCCTCATCTTGATAAGCTCCGGCGCCTTGTACCCCTGCGCTGCCGATGTCTCCAGCATCTCTTGGGCACCGGCCGGGTTCAGCAGAAGGTAGAGGCCGTAGTCCGATATCTTGCACTCGTAGTTAGCGTCCAGCAGGATGTTGTTTGTCTTGAGGTTTCCGTGAACGACCGGCTTCTCTGACCCTGTGTGCAGGTGATCCAGTCCCTTGGCAATGCCGACAGAAAGCTTGCAAATTATATTCCATCGCTGCGAGTCGGCGATTCCCTCTGTATGTGATAGAAACAGACAAGCAATGTATGATTGGTAAGATATACTTAAACACTTAATTGACCATATATGTCGTGCAAGACATAAACTAATTTTGCAAGTCTTAAATACATAGGCCTGATCTGTACACCAGCACACTAAACTTCCTTAATTGGCGATTTGATCCGTAACAACTTCCCATGCATGCGAATGACAATGATGCGTGAAATGCAAATGGTTTAACTACTGTTTGTAAAGTCTTTCTGCAAATGTCCAAATTTTTTTTTGAGGCAACAAATGTCCAATTTGATAGCACTAACCACTTTAATTTTAAATAGAACAAATAACTGACTGTATCCTGATAATCACGATTGCGAAGGGTGGTCTAACAACCTTAACAAACATCAAGAGTCAGGACCATGCATGGCCCCGGGACAATATCATGTCAAATTTTTAAGCTAACCACCAAGCAGAAAAGGTCTTGGCAAAAGTTGATGCAATGTTTCCTGCTGCTGTGCTGCAGTCAACAAGCATATATAGCAGGAGATGTACCAGGGAATGTTTAACTGAAAAGAGAACAGAGAGAACTGATTGTATCCTGATAATCACGATGGGCCAGGGTGATCTAATAACCTTAACAAACATCAGGAGTCAGGACCATGCTCCAGGACAATTCACAATATCATGTGAAGTTTCAAGCGAATTAACCACCGAGCAAACAAGGTCTTGACAGAAGTTGATGAAATGTTTGGCGCTGCAGACCTATGGCTACAATCAACAGGAAGAGGAGAAAATGTACCAAGGAAGACATATAGTATAAAGTAAGAACTAACATGACATGAGCTCCAAAGTTCCGAACATGACTCTCTGTAACCCATTCCGTATTGCCTCAAAAGCTGAAATGATTTGTTTAGGGAAAGCTATCATTGTTCCTTTCGACGTCAAACTCGCTTAGCAACCACACGATGCATTTCCCTTATGAAAGAAAGAAGTGAAATTGCGTTCCCGCAGGAAAAAAATAAATAAATGAATTGCAAGCCTATAATATGTTCGTCCCCGCAGGAAAAACAAATGTGAAATTACATCCCCTGTTCCAATCCATTTGCAGTCTCCTGATCCTCGCAGAAAAAGAAAAGAATTCTTTTCTACTGGAGGAGTAGTATTCAGGACCCATATGCTTTTTTAACACAGCAAACTTGTGCATTTTAACGAATCAGATTAAAACATGCATGGCATGGGGCCCGATTTTCAATATTTCTTACGAGTATGAAACGCCGAAAGCAGCGGCAACACAAGCGGGGCGCGCGTGGGCAGAAAAGCATAGCAGAGTACCACCAACCTTGCAAGAAGCGCTGGAGCGAGCCGGCGGCGTAGAATGGGTGCACGAGCAGCTTCTCGCCCCTCGGCCCGACGTACACCGCGCGGAGCGGCACGAGGTTCGGGTGGCTCACGGCGCCGATCCGCCTGGCTGCAGCGGCGGCCTCCTCTGCGCCCACGGCGCACGCGGGCCGCACGAACCGGAGCAGCACCGCCGCCTCCCCGGACCGCATCGCGGCGCGGTACACCGTGCTGTGGGAAGACTTGCCCACCACCTCCCCGGGCGCCTCGAGGATGGCCGCCACGGACAGCGCCTCGCCGCCCGGGAACTTGACGAGCGCGTCGCCGTACCCGCCGCCGTGCGGGCCCGGGCCCGGCGGCCCGGGCCCGAACCGGTCGGCGATGGGGCCCAGGTAGGGCTGCAGCGCGCCGCCGAGCCGGTCGGCGAGCGGCGCGAAGTAGGGCAGCATGGTGGCGCTCCCATCCCGGCGGTTGCGGAGGCAGGCCGGGAGCGGGATGCGGATGGCGGAGACGTAGCGGTGGAGGCGGAGGCCCCGGAGGCGCGGGAGGGCGTAGCGGTAGAGCAGGTAGGCGAGGAGGATGCCGAGGATGGGGAGCAGGATGGAGTTGCTCCGCCCCTTTTCCGCTGGCTTGTCTCCCTGGTCCGCCGTTGCCGTCGCCGGCGCCATGTATGCAGGTGATGCCGGCCTGCGCCCGGTTCTCGGAATAAATGGAAAGGCGAAAGCAGTGGCCGGCGTCGTCAAGGTTCCGCGGCAAAGCCAACTGGCTCCTGAATTTGCTTTGCCGTGCTCTGCTCAGTTGCCTACTTCCTTGATTAGTTCCTTTTCCATTCGCGTGGTCGCGTGGAGAAAGAAAGGGAGGGCCGTGGCCGACGGAGGAAGGATCGAGCTTCTTTGGTGTCTTGGTGAGAGGGTACCGGGCGGGATGGCTCGAGATTCTTATTATCGTCTCGAGGCTTTTATCACCGCGGGAGGACTGTGACGAGCGGGAGGGTGGCTTCCTTCCAGTACAGCTTTGTGCTGGCTTTTTCTTTTGGAGATTAGCTGAACGAGTTGGTAGGTACTCTCGGCCATTTTCTCTCCATTGAGGTTGGGTGAGCCCGGTTGGGTCTAGGTGGATGGCGTAGGCCGGCAGCACAGTGCCAGTGGCAGTGGCAGTTGGGGGTACGCCGGTACGATCGCCGGGACCGGGACCGTGGAGTGGAAGGTGTCGAATACCTATCGCAGAGTTGGCCTGGAACCGATGATGGTGGACGTGCTCGTGGTGCAAACGAGACATACAGATGGACGGCGAGCGCGCAGGGACCTGTGGGTCGATCGGCCCCAACATTAGTTGGCTACTTGTCTGATCTGCCGGATAAGAGTGGCAGTTGGATTCAGGGCCGGCCTGGTAGTTTTTTTGCTAACAGTATGCATTTTGAGCTTTGGTTATGGTCATTCTGAGCTGTATGAATGTGATCTAGTGGCCGCCGGCCGGCCCCGCTAGTTTGGGCAGTTGTTGGAGATTCCCGCTTAGTCAGCGCTCGAGTACGGTGACTGCAGCATCTTGATTATTTGGCACAACACAAAAATGTTTGCCCGCAACATCTTGGAATGTATCGCGCGATAGTGATGGTAAAAAAGAAGCTTGAGCATTTGGATTTTAATCCACGGAACAAAGAAAACAAACTGCTACTTTGAGATTATTTGCTGCAATATGTGATAATGAGATTATTTGCTGCAATATGTGATAATGAATCAACGTAACATATCGAGGGTAAAGCCGTAAAGATGTTGTATATCCTAAAAAATGGAGAAAAGAAACGAGACTTATTTCCCCGCATTGCTCTAAATCTAAATGAATTCTGCAACCACTCGTTACTCCAGGTGTGCATCTCATATCCTCCTTCTAAGTTCATCGAGCTCCTCCTCCCCACAAGTGAGATGGAGTACCACTTCATAGTTGACATGAGCCCCATGGAGATAGATAAAAGATGCGAACCATAAAGGAGGTGGGTGTATATGAGTTGATGTCGATGGTAACCTCGCCAAGCCTCCCCATGAGCATGACGCAAGTCCCACTTCATCACCGACTTGAGCCCAACATAGATAGACGACATAATTAAGAGGCAAACAACATGCGGGTGTACTCTAGTAACCTAACTAAGGGGGAGGCAACATGGCTTCTCTAAGGGCCATCTGAGCTCGGCAAAACGGTTATGGAGCTTGGAAGTTTAATAGATCTGATGTGGGATTATGGGGGACTTCAATTTAATAGATCTATTGTGGTCTTGACTCCCTTTTCGAGGACGGTGAAGGCTGCAATGATCTGCAACGATAGAGTTGGGGTGGGGGGGGGGGGTATTTGGTTGGTGTTGAAGCAATTCGTGACATTGGTGTAGATGACGAACAATGGCACTTATACTTGATATGTGTTTAGTGCGATAGATCAGATGCACGAGCAAAACCATGGTCCTGTTCTTGAAGGCATTATCTTGAAGCAACAATTTTATTTTCTTGGATAAACGGTATCAGAGCCGTCGGATCAGTATCTAGATGACATCCTTGTCCACTCATGTCCATCGTTTATCCTGAATCTTAAAGTATCAGAGCTGTCAAGGCAAGCCCAAAGTTCCTGCATAATAAAACGGTTATAACTTGTTAATCTATATTGCGAAAATGGTAATGGGTGCACTGAATGGACACTGGTTTCCATTCATTGACACCTTCTTCCAGCCTCTAATAATGGCATTGTTGCACCTAAAGAGAGAAGCAAATTCGTTGCAAAGAAAGAAGAAAATGATACAAGGAAGAAAACATGACGTTACAGATGAACAAATGACAAGCACGTACGTCATCTTCTCCGTCCACAATGAATGGCACGAAGCGTGTGGCCTTAGCATGCATGCATGCCTACATGTCATGGCCGCCCGGCGGCTACAACGTCCTCTGCAACCTGATCTGCTCCCTGAACTTGGCGATGAACTCGTCGGCCTTCCTGTCCACCTCGTCCTCCCCCTCCGGCCCCGCCTTCTTCGCCAGTTCGAGAAGCTCTTCGTCCACAGACTCGCCATCGCCGTTATTGTACACACGATTGCCACAAGCAACGAAGTCGCCCGGGAACGACCTTTCCGACGACGCGGCGGTCATGTCATCCATTAACCCATCAGCATCCTCGTCCCAGTCGGTGCCCTCGTCTTCCTCCTCCGCCTCGTCGTCAAACGAAGACCGGTCATCACGAGGCAACGACGACAGAGAATCGTCGTCGTAACCCGGGAACCCCTTGGACACGGTGGACTGCGCCGGCGTTGCAGCAACAGCATTGTTGTTGTACTTCCGCGAGTCGAAGGCGTCAAGAACGGATGGCGGCGAAGGAGCGGCTGCGGCGCCGGGCGCGCCGGCCCAGAATCCTGCCGTGGACGACGCAGCAGAGCTACTAGCCGTCTCTTCATCAATGGCGGCGGTGTCGTCGCTGCGGGCGCCGCTGGCCTCGGACTCTTCCACCACCGGCTTCAGCCTCCGCACCGGCAACGAGAACGGCCTCCCGCCCGCGCAATCATCGCCGTCTTCTCCGTGTTCGGCAACCACGACGAGAGGGTCGTCCGGGTGGTACCGGGAGCTCCACGCCCGGGCGGCGCCGCCGCCGTCCTTGTCAGCCGCGGCATCGCCTGCGGCTGCTGCGGCGGCGTTCTTATTGTGGTTCTGGGCGAAGACGCCGTAGGAGACGACGATGCCGAGCAGGAAGAGCTGGGGCAGCTCCCACACGGCCTGGGCCACGGAAGGCAGCAGGGAGAGGACGGCGACCACGACGGCCAGCAGCACGGCCGCGGGCACGAGCGCCGCGGGGATCGGCTTCGCGGAGACGCGCCCGGCAGTCTGCGTGGGGGCAGCTGGCCGTGTGGCGCTTGCGCCGGCCATTGTCGGGGAGAGGTAAGCTCGGGTTAGTTCGTGCGTGTTCGATTCTTGGGTGGATTTGGGGATCGCCGTGCTTTTGCTAGCTGCAGTGTACTGTAGTAACCTGCATGCAGGCTGTTTTTTGCCGATTCCTTGCTTTGCCCCGAGGAGAAGCATGCAGGCGCTGCACCGGCCTGTGCACGCGGCTTAAGCCTTGGCTGCAAAGTAATAAGAGTCGCCGGGGCGGGGAAGATGATGACGGTGCGGTTTGAAAGGCTGCTCTCGCCCGCGTGGTCGCTTTGGCATAATCACGCCCACACGCCAATCTCCTACTGCTAGAACCCGAATGATGATTAATCTGTATATCTTGACCGAGGAAGATTGATTATTCGTGGAGATGCCGAGCTATCACGGCAAAGACAAAAGCTGGTGTCTCGAGAGAAGCGAAAAGAGAAAGACGCAGCTAGCTAGCGGGCTGCGGGCGTCCCTCCAAAGTCCAAAGAGCAGAGAGGATCGATTCGTCGTCGGGCCTAGAGGAACACTTTTGGCCCGCACCGCAAAGGCACCACCGACACCCTGGGTGAGGTCTGAACCGCGAACGCCGCGCCGGTCGCTTTGTCTTGCTCCACACCGACCGACATCCGCCACCCACGGTCGTACCTCAAATATATCCGCTCGATCGACCGCATCCTTCTCTGTCAGACTGCCACGCACTCAGACTCAGCAGCAAGTCCACATCCTACGCATGCACACGATTTTCTTCAGCATACGATGAGCTCCAAGTTATTTTACGATCATAATTGTTTTCAGCATCTGGAACTTCTAGACTAGAAGGCCACGCACCTATATAATCACGGACGATCACTTGTTGATTAGTGGAGGCATGATATGAAGCGCAATCGAGAAGTGACGGACGAATGGGTTGACCCGGTGCACGGTCGAACACTCGAGAACAGGGTTCTGGTTACCAGCGGGAAATCTCCGGTAACTGAATTTACCGCTACATCCTTCGACAAAGCTCCGTACCAGACGAAAATCTTCTCTTTGGAAAAAATAAATCTACAACTCTCGGCAAATTTTTCAGGCGGTCAAATTCCCAAGTTACCGATCCCCTCCCGATTTTATTTTCCAAACCAGTAATGTAAAACCCTGAAGCAGGGTATTCAGGAATCAGAAGTTCAGAACTGCCTAGCAGCAAGAGACCAAAAACGGCCGACCGCGTCCAAAATCGCGGGCCGCATGCGAGGCCCGCCCTGCACCCACCTCCAGGCCGGCCACGCGCGCAGATTTTATTAGCTCATCAGCTTGGTAGTGGGCCAAAACTGGCAACTCCTAGTAGTTGTCACACTCGAGCACTCAGCGGAATCACCAACCGTTCCCCTCAAAAAAAAAGAAAAGCGGAGTCACCAACCGAGAAGTGGCCAGGTGCCGTTGATTCACAAAATCACCCGCGGACAAGGAGGTAATGCAAGTTTAGCAGTATTAAAACACACGAAATTCCACTGTTTTTGGTGGAAATTACACAACCCCTCCTTTTGCCTGCGGTAAAATAAGGAAAAGATCGCTCCTCTGCTGGCTTGAGTGATATACTACTCCATGGACTGTAATTTCCGTACCTACCATGTCTAAATGCTGTGGGCAACGAATAGTCTACTCTACTTCTCTACACGTTTAAAAGATCAAAACCATACAACACCAACTTCCCGACGATGTCCTCCCTTGTGAAATAATGGAGAAATGGATACAACTTATGGAGCCATTACTACACCTCTGGTCCTGACGCGAAGAGGCTTACAAGGCCCCGGCAAGCTTGGACAGACACTTCGCAGGCCTGAAAAAGCTCCCCGTCCAAGTTCCAGACGCTTTCATCGTGCGACGAGATGAAGGTAAATGCCGTTGTCTGTGGAAATTGTAAAGGTTCGCTAAAAGTACAATGAAATAAAGGTAACGGAGGAGACTAAAGAAGAAAAAGGGGTACCTTATGATGCTCAACAAACTTGAAGGTCAGAGGGTCTGACCCCTTCTTGGTAAACTGTGTCAGATGCCTGCAGGTGAGATAATACATCTTTTTAAAATAATCATACTCTTATTCTGCAAAGTTACAACATTGTTTAGTTTGTGCGAAGTAACAGCAAAACTGGAAATATACTTTAAAAACCATTTTTCATGTTGTATTATTTTTCTGTGATGCCTAAATTCCATTCAAGTGAAAGTAAACACACATAAAGTATACAAAGGTTTAATGGTCCAATTGTCTTTCCTTTGGGTGAGAACTGAGAACTCAGCAAAGTTAAATACTAGTTTGAGGGATAGGTGATCAGTTTGCAATGCTAAGTAGTGAATACTCTGAAAGAACCGTTGCAAGAGTATTCTCACCATAGGTATAATGGAAGAGGGCAATCTCTAATGAGCAGAAGATGAAGAAAACCATCTGAGAGGTGTGCTTCAGCAACTAAGCCATCAGGGGCTCTTTCATTGCGACATGAAATGACGGCCGCACCAACACTGAGAAAACGCCCCTTCGACCAGACCCATTTCGGGTTCTTACAGATCATTCGGGAGCTGTCTGGGATCGCGTCCCCTGAATTTTGTCCAGATGTTGAAGTTTCTTTGCATATAGAACAATTTGTTCGGCAGATGGTCTTCCGAGGTCTTTTTTGACAAGATTGTAATGGCTGTACTCCATCTGCAACATTCTCTGCTGATGCTGTAAGTGAAGGAGTGCTCCTATTCTCAAGAAAAGCCACTTTTGCCTCGTAAGATCTGAAAAGATGATTAGCGGTGATCAAACTAAAAGACAGATAACATGATAACTGCCTGGACACTATCAATCACCTGTGCTTCAGAAAGACCATTGTTCCAGAAAAATCATAACGTGCAGGGCCCATCCATCGGTAGTTTTCACTCTCCCTTATAACTTCTCCATAAAATCCATATCTAGAAGCAGATTCCACAGAGCAATCAGCCAAGATGAAAACAACAATCCACATAGGGTTCATATACTGATATGCACTTGCACTAACTAGGTAAAATGTATGATCGCTCTATGTTAAATTGCAAATAATTAACAATCAACAGTGCACAAAAAGTATAAAACGTAATTAAATCAAAACTTTTTAAAGCAAGGCTACACCTAGCTAAGTTCAACATTGTTGAAGGAAAATAGAACTGAACAGTGAAACTCCTATAGCTTCTGCCAGATCTTTAAGGCCCTTTTGTGGGCTGAAGTCAAAGTTTTTGTAGGATACCTATGCTGATGTGCACATTAACGCATCTAAGAATCAGATGCTCAGCCGTCAAATTCATAGTTTTCTCCTTTTAAATCCATATAAACACCAGAAAGCGAATCATGTCCTAAAAGCAGTGACATACCCTGCAAATGAAGCAGCATAGCGTACGGTGGGTAAGGCCTCAGCTGATGTGCTACTTTTCCATCTGACTACTTGAGCTATATCAAGCGACATCCTTCTACCAAGTATAATAAGCAGAGCAGAAGTCACGGGATCTCGCTCCCCAGTTGTGCTGCACAGATCAATACGATGTTTACAACCAGCAAGGGACTGGACTTGGTAAGTACATAATATGTACCCAAGAATAGTTAGATATAACAAGCCAGCAAATGGTTATAATATGCATGTGCCAGTTAAAATTGGACATTAAGCTCAATGAAAGAAATCCAAGATGCATAATTGTTTCGAAAGATGAAGGCGCATTTGAGAGGTGTGCCAATTTTTTTGATCGAAAACTGTACGAGAGGTTCCGACAGTATATATATTACTACAAAAAGTTACAGGGAAAAAAAGGGGGTGGGGGAGGGGGGAGCAAAACCAAAAGAGAGAGCAAGATGCTCACACACTGTTCAAACACAGAGATGGACAGATGGTAATGGTCGACTGTCCAATACCATAAAGGATCATAACGAGCTGACTTGCAATGCAACACAATTACATACTTTAAGGGAATGAGGATAGAATTCCCATGATCTACATAGCAGTGTAACCCTAAAAATGCTAACTCGGTAATTAGTAACGGTAAGTGTGGTGTCTCTTTGTACGTTACACTTAGGTGTCTCAACCAGTACCTGAGAGCAATAGCATCTGTTGAGCCAGAAGGAATTATGCCAAGCCTAAACCAATCATTTGGGAAGGAGACTAAAGGCACTTGATCTGCAGTAGCACCAAGTTCAACATCAAACAAAAGTTATATCTATCATGCCAGTGACACTTCAATTTTATTGGTTTTAAGATAGACAAAATAACTGAGTTTTGGTTAAACATTGACCTCCACTGGATGGTTCCGTATTAGGATCTGCAACAAGAAACATGCAAAAAATACTTACATGAGAAATTTCTCTACATAATATGTGTACAAGTAAAACCAAAATGGACATACTTGATGATGAGATGTCTAATCCAGCAGATTGTGTAGTCGAAAGGAGAGGTTCATGGTCATCAGATTTGTTTGAATCCCCAGGGAGCATGCCGTTTACAGCATCTGATGTGCGCAGACTGTCATTTAGCCCATGGTTTGAATATCCTTGGGGTTTCTCATTGCTTCCAAAATATCCGAAGCCCTCTGGAGTTGGGGGATAAGAAGTCTTATGCCTCGAACTTAGTAGCCCATTCAAAATTTCATTAAATAAACCATCACCGCCCTATATATATGTAAAATTTGGAGAGCAGACAAGTAAAATTAGGGAACTTCACTAAGCTTAATAACAAGTTCAAAAGAAGGTACTAAGAGTACGGGAGTTGAGTTCTTTTTTGTCTTTAATTATTATATTTTTATTTTCTCAAGTTCAATTGTCGTATGTTAAAACTTTAGTGTGTGGGAAGTCGTCTCTGTCATATTTCTTAACCAGGAGGTATAGTGTGGTCACACTGATGCTAGCTGGTGGTTGTTTATTGCGGAGGTAAAATACCCATGTTGTCGTTAATTTATTATCAGCCTTCTATCTTGTAAAAATAAATTACTCATGACCATTCTAACTGTACCTGATAAATTACAGAAAGTACGAGAATAAAAAAAGTCCAACCTCGGATCAACAAATTGACAACTCGGACTAATCATAGCAGTCATCACAGTACTTCCCCATAAATTAAAGTATAACAACAAAAACAACAACCAAGTATCATTGGAAACAAATCAACATACCACTGCAACAACACCATCAAATTTTTTAAGCTCTTTATCTGATAGTGATGCCAAGGTGTCATATGCATGTCCTGCTCTTTCTGTTGTTATCACCTGAAGATGTACATATGTCGTGAACGTAAGTATAGTTAGAGTGCTGAGAGTTGTTCATCGAATCACTAAGAATTCTGATGTCACAAACTCCTCAACAACAAGAAAAATATATAATCAAGCATATACAATACTGCTCATGTCTCACTCTCATTGCAATTTTATGCTTCCATCAGCAAACAAGTTTACCTTCGTATTTACTTTCGCTTGGTCAAATAGCGGAGCTACTGTTTCCCAATTTTTGCAGCCTCTACCTTTTCCACACACTGGATGGACAAATACCTTCAGTTGTGAAAGATTTAATTAGCCCAAAATGTTCGAAAACATGAGAGCGATGATGAATGATATATAGAAGAAGTGTATCAGAACTACCAGCAGGTTCTTGGGCCTATCCTGTTCATTATTTATGCGTGCACTGAGATGCTCCACCCAGCTTTTGCAGGTATCCAGGTTTCCATGCCCAAAAAGATATTCACAAGGTACCCATGCAGAAGGGCATTTTCTTGACCTGGTGATTACATGTACGGCAAACCGGTGCATCTACAGGATAAATGACTTTGATCAAAGAGAACACATTAAATCTTAAAACATGATATTTGGAAGAACTTCTATAATGCATCGTCTAAAAATGGCAAGAGCCTTTGACACAAACTAGAGAAAGTGAACTGTGTAAATTAACTAGCAGGAATGCTATAACCTCAGTATTTTTCTTGCCTTGGGCAACAATTCCTGTATTCCAAGGTACATAAACAGGACCTTCATCAAGAAGCTGCACAGCATAGACATCTGAAAACTTGATTTTGTTCTCTAATTTTGGTTGCAATCTGAAAGATGACCAACATGAAGAATTCCGTTCCTGCAGAATATAGCATGATGAGCAGAAAGCCAGAAAGCACACATGCACATGTAAATAAATAAATAAATAAAAAATATCCCTGCAAGTACTTAGCAAGTTGCAACTCAAGAATGTAACCCTCAAGGCCCTGGCAAGATTGCAAAAAGCATCCTTGTTGAGAAACTTAGATGCATGTAGTCATATTCACATATTTGGCTTTGCACATTGGCTAAAAACACTTTCTTGAAGAGGACAAGGACAACTGAGGTTGAGGTTTCTAGTTTGGATACTTACAAAAAATAAATGTATTCTTATGTTTCCCGTAGCTAAAGGTATCTTTCAGCTGGCCAGTGGCCACACCCTTGTTCTTTATCACCCACAAATGCTACTTCTGTTCCAAACAAAATACTTTTAATAATGTTGTCAGAGGTGGTGATCCAAATTCCTAGCCTCCCAGCTTGTAGCCACGCTTTCCTTTTGACTCCAGCGACCAACGCGCCTAACTGTAACTAAATAGTGAACCCCTGAAGCTGCTCCCTATCTACCACCCAACTCATCGATTCAACCCCTGAAGCTGCAAATCGACGACTCTAACACAAAATTCGACCAAGAAATCACAAAAAACCTTCGGCTAAGTGTTCCAAAAACGAATTTGATCCGTAGGATCTGACAATAGCATCCAACGAGCAGAGACAGGCGGGAGGTCGGCCTCAGGGCGTACCGGGTGGAGAGGCTCGAAGGAGAGGCCGTCGTGTCGGACGGTGACGGCGACCTCCCCGGCGCCGCCCAGGAACAGCACCTCGCCGTCGCCCTGCATGGTCTCTCTATCACCGCGCCTTTATTTTCCGTTGCTCCTCCGGCGGGGGCGACCCGACCGGGGGTTGTGTGTTTACTGTTTTCACTTGGAATTGTGCGCGTGCGATTGGTTGGGCGTAACCTGGCCGGAGGCGGAGACCTCTTCTGGTTTGGTTTGTGATTTTCGAGCAAACTACCAGCTGATAAGCACTTCTTTTTTCGCGACAAGGATGATAACTTCCGGCCTCTGTAAGCTGATAAGCACTTGGAATTTACTGTTTTCACTTGGAGTACTGTTAAGACTTCGATGAATTTTTAGACATTTTTGTTCGGGTTTAGAATTTTCTTTTGGCGCGTTCTGCGTGTTGTGAACTTGGGTGATATGTTATCTTTTTGACAGTGGAACCTGGCCGCTAGGTCGCATGAAAAAAAAGTAGGAGTACTTTGGTATTGTCAAGAAAAAATATACACCTTCCGGGTTAATGTTGGAAGACACTCGTTTTCGGAGAATCGTAATGCCACGGTGATATGCTTGGGATTGTTCCCTTTATCAGTGAGTAGGACTAAGCTGGTTAAGTGTCAGCGTCTCATCTGATAAGTCATAGGTCAAGTTGATGTACTCAGTAATAATGAAGCGCTTGCATCAATTGATGCAAGGACCGTTGGCTGTCTTTTTTTTAAGACAATCAACCTTCATTGGTTGTCTAGCGAGCTGTGTATGGATGGCTTGCTCACCTATAACTCTCAAATATGGAGGAAATTGCATGGGGATACATAAACTTGGAAGCGATGTTCAGTTTCATTCATAAACTCACAAATTTGAAAATTGGCCTTTTAAACTTGGCATGTTGGTTCATTTTAGTCCAAAGTAACAATTTCGGATCAAATTAAACCACGTTGGCATCAGACGTGGCTCACAGGGGGTTCTTTTTGCAAAATTGCGCCTTTGTTTTCTTCCATTCAACCCCCTGCAATTTTCTGGCCTCTAACACGCGGTCCAGGCAGCGCTACAAAAGAGGCGGCTGTTTTTGCAAGATAAATATTTCAATTTATCCGCTATGGTGTTTTGAGTGCGGGCGTGCCAGTATACTATTGTATACAAATTAAACTGATATAAACACATGGAGATGGGTAATCTTGTATTTTATCGATTCTCAACAAATTCCATATTCCCTTTTCACATGTATTTTCCGTACTGCGCTTATATATCTGACTGAGACGATTGCAAGGTTCTTGATTCCTGAAATCTCGGAAGAATTTCAGTTAATTACATCTGCGGTATATATACTCACAGAATACCTCCGATTAAGCTACATCAAACATTCAACGGTCATCTTTAGGGTTCAGATCATCGCAAGGTTTTGCAACCAAGTATATAACATCATCCAGCACACGCATGAGACACAAATTTAATGTGAAAAACCCAAATCGGGAAAAAACCACGGTGGCACGGAGGCCAAATCCACTGTATGATTGTTTTACCCACAACGAGTGTTAGCAACATCGATCTTTATAAATTGTTAATGATAGCAACTTAATTCTGCAATAGATGGCTATGATGGCGAGTTTAATTCCACAGTGGATGGCCACATAGCTTCAGGTATTTGCACATGAAGAGGCTGATGTGTGTAGCTCTGTAGATCTTCACAATCTTGACATGGTGACATTGGATGACCATCCCAATATACATATGAAGTGCAGGCTTCAAGTTTCTAATCCACCCCTTTCAAATGCTGAGTTGATAGCACCCTCACGACAGAAGGTGGACTGCCAAATTCTTCTTGCTTCTTGCGTCTTGAAAGAACTCATCAAACTTCAGGCTTCACAAGCTTATCTGATCATTTGGTTCTTTACAAATGTATAGAGACGCATGGCGACGACACGGCGTCGAGTAGAGCCACGGACGCCCATATATGAAACCCTCTTTCTTGAATCCAATGATCATCCGCGACGACGACATGGTGCTGGGTAGAGCCACGGATGTCAGGAGTGCAGCAACATATGATGACGGTGGTCCATCCATGGCGACGACACGGGGCCGGGTAGACATATCAAATACTCATCCGCGATGACGACACGACGCCGAGTAGAGTCGCGGACACCATAACTGTGCAGAACATACGGCGACGGTGGTCCATCCGTGATAGAGACAACCACCGCTGAAGATTGCAGGACGTGGCTGCTTGGTCGCTCGCCGGCGCCGTGAAGAGACTATAGTGTGGATGCCTTTGTTGCGTGCGTTATGAAGAATCAATCGGCAGCACCTCTTGCCCATAGCCATCTGCCCCCTCTTGATCTGCTCTCTGTTAGATGCTGCCCCTCTGATCGAGATCTTCATTATTGATGCTGCCCATCTGATCGAGGTCTTGATTGATGCTGCCCATCTGATCGCCTCACGGCCAACTGCAGCTTCAGCAACACCAGCTGCAATCGGAGATACTCTTCACCAGCTGCAATTTATTTGTGTAGTCGCCGCCTGCCGCCGCTGCAACTTTGGCGCAGAGCTGTTCCTCCGAGTTCTTCCCAGCCGCAGCCGCCTTCCTGGCCATGCCACTGAGCACGAGAGGCTTTATTTCATCTGTGGTCCTCCTGACGCACGTGACCTTCAATCCTGACTACCAATGCTTGATGCGGGGTGTTTCTTCCCGATCGAGCAAGGCTTCAGCGTGCTCTCCTGCGACTTCTGCGCGTGCTCTGGGAAGAATCATCTCATGATGTAGATATGTGGACATAACCATGTGATCGCGCCATCAACGAAGGGAAGATTGTGATCCGTTGCATGCGCGTGTGTGCTGGCCGGAGGGGAGAAAAGCAGAGAGAACTCCTCCTCCCTCCCTGCAGCGCTGCCATGCCTCCTTTTTATACTTGCGATTCCCGTCCAGATCCTCAAGAGACGTTCTGCCGTTACGAGGAAACAACTTCGTTTCTAAATCCCGGTCAAGTCTCCCGGCCGTTGAACATCTCAGTTAGCGATGCTTATCCGTTTAACTTTCAAATGTTTTGAGTTATCCACAGCCAGCTGATGGACGACGGGGCATGGATATATGCTTCAAAACAGACGTGCTGCTAGACCCAGCTGGCTAGCTAATCGATCAATCTCTCCATGCATACGATGGGTCCCACTCTCAGTTTCTTTGCTTGAAAGTAGTACTACGCATGTAAATATGCTTGTCATGCAAATCCTTGTTACCTGCATCTCGTTATCACTAATACATGGACCAATGTATGGTTGATTTTGAGGAGCTTGTTTCTTTAGTGCACAACTACACATGCGTGTCTTCACCAGGACAACCAAAAATAATATAAGTGAATGCTTGTATTCATGTACAAACTAGTAGCATTTTGACCATGTTGTTTGCAAACTATCATTCTTTATCTGTGTCAATTTCTGTTTTTGTTTCTACCATTTTTGCTAAAAAAAAGTGTGACAAAAATCCATGGAACAGCGGCGTGTGTGATTTATGCAAATAACCCCCTCCCTCGTTCCGTGTTAGACCATCGGGTCTATGCCCTCCTCTGTTAGACCGCACGAAGGAAATAAAGGGACGGAACGGCAGGAAGCGATCATCGACGACCACCGACGACACAGCTTGCGATATCCGCACGTCGTAGATGGAACCACGTAGATGACAACCGGGTTCCTCTCATCGGCTTTAGGTAAGTTCGGTTCCTCTCATCGGCTTTATCTTGTATATAATTTGGGGTTTTTGGACTGCAGGAGAACATGGGGAAGATTACGGAATTTTCCAGTCCAGGGTTAGGGATTTAAGCTGGACCGCGGCCGGTTCAAGCCCATATTTTTCCAAGGGGCTCAAGTCAAGATTTCAAAACATGCAACTTTGCGAAAAGAACGCCCCGGGCACTTCAGATGACAGCATGGCTTAATTTGTCCCGAAATTGTCCTTTTAGACTAAAATGAACCAACGTGCCAAGTTTAAGGAGCCGCTTTTCAAATTCGCGAGTTTATGAATGAAACTAAACATCGCTGCCAAGTTTATGGATCATCCATGCAATTTCCTCTTAAATATGAGACAGAATCGTAGGAAGCATCATTCATTCTCAAGAGATGATCCGCAAGCAAGCCGTTGGCACGGGTTACATGAGAAAAGAGCACCCTAAGAGTTGAGAAAATAAGAAACTATTATAACATTTCTTTTGTTGATTTTTGAGAAATTTTCTTAAACAAATTAAAATAGTTTAAACAAAAAACCAACGGTAATGTTCCTCAGTCTATCATCATTCGCATTTTCATGTGTCAAGTGTCCAGTAATGAAATTGTAAAATACTCCGTACCAAACTTAATAAAGAGTCGCATTAGCTGCCAGTCTAAAAACAAATTGAACCTGGATTGCTGAATTTTTTTTAAAATAATGGGTCTTCCGTCGATTTCCTGTAAAAAGAACTTGGATTGCTGAATGTGTTGTGGCCCGAGATATATTCCTGGCTGGACAGATTGCCATGTATTTGTTCCGTCTTCAACAAGAAGAAAGAGCAAAATCACAAGAACGTGAACACGAGAGCCACAGATTATATCAAATAAGCCATGATATTAATAAGATAAAGACGGAAAAACATTCTTGTATACAACACCGCACGAACCAAAAATTCATGTCGCACGAACCAAACAAAATTCATGTTTTTTTTTGAGCGAAAACAAAATTCATGTTAGAACCGTGGTCCGTGCTCTCTGCGTGAGAATAAAAATGGCGTTGTTCGTCATGGGGTTTTGCCCAGGCAGGCCCAACCAGTCAGAGAACCCAGCCCAGCGCCCCAGCCCAACGAAATTGTCCCCTCTAAAGTCTAAACGCCAAAATCCCACACGGCCACACGGCCCACGCCTGCTGGGCGCGGGCTGCTGCGAAGCACAGCGCCACGGCCTCGCCCCTCGCTCCAAAATCCTTCTCCCCTCGCCCCAGTCAAGCCAGTCTTCCTTCCCCCGTTAACATCGCGAAAGTTCAAAAAAGTTTGCGCTCTCACTGCGCCGATCCGCTCCTAGTTTGCCACCCCGCCTCCCCTGCCAGAGGATGGCTTCCTCCAAGGAAAACTACCGCGTCGAGCTCCGAGCCGCCGCCCGCCAGCTCGGCGACCGCTGCCTCTACTCCGCCGCGAAATGGTACGCCGCCCCGAGATCCCGTAGGACTTTAAAAAATCGAAACCCTAACCCTAACAGCTTCCTCCCAACTTCAGGGCCGCCGAGCTGCTCGTCGGCATCGAGCCGGACGCGGCGCCATCCCAGTCGGCCGCAATGGACACTCCGTCCTCGTCGAGCGCCGCCGCGGGCGGGCGGCTGCTGCACCTCCACCGCAGTGGAGGGTCCAGCTTCCGCCGGCGCTCCCGACTGGGCGGCGCCGGCGCCGAAGTTGGGACGCCACTCGGCGGCGTGTCCTACGTGAGCACACCCATCCCGGACGACGACCCGTTCGACGCAGGGGCCGACAAGTACCTGCTTGCGAAGGCCTACTTCGACTGCCGCGAGTACCGGCGTGCCGCGCACGTGCTGCGCGACCAGGTCGGGCGCAAGGCTGTGTTCCTGCGATCCTACGCGTTGTACATGGTAAGACAATATACGGATGCACTTCTCCTCTTATTCAGCTATGTTTCTATTTGCTCTTTCGAGCGGACGTCTACCAGTTTGCAGATTTGGGATAGGGCGGTTGGTGTTTGATGAAATGCTTCACTGGAGCTGGTACAGAAGTTGTCAAATTTGGTTAGTGTTGTGGTTGGCAGTGCAAGAAACGGTATTTTGTAGGATGTTTTGTGAACGCTTGCTTTACCCGACGAAGTGTTTGAGGCTTTGTGGTTTGGGCTATTGCTCCTTGATAATTGTTATGCAGATCGAGCAATAGAATTATCAAAAAGATTGACTAATAGAAGATGGGATCCCATAGAAGATATACTGTGATTTTAGTGAAGGCACTAATTGGAATACTCAAGAATTGTTGCATTGATGGTGAACTTCTTGGTGCCTTTTGCTCCTTTGTTCATGAGTAATCTTGGCCAATGAAACGCTTCACTAGACGTGATATGCTAGTAGGAGGTCTGGACGGGGTTCAGTTGTTATGTTTATCATGGTTTAATGAAGCATGAATGATCATGGAGTCCTGAACTATTGTTTTTGCCTTTTTCGTGGAAGTTAATATTGGATGGCAAGACATATAATTTTCTCCCGTCCTTTCTTCGTACCTACTGCTTTGTTCTTTGTGTACCAGGTTTTCTGTCTAGGTGCTTCAGTAATTGGAAGATGATTGGTTGATAAGTAGGAGATGCTGTGATGTTAGATTATATGAGATGCATATATTACAGACGTACATGCACGGTTTCATTTTTCTGTTGTAAACAGTGGTTCTTTTGTAAGAATGCTTGAAAATTTGTTAGGCAGTTTTGAGACAGGAGAGCTATGGTGTTAATGGGTAAATAACGACATGATTGCCTCTAAAGATGAGGATTATGGACCCAAGGTCCATTATTAATTGTTGCTTTCCATTTCTCTATTTTATTCCGAATCTGCAGGTCCATAATTAATCTTTCATTCTATTATTTTGAATCTGCAAATGGGAATCAGTCCTGCCAGACACTGTATATAATTGTGGCTATATTGCTTATGATTGCTAAAAACATACTATTGTGCTTATTAGTACATAGCATTCAATCTAGAACCATGGTAACTTTCCATTTTAACTTCTCCTTTTATTGGCTGCGCTTTTATTAAAGTTGTGTTGTGCATTAGTCAATTAATATCAGTGAAAGATTAATACATAGCATCTCACTTGATCCACACTTACTACTTGTGAAACTGCATACATGCGGCTGGCAAAATCCCCAATGTACTTTGGTGAAAGATTAATTTAAATGTGTCTAATTTTAGATTGGTCCCCAGGTAATATCAGTTATGTTTTACTTCTCTTGTATACCATATTTGTTGGATTCTCTTTGCTGAATATGCATGCGATTTCAAGTTGCAAGGACAATTTGTTCCACTGCCTTACTAGCAGTATTTAGTAAGATTGGCTGTCGCTTGCTGACTTTCCATAGTTTCACCTATTGAATGGTGATTGATTAAGGTGGAATTTCCCCCTCTTCTCTTCTACAGTATATTTTCCCTTGCAGATTGTGCGAGCTACCTATTTCCTCTATGGTTTAATTAGTAATTTGATAATTTTCTGCAATTTAGGCTGGAGAGAAGCGAAAAGAGGAAGAGACAATAGAGCTTGAAGGATCTCTGGGGAAGAGCAATGTTGTTAATC
Source organism: Brachypodium distachyon (assembly GCF_000005505.3). NCBI lineage: Eukaryota > Viridiplantae > Streptophyta > Magnoliopsida > Poales > Poaceae > Brachypodium > Brachypodium distachyon. The sequence continues at coordinate 51,509,571 of NC_016133.3, forward strand.
AGGAACTAGTTGCATTGGAGAGGGAACTCTCGACACATCGGAGAACTGGTTCCATTGATTCGTTTGGCTTGTACTTGTATGGCATTGTTCTACGTGATAAAGGCTGTGAAGGTCTAGCAAGAACAGTTCTGGTAGAATCTGTCAACAGCTACCCATGGAATTGGTGTGCTTGGTTAGAGATACAATCTCTGTGCACTAGCAGTGACATTTTGAACAACTTAAATCTGAAGAATCACTGGATGAAAGATTTCTTCATTGCTAGTGCACATCTGGAATTAAAGATGCATGAAGAAGCCTTGAAAAGATATGAGCGCTTGCTGGGGATCTTTCGTTGTAGTGACTACATTCAGGCTCAAATAGCAACCGTTCAGTACAGTATGAGGGACTTGGATGAAGCTGACATGATTTTTGAAGAACTCCTCAGAACTGATCCTTTTCGTGTGGATTCTATGGACATTTACTCAAATTTACTGTATGCAAAAGAAAGCTTGACTGCTCTGAGCTTCCTTGCTCACAGAGTATTTTTGACTGATAAATATCGTCCAGAATCTTGCTGCATAATTGCAAATTACTACAGTTTGAAGGGGCAGCATGAGAAATCTGTTTTGTACTTCCAAAGAGCACTGAAGCTTAACCGCAAGTACCTCTCAGCTTGGACTCTCATGGGACATGAGTTTGTTGAGCTAAAAAATACACCTGCTGCAATTGATGCTTACAGGAGGGCTGTTGATATAAATCCTAGAGATTACCGTGCTTGGTATGGTCTTGGCCAGATCTATGAGATGATGGGAATGCCATTTTATGCACTATATTACTTCCGGAAATCATCACTCCTGCAACCTAATGATTCCCGGCTTTGGATTGCCATGGCTCAGTGCTATGAAAGCGATCCGCTTCAAATGATTGAAGAAGCCATCAAGTGCTATGAGAGGGCTGCAAATAGTGATGACACTGAAGGAATAGCACTTCACCAACTAGCAAAGTTACACAGTATGCTTGGGCAATCTGAGGAGGCTGCATTTTACTACAAGAAAGATTTAGAGAGAATGGAAGTTGAGGAAATGCAGGGCCAGAATTTTGTTGAGGCCTTGCTATTCCTTGCTAAGCATTGCAAGACCATAGGCAGGTTTGATGAAGCGGAGCACTATTGCACAAGACTCTTGGATTACACTGGTCCTGTAAGTAATTTATACAATTTACTTAGCAGCCTTATTGAAAAGAACAACAGATGAAACAGAACAAATGGTGAAAACTTGACACTAGCATTAGCCAGCCCAATGAGTTGGGTGATCATGTCGTGTGATAATATGCAGTTCAAACCGACTTCAGCTTAATTAATTTGCATTCAATTGATTTTGTTTTGTTAATCAAGGCATGTTTTACTCAAATGACCTTTAAATGGAATATCAAGAATCACTTCTCATATACTCTGTTTGCTGTGTTTTCCTGATGATTCCGATTCGATGATGTTTTCTGTGTGTTTAATATTTGCAGGAAAAGGAGACTGCAAAAAGTATATTACAAGGGCTAAAACAAGCACAGTCAGGATTTCCATCGATGGATATCGATCATTTTGCATTGTAAATTTGACTTGTAGACAAGTTATTTGTTTGGGGAACTTGGACAATGAGTGTAAATGTGCAAGAGAGAAGTGTCACTTGCTTCTGTTTATCTTTTCTCGCATGCTTCGAGGGAAGATACATTTGGCTTCGAAGAAATCTAGTACAAAACAGAGTACTCATGGACAAGGGGAGTTTGTTCTTGTTCAGTCCACATTAGGGGAAGGAAAAGCTAGCAAGGGCTGCCCACCTGATGAAACTGATGCTTCGAGTATCTCCAGCGGAGGATTGAGTTCTAAGTTTGCTTCACACTGTGATGGTTATTGTCTGGAGCCTTGCTAGACGACTCCACATTGCTGGAGATGATGACCTTGTGCGCATGATGCTCGCTTCCAACTCCTGGAGCTTGGCAACTAGGAGAACTAGGCGCCTGCATGGTGCGAAGATGAGCGTCACTGGGAGGATCCAGATCCCCAATACAAGTATCAGCATTTCTGGTTGATTTATGCTAGGTGTCTAAACTTCTATAGCTTTTCTTCACTCGGACTGCTTTGATTTGTGTTCCCTCCCCTGCAGTTACTTGCATATATAAGTTTCTTTGGAAGACTTGCCTTGTTTGTATTCCGCGTGCATATATTTTTGCTTATTTTCAGAGTAGTTGCTGTTCACTATTTATTATTGTAACAGTTCGCTTTTTTACAAAGTAGGCACCTCTGCTTTTTGGAGGGTGGGATGTTTCATAGACCCACTTTTATGTCACCATTGGAATGTAGCGATTTATTATCTTAGCAATAATGCATGTTGCAAGCTGACATTTAAATTGTTTATAAGCACTTAAGCAAAAATGCATCTTCTGGCCTTCAAAGATTCCACTGCCAATTTAATCACTATCATTGGATTGACATGCAGGTTTTGTTCCTTCTGACGTTTCGCGGTCGGCGATGTTTAGTGGCGCTCATCGTCCTGTTCGGCGATGTTTAGTTGCGCTCATCGTCCTGTTCTGTTGATTTGAGCCGCCTATCTACCTTGGTTCAGAAAAAAAGAAGAGCCGCTCATCGTCCTGTTCTTTTGCATATACTGTGTCAGTGGCGCTCTGTTGCAATATTCGATGCACCGGATGTTTTTTCACTGCAATGCCCTTACCCTATTTTAACTGCGGATGACTGTGCTTCGTTCTCGGATCTTTGTTTCTTAAAGCAACGAGCTGATCGATCATCTTCACCATTGCTTTACGCCTGGGGTTTACAGAGCGTGAAAGAGAAATCAGGCAATCAATTGCCTTGCTATGGCGATAAATTGCCGTCACGTACTACTGGTTTTAATTATATATAAATGGTTCGTACCAAGCTCGCCGTCTTCTTCGCTGCTGTCGCAATCCTGATTCTAGAGATCAAAGCAAGTAAGCAACACTGATGAATCATAATGATCAAGTGTCATTGCAACCAAGGGGGAAAGTATACGAGGCAACACCTACAAGAAACGTGTCATAATCAAGCATACAGTACAGTGATGGCAACCAAGGGTCCCACGTTCCCTATTGCCACCACGCATCCAAAGGTATCGGTCGCAGCAAAGTAAGCATGATCCAGAGGGTTCATGGTTCATCGTCTCATAGATGCCATTGCCCACGCCCTAGTTCTCGCCGAGGGCCGTAGCGCTACAGCGCAACCAGCCTGATGTTTATTTTTTTTAGAGCACTACTGAAAAACGCAACGTTGCCGGCGGCAACGGTCTTTGCCAGCGGGGCTTTCTGTCGGGCCGCCGGCAAAGAACTAGATATGCCGTGGGCAGCCTGATAAGCCCACGGCAAAGAACGGGCCGCCGGCAAATTCTAACTATGCCGACGGCAAATCGCCGGCAAATAAACCCTGCACGTGGATCCGCGTGCGTGATTAACGGCGGGCGAAAGGGGAGAAAAAAATCTATCTTTGCCGGCGGCCACCAAAAAAAAGCCGCTGGCAAATAGATTCGTTTTTCCCGCCCCAACACATCCGGATTAGGATGCGCGCGCACGAATTTTTTTTAAAAAAGAAATACCCTTTGCCGGCGGCCTCGAGAAAAGGCTGCCGACAAGTTAGGACTAATCACCGATGCCCTAGCCTGCGAGATCGCCGGCCCTCGTCGGAACTCCTTTCTTCACCTGCCTGCAGTGGGCACTCTTGGAGGTGTGGATTTGTTCTGGAACCCCGACATCGTCAGCATCTCCAGCCCTCAGCTCCGCCTCTTCTCCATCACGGCGGTCGTTAGCATGGTCCACTCCAGCATCGCCTTCGTCCTCTCCACCGTGTACGGCCCTGCCGACGACGCTCGCAAGCCGGCCGTCCTGCAGGAGATGTCCGATATCTCCCCGCAAGCCGGCATTCCCTGGTTGATCGCCGGCGACTTCAACCTCATCTACGAAGCTCGTGACAAAAACAATATGAACCTCTGCCGATGCCTCATGGGCCAGTTCCGTACCGCCATCAATCGCGCCGAGATCTTCGAACTGCGTTGCTCCAATCGCAACTTCTCCTGGAGCAACGAGCAGCAGCAGCCCACGCTGGTCAAGCTCGACCACATTTTCTGCAACGCCGAGTGGGATGCCCTGTTCTCCCCCTGCGCCGTTCAGGCTTTGTCCACGTCGCATTCCGATCACTGCCCCCTGCTCCTCGCCGGCTTCTGCTTGCCACCCCGCAAGGCACGCTTCCGCTTCAAGAATTTCTGGCCGAAGCACCCGGGCTTCGCCGGCGCCGTCTGCTCTGCTTAGTCCGAGGAGGTCTCCTCCACCAACCCTCTTCGTCGGCTCCGCGTCAAGCTGGGCCGCGCTGCTTGCGCCTTTCGCCGTTGGAGCAAGGGGCTGTTCAGCGATGCCCGCTTTCAGCTTCACCTCGCGCTCGAGCTCGTGCTGCGCCTTGACGTCGCACAAGACTCGCGTCCTCTCTCGGACATGGAATTCCTACTGCGGCGTGCCCTCAAGTCTCGGATGCTTGGGCTCGCGGCCGTCGAGCGCGCCCGCCGCCGCCAAGCTTCCCGATAGGTCTGGCTCCGAGAGGGCGACGCCAACACCCGGTTCTTCCACATCAAGATTAATTCTCGATGCCGCAGGAACTTCCTCCACCAAATCACCTCGAGCTCCGGCGTGCACGTGGATCACGAGGACAAGTCCCAAGCACTTCATCAACACTTCATCGACATCCTAGGCACTCCCGCCCCGCGCGCCCGCGATCTGGCTTGGCACGAGCTTCAGCTGCCCACGCTCCCTTCTTCCGGCATTGACAACCCCTTCTCCCCGTGCGAGATTTGGGATGCCATTGTCGACTCCCCTGCTGAGAAAGCGCCGGGACCCGATGGCTTCACGGGCGTTTTCTACTGCTCTTGTTGGCCCATCATCAAGCTCGACATCCTTGCCGCCTTCAACCACCTGTACCACCTCACCGGTGGAAACTTCTCAGCCCTCAACTCGGCGTTCATCCTCTTCCTCCCGAAGAAAGCTACTGTCAACACCGTTCACGATCTGCGCCCTATTAGTCTCATTCATTCCTTTGCCAAGCTCTTCTCCAAGGTTCTTGCTCGCCGTCTCACGCCGCTCATGGGAGACCTCATCTCGTCCGTTCAGAGCGCCTTCCTCAAGTCCCGATGCATCCACGACAATTTCTTGTTCGTCCGGAACGTTGCCCGCACCCTTCACTGCAAAAAGAAGCCCGCCTTGTTGATGAAGCTAGATTTTGCCAAAGCCTTCGACTCTGTCTCCTGGGAATACCTGCTCGAGCTCCTCTTGCGTCTCGGCTTACTGGCTCGATGGCATGATTGGATTGTGCTCCTCCTCTCCACTGCGACCTCCTCTGTGTTGGTCAGCGGATTGGCCGGTGACGTCATCCTTCACCGACGCGGTCTTCGGCAGGGGGACCCCCTGTCGCCGCTACTCTTCATCCTTGCCATCGACCCGCTGCAGCGCCTCCTCCTCCGGGCTACGGAGCTTGGCGGCCTCTCCGCCTTGCCTCTTTGTGAGGCCCACATGCGCGCCAGCCTCTACGCTGACGACGCCAACATTCTCTTAAACCCGCTGTGGCCAGACATGCATTTTCTCCTACGTTTGCTCGACGACTTCGGTCTGGCCACCGGCCTGAGAATCAACCCCGGCAAGTGCATTGTGGCTCCCATCTGCTGCAACGGCATCGACCTCGACGACGTCCCCCTCCCCTTCGCCGACACGCAGGAGGCCTTCCCGCTTCGCTATCTCGGCCTCCCCCTTTCCCTCGGGCGGATCAAGGCTGTTCACTTGCAGCACATCCTTGATCGCGCCCGGGCGCGGCTTGCTGACTGGCGGGGAAAATGGATCAACGCCGGCGGGCGCCGGACGCTCTCCAACTCCGTGCTCAGCGCCCTCCCCACTTTCGCCATGACTGCACTCAAGCTTCCCAAGTCCTTCCTCTCCTCCTTCAACAAAATCAGACGTCGCTTTCTCTGGGGCATCGGCGACAATGGTGAGGCCGGCGGCAAGTGCAAGATTAGTTGGACCAAGGTCTGTTCTCCGCCAGAGCATGGTGGGCTCGGCCTGGCAAACCTTGATGCTTTCGGGCGTGCGCTGCGGGTTTGTTCGCTCTGGTTTGAATGGCGCGCGCCCGAATGACCCCGGGTCAGCATGCCCACCCCTTGCGACGACATCGACCGCGACCTCTTTGCGGCGGCCACCCGCGTCACCATCGGCGACGGCAGAACGGCGAGCTTCTGGAGCTCTAGCTAGCTCGACGGCCGTGCGCCTCGTGCCGTCTTCCCTCTGTTGTTTGCCCACTCCCGTCGCAAGAATCGCACGGTTGCCGACGCCATTACCGAGCATCGCTGGACCCGCGACGTGTGCCATAACCTCTCCCAGCTGCTCCTTCATGAGTTCATCCACGCCTGGCGCGCGACGGCTATGATCATCCTGCGCCTAGGGATCCCCGACTCCATCATCTGGACGATGACCTCCGACGGCTCCTACTCAATCCGGTCTGCCTACATGCTTCACTTCTTAGGCCGGCTGTCCTCCCCCATGCCGCAGGCCGTCTGGCGCGTTTGGGCCCCACCGAACTCCAAGTTCTTTGCCTGGCTCATGCTTCAAGATCGTCTGTGGTGCGCCGACAGGCTGCAACGCCGAGGATGGCCCAATTGCTACTTCTGCCCCTTGTGCCGTCACAACCTTGAGACCTCCCTGCATCTCTTCATCGAGTGCCCCTTCTCCAGCCAGCTCTGGTGCTCCGTGGCTCTCTAGAACAACTGCGGCAGCATCGCCGTGGCCATCCGCGAGGCGGCCTCCATCAATTCGTTCCGCGAGCACCTTATGGAGGTGTGTCCCCTCGAGCACAGGAAGGGAATCTGCTCCCTGTTCATTAGTTTGTCACTCCGTTTGGCGTGAGCGAAACTCCCGGATTTTCCAAGACAAGGCTATTCCAATCGGCCAGCTCTCCTGCTTCATCAAAGACGAAGCCCAAGCATGGGCGTTTGTTGGAGCGAAAGCTCTCAGAAAACTTCTGTGGGAGCCCCCTTGATCTCTCTTAGTTTCCAACCCCCTTCCTTTTTCTTATTTCTTCTCTTTTTTCTCCTTTCTGCCTAGTGCAGTCTCTTATAAATCTTTCTACCTGCTAATATATGGAAAGCCAGCACTTGCTGGACCTTTAAAAAAAAATCGATGTTGTCCGATATGCACCAAGTGATACAGTGATTATATAAAAATAAATATTGTGGGAGTACACAAGAAATAGTGGTAAACACTAAGTAAAAGACTAATAATAAATCCATCGATGGCCATGCATAGCAGCTGAGACGTGCAGGCTTATAGCATAATCAATCAAGTTAATTTAATAATCAAATACCCATGCATGTAATGGGCCCAGGTGTACATGAGAGGATACAAGTAATAAGATCAAAATATCTACTTCTCGGTCGTGGCCTAATGGCAGCATGAATCAGGAGCGCCCGAGCAAAAGAAGAACTATTTGCCTACGTTATCTATTCCGAATGTTTATATTCTATCAGCAACAAACTGACTAGCCCATTTCAAAAAGAACGGGCGGATCAGCCAGACTACGTGTTGGCGTTTGTTGCTCAACAAACTCGATTTGATTTTTTTTACTCACTCGTTTTTTATCACCGGAACGAGTCCCAGCGTTGTCTCCTTGGAAGACATTGCAGCTCAGGCCAGCTTATCGTAGGTAAGCCTGACGAATTTCTTTCTTTACTATAACTTTATTGAATTGCGTCGTTGATACACGTCTCTCTGCGTTTTGAGTGTCCTGTTCATACCCCTATCTGGTAATGCAGAAACGGTAGGCGACTTGGATCGATCTTCTCTTCTCTGTGTGAACAGGACTGGAAGATCGGCGGAGGAGAGAAATTTTTTGAGTTAGGGCGAATTTATCACATTTACTATTTTTCTAGGTTTGCAAAATTCCTATACCTATCTAAAAAGGACCGTTCCCTTCACCGCCCGTTTTCGTCGTCTGTCAAACACCTCTTCGTCCCCCCGCCCCTTCCCGTCCCGTACCTCTTCCTCTTCATGACAAAAATATCCTCTCACCCCGCCCCCGCCCAGCAAGCCTCCCTCCCTTCGTCCATATCCCGTTCCCCTCACACTCGATACCTCTCCTCTCACCTCTCCCTCTCACCCCGATGCCTCCCGGTCTACCACTCAGTCTCCTGATTGACGGCCGCGGCGGCGACTATGGACGGCGGACGGTCTACCACTCCATCTCCCTCACATCCCTGCACGCACGCCCCAGCATCCTCTCACCTCCAAACTCCTCCTCCATCCTCCCTTCCCCAACCCCAGCCCTACTGACATCGCCGCCGTCAGCCTCCCCTACAGCTTTGCCACCTTCCTCCCATACTCCTCCGTCGTCTCCCACGCGTCGGGCACGTGACGGATCTTCTACAACACGGCCAAGGACGACGGCGGCGTGGACGGCTTCGATGTGGGCACATGGAAGGACTTCACATTCGATGGACAGAGACTCGTAGCGCTGCACCGCAGGCTGGAGGAGGAGACCAGCGCAGCGACTTCGTTGTCTGCCGCCGGATTGGCACCCGGCTGTTCCCCGTCGTCTTGGACCTACCTCCCGGCAACAAAGGCATGAAGTTCGTCATCGTCCTGCTATCCTCTAGAGGTAACAGATTACCTTCACATGGTTCCGATTTCCTGCTCTTGTTAAGCTTCTCAGCATTTGCTTCTGAACTCCTGTTCATTCTGAACAGATGTTTGCCCAAACTCTGGACCTCTGTGAAGCAGTTGTATTTATGTTTTCTTCCGTGTGACTTTGCAGTGATCTGCTGCTTGTTGATTTAAGTCAAGGTGTTATCGATTGGAATCTTTAATACTGGCAATTGATTCTACACTTGATACAAATCTCTGCTATGTAGTTTTGTATACAGTTCAGCATTGTATACGGATTCAATTGCAGCTCTGCAAGTGAGTCAGGTGTTAGTTTCTTGAATATTCTAAAATTTATCTGTATGAGAACTAAGAAGTGATAGACATGATCTTGTTATTATGCCAACCGTGATCATATATTGCCACTAATATTGCATACACTTGTTTGGAACGTGAGCATACTTGTGTCTTAACTGTTCAGTACATTAAACCTTGTCAAAAAATTCAGAAATGCACTCATGTCTCAGTGTGAATGAAAGTTACAAATCTCTGTTAATTTCCTATTTCTATAATTCACTGAATATGTGTCTTATGTCTTTAGAACCTGTTTTCTTGAATCTTGAAGATCATATATATTATCTAAACTGAGTTCTCTTTTATCCTTATAACAAGAAGAACCATATATAGTGTTTTGCATATTATTTATGTGGCATGGTACCCACATGGATGCCCTTGTGGCATTATCTTCAATGTTGTTCACTATGCCAAGGGAGGGGGGGAAAAGAACTTCTAAAATAGCATGTCAATGAAAAGACCGATCAGTTCATCGCTTGGGTAGAGAAGTATATGAACAAAAACTTACAATATGATATGCTAATTCACATTCTTCTTTGCTCCGGGAGACTAAGGAGCGAATGTTTGTTCATTATAAATTCCGGTTGTTGTTTTCTGAGAGTAGAATATAGTGAGAATATCTTTAGAAAAACCTGTTTTACAAGGATGTTTGGTGCTCGTCAGAGAAGACCAAACAGAGAAAATTTTGTTGTCCCGTTGCAACGCACGGGCATTTCAGCTAGTATTTTAATAAAATTGGTTTTTTCGGACTTTAGGATGGAGTTTTGTCTGTACATGTTATGATGTATAGTCTAATAATATTTATGTTAAATACTAATTTTCCTCATATTATATGTCAAATCAACAAATAATCGAATGATCGTAATAACAAATATCTACATCATAGAATATATGCCTATTATTTTGATGCAAACAGTTGTTCAGTGGAGTGAGCAGATTACCAACAACTCAATTTTTTATGAGTAAATATGTATAATTATATTTTACTTCCAGAAATATTGCCATACTTACCGACGTAAAAATATCAAGTAGATATTTGGCATAATAAACAATGCGTTCTCCATACTTTGAGAGAACTCACTAAAAGAAAAATACATCACCTGAACATGATTACCATATCTACTGTTATCAAGCAAGATGATTTTATATCAACTTTCATTAAGCAAGAAATACGAGTAAAAGAACGACAGTTAAAACATCAGTGAGCTATCATACATGGACTTCAACACTTGATAGTCAAAATTGGGTCTCCCGAAGAGCCGGTCTTTGTTGGCCATATCACTGCTGATTGCGCAAAGGCACGTTGGAACGCACACACACCGCCTCATGCGGCGTCGCCGTCAAAGTACGCGACAATTGACCCGTCATCGTTGTTTCCTACGTCGTCTTTCTCAGACCCGGTTCAAATACATAGCTGTCTCTATTGATCCAGAGTTAAATTAGTTGAAAGTTTGCAGATTTATTTTATACAGAGACGCATATACAAATTCTAAAGGCCCAAACAAATGTACATCTAACAAAGATTTAATAATTTGTCTTAAAATTAATCCGAATAGCCAACAAATTGATGCAGCGGTTACGGTATCTAACACCGCCGCCAAAACCGCAAAATAGTTGTTCAAATATGCATAGTCCATTTAATATTTATTTATTTATTTTGCCCCTCGGGCTATATGTGCAAAAAAGAATGGGATTTGGGCCAATAGTAGTTATATGATGGGCCAAATGCAAAAATAAGTTGGGTTGGACCAGATTATTTAGAGTTGATAAGCCATATGTAAAAAAAAACGTTAAACAGGCCCGCCGACCCGAGGGCCTGAGCATGAAGCCCAGGCGCAGCACAGGTTTTCCGGCCGGGCCGGCCCGATTATTTCTGTGCCGGGCTTGGGGAAAAGGCCCAGCCCGTTGGCCGCCTGTACTTGGCACCCCTCGGCCTGGGTACTTACCCCCTCCCTCCCTCTGCCGAGCGACCCAGCCCCCTTGCTCCCTGGATCTTCTTCCTCCTCGGCCGAGCGCCGCCACCCATCCCGCTGCCGAGCGCCCATCGTCTTCCTCCTCGCGCGAGCGCCTCCACCGCAGGTTGATCTCCCCTTCGATTCTCTCGCTCCCGACCGTTTCTCCTCCCATCACCCCACGAACGGATTCGGCCCTTTAGCTCCCCGTTTCATAATCTTCCCCAATCCGTAACTGAGGCAAAAATCAAGGTAGGGCGGCCGCCCTACCTTGCCCTACTGGATCCTCCGCCCGTGGATTGGAACATATTCCGTTTGTCACTCCGAGTTCTTAAATGATTTATAAGTCTATTGTTTCTTAGAGTTATTACAGGTTTAGTCTGCTAGTACTTTATCGCATGGCAATCTTATTGAACTTTCCTTTTGTCGAAATCCCCACATATCAGTCATGTTCGGACGCATGCCAAAGAAGACCAGCAACAACACCAAGTATTACGAGGTGCTTGGTGTGTCCAAGACAGCAACCCCGGATGAGCTGAAGAAAGCTTATCGGAAAGCTGCTATAAAAAACCACCCTGATAAGGGTGGAGACCCTGAGAAGGTGTGGTGACAGATGCTTCTTATGCACATACTTTTATTATCGTTACGTTTGTTTTGATTGACAGTTTGTTTTATCTTGGGCAGTTTAAAGAATTGGCACACGCATATGATGTTCTTAATGACCCTGAAAAGAGGGAAATTTATGACCAATACGGAGAAGATGCACTCAAAGAAGGAATGGGAGGAGGCAGCAGCGATATGCATAGTCCGTTTGACATATTTGAACAACTATTTGGTGGTGGCGGCGGCGGTTTTGGAGGTAATAAATTATAATGTGAAGTTTGCGCATTGTTACTTTACATTTCTGAGAATAAATACATACGTACTTACATATGGTTTCATGGATAAAAGGTGGTAGTTCAAGGGGACGCAGACAGAAGCGTGGTGAAGATGTGGTGCACACCATGAAGGTTTCGTTAGAAGACTTGTACAATGGTGCTACCAAAAAGCTATCTTTATCACGCAATGTTCTCTGTGGAAAGTGCAAGGGGTAAGTTTTGCAAGTTAACAATTGGTTTATTGTCTTTCCTCCAGAAAGAATTATTATCATGTATAATTTGGAGTATATATTTTACCAGTACTTCTATAAGAACGACTGATAACAAAGTTATACATTGATATGCAGTGTTAGTTTGTTTACCTCCAAGTTTGTCTGTACACCTTTTCTCTCTTGAGTATAAAAACTCCATGCTGGATGCTCTTCATGTAAACAACTGAAATAGTACTTCCGCTACTTGAACTTGTTTATGTTCTTTTTTAATAACTATCACTATGGATGAGGGATTTCATGATTGCAACTTCCAAGACTCAGCATATGTTAACATGCATCTATGTTTTATTTTAAGGAAATGATGCAATGTGGTTAGCTGTTGCAAAGTATGGCTTTGTGTTGCATGAAAAGTTTAACCATGTTTTGCTTATCTTCATAGGTTGTATGTACTTAGTGTCAAACGTTATTTCGATCAGCTGAGCATACTCAAAGAAGTTCTCTTGTCGGTTCTGACTAACAGGATTAGGTGGACTTTGTATAGTTTTTGGTCTTTTAACAAATTCCTGCTCTTACTGTCTGTTAATTGCTTCCTTCGTCTGTGATGTGTTTTTCGCTTTTAAAGGGTAGCTAATCACCTATTCCTGCTGTTTTGTTTGAGGAGCACTGTTTCTGTATGTTAATCTAATCTTAAGAACATGTTCTATAATGTAGTCTATGTTTCACCTCGTCTGCCCCTATTATGTGAAATGCCATCATTTTGCAGTTTCCTTTCCTGTTAGAAATAGCAGTAGGGGTAAAAAATGCAAGGGGTTATTCTAGGTAGTATAATAAAATGCAAGGCGTATACTTTGATATGACTTCCCCAAATATATTCCAGGTAGTATAATAAAATGGAGGGAGTATGTAGGATCTTCTTCTTGTTTACCCATGTTAACTGCCTGAAAAATGCTTATGGCCATATTAGTCTAAGGGTTGTCTAGTTGGTGCCTCAGCACTAGGTTGCACCTTATTTATCCCACCTAATCCTCCTTGATTGGCAATTGGGCACTGGTCTGCCGCCCAACTAGCATCTAGTTTGGTGAACACAGATTCTCATTATATGTAATGTTTCTATTGCTGCATTGCATCTTTGCATGAGGGTACAAAGTTCGATTCTCCTCCTTGGGCGGTGGTGGTTGCTCTGAATGGATTTTGTGAGTCTCCATTATGGAACGTGCAAGTTTGCATGGTGTACTTGTGGGCTGCTATTTGGCACAAGATCTGGTTTCGAGTTCTTCTTTTACCTTTCCTTGTTTAGTTGTAGGTATCTCACTGTCTTTGTCGTATATTCAGAAAAGGATCAAAGAGTGGGGCAACGGCTACTTGTCATGGTTGTCGTGGTGCGGGAGTGAGGATGATAACAAGGCAGATAGGGCCTGGCATGATCCAACAGATGAATACTGTCTGCCCTGAATGCAGAGGAGCAGGTATGATAGTACTGTGTTATCTTCATAAAAGAATATCTGCTTATTGTTCATTCGTAATCTGCATTTGTTCAGGTGAGATGATAAGCGAGAAGGATAAATGCCCGAGCTGCAGAGGGAATAAAGTAGCCCAGGAGAAGAAGGTCTTGGAGGTTCATGTGGAGAAAGGAATGCAACATGGCCAAAAGATTGTATTCCAGGGTGAAGCTGATGAAGCTGTGAGTCTCTCTTAGGCAGAAGTGTCAAATGCACACACGCTTGCATTGCTTACTCAACCTTTGCATGCTTGCACGCCCACATTATCTAGGAGTGTCCTTAACGATGCCAATTGAACTTTTGCAGCCTGATACAGTGACGGGTGACATCGTTTTTGTCTTGCAACTTAAAGAGCACCCAAAATTTAAGAGGAAGTCCGACGACCTATATGTGGAGCATACAATCTCTCTTACTGAGGCTCTTTGTGGCTTCCAGTTTGTTCTGACACATCTTGACGGTCGTCAGCTTCTAATCAAATCCAATCCCGGGGAGGTTGTGAAGCCTGGTACGACAATTTCTTCTTATGAATCTGTTTTCCTTAACTTCACCCTTCGTGAAATTTGACATTCTGTTCTGCGATCCTATCGGTACAATTGTTCCCTGTCCTAAACTGATATAGTAATCTGTTTGAGTAGGTCAACACAAGGCCATAAATGATGAGGGCATGCCTCAGCATGGCCGACCTTTCATGAAAGGCCGTTTGTTTGTTGAGTTCGGCGTTGAGTTCCCTGAGCCTGGGGTACTCAGCCCAGGCCAATGCCGATCACTTGAGAAGATTCTGCCACCAAGAGCAGGGAACCAGCTGTCTGACATGGAGCTGGATCAGTGTGAGGAGACCACCATGCACGATGTGAACATAGAAGAGGAGATGAGGCGCAGGCAGCATCAGAGGCGGCAAGAAGCATATGACGAGGAAGAGGAGGATGATGGTGCACCAAGGGGTGTGCAGTGTGCCCAGCAGTAAGAACATGTCGGTTATGCGCATCTGTGTCAAGCAGTGTCTCCAGTGAAGTCCAATTGGTCGTTTTCATTTGCCCGTCTAAAGTAGCTGATCTGATGCATTGTGTTATTAAATTTTGTTGTCTAAGATGACGAGTTTGTCAGTCATAATCATTGTCATTTTGTTGGCCTATTGCCTGCTATCTTGTACTATTTTTAACTTATACTTCGAAGTGATATTGAGACTTTGTTGGCAGAATCAGGCCTTTGTGTTATGTGTACCTGTCTTCGATAGTGTGACAAATATACCCAGCACTGACTCGACCCTGGTGGTGGTTGTCACTATGGGTGGTGGTGGCCATTACTTACATCCATCTGGCTTCGGACTGTCGTTCCATTTGCAGATGCATATCGTGATGCCAAGCCGTCAGGACTCAGGCAGAGAGTCACGAGCTTGAATGACACGGAACATCAACATGAACCAAAATAATGGAATTTACCGCTTACCAAAGCCTCGATGGCATCCCACTACCACAGAGGGCAAACTCAAGGACCAATTGGTTGCGTAGGAATGCGAAGACTTTGAGGACCGTTGAAAGAAATACAGTTGCCATGAGATGAGATGCCCCCACTGTTCCAGGCTCTTGCTTCCGAGTCTTCTGAACAGATGCCTCCAAGGCGTGGCCTCTTGCCGTTCGCATATCGTTGTTCCCGAAATCCTTCAGTTGTACCAGCAGTCCAGCATATAAACGCCTGCGGGAAGGTTAAGTTAAACAACTTGGCCGGAGACTTCGTCTTAGCAACATCTACTTATTAACGGCTAGTCGTTGAGGGGCGACGTTTCTGTGGACAATTGCCTTGCTCAAGCTAGTCTGGCCAGACAAAAAAAAATCTGTACAAAAGAAAAGAAGAAAAATATCATTTGGCCGGACTGCATATTTCTCTTGTATATACAATTGGAGTGCAGAATTAGTACTACTGGACGGTCGCCATTTGATTGCCTCCTCAGTCCTTCCTTGCCAATACAAGCCCTCCATTTGTTAGCGGCGACACCAACTTGCAAATATCTGAATACTTGCGGAATTCCACACATATTTGTTAATTCAGGAGATCCTAACTACAACATCAGCTTTAATAATTTTCTTCTAGCTCTGCCTGATGGTGGTAGAAAAACCATCACAGGCTTTTCCCGTCGTCCACTCAGCGTCTGCGTCCACTATTTATACTCGGCGCACGCTCCCTTCCCTCCCCAAGTCCCCCAGCCTTGCTATCTCTGCTTGCAGAGAGCCATGGAACCTGACGCGATCCATGCACCCACGACCTCCTCTTCCTCCTCCTCTTGCGACTCAACGGTCATCGGTGGCACGCAAGAGACGTCCAAGAAGAACAACCCCAAGCACCTGAAACGCAAGAGAGCCGCCATCTCTCCCGAGACCGACGTCGGCGCCGCCGGCGGGGGCGAGGAGAGCAGCTGCTGCACTACGGCCGTGGACGAGCGCACGACGAAGATCAGCGCGGCCGGAAGGCACCCGTCGTATCGCGGCGTGCGGCGGCGGAGCTGGGGCAAATGGGTGTCGGAGATCCGGGAGCCCCGCAAGAAGTCGCGCATCTGGCTCGGCACCTTCCCGACCGCGGAGATGGCCGCGCGCGCGCACGACGTGGCCGCGCTCGCCATCAAGGGCGCCGCCGCGCGCCTCCTCAACTTCCCGCACCTCGTGGGCGAGCTCCCGCGCCCGGCGTCCGCCTCCCCAGCCGACATCCAGGCCGCGGCCGCCTTGGCCGCCGCGCAATGCGAGCCGCCCCCCGCTGCCGCTTCGTCCTCCTCCGTCGATGCCGAGACGGAGACGTCGGCATCGGCATCGGCATCGGCCGCGAGCTCTTTCGGCAGCGAGGAGAAGCAGGCCGAGAACGCGCTGTTCGACTTGCCCGACCTTCTGCTGGACCTCAGGGACGGCCTCTGGTGCTCGCCGACGGCCTGGGCGTCGGCCCCGGACGAGTACAGCGTCGAGCTGCAAGAGCCGCTCCTGTGGGTGGAGCAGTGCTGGATGGACGCTGCCGCGCCGGTGCACCCGGCTTAGCCTTAGCCGTTTTTCCGGTCCGGACACGCGGGGCACCACGTACGAGTCACTCACGGCTGCCCACCCACCGTGGTTGCCCGGAAACGGACGACCCGGTACACATCACATGGCGCGCGCACTTCTTCCTTTTCCAACGTCGTGCTTTGCTTCGCGCTTGTCAGCTCGTGGTGGCAAGTCGTCCTGGAGTGAGGTGAACGGAGGGTCGGCTTCAAGCACTAGCATGGGTGGGGGGGGGGGGGGGGGGGATCCTGGACTGGACCACCTTGTATTTAGTGACACATCAGGAGGAGTTTGATCAAAGGGAGGCAGAGTAAGACGAACGTACTGTAGCATGTTATCAGATGTTTCGACATTTTCAATTGGTTTGGTTATTTACACTAGTATATGCATGGTTTTATCGATTTGCGGTGGATTCTGGTGGGAGGATGTGTATGTACTTACTCATACATGTGTTTGTTTTCCTCAAGCTGTGTGTTTTAAATATCATAAATGTGAAATGCAGCCCTATCAAAAAGGAACAAGGTCAAAGGAACCGTGAAATACTCTATCCGTTTCTTAATTCTTATCGTTGTTTTAGTTCATATACAATCGACTGGTCTCGGCCTTAATCTCATGCGTGCAACTAATCATAATTTGTTCCCTTTTGTTCAACAAAGATAAAACATTCTTTTTGCATATGTTCGCAGCATTGTGATAATGCTTGCGATAACCACGGGTCCATTTAAGTGAACATAAACCTCCAGGCTCCGAACAAGACAAAGTGAGATATCCTTTTTTTGCATGCTTTTCTTCATTTGGTTTTAATAGTTGAAGTGTTGAACTACACACTCGTCATTGATCATGATCGTAAATCCTAGGTTGCAATGGCAAGGAACTAAGGAAGATAGCTGATCGGGACAAGTAGGCCGTGTTCCTTAATTAAAGATTTCCAGAAGATGGTAATTCTTAGATATTTTATTATAGTACAAGGACCTAGCTAACTCGTAAATTTCATCAAAATAAAATCACTAAACACTTTTGTTCAAGCAAAACATTAAGGAATCATACTTGTTAAGTTAAGTATAAGGGTCCCTTTGACTCAAAGGAATTTCATGGGAATCTTGGAGGATGTCATTCCTAAGGAATTTGTTCTATACTACTCTTTTGATTCGTAAGATTTGAAATCACAGGAATTTTTCTTATGAACAGTCCCTCCATCCCATATTAAGTGACTCAAATTTGTATAAATATGGACGTATCTATATACCAAAATACGTCTAGACATGTAATATTTCGGCACTTAATATGAGACGGATGGAGTACTTTGTATACAATTCTGGAGGAAAAGTTCCATTAAGACCAACCTCATGAAAAATTTCCTTCGTTTATGTGATAACTTTTCCTATGGTAGATTCTGTTGCAAATTCATGTGTTTTCGTATTCTTTAAAATTCGATGTGATGTGACATTCAATTCCTATGTTTCTGAAATCTTGCGAATCAAAGATGCCTTAACAAGGACGGGGTTTCGCTATCTTTTGCTTTCGTGTTTGCACAAATACAGTCTAAGCTCTCTCTTTTTTCTAAAACTGTCGTCAAATGCTGCTAATTAATCGAACAAAAAAGGAACTGTAAACATGGTTCAACCAGACAGAATTATCATCTCTCGTAGCAAACAACAGCTAGCTTCTTGTTCTTCTACATTCATGCACTGTTGAGCAAGATGCAACAAACGACCGCACCGTACATGGCGCGGGCAAGCACGGGCGGAGAAATGGTACTGTCTACTGAGAGAGCTCATTCCACTAGCCACATCTTCTGCATATACAACGCACAGTGACGGTGGCGAAGAAAAATCGTCTGAATATCCTTTTTTGTAGAGAGAATCCCGTAAAATAAAGTACTCCACTAAGATTAGTACGGTACGATATTCGGGTTTTGTCGATATCCAGCCGGAGGTCCGGGCCCAGTGGACCGATAATCCCAGGCCCACCTGTCCCCACCAGATTTTGGTGCTAGTACGTGTTAGACGGTAGGTGAGACGTACCGTGGCCTTCGCTGGTTCAATTACTCGGCGCCGGCTCTGCGGTGATCGAGCTGCAAGTCTGCAACCATCAAATGATTTGCGCCATGTATGGACCATCTAACTCCAATTCTGATGCATGCGCGCCTGAACCACCGGCGACCACCCTAGCTTGCAGCTGCGGCTCTGGCTCTACAGTCTACGGAGGAATGTCGCCGCTGGTCTGATCTGATCTGAGCTCCATGTAGTTACGACGCATGTTTTATGTTTAGTTAAGACGGTTTAAGATGGCCAGGACTCGCTTTTCAAGTATTTCAGGCCTCACAGGATGTAAAGTGCGTGGTTGTGTTGCATTTAATTAAGAAGGCACGCTGCCTGCCACGTAATTAAAATCGGCCACTCCGCTTTTGTTTAATTGTTTCAGCCTTTGAGTTTGCTCCTACATGGCCAGCTGAGCGAAAGGATGCAACTACCGAATACAACACCGTAGATCGATCCCGATCCCGCCGTTCGATCAATCTAGCACGCGTACGTACGACAAATTGGATACATGTACGTACGTACACACATCTATGAGGGAGGCCTTCACGTCAGCGTCAGGGGTAGTCATGCATTGTGGCGTTGGTGCTCCGGTGCGGTCCGGTCCGTTCATCAACAAACCGTGGCAAAAGCAGCTTTCCGCGCTTGAATGGAACGGCCTAGCTAGCACTTAGCAGTGGTATGGCTTAGCTATGGACACGCTAACCACCATCACGCTATACCTGGCATTGGCAAAGGAGCTAGCTTTGTCGTTAGCCATGGCTGTCAAAGTGTAACTACACGTTGATAGCACGGCCGGTTCCGCGAATATTCCGATCGAAACGTTTGCTTTCCGTTTCTGCCGATCTGCTCGATATATTAGTTAACTCGCGGCGGTCTTAGTTTACACACGCCCAACACACGAGGAAGGGGAATCTTGAGTTAGCTCAAGGTAATTAACCAGGGGTTCCTCTCTGCCTGCGCATGTGTGGTGCTGTGGCGCCAGCTACCATCAGCAACTTGCTTATGCTCTAATGATGCGATCTTTTGCTTTGGTTTGTTGGGATTAAACAAGGCGGAGATGAGACGATGGGGGTGTGTTTCTTTATGCGCGCGCGCGGCCCATGCATGCTTCCCTTTTTCTCTTCTTTAATCTTTCGTGATCGACCGAGTATGGCATGGGCTATACGTACGTGTAGACGTACGTACGCACAGGGTATTCGAGAAGCCCCTAATGAACGCGCGCATCGATCGAGTACATGAGCTGGAAATACGCCGTTAGTCAGCGGATCCTGCATTGTATAATCTGTCGAGGGATTACGTACTTCCTCTGTTCACAAGTAAGTGTACATGTAGTTTTGTTCTAAGTCAATTTTTTAACTTTGATCTATTCTGTTGAAAAGAATAGTAACATATATGACATCAAATCGGTATATTGTGAAACTACATTTCAAAACGGATCTAATGATGATAATTTGGGTCATAAATGTTGCTAGTTTTTCAATAAAATTGGTCAAACTTTGATATTTTTAACTTAGGACAAACTTATTTGTGGACCGAAGGAGTACTAGTATAGCATATTGGCCCCTTGCAATTAATTACCTTCCGTTAATTATATTGCACTGTTTCTCTCTCTCTCAGAGTCTTTCCATGTTTTTCTCACTTAACCAAGGCACCAAGCACTAGTAATTTTTTCTTCCGAGAGTGTCTGCATTTGCTGTAGAGCATGTATTGTGTGGAACGTCTGCAGAGCGATGGACATATTTAACAGTGCTGCTTCCATTGCATTATTGCAACCCCACCTGTTGCAAGCAAGATCCAAATCTTCAGGATCTCTGGAGGGAAGATTCGGCGCATTTTTAATCCTGCGACGAGCCCAATTTAGTAGGTTGCAGCTGAACAGAGAAGTTTTTTTTCTCTTTTTTTTTGCTTACAGGGGAGAACAAAGTTCTTCTAATTTCCATAACTTCATTACTTGCAAGTTGTAATCGATTGCAGAAACTATAATATTACTAATGTCGTCAAGATATGCTTCTCCCTGATTATTAGCTACAACTGATGAGTCTGAAGTCAGAACTCTAGAAGGTTGGGATATATTCGTTTTGTGCAGCTGTCACGACTCACAAGTGAGACTGAGAATGATGACCGATAACAGAGGTGAGGTATGTATTAGGTGCTGCCTGGCTCACTCTATATGAATGAATTCTGTCTTTTACGAGGTAATTGCACCAGTGGCAGAGGTGGGAGCAGTTTAGTCCAACAAGTTGCTAAATAAGCAAAACTAGTTCTATAAGTTAAGATTCGAGAGCATTTTAGTCCAATAGTCCGAATTGGACATGTGGCAGCTAGATGGAGTCCCGCCGGGCCATGAAAATTTTGCAAAAAAAAAAACCCGAACAAGAACAATTTGTACACACGCCCGCCGGTGAGGCCATTGGAGGCGAAGGAGAACTTCCGGAGGGGGTTTTCAACATAAAACACAGAACACATGTCAACGCCGGATTAGTTTGGAGCTCTAAGCAATCTGAATCTCAACTTCTGGGACTAGTTTTGCTCATTTTGCAACTTGCTAGACTAAACTGTTCCCACCACTCAAGTTGTTGGGCCAGTGGTGCAATTACCTCGTTTTTTATCTTCACGAGGAAGAAGCTTTGCCTATTTTAGATCTTCCTTGGTACTACCAAGGAATTTCACAAAAAATTTGAAGGACTGCATATACCTTAGATTTTTTTTTATAAAGCAATTTTACAAGAACAACTTTTTTAAAGTACGCTGATATTCATTACTGAATAAGGAATACAGTATAGAAACCAGCACAAAGGATACAAGAAGGATACAGACACACGGAGTAGTGCCACCAAACCAAAGAAAGGACCTCAAAGAATAGCAAAATTACACAACAGCCCATAGTCCCTTCCGTCAACATCAGCTCCACCACGCGACCGAAGCCCTTGCCTAGCTTGACTGGTGAAGAGTGTTAAAAACTAACTAGTTGATTTTATCTAGTTTAAACTAGAGTCCTAACCGAAGCAGATATAGTTGAGATATCATTGTTGTATTCAAACTGTAGCTTGTAATCTCATATGCATGCAATATATAAAGGGACAAGGGCCGGCCGATTGTGCCGTGTGTTCCACCATAATCAATCTCCTTCTATAGCTTGTTCTTTTCATGGTATCAGAGCCTACCGATCTACCATGGCTTCCGCCGCGACGCAGAGCGCTACTTCCGGCGCCATCGTGTCTAGCACCTTCCTGAGTCTTGGTGTGGCGATCCCTACGACGCCGATTAACTTTGCCAACCTCATCACCATCAAGCTCACGCCAGAAAACTACCTTCTATGGCGAGCGCAGGTCCTTCCAATCCTGCGGAGCAACCTTCTCATGGGATACGTCGACGGGACCTTCCCGTGCCCCACGGAGAAAATTCCCAATCCTCAGGCAGGAGATGGAGGTGCTTATCCGACAATCCCTAACCCGGCTTTCCAAGCCTGGTATCAACGGGATCAAGCGATCCTGTCGGCCATCCTTTCTTCACTCACCGAATCGGTGATTGGGATGGTCCTCCTCGCCAGTTCATCGGGTGAGGCCTGGTCCACGCTCGCCGACAGCTTTGCATCACAGTCGACGGCGCGATCGATGCAGATTCGTCATCAACTGTCGGCTACCAAGAAGCATAATTCTTCAGCGACCGTCTACTTCAACAAAATCAAAGCCCTGTCTGATACACTTACGACGATCGGGCAGCCGCTTCGCCCTGAGGAGTTTAACTCCTATCTCCTTGCTGGACTCGACAGCGACTATGATGCTCTCATAGAAGTGGTTTCTACTCGAACCACCGTGATGCCGACTCGTGACGTTTATGCTCAGTTGATGAGCAACGAGCAGCGGATCGAGTCTCGCAAAGCTGAGGCCGCTGCTGACTTTCACACCGCCAATGCCGCCAATTTTCGCGGCAACAACTCCTCTGGTGGAAGATCATATGAGCAGCAGAACCAGGGGAAACCGATCTACTCCAACAAATCGGGATCCCCTGGCCCCTCCTACCCGATGCAACAGATCAACAGCAACAACCGCACCAACAACTCCAACCGTGTTCTTGGTGGAGATCATCCTCGGATGCGGTGCCAACTTTGTGATGCCGTCGGCCACATTGCCTCTCGCTGCTTCAAGCGATTTCAATATGATTTTCTTGGCATTGGAAACGATGGCAGATATACTGACCGCCAAATTGCAGCGGCTACTCAAGGCGGGCAAGGAGGGCAGACTTCGGCATATGCTGTAGATACAAGCTGGTATGCTGATACAGGGGCTACAGATCACCTCACAAATGAGCTTGATAAGCTCACCACCAAGGAGAATTACCACGGCAAGGACCAGGTTCATTCAGCGAATGGTTCAGGTATGCACATTAGTCATATTGGTCAATCTATAATTCCTATACCCTCCAAACATCCACTTTATCTCAAAGACGTGTTACATGTTCCTTCCGTGACTCGTAATCTTCTTTCTGTGCGTAAGCTTGCTCTAGATAATAATATCTTTATGGAATTTTACCCTTATTATTTCTGTGTTAAGGACCGAGCTACACGGGAAATTCTTCTTAAAGGCCGATGCCGTGGAGGTCTCTATCCCTTGGGAGCACCATCTTTTAAGCAAGCTTTTCGTGGTCAAGTTTTCAGTGGAGTCCGAGTGTATAGTCACCAATGGCACTCACTTTTAGGTCATCCGTCTACCCAAATAGTTCAGCATGTTTTGCATAAACACTCTCTTCCACTAGAGTCAGTTAAAGATAAAGTTTTAGTTTGTGATGCCTGTCAACAAGGCAAGAGTCATCAGTTACTTTTCTCTCCTCTAGTCATGTTACATCCTCACCTCTTGAGCTTGTATTTTCAGATGTATGGGGCCATGCCCAAACTTCTGTTAGTGGTCATCAATATTATGTGAGTTTTATTGATTCATATAGTCGTTTCACATGGCTTTATCTTCTTAAGCAAAAATCTGATGTCTTTAATATCTTTCTTCAATTTCAAAAACATGTTGAACATCTCCTAGATAAGAAGATTATCTCTGTCCAGTCAGATTGGGGTGGTGAATATCATAATCTTAATCAATTCTTTAACAACATAGGTATATCTCATCGTGTCTCTTGTCCTCATACTCATCAACAGAATGGAACCGCTGAGCGAAAACATCGTCATATTGTTGAAACTGGCTTAACTTTACTTGCTCATGCTTCAGTTCCATTTCACTTTTGGAGTGATGCCTTTACCACTGCCTGTTTTCTCATAAATCGTACCCCTAGCCGTGTCATCTCCATGCAAACACCTCTAGAGCGTCTCCTAGTGAAGTACCAGATTATACATTCTTCAAAGTCTTTGGTTGTGCTTGCTGGCCTCATCTTCGCCCTTACAATAATAGAAAACTTCAATTCCGCTCTAAGAAATGTGTCTTCTTAGGATACAGTTCGGTCCATAAAGGTTATAAGTGTTTGCATGTTCCATCTAATCGAGTATATATCTCTCGTGATGTTATCTTCGATGAGAATGTTTTTCCATTCTCTAATCTCCCATCCACTCCCACATCCAACCAATCCACTGCTGCCACTCCCAATTCTGACCAATTTGATGATGTTGCATATATACCGTTGCTGTTTCCTAATCATGGTGCAGGTACAGGCCGTGGTGCTCGATTTGAGCTCCTGGATGATGATGAACCAGGTTCTCCAGCTACTTCCAGGCCTCATAATCACGTGCCAGATTCTCCAGAGGTGTCTACCCCTTCTTCTGAATCTCCTGGCGCTGCCTCTTCTGCCGACAGAAACGGCCTCTACCGCGGCAGAAATTTCCAACACAGAATCTGCCGTGACTGCTTCACCTCCAGCGGCACCAGCTCTTTCTCGTCGGGTCACATGACTACATCATGGGATTACGAAACCCTATATTTGCAACGATGGTACTGTCGCTTGGACAGCTACAACTTCGGTTGATCTTCTCACAACGGAACCCCGTGATTTTCGAGAAGCTCTTGCTCATGATCATTGGAAACAGGCGATGGAGACAGAGTTTGCTGCTCTATAGCGGAATAATACCTAGCATCTTGTACCTGCTGCTCGTCCTGGTGCTAACATCATTGATTCTCGTTGGGTGTTCAAGATCAAACGGCGAGCAAACGGTTCCATTGAACGATATAAGGCTCGTCTTGTGGCTAAGGGATTTAAACAGCGATATGGACTCGATTATGAAGACACATTCAGCCCGGTTGTCAAGCCCGCCACGATACGCCTGCTTCTCTCTGTAGCTGTCACCCGGAATTGGCATGTTCGTCAACTTGATATTCAGAACACCTTTCTCTATGACATTCTTGAGGAGGAAGTCTATATGCGCCAACCCCCTGGTTTTGAAGATTCTGCTCGTCCTAAATATCTCTGTCGCCTTGAAAAAGCTCTATATGGATTGAAGCAGGCACCTCGAGCTTGGCATGCTCGTCTCAGTTCTGTCCTTCGTTGTTTGGGTTTCACTGCTTCTTCGGCTGACACGTCATTGTTCATTCTTCATCGGCATGATGTGGTCATCTACCTGTTGGTTTATGTGGATGACATGATAGTCATTAGTTCATCTCCGGTTGCTTCTGATCGCTTGGTTCAGCAACTTCGTGATGAGTTTGCTGTGAAGGATATTGGTCCGCTACACTACTTTCTTGGGCTTGAAGTCCTTCGATCACCGGGGCGTAGTTTCCTTTTCTCACAACAGAAGTATGCTCTTGAACTTCTATGCCGAGCTAGTATGCTTAAGTGTCAGCCTGCAAACACACCCATGGTGGTTACGGAAAAGCTGTCTGCTCTTGACGGTGATCCACTTTTAGCTGATGATGCAACCAGGTACAGAAGCATAGTTGGTGGTCTCCAGTATTTAACTATGACACGTCCAGATCTTTCCTTCGCAGTCAACAAAGTGTGCCAGTTTCTCCATGAGCCACGAGATTGTCACTGGACAGCAGTCAAACGCATCCTTCGATATGTTCAGTTTACACTATCACACAGCTTGAGTATACTGTCTTCGACCAACTCTTCTTTGTCAACGTTTTCAGATGTTGATTGGGCTGGTAGTGTTGATGATCACCGGTCCACAGGAGGCTACGCAGTCTTTTATGGCTGTAACTTGATTGCTTGGAGTGCTCGTAAACAACCTACAGTGTCACGTTCCAGCACTGAATCAGAATAAAAGGCACTTGCCAATGCAACAGCAGAGATAGTTTGGGTTCAGTCTCTCCTTCAAGAACTGAAGATCCTCTTGCGCAGCCTCCTATACTTTGGTGTGATAACATTGGCGCAACATATTTGTCGTCAAATCCTGTGTATCATGCACGTACTAACCACATTGAGGTTGATTTCCACTTTGTCAGAGAACGAGTTTCTCAGAAAAAGCTAAAGATTCGGTTCATCTCGTCTAAAGATCAACTAGCAGATATCTTCACGAAATCTCTACCTTTTCTGGCATTGGAGCATTGCAAGCGCAATCTTTGCCTTTTGGATCCAGGCTAAGATTGAGGGAGGGTGTTAAAAACTAACTAATTGATTTTATCTAGTTTAAACTAGAGTCCTAACCGAAGTAGGTATAGTTGAGATATCCTTGTTGTATGCAAACTGTAGCTTGTAATCTCATATGCATGCAATATATAAAGGGACAAGGGCCGGCTGATTGTGCTGTGCGTTCCACCATAATCAATCTCCTTCTATAGCTTGTTCTTTTCAAAGAGCATGACCGCCGGTGATCTTCTACCATGGAGCAGATGAAGCCTTTTTCCTACAGGCGTTCCTGGACCATAGTAGCCACTTGCACACAGCAGGATTGGAAAAGCAAACGAAGCAAATAGGCCGGAGGGGACCTCCCTGGCGTAGGTGCTCCCTGAGCTCCAGCCGCGCGCTCCAGATATGGGACAACGCCAAACCACCTCACCGGGGGTGTACAGATCTAACCGCCTCCTTCCCACTTCCCCACCCACCACTGCCTCCATCCTTCTCCCGCAGAACGCTGACGATGCCCCGAGGCGAAGCAACCGCCAACGACCGCACCAAAAGGCGTAACTCCACAAGCCCTTCGCCGGTGACAGCCGCACCACCGATCAAACGGAGTCCGGGCCAGGAGACTCTTATTTCCACCGCCCTCGCCATCCGCTCCGTGAAGACGACGCCGGGCAAGGACACGAAGACACCTAGAACTACTAGGTACATATGTACATGTACACCAGGCAGACAGCCGCGTTCCCTGCCTCCCCACACCGCTGAAAAGGCGGGCGGAGGCGGAGGAGAACAACAGCGACGCCGGTGGAACACTCCAGATGAACGGTCGCCTTTCTCAGGAAAGGTCGAGAAGACTCTTGCAGGGTAGGGTCCGATGTTCCGATAATTTTACAAGAAAAGTTGGAGGACTGTAAAGAGTGTTTTGCGTGCAATTTCAAAGAACAAAAATCTTGTATAGTCCAATCTAACTTCACATAAAGTTTCCTTTATTTGTTGACAACTATGCCAGAATGTTTCCATTGCAGGAGGGGAGTGAGGTAGGGGGACCCCCTCTCCCTATTGAGTTTTGTGCTTGCAACTGACTTGCTCCAGTCTGATAAAGCCATGCATGATGGCTTGCTCTGCCTCTTCCTTCTAAAGCTTGTCCTGATTTCCTTGTTATTCAATATGCAGATGACACTCGGTGTTATGCAAGCAGATCCTGCTGAAGTCATGCACCATAATCATGTGCTAGCTCAATTCCTCTGCTTATCCGAAATCCAACTTGTTTCCCATTAATGGACGGAGGAGTACCCATCAATATTCATCACCAGAGCAGAGACATTCCATCTCAAGATCTCGAGGCTTATCTAGGCTAGCCATGAGTAGTGACGGAAGGTGCCAACTTTTGCATGACACACCACTCATGGTTTGTTATTGTTATAATTTCAGCTCATAGTATAGGGTAGCCCACAAGTGCACAAGGCCCATTCTAGAAGATCATCAATTTCACTCACATTCTTCCTCGTATTTCACAACAACTATAACAAGGTCCTCGTGCTATGTGAAACCACTTCTCCTATTTGGAAAAGGAGAAACAACATAATGTGGAAACCCAACCAAAATGGTGGTAAATTGGTAATAGATCTGTTCTACTCCCTCCGTCGCGAAATAAGTGACGTGGATTTGTAAAATTCTTATATAAATCCACGTCACTTATTTTGAAATGGTGGGAGTATACCATATCTGAATCCTTTAGGCGGAGCAAGAAGCCAAGAACAAGGCTCAAAGCGTTGGTGAGGCTCATCAGTTTGTTGTTATTGGGTTTTTTTTTCCTCGCAGTGTTGCAGAAAGGTGAGGCTCATCAGTCGCTTGCAAAAGTAAGCTAATCAATTGATGTCAGAACTTTGTTTTTGTTCCCGGCCGATCCATTCCGTGAAGGCGTGAGGATGCGTAATCTCACGGCCGCAGTAAAACATAATTTTTTTTTTTTCGAAAGATCCAGCTTAAATGGTGGCTTTCATATATTAAGCAGGTAGAAAAATGTACAGGAACGCCGAAGGCGAAACAAGAAAAGAAAAGAAGAAGACAAAAAAAGAAAGGGAAAAGAGGAGACTCAAGGAGGCTCCCAAAGAAATTTCCGCAGGGCTTTGGCTCCGACGAAGGCCCAGTCTTGGACCGCGTCTTTGGTGAACACGAGAATCTGACTGCCAGACATTTCAGCAGTAAAACACAATGGGCATCCCACTAAGCGTGTGATATATATGCTCTCGATCTAGCTAGCCTTTTCATACCAATCATACTCTGCGCATAACAAACACATTTCCTGGGGAACTGCAAAACTTAAACAAGTACTAGTATACACGTTGCACTCTCCGCTTTGACTCGCCGATATCAATAATCTCACACTTCACACATCGTCGTTCCTCTACGTATAAGAGCACTAGCAAGCAATCGACGAGGCCATACACCAGCTTGACTCTTCGAGAAGCTCTGAGCCGTGTCCACGGTCCAGTTCCTTTGGAGAAGAACTGCTCACCACGTACGCCCCAGCCCCACGGACACATCCATGGAAGAAGAGAAGGGAGCGCTGTCGCCGGCGTCCAACGCCTCCACTACCAATGTCAGCAATCGATCCTGCTGCGGCTCCCCCATGGCGACGTCGTCGTCTTCGGACGATTCGAGCGGCGGCGGCGGCGGCGGCGGCAGGAAGCGGCCTCGCCGGGACCTGAAGCACCCGACGTACCGCGGCGTGCGCATGCGGGCGTGGGGCAAATGGGTGTCGGAGATCCGCGAGCCCCGCAAGACGTCGCGCATCTGGCTCGGCACCTTCGACACCGCGGAGATGGCCGCGCGCGCCCACGACGTGGCCGCTCTCGCCATCAAGGGGCCCCGAGCCGCCGCCGCGCACCTCAACTTCCCGGAACTCGCAAACGATCTCCCTCGCCCTGCCACCGCGTCCCCCGAGGACGTGCGGGCCGCCGCCGCGCTCGCCGCACACATGGTCGTCGACCGCGCGCCGCCGGTCGCGGACACCGGCAATGCCGAGGCGGACGAGGAGCCATCGTCGCGCCCGCTGCCGCTGGCGGGGGACGGCAGCATTGCTTCTGTCGATCTCGCGCTCTTCGACTTGCCGGATTTCCTGCACGAGTTCGGCTTCGCGCTGCCGCCGCCGTCGACCACGTGTGACTTGTCGTCATGGCAGCATGACGTTGCCGCGACGACCGATGACTTCAGATTCGAGCCGGCGCCATTGCTGCTCTGGGAGCACTACTGACGAGTGATCGGCAACACGCGGCATGCAAGTCAGTTTTGAAGTCGGGTTTATTACGGGATGATCTGCATGCGGTGTGTTACCGATCGAGCACTAATTCGATCGCAAACTGATTAACACGCGATCGAGTGCAAACGCAAAACAAATCGCAAAGCTAATTTTAAAGATGGTTTGTGGATTCATATTTTGTTAGTAGTACTACAACTCAATAAAGCTCAGGTTATTCCACATCGTGATTGTGCCAAGTAGTAGTACCAGTGCTAGCTTTGCAATTTCTATCTATCATGAAAGATTTCAGACTTGGGTCTCTGCAGGTATTCGGTGTTCAGATCGACTTCGAGTTCTATTGATTTCGGATCGGAAAAATTCTCAACTTGCAGGTCGAGGCTCGAATCACTCCGGGATCGCGAAGAGTGATTTAATTGCTGTTACACACATGCATGTACAAATTGTACTGGAACCGTAGTGTTTCGTGTGAAGTTCCAACGGAGTTTCTGTATCCCCAAATATGCCCTGCCATATGGGCACTACAAGTAAAACTACTTGAGCAAAAGGGTATACACGGAGCTAGCTACTGCGTACTTTTCTTTCTTTAAAAAATGAGGGGTCAAGGGCTTTGCATCGACTGATGCCAAAGTTATTACTCCATATTAAAACATGAGCCATCCCTCGCACACAAAAAAAAATGGCTTCATTCATGCACTACTATATAGCCTATCGGTAACACGCCACAATACAGATTAAAGAAGTCTCCAGGTATCGTCTTCAGTCAGTTGTACTCAAATTTCACTGAACCCGCTTCTCAGTAAGTAGAGACCAAGTACAGACCCACTGGAATGTTAGATGAATTATATGCAAAAAAATAACATGTAATATCATTCTGACACTTTCACAAAAACCCTAAAAGCCCAAACATATTACGGCTCGTTTGGCATCCATCTTTCATTTCATTTGGTCATCCAATTTTTCTTAGGATTTCATTTTGTTGAATTTGAATTTCGGATTCAAAAATCATGTTTGTCTACCACATTGATTTGTAGACTGTGAGACAATTCCAAATGGCTTTTAGAGAGGAATTGGAGTTAGATAGAGTGTGATTTCATGAAATTTGAGATTGAATTCATATGTCTAATTCCGTACCAACCAAACAAGTTGGTGAATTCCAGAATTCTAGACCCAAATGATGGATGCCAAACAAGTTGTTAGAGATAAACCAAGGTGTGGAACAATGAAATTTATAAAAATAACCCAGGACACTAGATGTGCCATTGGGCACTTGATAAATAGGCGTTGCATCGTTTTATCTTGACAAAACCAACACTTCATCACCCATTCCATTTTTGTTTAACCAAATTATCTCTAATTAGTACCACCCCACGACGATAGAGCTGTATAATGTAAAATCTTCCAACGAAAATTGAAGTTTCTTGCAAAAACTGTAGCCAATGTGATCAGCACAGTACACATAGAGTTTCAACAGAGGTATGTAAGTTCCAACGGAATACATCAGCATGGTCGTTAAGGTAAAGATCGGCTACGTTCTCACAAAGATATCACAATCATAGCCTCGCTCCAATGTTCGCCTGTCGTCTAAAGGTGATGTCGGGAGAAGGTACTGCCAAGGCCAGGGGGCGCGAATGTGATGATTCTAGGAGAGCAGAGGTGTTATGAGGTGATGACTACAAAGTAGGGCTGGGACTTAAAAGAGAGGCATGCGCTAGCCACCAAAGGCAGGAGTAGTGTGTAGTATGGTCTATGGACTAGAGGAAATGGGGATTGGTCCTGACTTGCCCTCATATGGCTAATGGCTCCCTGAGGACAGACGGTCCCATCTTAAACTTGTGACAGTATAACGCGAATAGTACGTAATACTCCTACCTACTAGTTATCTGATAATGACTCGAACGGTTTAGATTATACTCCGCGTGGTAAAAGGGCAGAAAGAGAAATACTAACAAGGCCAACATAAAATGTGTATTGTGGTAGAGTATGACGTATATATATCCCACTCATCGTGCAATCATGCACGCCATGCGTTGCACGGAGCATATACATTAACAGAGCGAGCCAATTAATACTACTACCGCCGTACGTTTTGTCGTTGCCTTGCCTGTCTTAATTTGTTTTCCAGCTCCCAATTTGAGCAAAATGGCTCCTGGCCGAAATACGACGATCTAACAGCATTTCCCGGAAATGAACATCTACAATACCAACAGCCAGATCTACTACTTATCTATTTATAATGCTAACACCCATAACATGATACTAGTGGAGTATTAATTAGCAGTGCACGCACTTTAATTATGTAAGATAATTGAATCGCTGCTGTTGAAGATCTGCATGCAGTTCGTTGGTGAGTCCATGTGGACTGTCAGCTTCAGCTACTGGCGATTTCAACGCTTACCGTCTGCACGTAAAAATAGTAAAATACGCACGAGTTTCACAAATGACTGCAACTCGCGATCCGTTTAAGTATTCACTTGAATTGGGCCGACTCTCTCCATTGAATAATCCTGCGGGCCGGATTCAGCATGGACGGCCAAGATTGAATTATCCAGCTACCAGATAGATCTACGAAGCTAGATCTGAGTATACAAAACCAATACGCGAGGTTAATTATAGTTGATCGATCGAGATCGAGTACTCGATCCGAGAGCAAAGAAGCAGCATGGCGATGCCCAAATTGAATAGTCGGAAAGGGGACAGCTAGCTTGCCTCGTGTTCATGTCGAGCGCAATAGTCTGGGGCTCATGTGCACGAAGATTCTAATCTCTAAAATATATTTAAAAATTAATTTTTCTTTCTTTTCAAGCATGTGCATGGGCAATATGGCATTATCCCACGCTCTACTTAACACGCTGTTTTTGTTTACTGCGCTCATCATCATGATCCATGCGTGTATTCCTGTATCGCTTATGCTCTTCTGCAACGACTTGCCTAGCTAGCTTAGGCCTAGCAGACTAGCATACGCATATGCAGTAGCATGGACTCCTTTCCTTTTGGGCTCGAGTGCGAATACTTTTCTTCTTTTTATTCCCTTTCGGCTTTAATCATGCACTCATGCATGAGAAACAGCGGATTTATGTTGCTGGCAATACCTCTCTTTGAGAGTATAATAGCAAACCGATGCTAAAGCAAATCCAATAATTCTTAACAAGGCTATATAAACTTGATATCAAATTAAGGGTGCAGATCTCAGGTACATATATATCACCGATACAACGGCCCATTGTGCCCCAGTTAAGCTATCCCAGGTCACGAGTCGCATGCAAGCATGGGAATTAGAATATTAACCAGTGGCTTAATCGATCATGCTCGCCACACAGATCAAACTCTATTCTGCAGTATTAATTCCAAATTAACACAGGCACTAGCATAAACAAGATAGTCTATATATATTACGAAAGAGGACAAAACAGGACGCGCGACTATAGCTTGCAGAATACAAGGGGCATGCAGGACGAACTACACGTGGTTATTTGTTAATTTTGGTACTACGTACTCTTTCGACCATTGTTAAGTTGGTACTACTTCACGACAGTATCACTGCGGATTTTGTAAAGAAAGATTGCGTTGCTTCTAAATTAAACGAGCTATATATAATATCCCATCTAATCACAAATTGCGCACCCACTTGCCAGGTCCAGAAAATTGCTAGTCAAAACAGATTAAAGCAGTGTCTTGGCAGCTCTATAGTACTACATTGTTTTATCCATCTATCTCACCACTTTTCTAGGTCTTGGCCTCCCACCTATCCAATTCCTTCCTCTTTTGGGCGACTCAAATTATTAGGCAATCGATCCATGAGCCTCATAATTAATCTTCTCTACCTAACAATCAACTCGATCTCCTCTTCTCCAGAAATGGTACTCGTACTCAACTAACCAACTCAAGCTGTCCAAACCAAGCTCTTAATTGTAGCTAGCTATAGACTATAGTACTGACTAATGCTCATATATACAGGATCCTTAATTTCAAGCTGTCCAAACAAATCTCTTCCACTGGCTTAGCTACTGCAGTACTCCGTGGTCACTAATGCTCATATACAGGATCCTTAATTTCAAGCTGTCCAACCCAAGCTTGGTCTTCTATACTCACTCATGCTCACATACAGGAGCAGTACGTAGCTTCATAGCTTCACTCGTAAGCCAGCAGGCGTTCACAGTCACCGGTGTATAGTAGCAAACCGTAAATTTGTTTAATTGCCACCTTCTTCATTGTTTAATCTTCATTGATCTTAGGACACCCAAGCACTGAAGCACGTACAACACTGATGATGATGCTATTATTTCGGATGGGCCGTTGAGTTATCAACACTCAACAACATAATGCCCTACTGCCTCCATTGTCATAAGCAAGGCAGGCAATTGTGCTTTTAGGCATTTGGAACCTCCGGAGATAAGATTAAAAGGGCAAGATCTCTTGTTAATTTATTTATATCTGTAGGGTGGTGGTTACGGCAGCAGCATCTTCGATAAGAAGGATCATCAGTGATCTTGGAAAGGTTCACAAAATATTATGCTACTTATACCAGTTGGTCCTTCTGCCTCCAGAGTTACTATTGAACATGAATAATATCCGTTTGGTGGCCTGTTAGGCGATATTATTTGGCTCTCCGGCCGGCGCAAGCACTGAGTGCATTGTTTGTCTGTCTGATATTTACGTGATCTCAAGAGCAATTCCTCAGCTGGCTCACCTCGATCTCTACACGATCCTGATAAAAGGATAAATAGGGATCTAACAAGCGGCAAGATGCATTCACAGGCTTGGGACCGGGTCCGAGGGTAACAGACTAACAGTAGCTTGGTCAGAAGCTACAAAACTGAAGGACAGCATCTGTACGGTGTGAGATTTAACTCAGTTAAGCGACGTACGAGAAAAACAGGAGGGCTATTATGGTGTCCGTGGAAAACAACATGCATAAGGACGTCTACTACGAGTGGGATTAGGCCAGCTCAAAGCGTACGAATAAAATGTTGATTTCGTATGGTGCAGCGGTGCACGTACAGGAATCGTTTGATTCCTAGACCTGGCTGCCTCTGATGGGGGACACCTTCCGCTGTTCATTCAGGCAGATTACTGATCTACAGTCCCCATGCATGGCAGTCATGTTCCAATGGAGGTGTACGTGGTCGATCTATGCCAGCATAATGAGAAATTGCGGAGTAACATTCCGTAGAGGAAAAAGGTTTGGCGAATTTAGGACGAAATTAGCGTCGCATCAAAAAAACAAGAAGACAAAATTGCAAAATTAGTGATTTTCGGTAGGGGAAGAAAGATTGCATTATTGGCTGAAAATTCAGTCAAATTTGTAAAGAAGAAGATTTGTTTGGTTACAGAAACAGCAAAGCTGTTAAACACTAAGAAACTCTTCTCTATTATTGAGAACCATAATCCCTTATACGTTCTGAATTTGAGCTTAAAAAGTTCTGGGACACTGTACGGTCATTTACATCTCATAATCAATATATGATCAAATCAAGGGATCAATATGCATAAGAAGAGTAACAAACACTATGACCAAATCAAGGGATCAGAGTACTCTAACTTTGACTACCTGTCAATTAAGTACGCCTGTAACTTTGATCTCCACCTTATTTAACATTTGCAAAGCTTTACGGAGCTTTGAAATCCCTACTAGACATGCATTGATCAAGATTAGGGCCCAGCCGCTCTAAAAAACGGAATTTGCAACTCTAAGTCCATCACCAGCGAGAGGATCATTTTTGAACCGGATTATACTGATGCTTTTTAATTAGAGCTCTTTTACTGTACAACTTAATTACTAGTACTAGAAGGGAGTAGTATTGGACTAAATCAACGGCTCAGAGAGTGGGTACTTCAGTAATTTCACGTTTGGGTTTATAGAAGTAAATATTTTTTACCGGATTTATAGGAGTAATTTTGTCCTGATGACAATGAACATCCTGAGCACCTCTCACGTGAAATTTTTGTCCTGATGGCAACGAAAATCTAGTGGTTATGGAAATTTATTTCCTGTCCAACACCAAATCAGTCTCTAAAAAAACAATACTTGTATGAAGACTCAGAAAAAGCAGAACAGCGCCAAATCAAAGTTCGCCGCTCTACTAAATCACGTTTATGTGATGCTAAGAACTGTAATACTCGTTAATCGTTTCGTTCATGGGCAACGAAACAACTAACTAGCGATGTAGCATGAACTCAACAATGAATCGGTAACAGCATATCTAGGCATTATTTTGTTTTTTTATTTCTTTCCTATTTTGCACAACTTGATACGGCCGGTGATTTGTTTGTTTTTTACCCTTCCTATTTTGCCCTTCTAACGGAAAATACTACTTCTTTAATTTTGCCTCCTAGTATTGATGAATCAGGACCTTCAGATCAATTGTATGAACGGACCATATTTGTTTGTCCCTACCGTAAACCCCCTTTAATTATACTTTAGAGGTCTTTTTTGCCAAATTGATCCAGGGCAAGCCGTCAAGTGTAGATGAAGGTAATTTGCGCCCTGACGTCCACCGGCAGTGAGAAGATAGTCTTCGAACTTAGTGATTTTGATGCTTATTTTTACTTTAGAGGTCTTTTGTGCCAAATTGAAGGGTACAGATGCAACTCATCTTTCTAAAGATTTTAACCTATCTCAAATCCATGGTGTAAAGTGTAAACCCAGTTGTACCGGTTATTTTCTTAAAGTGAAACATCTATGGTTTGGTCCACTAATTTTTTGTATGTTCTTAGATCTTCATATTGTGGCTATTCTGTCTAACCTCAAAGCAAATAGACTTGACGTATTTTCACAAAGCGGCGATTCTAACGGCTCGATCCGCTATGCGTGCAGAGGCTGCCACATGGCGTTGAGCCGGGCCGCCTCATTAATATTTCGTTATTCATTGATATGCGGTATCATCAATAATATATGGTATTGGTATATGTTATGTGAATGATATATTTGTTGACATAGGTATATTTTTGAATGGTATATATGGTATTAGTTTGGGTGGATATCACGTGGCAACCTCTTCACGCACCGCTACATAGTGGATTGAGACGTTAGAAACGACTTTCCTGAATTTTCAGACAACTCTGCATTGGCGATTCTTTTAAGAAAAAAAAAACCAAACTTGTTTAATCGCATAAAAACAATTGCTCGCCAGTAATTCAGTTCCCAAAGGGGCAAGCAGCACTGTCAATATTATTCACCCGGTCTCCACGATCAATTCTGGTCATTCCTCGCCTGACGACGCCCCCTCACCAGTCCATCTCCCTGGACGATTCCCCGCCCCCGCTTTGTTTACCCCTTTCCACGTCCTACGTCGCAGCGCTCGACCCATCATAAAAACCCCAACTCCCGCTTCCTCCTCTCGCATCGCATCCCACCGGAGAGAGAGCAACACATATCCTCGTGCTTTCCCGCACAGTCACGCTCTCTCCCAACCAACTCCACCAAGTGTTAGCAGCCATGGGCGCCATGGAGGATTGCTCCTCCGGCTCCGATGCCACCACCTCGTCTTCAACGGAGGTCCTGGCCTCGTCGCAGCCGGCGTCCCCGACGGCCACCACCGCGTCGTCGTCCGCCGAGGAGAAGAAGAAGAAGAAGCGCCCTGGCCCGCGCAGCGACGACGGGCGGCACCCGACTTACCGCGGCGTGCGGATGCGGAGCTGGGGGAAGTGGGTGTCGGAGATCCGGGAGCCCCGCAAGAAGTCCCGCATCTGGCTCGGCACCTTCGCCACGGCGGAGATGGCCGCGCGCGCGCACGACGTGGCCGCGCTCGCCATCAAGGGCCCCCGGGCCGCGCACCTCAACTTCCCCGACCGCGCGCACGAGCTCCCGCGGCCCGCCACCGCCGCGCCCAAGGACGTCCAGGCCGCCGCCGCGCTCGCCGCCTCCGCGGATTTCTTCCCGACGGCCTCCTCTGCCGCCATTGATGCCGGCGACGGCGCCAAGCAGAACCACGACCATGATGGCCCGGACGCCGACTCCGCTTCGCCGCCTGCAGACGCCGCCGATGACGCGCTCTTCGACCTCCCTGACCTCCTCCTCGACCTCAGACACGGCCCTCCGTCCTGCCAGCTCTCCTGCGCTTCCTCGTGGGACGACGACGTCGCTGCAGCCCAATTCGTCGGCGCCGGCTTGTTCCGCGGCCTCGAGGAGCCACTGATGTGGGAGTACTAGCTAAAGCAAAGCGCTACGTACTGCAGTAATTAACTCGCTCAGGTGCCATCGACGACGGCTCGTAGCTAGGCTCCTCATTTCATTTCACCACATTGGACCAGAAATCATGGAGCAGAAACCATTGGTGAACCAAAAAAAAAAAGGAAAACGAAAACAATTGCTGCCTGCTCTTTGCTGAATATAGGAACCAGGCCATGTACAAAACTAAACTTTGTCTCCTTATCGCGTTCGCTTTGCTTGGATTGTGGGGCAAGAATATGGGTGTGCAATTAACAGCGCATCTCCTTTCCTTTTTTCTTTTCTTTTTCACCCCCGTAGCGTTTCTTTTAGCGGTAGTGCTAAAGGTGTCGTTGATCTACAGGAGGATTTGGACTAATGTCGACACGAAATGCTTTAAAGATCGATGCGCCTTTTAAATTACGGCGAGATTCGACCGGCCGGTTCGTTCGCTCGCCCTCTCTCCTTCCACTCCACTCTCCGGCACAAAGCCCCGCTAGTAGTAATCATGCATGTCCATTTCTTGGTATCGGTTCCCTCTTTCCTGAGTAATCCAATTTCAACGACTCACCCAGATCAGAATTTGCACGGTCTGGATAACGTGCGACTACACGTTATGGATACGTGCAGTACGTCCGTCCGGAACAACGTCGCCAGCGAGCTCGTGACTCGATCGAGAGAGACCGGCCGGTCCGGCCAGGAGAAGAGGGGCGAAACCGATAGCGATGGTGACCGCCGACGGTGCCAAAAGCGGCGGCTTTTTCTGTAATCCCGGGGTGTAAGTTAAAGTAAACTCGGTCGAGAGGAAAACGTACTACGACCGTGCCCGTTTCGCGTGATCGGTCGCCGTCCGTCGTCTTTGGCCCGGACGAGCGCTCGATCAGCTAGCGGCGGAGAATATTTTGGACGCGTCGTTTCGTCGGGAGCCCCCCGTACGTCGCCATTGGCATCGGCAGTACGGAGTACTACTAGCTACGGCACACTCACGACCACGCCATGCATGGGATGTATGGGGTGACAGCGGAGTGGTTGCGCGAGCGTAAATGGCTCCATGTTTTGCCCGTCGTGTACTGCGGCCGGGGGGATAAGGCGATAGAGAGAGAGATCCGATCCCCAGCCGGTGCCCGTGCTGCCACTCCTCGATCATCCGTCGCCAGGTGAGTTATTATTGCCCACGCACTGCTGCGTGTGCGCGACACCTTCGTGGAGGACGGTAAGATATCGCATTGGAATATAGCTGTACAAGTGGATGCACGCTGCCACGGGCTGAGCCCTGAGGCCAGACGCTGGGCGATGGCGTCATGGCTGTGGCGTACGAGCACTAGTTCCCGCAGTACTCCTTTTTTTTTAGAGAGAACACGAGTACCGCTAGCTAGCACGAGGTCGTCGATCGCTTTATTTCCGTATTTCAATTTGATGGGAGCACGTCGATCCCGGAGAAGACTGCATATGTGCTTATTCGTCATCCGTGTTAGCCGGATTGGATCCTTGTTTTCGGGGTTAATTAACTTCGTCATGTGCGTTGCGAACGTGTCCCTTCGACAAAGGAATACCTTGCGGAAGTTTAGGACTCCATGCTCATCGCTGCAAGTCTTTAGAGTTGCCTAGAGGCTAGAGCTGGTCCAACCGAAATATTGTTAACTTTGTTTTTTCTTTGTACACAAAAATTAGAGAAAAATGTTTTTTTGTTTCTATCTAACGCCACTAAAATTACTTGATCGATATGCGCAATTTAGACACTGGACTTTTGAATTGAAAATGTGCCATGCATTTTTGAAGTGGAGAATTGGCTGAGATAGTAGTCTGTGCTAGGTACGCGCGTTAATTTTTTTTTTTGTTTCACGAACAAGATGAACATCCGATCCCAGGATGAATTGGACAAGACGTCCAATCCGTCATCCACCGGACCCCTGATTAATTGGCTCGCTGTTACCCCTTCAAAAGAAAAACGGCTCGCTGTTACAACGAACGAATTAAAGCAGCTGTCTGATCCCAATTGTGTACCAGTACAATGTACACGCTTTAGAGTCATTTTTTTCCAAGATCAGTTCACATATGTTTCCTGTGCACGAACGAACTGTAGGTCGATGTGACTTATGTGGTGATGGTCGACGACCGGAGTTCAAAGTTTTGCACTCAAGTTAATTTATCTGGACGGTTCCAATGTGGGCGCAGAAACGATGAGGGTCATATGTACGATACTACTGTACCCGGTAAATTAAACAGTATGGATCATGAATTTTGTTGTGCCAAAAGAGCTAAGAAAAACAAAGCACCGAACACCTGCACATGAAATGATTCTTCATTTCTTGTTTGTCGAAACAAGATTTTAGGGACTCGGTACCGTGCCAAGAAACGTGACGCTTGCTCTACGTAGCTCCGCGTACATTGTGTGCCGGATGGGGCCGGCCGGCGTGGAACAATTCGTACGGCCCAAGGGGTACGTACGCACGCAAGTCTGCCTGCACAGAAATTTTAGCCTTTGCAGCTGGGCCCTTGGACTATGGCGTCCCTTCAATCCTCACTGCCACTAGTACTAGTGTCTTTGGTGGTTTGCTTTGCGTGGGGGTACTACTGCTGTTTAGAGTAGGGTTTTAGTGCCGTGTTTAGCTAGGAATAGGAGAGATCTGGATCATGCGTCAGGCATAGGTGGACTCCTACAAGTCAGAATCCATTTCTTTCACAAGATTTAAACAGCCTAGTTAGCTAGGAGTATGTACGTGCCACACCGGTGTAGCGTAGGGCATGTCGTACTGCTAGGAGTAGACGTACACTGGGGAATGGCCAAAAGTGCTGGTGATAAGACAGGCCGTACCGTACCATTTATGATGAGTCGGGGACTCGGATCGAGTAGGTGAGTTTGAATGTCGATGCTGTGCGCAGCTGATCAGTACTAGTTCAGTACCTGCACCACCGCGCCGCTGTGCGTGTTTGTTTGTTTGCTTTGTAATAATCATGCATGCATGTGCGGTCAAGATATGATGACAAGATGGTCCTCGATCGACCGGCTCCTCTCGCCGGTCGCCGCGGGATGTTGCAAGGCAATCGAGAACGAGATGCCGTGCGCAGGCCAGGTGCTCGGCCAACCGGGCCGCAAGCTGCAGGCTCTGGCCGTGGCCTCCACATAGCCCCTGAGGCCTGGGTGTCTTTCTACCGCAGAGCCGGCAGGGCAACATGTGGTGCGAGTCTGCACCGCGCGCGGGGGTCGCCCGCACGAACGGCCGATCTGAAACAAAGTCTCCGCACTCACACGTACGGGCGATCCATCTGCTTTTGCGGCTCCTTTATACTTACTCCGGCTTGATGTATTTCCTCATCGTTTGAGTCTCATGTTAATGCGTACTGCTGTACTCCAATTTACAAGAAGTTTTTTTTTCTTTTGATCGAGCTAGCTACTGCTGATCGCGCGCCTTGCGTTGTTGTTGCCGTGTCCACTTCGCGCTCGCGCTACACACCTGAACATCCCACGTAGGTGACGCATTTAGAAGCGGTCTCCACCTGACAGGCTGACAGTCATCCGCCAACCACCACGCAGATCTATCGATCCCGTACAAATAATAACGAATCCCCAATCGACGTTTATTATTTGGCAGAGTTCCAAATTAAAGTCTGATTGTGCTGGTATTACTACGAGTTGAGTGAAGTATCTGTGCACAAACAGAAAGAATCAGATTGATCAATTTGTAATCATGGGATATAATACGTGATTAGTGGAGTACAGGACAAGTGGACGCTGGACGGTACGCAGTTAATACGACGGATATATGTATAGTCGTACTGGGTATCCAATGCAAGTATACGCATGCATGCAAAGCATACGTCCACGGCGATCGAATTCGAGCTGTCGAGACACCCAAATGTGTCCAGCAGAGGCAGCACGTTGCACTCGATCATGCGCCTTCATATAATGGCTGCTGTCAACAGTACTGTTTGGTAGCTAGGTGACTAGGTCGACGAAATGATACATTAGGTATATAGTCCAACTGATGCAAACCCGTATATGCATATACGACAAACCGGGTAAAGTTGGACCGTGGATTTTACTATTTCAGGGGTGCCCATGCATGCAAGTATATAGACCATCTTCCTAGGGTATTTCTTTACTCCAGTATGGAGTATTTGTTTTCTGCTAATTAAAATGCTTGAGTGGAATTCAGATTATTTAATTCCATCACTAAAGTCGTAGGAAGCATAACACTTCAGTAAAGAGAACCAGATCAAATAACAAAGTATACCAACAAATGATTTGGTTTTTCTAACAAAAAAGTGTCTACTTTTTTGCAGACTGTTCTTCGGGCGTCCCACTGGATACGTACCTGGTCCACACTGCTTCAGACGGAGGGGCGAGGGTCTATGAAATCTGGGTGCAACCGTTTGGAAATGATGGCACGGGAGTTTTTCAACCGGTTTGGGTGGGGCACAGGTCTTAGGCCGGAAGAATGTTGATTGTTATCCTTTTACCTTTTGTATTCGGCTGTAACCTTGAGGCGTGTATTTTGAATGATTATAATAATTGATGGTTGTGTGCATCGATCGATGTAGAGGCCGGAGGCCGGGGGTTGCCCTCCTTTAAAAAAAACAAAGTATATCAACATTTTGGATTGTTCTACCTACGTCAATTTCGGTCAACTTTGATCCTGATTTGCAGAAAAATCAGCACATGAAACATCAAACAAACGTAATATTTAAATATATTTGATAGTAATCTCATACTAGTTTTGTCTTGCATCTGTTGTTTGTTTCTTTCTTAAATTCAGCTGAAGCTGACAAATTAATTAAAGTTTAACTTTGGAAAACTCCAAATGTGCATATATTTCAAAATGAAGGAACTAAGTGTCCAAGCCAATTATTTCCGAACGGAGGGAGTAGTAAATTAACAAATGTTGATCGATGCAATAGGCATTACAATTGTTAGAGCTCGAACAGACAAATATACAAATAATGACAAACCTCGGCAGGTTCAGTTGATAAACTGGCAGAAAATAGGGTAGACAAATATGTAGTAGATGACAGAAACAAAATTCAGTAAACAGATACAATAAATAGTTACCAACATATATACAACAAACAATTTTTTTGGAACGTTTCATTTTTAATCTTGTTAGCGAGGTTATTGTAGCTCGGGAGCGAGAGCCCAGAAGCAATTGCCACATTTTTTTCCCAAGGGAGGTTGAAACCACCGGACTCTGCATGAAAAATGCACACAGTCATATTTTATTAATTTATTTAACTAGTTTGATAAAATGAATACATCAATCGACCAAACCAAAACCACCGTTGTATACCTACAGGCCTTATGAAGTGTGGGCTGCCACTTCTTTTTTTCTTCTTTTTCATTATCGCTAGTGAGTCCAGTCAACATGAGTACTCTCAGGAAGGACAAATCCGTGTGCACGCTTGTTGTAACTAGCGGTATAGGCCTGGCATAGAACAAAAATGCCCTGCCGACCACCATTAAAGTGCAGTCTGAAGGGAGCACCTATACGTAGAGACAAGGTGAATAAAGGATCATTTGTCATGACGTGGACTAAAGACACTGGGAGATTAGATAGATTCTTTATGATTGTGTGGGCGAACAACAACAGGATGCAGCAGAGCAAAGAGCCGAGGAAGAGAGAGCTGAAACTTCCGGTGGACAAGAAAAAAGAGGAGACGTCGATCGGCAGATTGGATGCCTGGTTTCATGCCTAGCTCTCTCCCTCCTTTTCATCATGCAGCTCACAAGACAATCAATAGGCAGATGCTATGCTAGCTAGGTATGCTACACACATAGTGTATGGAGATATCATCCTAACCATCAGCAAATAAGAAAACGAAGTATATAGAGAAAAATATACGTACATATATAAACCTGCAGGGTATAGTCCAGCGAAATGGGAGCAAAAGGAAAAACTATGAAGTTGCATCGATCCCCATGGAACTAAAAAAGATACCTACTCCAGTATTAGAATTACTACTACTCCCTCCGATCCATAATAAATGTCGGGGATTTAGTATAAAAGTTAGTACAAAATTATACTAAAATTTCGACACTTGTTATGTATCAGAGGGAGTATTATTTTTTAGTGTATACCCCTG
This sequence comes from Brachypodium distachyon, assembly GCF_000005505.3. Taxonomy (NCBI): domain Eukaryota; kingdom Viridiplantae; phylum Streptophyta; class Magnoliopsida; order Poales; family Poaceae; genus Brachypodium; species Brachypodium distachyon. The sequence continues at coordinate 51,553,172 of NC_016133.3, forward strand.
GCTAGCTAGGTACTGGTACTCCCAAACAGCTTGGACCAAACTGACTGAAATCTATGTACGGGATTTCACGGGGGATATATTGTCTTTGTTCGGAAATATATATGGAAGATTAAAGCGCTACTTAAAAGACCTTCATGTGGTTCATCCTTAACTGCAAGGCTTTGTTGACCAAAGATAGCCTAGCTAAGCGGAACTCGGATGGAAGTATGAAATGTTGTTTTACTTGATGAAATCAATATCTTTTCTTCTCATGTCCTCTTACTAGTCTCATTTGGCGAATAGTTCACATTATGTTTAATCTAACCCCACCAACCAATGTCAAAAATATTTTTTGGAAATTGGCTTAATGAGATTGATAAAAACAACTAAAACTCACATATGTCATGTGTGTTGGAGTTTTTGCAGTTTGTTGGAATATTTGGAATTGCAATAATGGTATTGATTTTAAAAGATCAGAGTTGCTCATTTTTTACAAGTCATATTCAGGGGTACCCATTGGATACACATGTGGGCTTAATTTCTTCCCGAGATCAGCAGGAGCTTGTGTCTTCTGGTTGTAATCATCTGGTGACGGTTTCTCGCAATATCTTTAACATGTCAGCCTGACGTTTTACTGGATTAATCAATGCATAGGTTTATTATGCTAGATCTATTTCGATGGTTTATTTTTTTATCCATGCTATCTGATCTGATGCAATTCTTTTAGAAAATGTCATTAGAAAAAGAGTAAATTTCACAAAATCACAGATTTTGAGACAGACTTCTCAACAAGCGTTGACTTTTGCTAATTTGTCCGCAAAACAACATGTTTTGTGTCCAACTGTCTCGCTCCACCCAAAACAACGGTTTAAGCGCATTTGACGGTATTTCTTACATGTGGATCCCGCATGTCAGTTGTCACGTTTTTTTCATTAGACTCCTTGTCCTTTTTTTTTTTTTTCTCATCACCTCATCTTCTTCTGCCTTGAGCTGGGGATACTTCCCCTCCTGGACCGAGGTATTCATGGCGCTGGCCATGGGCAGCGTGAAGGTGGTGCCGCTGATGGCGTGGAGCTTCCTGGCCACGGACCCCCGGGGGGCGCACGCGGTGGCGCGGAGGGCGGCGGGGGGCTAGCGGCCACGCACGATCGAGGCGGGCGGCGCGGACGAGCAGCCGGGCGGTACGGGGTGCTGCGGCGCACGCGGCGGCCGGCAGGGCGGGCAGCGGGCTGCAGGTCGCAGGGCTAGCATGCTGTGGAGCGACGCCGTCTTTGTCGCCCTCCTCCAAATCTCCATTGCTCGATCTCTCTGCGCTTTGAGAAAAAAAATGAAAAATACAAGGAGTCTAATGAAAAAGAACGTGGCACCTAACATACGGGACCGTGGTTCCGTGAAATTTACTTAAAAAAAACACTCGCACAGATGCACCTACACCCTTTCACATTTTTATAAGCCTACGACGTACATCGCCGCTGAATCAAACAACTGTACGTGTGCTTACGAGGCACGGTCGCGGAAGCGCCCACAAAGCACGTCACGGTCGATCGATTCCGGTGGGTTGGGCACGAGGTCGGCATCATGCACGCTATCGTTCTCACAAGACTCCTGAGCCCTGTACGTGCGCATCGATCTACACGTCGTCACAATGGTGCATGTGTGGCCCATGGAATTCTGCGCCGCTAGCTGCGTGTCCACGAGCGTACGTAGATACGGTGCCCGCGCGCGCAAATAGCTACAGATCCCAGCCAAAACGAAGGGAATCTGCCTCTCCTACGTGCGTCGCTCGCACCGGAGGAGAGGAATCCGATCCGTCTCGCCGTCGATTTCCTGTCATCGGCCTGCAATTGAATAAAAAACAGTACGGGATGCCTCCACGTGTTGGTGAGATCCGCACAGGAATGGCGAATAATTGTGGCGGCAGCACCCGCATTTATCACGAAAACAACGCTACGGGAAGAGAGTGGCCGGCCACGGTCGATCTCAGTGTACCCGTAGGGCCGAGCAAGCGAGCCACACGATATATTCTCTGATAGGGAGGGTATATATCGGCGTCAGCAAGAGAGACAAGCTGGCTAGGGTAAATGAAACTAGTTTGTCACGATTTGCACGGTTTACCTACCGCGGCAGCATACACCAAGCCGGCGCGTGTGGATGCTCAGCCGGTGATGGATCGATATTCCGCGTGCGTATATATAATTGCAGATCGATCAAGGCACCTTCCGGCCGCTGTTTGTCTACACTGCCAGCGTGCTGCTCACTGTGCTGTGTAGAGGCCGAGCTGCAAATGGATGTATAGGTCGACCCCATTTGTGGGAGCGATTGGGCAGCCGGGTGAGCCGGTGTCTTGCTAGCTGTTTATGGCGACCCTCGTATATGCGTTTAAATCAGTGGGGGGAACAACGACCTTTAGGCCTTCTTCGAAATCCGTGGGATTCTTATGGGATTCTGAATCAGAGGATATTTTCCTGGATGTGACATTTGGTTTACATGATCGGCGATACCGAGTTCCTTAGGAAAACCGATTCCCGAGCCTGTTTCCAGCGGAATCTCAACATGAAGTCCGACCGCATGTAAAAATTCCTGACGCGGAACGACTGCGCGAAGTGCCCCGCGCGCGCTACTCTCGCGCCAACTCTCACGGCAAAAGTAATATATCTGGATCTTTCGCGAGGGCAAATAAAAGGAGAAAAAAAGGGAGGCACTCTGCCTCGTCTAGAAGGGGAGCAGCGACCGACGATAGCCACCAGATCCCGTCTACTGGTTTCTCCCCTCGCCCATCTCGTCTTCTCCGCCCGCGTCACTACGGCGAGGCTCGGCCATCTCGTCTTCTCCGGTTGCTCCAGGTCGTCCCTACAGCATGGCCATTTGTTCCTCTTTGCAGGTATGTCAGGTGTTCAGAGATCAGTCGATCTGATTCATCATTTTGTGGTTTCAGTCCCCTTGGGAGATTAATAGCAGAGTTTTTCTTTGTATCCCGAGCAGATCTGGTCATGCCTAGTTTTTGGCTTGGTCGGATCTGTTCTTTGGCTACCTGTTCGTCTTGTGCAGGTCTTCGTTCATAACATAACTGGTTGCTTAGTCAACTAGCTAGTCGTTAGTAATTTTTAGGTTGCTGCCTTCTTGTAGAAGAGAAGTACTTGACTCCATGGATTAATCTTTCTCAAGTAATCATGATTAGTTGGCTTTGGACAATAATTAGGAGATGTTAAATACAACCAGATGACAATTCCGAAGGTAGAACCAGTACACCAAGTAATCTTTCTCAAGCCGGAACCAATCAATCTCCATCTACTGTGTGTCCTAGTCATCTCTGAATGACTGAATGAGATTAATCTGGCGAGTGTACTGACGTGCTCCTACGTAGCAGTAATTAATCTGCAGCACCAATGTGTGATGCTTAGGTGCAGATGAAGAATATTAGCAATCAGTTGTGGTGATTATTTTGGTTGCAATAATACTGGTGTCTTATTACAGAATGCTAATCACCGGAGCTATGAGCAACAAGGCCATCGTTCACAATCGCAGGGACTAAGCGATTTTGAAGCTGATCGTGTGACTTCTCAGCCTTCTCAACAAATAGGTATTACTCTTGAAGGGTTAAATTTCTTGCATTAGTAATTTGGTACTGCAGACGAAGCGCATAATATATAGGTATTGCTCCAGTTTTAAATAAATTGGATTAGCGTGTTCTCCTACTTCCTTACAAGGACTAATATAGTTGAAATTGAGCAAGTTTCTACCTGCTTTAGGTACCGTAAGGCCTTGTCCTAGAGCTACATGGAGTCACCAAATGAAGCTATTTCTTATTCAACTCTTGAAAGATCATGATGTGCCTGGTTTTCGAAACCAAAATGCATGGAGTAAGGAAGCATGGACAAGTATTACTTCTCAATTGAATACCAAGTTTGTTGTGTCATTCACTGTTAACCAAGTCAAGCAAAAGGAGCAGGATTTAAAAAAAGATTATCGAAGTGTAAAAGACTTGTTAGCTGAAAGTGGTTTTGGATGGGATAGCGTGAGAATGATGGTAGATGCACCAGCAGATATTTGGGCCACATTTGCTGCTCGCAAGAACAGCAAGGATGCCCTCCAATGGCGAGACAAGTCTTTCCCATACTATGATGAATTGGTTCCACTCTACGACGGTTAGCGAAATATCCTTATAGCTTTGTGTTTTTTCAGCATGCTTTAGTCATGTTTTTCTTGATGCCAATCTAATTTTTATTGAACATATATGTAGGCCGTCATGCTGAAGGAAGGACTCGTCGTGGAATGGACTATTATGCAAGCAGGGCAAATAATGTGGTGATTTCTGTTGATGAACAGCCTGATGCTTATCAGTCTCCATCACCTACTTTACAAGGTGCCGGAGAATATGGTATGCATTTTTCTATTGAGGAAGAGACCGAGGATTTCATTGCGGATGCTGCCCATCGTTCATCAACACCTTTTCAACAAATGAAATCCACACCAAGCTCTGCACAAGCACGTACTGAGAAGCCTAACAACAGACGTGCAAAAAAACGAAAGAGAAGTACTGCTGAACCTCCCGAGGGATTTCATGAGAGATACCTAAAGCTGAAGCAGGAAGAAATAGACCGATTTGCAGCTATCGAGGAGAAGAAAGCTTCTATTGAGGAGAAGAAAGCAGAGGATCCCTACAGCATTAACAAGTGTATTATAACTCTTGAAGGGTTAGATGGTCTATAAGTGAGTGACATTTTGTTGGCGTCAGATATCTGCCAAGCAAAAGATCATTGGGAAGTTTTCTTATCATTTTCTAGTGATGAACTACGGTTGGCTTGGATTAAAAGGGAGATTACACGTAGCAACACAAATTATCAGTGCTAGAACCTGCATATCTCATGGTGTCATGTGATGATTAGCATATAGTTTGGTCATTTGGTGGTTAGGATATTTTGGTATGCCGTGAGGTAGTAGTAGAACCTGCATATCTCATGGTGTCATGTGGTGGTTAGCATATATTTTGGCCATTTGGTGGTTAGTATATTTTGGTAGGCCGAGTCCAACTAACATCAATGGTAATATTTTGTATAAGCTTATCTCTGTTGCAGCCATGGTAAGGAACAAGGAAAAATATATTAAGACTACTATATTATGGATTAGAACTTTAATATTCCAAGTTACATCAGCGGTAATACAACTTGGGAGCCTTCTCACTATCTTTATCTTGAATTTATATGTGATACATACTGCTCCCACATTTGTTGTGCTATGGTATCTCGCATTTGATGTCCCGCAAGCCTGGAGTTGTTGAATGCATGGATGTCAGCATGATAGCTATGGTCTTCATTTGGTACATCAACAATCTGGTCAGGATCAATATCCATGGTAGCATCACTAGGCCAAGTCATATCTCCATTGTGTATGCGTATGAAGTTATGTAGAACTGCACAAGCCACAGATATGTCAATCTGTTTTTCTTTTGGAAAATGCGAAACAGCTTTCAGTATAGGAAATCTCATTTTCCATATGCCAATAATTCTCTCAATATGATTACGAAGTTGAGCATGTCGGAGATTGAATAGTTCCTTGTGATTCTGTGGCTTTTGACGTGCTCTTCCTTGTTCATTTAAGTGATACCTAGTACCACGATAGGGAGCAAGAAATTGAGGTGTATTTGCATAACCAACATCTACTAGATAAAATTTGCCATCAAGAACTTCAAAACCATGGTTAAGTGCATCTTGTAGAACTCTTGCATCCGAAGCTGATCCCTCCCAACCAGGATTTATATGTACAAACTTCAAATCAAAATCACAAGCAACCATCGCATTCTGTGAGATTGTTTGCTTCCTATTTTTGTATGGTTCTTGTTGATCCAATGGAAGTTTCATAAGGATATGAGTACCATCTACAGCACCAATACAATTCTGCACACAAGACAAGTCAAAGTTAGATATTTCAAATTATTTTATTCCAATGTTAAACCAAAACAATTCAAGATGTAGTCGTACCTTGAAGAAGGGGTAAAATTTTGGTTTCCTCAATATTGAATGCGGGTGTAGAGAAGGTGGACGTATGTAGATAGGTGTGAGATTTGTGATTGCTTCAAGAACTCTTTTGAAATGTCGATGTATTGTAGCTGGGCTATGTTGAAACCAATCTTGAAGTGTTTCATTGGTTGCATTTTTTGCTACTGCATACAAAAATATAGCAACTTGTTCTTCTACTGAAACATATATTGTATCAACTAGATATTTTTTCTCACACAACTTATTGACTAGTGCAAGAAAAATGGGAACCTCCATGCGAAAGTTCCTTTTGCATAAGTTTTCATGTCCAGTCAGGATCTCATGAACACGACAAGCACCTGTAAGCTTTGATGTGTGCATTGGTCTCCTACTAGAAGATGATGGTGATGACTCTTCTAAAGTAGGGAGAACAAAATTAATGAACTCATCATCAGTTGCTGATCTACGCTGGTAGCTTGAGTACATGTTGTGAAATGATGTTGTGCAGATGATGCTGAAAAATCAATGGAAGAGAGTAAAGAAAATCATTACTTTTGCTTGGAAGAAAATAAGATTTTTTTTTGCAGAAGCTGGACATGTACTGACCTTATTTCTCCAGCCAGCTATGCCTTGTTGTGTTGGCTTGTCCAGGAGCAAAGCTAAGATTGAAGAGAATAAAACAGAGCATAGTGTGCGAGGAGCAGCTGGAAAAAGGAAGAACTGAAGAGAACCAGTGAAGCTATTTATACACGTACTAGTACTAGTTGAAAGCTAACGGCTAGTTGAGTTAATTAATTATGTGCTAACGGCTAGTGTATTCCTGTACTTTTCCTATGTTACGAAATGGTGCAACCGAATGCTAGTTATTCAGAAATCCTGAGGTTTTGCTTTCCAAAAGATTTGGATGGTTTGGACATCTTATTTCTACACTTTTCCTATTCCCATGTTTTGTAAATCCTCCAAACCGAATAGGGCCTTAAACACCACCGCGGAGATCAGAACGAGTGGTGGATGAAGCGCGCAGGAACAATGTTCCGTTGTCTCCTGGGGGCACAAGTAGTACTAGCTGCAATGCTTGCTTCCGGTCAAAACACAAATGAGTTAGCGTTACACGTATACTGGCTCCAAGTGCATACCCTTCCGTAGCACCGTGGACACCAACTACGGGTACTAGTAACTACTACAGGTAACCACACTCAACTACTAGTTCGAAGCTAACACGAAGTGCCATCCAATGCGAGCATCTCACTGGCATAGCTTACCAGTGTACCAGCAGTCCAGCATGACAAGAAAGACAGGTACTGTAGTACAAAGGTTGATGCTCCTGCAGTCTCTACCAACCTGTCTCCACAATGGCACCAATAAAGCCATCGACGTCCTCTTGTCAGGAAATACAGAGCGTTTTCTTGTAAAAAAAAAGGTTGGGGAATCACAACAGGGAATAGCCAGAATACCACATGCCAGTACCAACGAACCACAAAGATGTGTCATGATCATAACATGCCGATCTAAAGTCCTTGATAACAAACCCAGATACTTGACAATTCTGCTACCAACTGCATTTGACTGAAATGACAGTGAGGGGGGCGGGCGAAATTGCGAGGATTCACTCGCGGAGCGGCGACTGTGTTATATGGATGGATTGGGAATTTCGAGAGGCCGGGTCGAATCGAGGAGATGGGGAGGGTGAGAACTAGCGGTAGTTTTGGCGTGCGCGCATGCGTGGTAGCGTGGTGTCTGCCGTACGAAGACCTCCAGGCTGCGGAGAAGCGAGGAGAGAGGACAGAGATAGAAATCAGGGACAGCGGTCAGGCGAAGTAGCGAACCCTCGATCGACGGAGAACGGTAGCGTGCTCTATCGACGCTACGACATTATAGCTAGACAGGCCCGGGCCTAGAAAATGCTCGGAAGCCCGGTCTTTCAGGCCCGAATGGAACGTGGCCCGGACTCGGCCGGGCTGGCCAGTGGCCTGGCCTGTGCCGCGCCTAGGTCACAACCGTAAGCCCTGAGCCGGCCCTATAAACACGGTTTTTTAATACCAGACTTCTAGCAGGCTTTTTTCCTCCCTTTTTTTTTTGCCTCCTCTCTTGCTGGGCTGAGCCCAATTATCTGTGGGCCACGAGAAGCAACTGAAACTGCGAGTGACTAGAGAAGGCATGGAACCCCCTCGAAAAAAAAGGCACGGAAAAAGAAAAGGCACAGACAGATTCTAAAAAAAAAAGAGGCACGGACAAGAGTCGGCCGGGCGATCCTGGGCGCGGACCTATCGGCATGATGGCCTTTGATGGACAGCTCAGACCAGCTCGTCCTCCTATGGAGAAGAATTACATCATATGCCATAGTCTTTTTTTTCTGTTCTTGCTGTTCGTTTCTTTCCACCGTCCGCCACATAAAAAACGCATACAACATTTTTTTGGACGTATGAAACATCACAGCCTCGTGGTATGTTGGGAAATGTGCAAATATATTACAACATAGTAGAAACACAAATGCGAGTTTTTGAGTATATATGCAACAAATCTCTGGTAGTTATAAGTTATGACAAAAAGTTGAGAAAATGGGTCGAAGTATATGCAGCATAGAATCGATGTATTGCAGCAATACAAAATCACCTTTGCGACATGAATACAACCATCCACAAGAATCTCCATAATTATTGCAACTTACATCACACGGATATGCAGGAAAACATATACTCCCTACGTGCCAAATTAACTGACGTGGATTTGTATAGATTCTTATATAAATCCATGTCAGTTAATTCAGAACGTAGGGAGTAAGAGTTTGCAACATATCAAAACAACCTATGTAACATCGGAAACTTCTCTCAGCAAAAAAAATTTGAAGCACAGATTTGGCCAACTTGATTTTTAATAAATTACACGGTCATGCACAGATGTGTACCCGTCCTAGTGAAACACATGCTAGATCTAGAGCAGGGGTTGGTCGGATAAACTCATAATTTGTTTTACAAACGCCATAATTAGCAGTCTAGCAATCAAGAAAAGTTCTAGCTTGATAGCTCGGAGATTCTTGTGTGTAGATGCATATCTGGATAAAATGTAGTGTCATGGCAAGCTTTTGTTTACCCTCTCCTCTCGTAAAAGGGACAAAATGTAGTGTACATCAAAGCTTCAAAGTTCACTGCTGATACTTGTCTGCGGTGGATCTTCAGGTTTGAAACTACTCGCTAACTCTACCATGATCTTTATTCCTGATGTTCACCGTGCCCTCTTCCTGCAAATGGTGACTGAGAATGAGGAAACCGTACTAACACACCTGGCAGTTCAACCAGCTAAATACATTATAAGCATTTCGCAGCAAGCTCGTTGGATCTCTAGAAACAAGACGGGAGTATTTCTGGAAGCTTCTTTCTATGGTTTTTTAGTACACAATTTTTTGAGTTGCAAGAATGGTTCTAGATCATACAAAACCATCACATGATCCCATTTTTCATATTTAATTTATCTGAAGACGGATTGATCAAGTAGAAATTCGAGAAAAAGCATCGCCATTTTACAGTTACAATGGTGCATCTGTGGTGTCCAGCAACATCACATGTTTCTGGTGACGATATGTTGTGTTCACATGGATGTTTTATGACAAATTTTCAGACCCTGTTGGGAATGTGTGAATTTTGTGGGTCGACCTGTATAGTTTATTGTTTAGTTCAACCATGAACTAAGTATTGGCATGCCCACAAAATTTACACCCATTCCAAAAAGGGGCTTAGTGTGTTCAAATGGACACTTCATATGTGAACCTTGACCTCATGGCTAACAGGGTATAAACCCTAGCACCTCCACTGTTTAAAAGAATCAGAAATGAGAAATTTTCCCTTGTCCCAATCACATACCCTTGCACTATATGCAAGACAAAGACAGGAAGTTTTTGTATATGATATGAGTGAAGTTCTGGCTCCAAAAGCAGCCAAGTTCATACCAACTGGCAATATTGCACAAGGGTAAAATGGTCAACTAACAACGACATTGCCACGCAAGTTATTCTAAATGCTCACATAGCTTGCTTCTTTTCTATGCTAATTTTTCAATCAAATCTGCTTGCATGTTGTCCTCTAAAATTTTGCTTCTTCATAGTATTATTAATTTAACTATCATGTTCATTCTGTGCAAGAGAATGTATGGTACATGAGATCCACTAATTAGCTCCATTTGCCAAACTGAACTTAACCAAAATGTTGGGTGCTTTACTGAAGGAATTACTTCAAAAAACCACCCGTTCAAAAAAAAGGAATTACTTCAAAAAAGAAGAACAAAATTGCAGGTGAGCAGGATATTTTAATGCACAACTCTCAAATCATCATAATTTTTTGTTTTGTACTGCATGCAAACAATTATTGTGCAGGATGGGTAAGAACTGTACTTTTTATGTTGTCAATTTCATGAGCCATTATGATGCTCTTCAAATCCTGAGCGTTAGCTAAAATTTAGCATCCCTTGCATGCCTGTATAAGTAGAATGCGCCATCCACACGATCTAACATGCCTAGCATATAACCACATAGCCATAACCACCTCACGCGAGTTACAACAAATTCTATGCAAATCTCGACAATTTCGAATGATTAACTGACCATAGCATTTCATGTTAATTGTAGCTACAAAAACTATTATGCATGACCACAGGTGCAAACTCTGTACTTATGCCTATGTCAAATATTAATTTCCAGATTTTCCGGAATTTTATGAGCTGCAGGTATATGGATATAATATAAACTACTGGTTTGAAGTGGCAAGAATTGTAGGACTGATATGTTTGAACAGGTGCCAATCAATTGTACAATAAAATTATGACCAACTGAAGGGCCTAAGCCCAGCCGAATGCTTACAAAGGGAAGCAAACAAGAATGCAAATCAAACACTAGAAGAGACATAAGTCTGTTCTGATGATTCGATCATACCTCGTTCTCATTCCCTGGCTGCTCAAGCTCAAGTCTGTGGGCTGACATTCGAGCGATCTCAGAGATGGCTGCATCACGGACCTGCAAATCATCACCAACAAGCTCCTCGTATGCTGCCTCAAACGCTTCCTGCCAGAACCGTGGAAGTCGCACCTCGTCGCTGGTGCGTGTGTACATGTCCCACATCCGACCTACTAATTTCTCCCTTTCCTCCATCTCCTGCTCAAGTTATAACTAGGCAAACTTCAGATGCCTATTTTCACACAGAATTCAGTACCCAAAGGACTGACTGTTGTGCAGAGCACAACTCTTCAATAATGAGATCGTGCCGGTGTAGAAAATTGGGGATTTTTGCTTTGTTGGCACACTCGAGTTAAGAGAAATTTTTGGCCCGCACATTTTTGGGTTGCCCCGTCATAAGCAGTTGGCATGTAAGAATCTAAACGAGGAGATTATAAAAGGGGAAAGGAGGCGTACGAGGGAGTCGAGGTCTTGGCTGAAGGGCGCGTCGAGGTCCCCCGAGGCAGAGGCGGCGAGGTCGCCGGCGGACCAGCGGAGGGAGACGGAGGCGGCGGACATGGACCAGAGCGCCAGGAGCGCGATGGCGGCGAGGGCCCACACCTTGTACCGCCCCTTCCCGAGGAGCGCGGCCTCCGCCGCGGAGGAGGCGGGGATGGCGAACTTTGTGGCCGGCAGAAGCGGCGTGGAGGCAGCGCTGTCGCCGGCGAGGGCCTTCATTCCGCGTGTCGGTGTCGGTGGCGGTGGTCGGGGTTGGGCTGGAGGTGGAGGGTGTTTAGGGTGCCAGTGTTTATGGGTTGGTTTTTGTAGTTAGTGAGGTTGGCCGGGTGGGGCACCGGTTCCGGTCCCGTGCCACTATATAGGGGCCGATTATTAGTGCGAAGATACCGAACCAAATCCACTTGTAGCTCAGTTGAGCTTTGGTGCGTGCGTTCGTGTTTCCATTGAAATCTGAACGACTTAGCTGTACTCAGACGCGACAATTGCACGATAATTTTCAGTTTGTTCAGAGCACTGCTAGGCGCCTGCATGTGCTTGGTTCACCGGCTGTGCTCCTCAAGTTAGACATACAAAAGCTTTTGATTCTCTTAACTAGGCCTTCTTGTTGGATGTCCTGAGGTGGCTTGGTTTCAGTCATAAGTGGTTGGGTTAGGTCTTTGCTCTCCTTGACAGTGCTTCCACCTGGGTATGATCAACGGCATTCCGGGCAGTGCAATTCTTCTAGACGTGGTTTGAGGCAGGGCAACCCCCTCCCGCCCATGTTGTTCATACTTGCTATGAACGTCCTCAACTCCATGTTTAGGAAGGCCGAAGCTGTGGGATTACTTGGGAGGCTGGCCTCCCATGGACTTGCTCAACGGGTTTCCTTTTTCGCGGATGATGCTGTAATTTTTCTCCGGCCTGTGGAGGGGTTGATTAGAGCTTGTGTGGCACTGCTCGATGACTTCAATGAGGCGTCAGGCTGCGGATTAATTTTCAAAAGACTTCAGTCCATACTATTCGATGCTCCGAGGCTCAGTCGTCGTTGGATGTGCTGTGTGGTCTTGGGCTTTCCCTGTGCTTATTTAGGCCAGCCATGGGGTTTGAGGAAGCTTTCGGCGGCGCAGCTCCAGCCGCTCATCGATAAGGTGGCAAGTAAGTTCCAAATTTGGAATGCTCCCTTCCTGTCTTCGGGTGGCCGGCTTATCCTTGTTAAGTCCACCTTGTGCGCAATGCCGATCTATGCAATGATGTCCTTGGACCTCCCGGCAAAGGTGATTGCCGGCATAAACAAGGTTTGCTGTGGTTTTCTTTGGAAGGGTCGTAAAGAGGTGCACGGTGGACACTGTCTTGTTGCTTGGAAGAATGTTTGTTCACCTCGTGTTGTCGGTGGTCTGGGCCTGCCAAATCTGAAGCTACTCAACGTAGCTTTGCAGTCGAGGTGGTTTTGGTTGCAGAAGACTGACGTGTGCCGGCCATGGGCCGAATTCAGTCTCAAAATCCCACCGGTGGCCATTCAGTTATGTCAGGCTACAATTTTGGCTTGTGTTGGTAACGGGCAGCGTGTGAGTTTCTGGACGGATCGGTGGCTCCTCGGAAATAGCTTTGACAATCTAATGCTGTCATTGTGGAAGAAGTTATCTCCGAGTGCGCAGAGGGTCTCGGTGGCTGCTGTGTTGGCTGATGACTTCTGGATCCGGAGTATTGGGATGAACCTCTCTTTGCTTGAAATTGAGGAATTCTTGTCCTTGTGGGGCTTAGTCCAGGAGGTGGTGCTCAATGAGAGAAATGACTCCTTCCGTTGGGGCTGGTGCAACTCAGGTACCTTCTCGGCTTCCTCGGCCTATGAAGCTTCCTTCCGCACGCGTGAGCTCTTTCCTTGCACGGAGGAGATTTGGGAGCCGAGGGCCCCGAACAAATGCAAATTTTTCATGTGGTTGGCGGTTCGTGATCACTGCTGGACCGCGGACAGACCGAGTCGTCGTGGCCTTCCCCACCCGGCGAAGTGTCCCCTTTGCGATCAGGAGCTGGAGTCCATTTCGCATCTTCTGCTTGGTTGCGTGGTTGCGAGACAGATTTGGGCCTCGATGCTCCGTAGCTGGGGCCTCCCTCTCTGGCTCCCGAGATCGATGACTCCCTTCAGTCCTGGTGGTTGGCCCGTGCTCCTCCTGAGAGATGCAGGAAGGATGTGAACGCCAGCATTGCCCTGATTTGTTGGTGCATTTGGAGACATAGGAAGGCCGGACATCCGGGCAATTTTTCATCTCATTGCACTCGAAGGCGTTGCTTGGACGAGTGCAGGTCTTCTTAAGGGTGATCGCTTTAGATTTGCTAGTACAGTGGGTGAGTTGTGGAATGTGCGTGAGTAATTGGTTTGTAGCCTACGGGCATAAACTCAGTTCTCTTCTTCAATATACGATACACTATTCCGAGTGTGTTCTAGAAAATAATTTGTGCCGAATGGACGGTATCTCATAGGTGAGCCGCCGCGAGATCTGACGGCTCCGGTCTTGGCCTAACGGGCGGTCTTACGTGGGCGGAGCCATCTTCCATCCCGTCCTGCCCTAACCGCCACCATGTTAGTCTAACGCTCCAACCATCTCTATAAGTTCGGGAACCGACCGTCTCCTCTAGCATCAGTTTCTCTAACTTAACCCTGAATTGGGTCGCCTCGGCTTCCCTCGTCGAATCTTGTCAGCTCCTAGCCTTTGTCGTTGCTGCCCTGGCCCTTTGCGTCGTCACTGACTCCTGCTCAGTCGCTTCACTTGGTATGGCATTTTTCAAAGAATCTGTTAATTTGTGGTGGCATCTTTGAAAGATACTCGGGGCCTCTTTGATTCGCAAGATAAGAAAAATACAAGAATAGAAACATCATAGGATTGCAATGGCATGCCCATTCGAATCATAAAGAATTGTGATTAGACCAATGTTTGTTTAATTGAACAAAAAAAACAAATGAGTTTGAAAAAGAGCTTGGAGTGGGTGGAAAAAATTCCTACGAAATGTAGTGCAATGAAATCCTCAGGAAAATTTCTCACGAGGTTCAATCCTACAAATCAAACAACTCATATAGGAAAATCCTCCAAAATTTTCTACTCCCTCCGTCCAACAAAAGATATCTCAAGTTTGACAAAATTTGAATGTATGTAGAGATGACTTAGTGTATAGATGCATTCAAATTTAATTAAAGTTGAGACATTTTTTGTTGGACGGTGGGAATACGAAAATCCTTTGAAGAATCGATTGAATGAAAGGAGCGCTCAAGAATCACAGTTGCATACCAAATTAATCTATAATCTAAAACAAAAGAATTATCTCTCGGTGTTGTGGCCGCGTTGTTGGCACAAAGCCACAAAGGCACATGCCCTACATCTTCAGTTGCAACTGCGAAACCAGAATCTACGGCGGTCGTGTCGCAATATGGAGAGAAAAACGTGTGTCTTGGTTTTGCACAGTCTAACTGAGAACTGTGATACGGCTTGTGATGATCCCAACTGGACGTTCAAACTTCAAGCGTCCAAGTTTTCTAACTAACTTGAGCTCCAATTTGCTAACAAAACACCCGCCACGTGGCTAGCATCCACATATCCATTACGGAACGGTTGGTAATTTGGTACTCCCTCCGTCCTATATTAAATTACTCAAATTTGTGTAAATATAAATGTATCTGTATATATACTAAAACACGTCTGCATACGTATAATATTTTGGCACTTAATAGGGGACAGAGAGAGTATTAGCTCATGCAGTAATGCTGGTTTCCTGGTTTCGTACAAAAGAAGAACCAATTACTCCTGTATAATTGCGCACTGATTTACCTTAATCATACGATAAAGCTTCTCTCTAGCTAGACCATACAACACACAGTCGTCACGCCATTCCGTCATGGTGTCCTTGACCACCAATAATCTCGGGCTCCAGGCGCCGCGTGGCGAGACTGGAGGGTTTAGCACGGGACGTGCGTCCTCGTACTACCTGATCTGTTTCTTCTCCCCGGCCGCGTCGCCGCAGACCGCCGTCTCTACTGTGATTTTTGGGTTGCCCGTTGGTTCACGCATACTCCTACCTCGTACCAACGGGTACCGGCGGCGCACGCTAAGCTTCGTGCATCGATCGCCGGCGCTTACGGTGTAGTACGTTAACTTCGACGCCGGCTTCGATTTCGAATCGACCGCGTGGTGCGTAATGACGTGAAGACACCGACCGTGATTGGTTCAATCTGCACGTGGTGCGTACGCGCCATGCATTTTGAATTTTTCACAGGCGCTACCGTACCGTTAACTTCTTTTGATCGCCGCCTGCAGCCGGGCACACGCTGGATGAGTAGCGTGTCCGAATTCTGAAAGCAATGGCGTGCGACCATGTGGGGTCGGATGGTCAAGTTTTAGGGCGCCGTGTCAGAGTAAAATGGATCCGTACGGCGTACGTACGTACGTACTCCTACTACTGCATGCATGCGTAGGTTAGGATCTGGGATGAAGCCGATTTGCACGATGGGGAAAAAGCGGTGACGTGGACAAATTTTACCCCACAATGGCAAAGCGGTGTGTGCTACAAGACGAAAGGTGCAAAATTTGTTGGTCCACGTCGGAATTTACATGGCTTTCTGCTTGGGTGTCGGGGTTTCCAACAGGGGCTTCTTTGCGATATATTTTATTCTGCATTAAAAAATAACAAAAATGCTGCAGCTACACGTAAAAACGCATAGTTAAAACTCGTTTTCTTTGTAAACTTATTTCAGTAACGACTCCACATTGGTAGAAAATCTCCTTTTTTTTTATAAAACAAAAATTAATTTTTATAGCCTCTGTGTATGACAACATTAGTTCTTCAGGAAACATGCCTATTTTTATATCTCAAAACAATACTCTGAAACGAAGTACAGTATAATATCTCAGAAACGATACCTATGTTTGATTAGACCCTTGTAAATTTGTTATTTTGGGTTTCCTTGAGATTATTTTTGTTCAGTTTATGTATGATGTGGTAAGTGTTAGTTACGTTGCTATCTTGAGGGCATGTATAATGGAGTGACGTCAGCTTTTTTTAAGGTTGTCACGTAGGATTTTTGTTGATGTGGAAGAGAGAGAGGAGTGAACAAAGGCATTAGCATTTTCTTAGCTAAGAGATGATCTCTTCACAAAAAGGATAAGACAAAGAAAAGACAATTCCCCATTATACTAGATTGCGCCTTTTCTTAACATTTACTTCCCTCCGATCCTAAATTCATGTTCTAATTTTAGTTCAAATGTGAACTAAATTCACGACAAGAATTTAGGATCGGAAGAAGTATTTAATTAATTTTATTCATCCAGGCATTAATTACAAGATATGACACTAAGAGATGACCTATTGGACAACATATTTTGTTGTCTTATCTAAATGACGTGGAACACATAAGAGAAGACAGATGACGGTCATATCAATCATTGTACACGTCCAAGAGCATGGGCGGACCCAGGTTAAAAGGTGTGGGGGCAGCTGCCCCACTAAATTTTTTAATCTTCTTACACTAGATCAATGAAATAGTGAGATTGCCCCCACTTAGCTTAATCATTTGCTCCCACTTCTCTACTTTTGATGTATATCTTCAAGTAATTGCAATTTTTGACTGCTCTAAATTAATTTTCTGGGTCCGTCCATGCCCGAGAGTAACTATATAGCTCAATTTATATATCTAGAAATTTGTATATGGATTAAGAAAGCTCTACGTGACACTGCTCGAGAATTGAAAAAAAAATACACGTTCAAAACATATCCATTGGTCAGTGGATATAAATTTTAACAACTATGACTAACATCATCCTACATAATTATCAATTCCTTGCCTTTGACTCGCAATTAAATTTTTAATCACTACTTACGTGACATAAAAAGTTATGCTGTGAGATTCATGTTCAAAATGCTTATATTGCTATTTATGTTTCGTACACAACGTAAATAATCACACGAGAACAGAAATATAAAGCAACCAATGAGCACGCTCAGCACCGCACGAAACCAAAGGAGGCGCTGCAAGTAAGTTGGGTGACCCCAGGCAATACTCCACCTCTCCCGATATGAAACCACAAACAGACTTGACAACCAACTTCCTCCTAGTCAATTTCCCATTATCAATCCCACACACGGCCACGAAGCAGTCAGGAACAGGCACAAGAGGATTGGATAGCGTTAGCGAGGAGGCCTCGCCGATAAGCAGCTCCGCGATGAGGAATCCGCCCGGCAGGCACCTCCTCAAGGTCGCCAGCCGCGCCGTGCGTTCCTCGTCTGGGGCCTCTGGCCTCGGCGGCGGCGGTGGTGGCGCCTCCACCTCCGCCTCGTCCCCTGTCTCCGCCTCCTCCGGCGGCCGCCCGCGCGGCGGCGGCCGGCTCCTGCGCGCCACCTCGCCGCCCCCGCCCTCTGCCATCGCAGCCGCCGCGTGCTGGGACTCCCGCAACTTGCGCAGGGACGGGGAGGACGACTGGGAGGAGGTCGTCGCCACGGGCGAGGAGCCGGCTCCGGGCGCCAGCGAGGCGGAGGAGGACAACGAGTACAGGGTGGTGTTCTGGTCCCCGCCCACCGGGGACGAGGTCCGCTCCGCCTTTTCCAGCATCCAGGAGTAAGATTCGCTTGCTCCCGCCCGCTTAGATTGGACTTTTCTGGGGTTTTTGGTGCTCCCTATGCATGTATTGGTGATTGGCCTGACGAGACCCTTAACCTTACTCGTATGGATTGGATTAGATTCAAAAAGTATCGAAATTCAGTATGGTGTGAGGGGAAGTTAGTTCCGTGTGTCAGGTTTCTGATTTGTGAGTGTTCTCTTAGTTGAAGCCATTAACGTCCCTTATCGTTATTAGTTGTTGAATCCGTGCTCCAGTTCCGAGGTTATGATTTTATTTGTCCTTTGCTGCATATGGTTAGATTAGTTTCTTTGCCACGATTCGATGGAGCCCGGGGAGAGTGTCGTGTACCTCCATATTTCCATGGATTTCATGTGTGCCGTCTTCTCCCAGCATCTGTGACATTGAGGCAATCTTTGCATACTCCTTTCTATACTGCAAAAGAACTTCTTTTTGTTGGAGGCGTTCTAGAAGTTTCCCTAAAAACTCATTATACTGCAAAAGCGACCATTTAGACTCAGTTTCTTCTCTATTGCTCCATCTAATCAATTTACCATTTGCGTTCAGGGTATTTGAGAATTCTTATGGTGCGGCGGATTCAGATGAAACTGAGAAACAATTAGCATTGTTGTCCACCTCAGTGCATTCTTCATCAAGCAATTCATCAGGTTCAGATGACTGGGTAGAACCTGCAGCATATGTTCTCAATTCGACCGCTTTTCTGACCAGGGAACATAGGGGTGTCTTGGACGCCTTCCGTCTATTGCAAAGAGATCCGAATGTTCAGGTGAAAGGCCTAATCAAATTTCATTTGCTCCATAACTGTTTGCTACTGTAGATTGTAACATGGTCCATAACAATATGTTATTTTCTGCCGTGCTTTCAACTTTTGTTATACTGTCGAACAGTTCTCTACCTTTCTGTGCTAACCTTGTCTTGGATGCAGAAAATGGTTATGTCCTTGTCATGTGATAAGGCTGTCTGGAACGCCGTAATGAATAACGAGGCAGTACAAGAATTCCGGAGATCTTTTCAGGATGGTATGTTAAACTAAAATGTGCATCCTCAGTTTTGTTTTGCATAAGTCGGAGAGTTACATTTTTCTGTTTTTAACCGGCAGCGTCATCCATTTTTTTAAGAGAGTTATGAGATAGAAGCAATGTGGTGTTCCTCTTGATCATAGTTGTGTTTATCTTCTAAAACATATTACCACTGTATTGTTATTTTGGTTCTGGGATATGCCTTGTCTTACTGCAGTCTACCTCATCTTTCAGCCAAAGAAATTGGTAGAAAGGGAAACCCTGGTGGCCCTGCTGCAGTGCTCAAGTGGATTCTGGGCAAAACCCAGGCAAAAATAATGGAATTCTTTGATAACGTGATGAAGATTGTTAGCATGCTGTTCAACCCTCAAAGCGATGAAGAGAAGCCCGATATGTACAGCGAAGCTGTGAAGGTGTCCTTCATGCTCTCGGTGTTTGTCTTCATCGTGGTGGCCATAGCTCGTATCAAGTGAGCACAACAACCCGTCGACTTTACATTTACATGTTTCCGTGATCGCTTAGTTCTGGTGCAGGGGCACATCTAGTCAGCTTAGTTTAGTCAAGGTTGATTCCAACCTTGGTTTGAGAGGCCCAGAATTTACATTGCCGGTGTGGTAACTATGGTTTATCGTAGTTGATCTCAATACTTCTTGCATCCAGCGTGTTTATCTTATTCCTTTTCCTGGTGCTTTTGGATACAGTTATGAGCCGTGGGATTTCAAAGTGTGGTGATGCAAGATTCTGCAAGCCGTGTGAATTTATTTTGTACATTCACATGGAACTTATACATTGACGAATCACGCCCTGGATGTAATCATTTGATCATGACTACTGTTGTATACAGGTATTGTTTGTTGTGGGTCTGTTTGTCACTGGTATAGCTCAGAATAAAGGGGAATTCTTCATCTGCCTTGCTGTTTTCCAAGCCGTTTACCTGACGCTCCTCTGCGTGTAGAGCATGTCAAGTCACATTCTCACATTTCGAATGACATTTGCGAAAAAACTGTATATTCCGCATAAAGTTACAGTCTTTCACATGTGTTACTTAAATCCTTTTCGGGGATTCAAAATCACAGCTGCCGCCAGTAAAGGGTGGCAGGACCAACCATTCAATTTTGTCACAACAGAGCAACAAAAAACAACGAACAAATCAACTTATTGCAGCCAAAGAATCCAATACTAACACTGACGGCCTAAAAGATTCAGCCGGTGATCATGGTGCCTGTGCCCTCGTCGGTGAGGATTTCCAGCAGCAGCGAGTGCGGGACGCGTCCGTCGATGATGCTGGCCGTGCGCACGCCCTGCGCCAGCGCGCGCACGCAGCACTCCACCTTGGGTATCATCCCACCGCCCACCTTCCCCTCGTCCACCATCCGCCGTACCCCGGCGATGTCGATCTCCTTCACCAGGCTCCCGGGGTCATCTCGGTCCGCCAGTATGCCAGACACGTCGGTGATCAGCAGCAACTTCTCGGCGCCGATGGCAGCCGCGATCTCGCCGGCCGCGGTGTCGGCGTTGATGTTGTAGGCCTGCCCGGTCTCGTCGGCGGCCACGGTGGCGATGACCGGGATGTGGCCGGAGGCGATGATGGGGCGAAGCACGGCAGGGTCGACGCGGGTGACCTCGCCGACGAAGCCGAGGGCGGCGGCGTCGGGGGACGGGCGCGCGGTGAGGAGGCGCGCGTCCTTGCCGCAGAGGCCGACGGCAGTGGCCCCGGCGAGGCTGATGAGGGAGACGAGCTGCTTGTTGACCTTGCCGACGAGCACCATCTCGACGACCTCCATGGTGAGCGCGTCCGTGACGCGGAGGCCGTTGCGGAACTGCGGCTTGACGCCGACGCGCTCCAGCCAGGAGTTGATCTCCGGGCCGCCGCCGTGCACGAGCACGGGGCGCAGGCCGACGCAGGAGAGGAGGACCAGGTCCCTGATCACCGACGCCTGCAGCTCCGGCGACTTCATCGCCGCGCCGCCGTACTTCACCACCACCGTCTTGCCCTTGAACCGCTGGATGAAGGGGAGCGCCTCCGACAGCACGTCCACGCGGTTCAGCGCCGCGGCCGCGGGATGGGCCGGGGCCGTGGAAGCGGGCCGTGCTGCTGTCGCCAGGGAGGAGGAGCACGATACGCGGAGGCCGTGGCGGCGATGGGATCGAG